>NC_058085.1:218047975-218647975 GCF_014858855.1 Bufo gargarizans | reverse complement strand
TTTCTGAATTTTTTTCATAGCAGGAACACCGTTCCCTTTCAGGGCCGCCCGTCTTTAACCTCCTCAGGACCGCCGTACGCAGGATTGCGTCCTGCCGGCGGTCCTGCTCTTCTGGCTGGACGCATATACGCGTCCTCCCGCGAGAGCCGAGATTTCCTGTGAACGCGCGCACACAGGCGCGCGCGCTCACAGGAACGGAAGGTAAGTGAGTGGATCTCCAGCCTGCCAGCGGCAATCGCTCGCTGGCAGGCTGGAGATCCGAATTTTTTAACCCCTAACAGGTATATTAGACGCTATTTTCATAACAGCGTCTAATATACCTCCTACCTGGTCCTCTGGTGGTCCCTTTTGTTAGGATCGACCACCAGAGGACTCAGGTAGCTCAGTACAGTCGCACCAAACACCACACTACACTACACCCCCCCCCCCCCCCCGTCACTTATTAACCCCTTATAAACCCCTGATCACCCATGATCACCCCATATAAACTCCCTGATCACCGCCCTGTCATTGATCACCCTGTCAGGCTCCGCTCAGACGTCCGTATGATTTTTACGGATCCACGGATACATGGATCGGATCCGCAAAAAGCATACGGACGTCTGAATGGAGCCTTATAGGGGGGGGTGATCAGTGACAGGCGGGTGATCACCCATATACACTCCCTGATCACCCCCTGTCATTGATCACCCCCCTGTCATTGATCACCCCCCTGTAAGGCTCCATTCAGACGTCCGCATGATTTTTACGGATCCATGGATCGGATCCGCAAAACACATGCGGACGTCTGAATGGAGCCTTACAGGGGGTGATCATTGACAGGGGGGTGATCACCCTGATCACCCCCTGTCATTGATAACCCCCCTGTAAGGCTCCATTCAGACGTCCGCATGTGTTTTGTGGATCCGATCCATGGATCCGTAAAAAATCACGCGGATGTCTGAATGGAGCCTTACAGGGGGGGTGATCACCCTGATCACCCCCTGTTATTGATAACCCCCCTGTAAGGCTCCATTCAGACGTCCGCATGTGTTTTGCGGATCCGATCCATGTATCCATGGATCCGTAAAAAATCATGCGGATGTCTGAATGGAGCCTTACAGGGGGGGGTGATCAGTGACAGGGGGTGATCTACAGGGGGGGTGATCAGTGACAGGGGGGTGATCACCCTGATCACCCCCTGTCATTGATAACCCCCCTGTAAGGCTACATTCAGACGTCCGCATGTGTTTTGCGGATCCGATCCATGGATCCGTAAAAATTATACGGACGTCTGAATGGAGCCTTACAGGGGGGTGATCAGGGAGTCTATATGGGTGATCACCCCCCTGTCATTGATCACCCCCCTGTCATTGATCACCCCCCCTGGTAAGGCTCCATTCAGACATTTTTTTTGGCACAAGTTAGCGGAAATTTTTTGTTTGTTTTTGTTTTTTCTTACAAAGTCTCATATGCTACTAACTTGTGTCAAAAAATAAAATCTCACATGGACGCACCATACCCCTCACGGAATCCAAATGCGTAAACATTTTTAGACATTTATATTCCAGACTTCTTCTCACGCTTTAGGGCCCCTAAAAAGCCAGGGCAGTATAAATACCCCACATGTGACCCCATTTCGGAAAGAAGACACCCCAAGATATTCCGTGAGGGGCATATTGAGTCCATGAAAGATTGAAATTTTTGTCCTACGTTAGCGGAAAGTGAGACTTTGTGAGAAAAAATCAATATCCGCTAACTTATGCAAAAAAATAAAAAATTCTAGGAACTCGCCATGCCCCTCACGGAATACCTTGGGGTGTCTTCTTTCCAAAATGGGGTCACTTGTGGCGTAGTTATACTGCCCTGGCAATTTAGGGGCCCAAATGTGTGAGAAGAACTTTGCAATCAAAATGTGTAAAAAATGCCCTGCAAAATCCGAAAGGTGCACTTTGGAATATGTGCCCCTTTGCCCACCTTGGCAGCAAAAAAGTGTGACACATCTGGTATCGCCGTACTCAGGAGAAGTTGGGCAATGTGTTTTGGGGTGTCATTTTACATATACCCATGCTGGGTGAGAAAAATATCTTGGTCAAATGCCAACTTTGTATAAAAAAAATGGGAAAAGTTGTCTTTTGCCAAGATATTTCTCTCACCCAGCATGGGTATATGTAAAATGGCACCCCAAAACACATTCCCCAACTTCTCCTGAGTACGGCGATACCAGATGTGTGACACTTTTTTGATGCCAAGGTGGGCAAAGGGGCACATATTCCAAAGTGCACCTTTCAGATTTCACCGGTCATTTTTTACAGATTTTGATTGCAAAGTACTTCTCACACATATGGGCCCCTAAATTGCCAGGGCAGTGTAACTACCCCACAAGTGACCCCATTTTGGAAAGAAGACACCCCAAGGTATTCTGTGAGGGGCATGGTGAGTTCCTAGAATTTTTTATTTTTTGTCGCAAGTTAGTGGAATATGAGACTTTGTAAGAAAAATAAAAATAAAAAAAATCATCATCATTTTCCGCTAACTTGTGACAAAAAATAAAAAGTTCTATGAACTCACTATGCCCATCAGCGAATACCTTAGGGTGTCTACTTTCCGAAATGGGGTCATTTGTGGGGGTTTTCTACTGTTTAGGCATTGTAGAACCTCAGGAATCATGACAGGTGCTCAGAAAGTCAGAGCCGTTTCAAAAAGCGGAAATTCACATTTTTGTACCATAGTTTGTAAATGCTATAACTTTTACCCAAACCATTTTTTTTATCAAAGACATGTAGAACAATAAATTTGGCGAAAAATTTATATATGGATGTCTTTTTTTTTCAAAATTTTACAGCTGAAAGTGAAAAATGTCATTTTTTTGCAAAAAAATTGTTACATTTTGATTAATAACAAAAAAAGTAAAAATGTCAGCAGCAATAAAATACCACCAAATGAAAGCTCCATTAGTGAGAAGAAAAGGAGGTAAAATTCATTTGGGTGGTAAGTTGCATGACCGAGCGATAAACGGAGTGTAGTGCCGAAGTGTAAAAAGTGCTCTGGTCATGAAGGGGGTTTCACCTAGCGGGGCTGAAGTGGTTAATGCCAGTCGCCGGGCAAAAGGACCAGGAAACGGTGAAGGCTTTGTACTCACTGCTTCTTGGTCCTCGGCTGTCGACTGTGAAAAAAAAAAGGTGAATCCAGAAAGACGGATCCGGCATTTCAATGCATTTTTCTGACTGAGGCATTTTTTTTACAGACTGATCAAGATCCTGATTAGTCTTACAAATGCCATCAGTTCGCATACGTTTTGCCGTATCCGGCAGGCAGTCTCGGCAACGGAACTGCTTGCCAGATCACTCTGCTGCAAGTGTGAAAGTAGCCTAAGCCAGCCAGCACCCCTGAGTCTTCAGAACTGTAAGTAAATTATATATAAGGGGAGCTTATAATATGAAAGAGACAAATTACTCCTGAACAGACATATAGCGCAAATTCCTTTTTTTTTTTTTTTTTTTTTTCGTTTATGTTGCACTGAATTTTCTGCGGAAAAACAAAAAAAGATATATAGTCTATTCGTGCAAAATTGGCAATAGAACATCTAGTAAAATGTCAGAACCCATGAAAGGTCCTCTTTAATCCTTTGTGAACCCCTTTAAGTGTAGAGAGATCAAGGTGATTAGATCAGGTTTTTCTTCTTCTGACTCAGACTCTGTCTCAGAAACTGAATCTCAGGATTCTCCAGATACTTCTGGGTCATGTTCTGAGTTTAAGATATTTAGATTTTCATCAGAAAACTAAAGAGCTAATCAAGACCGTTAGAGCAACCATGACTTGATCAGAAAAATCTGACATCATGTAGTACATGACAATCTCTAACAAAGCTAGAACCAGAAATTGAACCTTGTTACCTCAAATTGATCCAGAGATATCTCCATTCATTGCTCTGCTAGTTTTATATTAAGCTGGCAGCTCAAGGAGTTTGTCTTTTCTGCTGGAGCTCTATCCCTATCATAACATTTTATTGAATAACAGTAACTATACTAAAGTTTTAATTACATACAATTATAAAAGTATTCAGATACAGGTACTGGTTTGAAAACTGTAGAATATTATTGTGGGACAACCATTTTAAGGACTAGGCTGATTTTTGCAAATCTGAGTCACTTTATGTGGTAATTATTGACACGCTTTTACTTATCCAAGCCATTCTGAGACTGTGTTTTCTCGTGACACATTGAAGTTTGTGATAGTGGTAAATTTGAGTCAATGTGTTTCACCTTTATTTATAAAACATAAATCCTAAATTTATCATAGATTTGAAAAAAAATATGTAAATTTGAATTTCTCTGCTTTTTAAGATGGAGAGTGATACCTCATAAAATAGTTATTACTTAACATTCCCCATATGTTTACTTTATGTTGGCATAATTTTGTAAATGTAAATGTATTTTTTGGGAGTTAAAAGGCTTAAAATTGTAAAAATGCGTTTTTACGGGTCCGCATGATTTTTCACTAGTTCCTCCTCTCTTCCTTCCCTATTATACTCACAGGGGCAGGTGGAAATCAGTCACGTCAGACACAATAGACACTAAGGCCCCCTGCACACGATCAGGATTGCGTGCGGATTTGCGTGCAGAAAATCCGCACCGTAGGTCATGTACATTGTATTCTATGAGAATTTGAAATTCTCAATGCACACGATGCGGATTTTTTCCGCGCGGATTTTGACCTGCGGTGCGGATTTTAAAATCCGCGACATGTCAATTAATTTTTTTTTTCCTGACCGGATTTTCTTAATTCACTTAGTGAAATCCGCATGCGGAAAATCCGCACCGAATCCGCACGCAAATCCGCATGCAAATCCGCACCAATTAATGCGGATTGACCGCACGGATTTGCCTGTGAACACCTGCAGATTTCAGTGCGGATTCTCCGCACATAAATCCTGAACGTGTGCATGTAGCCTAAAGGTCAATCCATCCAACTACAATTCCTCTGATGTTCTTTTTCCTTTATGGTTCTATATAAAGTAAAAGCTCTAATAGTGAAGAGCCACTATTCAGTAAATAAAACCTTTTTATTATACTCACAAATGTAGGTAGACACATAAGCGGATACAACAAATAGCAGCCTAATGCTCCTGCCCGACCCAGGTTTTGCTCCAAAGCTTAATCAGGGGCGCCCACTTCACTTCTGGGACCCGCAGCGGTAAAACCATTGTGATACCACGAATTTGAACTTTTGTGATAATTTATAAAAATTGTAAAAGCTATTTTTAAAATTTAAGAAAATTTCCAAAACCAAATTTGGTTATTAAGTCACTTTTGTGAGGCTTACATGACAGAAGCCACTCATAAATTATCCTATTTTAGAAACTATACACCTCAAATTATTCAGAACTGATTTTACAAACTTTGTTGATCCTTTGGGTGTTTCACAAAAATTAAAGTAAAATTGAGGTGAAATTTCAAAATGGAATTTTTTTTTGAAGATTTTCGATTTTAATAAATTTTTCCTGTACTGCAGCAAGTGTTAACAGCCAAGCAAACCTCAATGTTTATTACCCTGATTCTGCAGTTTACATGAACACCCCACATGTGGTCATTTACTGCTGAATGGGCCCACCACAGGGCTCAAGAGGGAAGAAGCGCTAAATGGTTTTTGGAGGGCAGGCTTTGCTGGAAAGGTTTTCAGGTGCCATGTCACACATGGAGAGACCCTGAGATACCCCTAAAGTGGAAAACCCCAAAAAGTGACCCTATTTTAGAAACTACACCACCAAGAAACGAAGTGAGAAAATTAGTCGAACAGAAACAGTTGGCTATGAAAACGAAAGATTACATTTTATATATACACAATTTGTGGTTGTAAACTGCTGTTTAGCACACTACAGGATTCAGAAGAGAGAGAGAGCACCATGTTTATTTGAGGCCTAGTTTTATGATTTTTACAGCACTGGCTGACAACTGTAGAGGCTTTGAGGTGAAATAGCCAAAAACCTCAAGAAGTGACCTTATTTTAGAAAACACTTTCCAGTATTTATCAAGACGTGTAGTGAGCATTTTGACCCCACGGGTGTTTTGCAAAAATTAATTTATGGCCAATGTGTTTTACACAGCTATGGCATTTCAGTGCCCAATATGTTGTGCTCATCGTGTGCCAGTGGAAAAGCAAGTCCTCTTCATTATGCTGTGCCTCCTGGTCATTTACACTGCTTGTGCTGACAGCTGTATAGGCTGTAGGGTGAAAATTGCAAGTTTTCCCCGCATATAGCATTTCAGTGCCCAGCTGGTGCAGTTTGAGACACACCACATCCTTTAAATTGTTAGGAGGGTTCTACTAGCTACTCAAATGCGATAAATGTGGATGTAGAATGCTGTTTGGGTTTGCTGCAGTGTTTAGAAGGGAACAACTATCTTTGGCATTTGTAGTGCAGATTTTGATGGATAGGTTTACGGACACCATGTTGCTTTTGAACATCCTTAAGGGAACCATTATAGCGATTTTCTAACAACCATACCTTTTTTTTTTTTTTTTCTCTTGATGTAGCTGTGTGGGCAGACCCCTCTTTTTATAGGGCCTACCTCTAGACATTAGACCATAGGGCGACTTCTGCCTTGAATCTAGCGCCATCATACATTCCCAGATGCTTGGTAATTCATTGGCCATATTATTAGAAAGGAAATGTGCCTAGTTTTTTCAGAAGTTTCTGTTTGTGAACCTCATGCTTCAACATCTGAGAGAAGGGAGAGTCAGACATTGAGCTCTGATTCCTCATCAGAAAATTCAGATTTGGATTCTGATAAGAGGATCCTTTGAATTAGATTCAGACGAATCCTTGGATTCTGACACTGAGTACAAAAAATGCCTTTTTTCTTCACGACGACACTAGAGAATTGATGAAGGCAGTTAGAGTGAATATGAATCTAACAGATTTAAAGATCCAGAGAACTGTTGATAAAGAGAAGTTCTTTTAATCAAAAGAGAATGGAAAGTTCCTGACAGGAAACTTTTTTTTTTTTTCATTTCAAAACTATGAAACGCAGACTACCCTTTAATGAGAAGAACAATAAATCAGTGCTAGATTGCCCAAAGGTAGATGTTTCCCTCACTAAGGCCTAGTTCAGACGATCGTTTTTTTGCATGTGTATTGGCTCTTTTTTTGTGTTCCGTATACGGAGCCATTCATTTCAATCGTTCCGCATTAAAAACGGAATGTGTTCCGTAAGCATTCCGTTTCAGTTTTTCCGTTCCGTTGAAAGATAGAACATGTCCTATTATTGCCCGCAAATCATGTTCTGTGGCTCCATTCAAGTCAATGAGTCTGCAAAAAAAACTGAACGCATACGGAAATGCATCCGTATGTCTTCCGTATTGCTTCTGTTTTTGCTTAACCATCTTTTAAAAATGTTGTTCCCAGCCCAATTTTTTCTATGTAATTACTGTATACTGTATATGCCATACTGAAAAACGGAACGGAAACACAACGGAACTCAAAAACAGAACAACGGATCCGTGAAAAACAGACCGCAAAAAACTATAAAAGCCATATGTTTGTGTGAACTAGGCTAAACTAGTCAAAGTAGCAAATGTTTTACCCTTTGAGGATATGGGTTTAAAGGATCCAGGGGATAAGAAGGTGGATGCGTCCTTAAAACAATCATGGGAGGTCGTTTCGGCTCTATCTAAGCCTAATTTAGCCTCTACTTCTGTATCCAGATCCCTAAAGAGTTGGCTCATTTAGCTGGAGTCTTTATTAAAAGGAAATACACCATTATGATGCTTTAAAAGACTCTCTTTTCTCTTGTTAAAAGCGGTTGACTTTTTATCTGATGCAACAGCTGAGTCGGCAAGAACATCTGAAACGTAACTTCAAGACACACATTATGGTTAAAATCCTGGACGGAAGATGTTAGTTCTAAGCTCAAACTATGTGGGCTTCCTTTTCATGGTGGTCTCCTTTTTGGCCCAGATTTAGAAGACATTTTAGAAAAAGCAGCAGACTCAATAAAAAATATTTCCGAAAAGGAAAATATCCCTTTCGGAAATTCAAAAGAGGGAGTTTTTTTTCCAGCATTTCAGCAAAAAAAGACTGAAATGGAAAGGACTAAAAACTGGTAAAGCCAAGAGATTTTTATTCAGCCCCAAAGGCACTGAAGCCTCCAAACAATGACACCAAACTTCAGGTAGGAAGAAGGTTGTCATTTCCTGTCTCACTGGGAAGATATTACAGAAAACACCTCAGAGTAACTCCTATACAGAATTCCCAATTGTTGCAACTGGAAGAGGTAATTATCTGGTATGTCTCATGGTATTGGACAAAAAGAAAAACCATAATCACTTTTTCTAGTAATTTGCTTTTCTTGAGTCCTCCACGATGGCACATTATCCCCCCTATATACTTCAATATTGATTTATTTAGCAGGTTTCTCAGCACATGTATCCTCACAGAATTAACTGTGAGATGCAGATTGAGGGGATATTAATAAGGGGGACAATACTGTCATCATGGACACGGCTAATTATAAGATAATGTGTGGAAAGCTCTTGGCCCCACGAGATTGCTATGAAATATTGGAAGGGGACCCCACAGTGAGGTACAAACAAGAACTCAAGAGTATATTATAGCCAAAAACAATAATGGAATGAAACATGTCATGTAGGGCTATTTAGTAAGGGATTTTACAGGGACTAGGCCCCATTATAGGGACAGGTTCTGTATGGGGTCGCCCCTGTCGGGACGGGTGCTCTGTGTTGGTTAGGCAGGTAAATTTGGATAGCCCCTGAATCTCCTACACAGGGAGGGCTCTAGAATAGAGCACAATAGGAGTGTCCATACAAAATATATAAAAAAATAAAATAAAATTTTATATATATCTATATATATATATATATATATATATATATATATATATATATTTATTAGGCCTGCACAATATATCGCCAAAGCAATCGCAATAAATCGCCATATTGCAATCGCCAGTTGGCCGACCCCAAAATGCTGCAATTGTATTACCATATTTTTCGCTTTATAAGATTAACTTTTTTCCCCCAAAAGTGGGAGGAAAATGGCAGTGCGTCTTATAAAGCGATGGTTGACTTTTTACGTGGCTGACACAGATGTATCGCCGGCCGCTATGTTGCACAGCGCGGCCGGCGATGCATCAGTTACAGTGCGGGGAGGAAGGAGGGGCTGGAGGCAAGTCGTTATTTTAATGAACAAATGTTCTTCTATTTATTCTATTTTATTTATCTGTTCTGTGCAGTGCTATTAAGAAAATGGCAAGTTTTGTATTTTGTAATTTTGCAGTAATGCAAATATGTTTAATTTAGTAAAAAATGTTTTATTTTGAAAAACACTGTACATTTCAGTTCTTGAGTTAAGCATAACTACATTTCAGCATTATCAGTAATTTCTGTGTGGTTTTGCCTTGAAAATCCAAGCAAATAGACCTCTAGCACAATTCCCTTTTAAATATTGCATCGCATATCGTTATCGCAATTTTTAGGGCCCTAATCACAATCGCACAAAATTCCCATATCGTGCAGCCCTAATATAAAAAAATAATAATAAAAAATATATATATATATATATATATATATATATATATATATATATATATATATATTTATTATATAGTCGTGGCCAAAAGTTTTGAGAATGACACAAATATTAGTTTTCACAAAGTTTGCTGCTAAACTGCTTTTAGATCTTTGTTTCAGTTGTTTCTGTGATGTAGTGAAATATAATTACACGCACTTCATATGTTTCAAAGGCTTTTATCGACAATTACATGACATTTGTGCAAAGAGTCAGTATTTGCAGTGTTGGCCCTTCTTTTTCAGGACCTCTGCAACTCGACTGATAGCAACCCATTCTTTCATAATCACTTCTTGGAGTTTGTCAGAATTAGTGGGTTTTTGTTTGTCCACCTGCCTCTTGAGGATTGACCACGAGTTCTCAATGGGATTAAGATCTGGGGAGTTTCCAGGCCATGGACCCAAAATGTCAACGTTTTGGTCCCCGAGCCACTTAGTTATCACTTTTGTCTTATGGCACGGTGCTCTATCGTGCTCGAAAATGCATTGTTCTTTACCAAACTGTTGTTGGATTGTTGGAAGAAGTTGCTGTTGGAGGGGGTACCATTCTTTATTCATGGCTGTGTTTTGGGGCAAAATTGTGAGCGAGCCCACTCCCGTGGATGAGAAGCAACCCCACACATGAATGGTCTCAGAATGCTTTACTGTTGGCATGACAGAGGACTGATGGTAGCCCTTCTCTGGACAAGCCTTTTTCCTGATGCCCCAAACAATCGGAAAGAGGCTAAATTGGAGAATATGACTTTGCCCCGGTCCTCAGCAGTCCATTCACCATATTTTCTGCAGAAGATCAATCTGTCCCTGATGTGGCTTCTTTGCTGCCCTTTTTGACACCAGGCTATCTTCCAAAAGTCTTCGCCTCACTGTGCGTGCAGATGCGCTCACACCTGCCTTGCTGCCATTCCTGAGCAAGCTCCGATGGCACTCCGATCCCGCAGCTGAATCCTCTTTAGGAGACGATTCTGGCGCTTGCCGGACTTTCTTAGATGCCCTGAAGCCTTCTTAACAAGAATTGAACCTCTTTCCTTGAAGTTCTTGATGATCCTATAAATTGTTGATTGAGGTGCAATCTTAGTAGCCACAATATGTTTGCCTGTTAAGCCATTTTTATGCAATGCAATGATGGCTGCACGCGTTTCTTTGCAGGCCACCATGGTTAACAATAGAAGAACAATGATTTCAAGCATCACCCTCCTTTTAACAGGTCAAGTCTGCCATTTTAACCCAATCAGTCTGACATAATGATCTCCAGCCTTGTGCTCGTCAACATTCTCACCTGAGTTAACAAGACAATTACTGAAATGATCTAAGCAGGTCCTTTAATGACAGCAACGAAATGCAGTGGAAAGGTTATTTTGGGATTAAGTTAATTTTCATGGCAAAGAAGGACTATGCAATTCATCTGATCACTCTTCATAACATTCTGGAGTAGATGCAAATTGCTATTATAAAAACTTATGCAGCAACTTTTCCAATTTCCAATATTTATGTAATTCTCAAAACTTTTGGCCACGACTGTATATTAGCAGATGGACCGGGCTTCGGACAGGTATATTTCATCCATTTAATTTTATTTTTGTGTGTGTCGTTAATAGATATCAACAGTATCACCCATAACAGTGACATCTACAGAACCCTGCCCCCTTAACAGTCACCTCCAAGGCCCCACCCTTAACATTGACCCCCCCCCCCCCCCACAGTGCCCCGTCTCCTTAAAATGGGACCTTCACAGCAGCCTTACCCTTTAACAGTGAGTTTCATAGCACCCCACCCCCATGACAGTGACCTCCACAGGGGGCGGTCCCCTTAACAGTAACCTCTACAGCACCTACCCCTTAACACTGACCATAGGTTACAGTCCCCTTAACTGACCTCCACAGCGACTGCCCCTTTAACGGACTGCTACAGTATCCCGCTTCCTTACCAGTGACCTCCACTGTACCCTTCTCCCTTAACAGTAAGCTCACAGTACCCCACTGTCCCTTTAATAGTGACCTCCACAGTGCCTTACCCTTTAACAATGACCTGCACAGCAGCCTGCCCATTTAACAGTAACACCCAGACACCTTCCCCTTTAACAGTGACCTTCTCAGTGGCGCAGGGCCTGGACAGCTCTGTGCTGTCTGAGTGTGAGCTGCAGGGGGAAAGTCACCCTCCCTCCCACCCCTGCAGCTGACAGAAGTTGATTTTTACCTTCATTTTTCAATCCCAGTCGGCTGCAGAGTGGGAGGGACATGGCCTAACCGGTTTGCGGTGTGGCTTAGCAGGGCTTGTGGGTGGGGTTTTTAAATCCATATTTTGAGAGTGGCTAAATGGCCACTCTACCTGTCCCTTAATTGTGACCTCCACAGCACTCTACTCCCTTAACAGTGTCATCTACAGCACCCTGCCCCCCCCCTTTTTTTTTTTTGATTTTTAAATTGTATTTATCGAATAAATCAATACATTACAGAAATAGAGCGGAAGAGAAGTAACATACTCCTCTGCTCTTACACACAAAAGAAACAGAGTACAGGTCTGTCAAATATTAAGTATACACTAAGTGTGATGATACAAAATCTCAAGGGGTAATCAGCAGAGAGACCTCCAGCAAAAGGCATACTTTATAAAAGCACTTTTAATAACCAAGTGGCAATTATTGTCATAAAGATATCCGCTAATTACCTTAAATCACAGTGTTACGATCCATCCGGGACGGCCCAAAGCAAGAGCAGCATTACCATCTGAGCAACTCAACGCTAAGTAGTGTGAGGAGGGTCAGGAGAAAGAAGATGGGGAGCTAGCTGAAAAGGGCCCTTAATGCAGTGGCTCTAGGGATAGTGCTATTTGTGCCACCTTCCCTCTAATAGCCTCTAAAGGAAATCCATTGGGTCCAGATCTTAATAAATTTATGATGGGATCTCTGTTCCCATGAGGATAGCTCTTCCAGTCTGTAAATTTGGTCAATATTCTGGTACCATTGGTCCATAGAGGGAACCTCGGTTGATGACCATAATATAGGAATCAGCAATTTTGCGGCGTTCACTAAATGTTTGAGAAGGGGTAGATTAGGGGGAGAAGGGTTGCGAGGGTAAAGATTCAGGAGAGCAACTTCCGGAGATGGGGTGATGTTGGTATTACATATCTTATTACAGATTTGGAAAACCTTTTCCCACCAGCTGAGTAAAATTGGACAAGACCACCATATGTGGAAAAATGCGCCCCTTTCTTTTGAGCATCTCCAACAAGTGTCAGAAGCTGTAGCTGAGTATAGACATGTCTTGTCTGGGGTTTTATACCATCTTGAGATGATTTTATAGTTATTCTCCTGAATCCTGACACATCTTGAGGATTTATGTGAAGAGTTATAGATAATGCAAGTATCCTCTGAAGAGAGACTCTTGTTTAGGTCACAGGAACGGAAGGTAAGCGAGTGGATCTCCAGCCTGCCAGCGGATCGGATCCGCAAAACACATGCGGACGTCTGAATGGAGCCTTACAGGGGGGTGATCAATGACAGGCGGGTGATCACCCATATACATTCCCTGATCACCTCCTGTCATTGATCACCCCCCTCTAAGGCTCCATTCAGACGTCCGCATGATTTTTACGGATCCATGGATACATGGATCGGATCCGCAAAACACATGTGGACGTCTGAATGGAGCCTTACAGGGGGTGATCAATGACAGGCGGGTGATCACCCCATATACACTCCCTGATCACCCCCCTGTCATTGATCACCCCCCTGTAAGGCTCCATTCAGACGTCCGCATGTGTTTTGCGGATCCGATCCATGTATCCATGTATCCGTAAAAATCATGCGGACGTCTGAATGGAGCCTTACAGGGGGGGTGATCAGTGACAGGGGGGTGATCACCCTGATCACCCCCTGTCATTGATAACCCTCCTGTAAGGCTCCATTCAGACGTCCGCATGTGTTTTGCGGATCCGATCCATGTATCCATGGATCCGTAAAAATCATGCAGACGTCTGAATGGAGCCTTACAGGGGGGGGTGATCAGTGACAGGGGGGTAATCACCCTGATCACCCCCTGTCATTGATAACCCCCCCTGTAAGGCTCCATTCAGACGTTCGCATGTGTTTTGCGGATCCGATCCATGTATCCGTAAAAATCATACGGACGTCTGAATGGAGCCTTACAGGGGGTGATCAATGACAGGGGGGTGATCAGGGAGTCTATATGGGTGATCACCCCCCTGTCATTGATCACCCCCCTGTAAGGCTCCATTCAGACGTCCGCATGTGTTTTGCGGATCCGATCCATGGATCCGTAAAAATTATACGGACGTCTGAATGGAGCCTTACCAGGGGGGTGATCAATGACAGGGGGGTGAACAGGGAGTCTATATGGGTGATCACCCCCCTGTCATTGATCACCCCCCTGTCATTGATCACCCCCCTGTAAGGCTCCATTCAGACATTTTTTTGGGCACAAGTTAGCGGAAATTTTTTGTTTGTTTTTGTTTTTTCTTACTAAGTCTCATATTCCAGTAACTTGTGTCAAAAAATAAAATCACACATGATCTCACCATACCCCTCACGGAATCCAAATGCGTAAACATTTTTAGACATTTATATTCCAGACTTCTTCTCATGCTTTAGGGCCCCTAAAAAGCCAGGGCAGTATAAATACCCCACATGTGACCCCATTTCGGAAAGAAGACACCCCAAGGTATTCTGTGAGGGGCATATTGAGTCCATGAAAGATTGAAATTTTTGTCCTAAGTTAGCGGAAAGTGAGACTTTGTGAGAAAAAAAAAATATAAAAATCAATATCCGCTAACTTATGCAAAAAAATAAATAAAAAATTCTAGGAACTCGCCAGGCCCCTCATTGAATACCTTGGGGTGTCTTCTTTCCAAAGTGGGGTCACATGTGGGGTATTTATACTGCCCTGGCTTTTTAGGGGCCCGAAAGTGTGAGAAGAAGTCTAGGATCCAAATGTCTAAAAATGACCTCCTAAAAGGAATTTGGGCCCCTTTGCGCATCTAGGCTGCAAAAAAGTGTCACACATGTGGTATCGCCGTACTCAGGAGAAGTTGGGCAATGTGTTTTGGGGTGTCATTTTACATATACCCATGCTGGGTGAGAAAAATATCTTGGTCAAATGCCAACTTTGTATAAAAAAATTGGAAAAGTTGTCTTTTGCCAAGATATTTCTCTCACCCAGCATGGGTATATGTAAAATGACACCCCAAAACACATTCCCCAACTTCTCCTGAGTACGGCGATACCACATGTGTGACACTTTTTTGCAGCCAAGGTGGGCAAAGGGGCACATATTCCAAAGTGCACCTTTCGGATTTCGCTGGTCATTTTTTACACATTTTGATTGCAAGGTACTTCTCACACATTTGGGCCCCTAAATTGCCAGAGCAGTATAACTACGCCACAAGTGACCCCATTTTGGAAAGAAGACACCCCAAGGTATTCCGTGAGGGGCACGGCGAGTTCCTAGAATTGTTTTATTTTTTGTCGCAAGTTAGTGGAATATGAGACTTTGTAAGAAAAAAATAAAAATAAAAAAGCATCATCATTTTCCGCTAACTTGTGACAAAAAATAAAAAGTTCTATGAACTCACCATGCCCATCAGCGAATACCTTAGGGTGTCTACTTTCCGAAATGGGGTCATTTGTGGGGTTTTTCTACTGTCTGGGCATTGTAGAACCTCAGGAATCATGACAGGTGCTCAGAAAGTCAGAGCTGCTTCAAAAAGCGGAAATTCACATTTTTGTACCATAGTTTGTAAACGCTATAACTTTTACCCAAACCATTTTTTTTTTTGCCCAAACATTTTTTTTTTATCAAAGACATGTAGAACTATAATTTTAGCGAAAAATTTATATATGGATGTCGTTTTTTTTTCAAAATTTTACAGCTGAAAGTGAAAAATGTCATTTTTTTGCAAACAAAATGTTACATTTCGATTAATAACAAAAAAAAAAAGTAAAAATGTCAGCAGCAATAAAATACCACCAAATGAAAGAAAAGGAGGTAAAATTCATTTGGGTGGTAAGTTGCATGACCGAGCGATAAACGGTGAAAGGAGTGTAGTGCCGAAGTGTAAAAAGTGCTCTGGTCATGAAGGGGGTTTCAGCTAGCGGGGCTGAAGTGGTAAAGATGCTTTCCTAAATTGGTTATGATTATTTTTGTAAACACTTGATGAGAAACCCATTTGAGATTTATTTTAGAAGATTGTGTTGGGTTTTAAGTATAATGTCTAGTTTTGAAGTTTCCTAGGTTTTAGGATGTTTATCGTTTCAACATTTTGAGTTTGGTTCCCTATGCTTCCTTCTAGGTCTTCTTAGCTTAGATTACTTGTATATCTCTGCTGTTTGGTCTCTCTATGGTGCTGTCATCGGTGAAGGGAAAAATTATACTTACACTTACCGGTAATTTAATTTTCCAGAACCCATGACAGCACCCCTCTACTTCCCTCCCTGGTGCTTATGGTTTATATGAATTGTTTGTCTTTCAGGTAAAAATAAATAAAAAGGAAGAATGAAGTTATAGGAATTCTATTTGTATGTCTCCTACTGATCTACTCTGGAATCAACACTGAGGGAGGAAGTGGGTGTTCTCTTTTTAATTTCTCTGAGGTTTCCTGTCCAGTTATGGGGGCGGATCCATCTTTCTCTGGTGATGTCATGGGTTCTGGAAAATCCAATTACCACTACGTGTAATTATCATTTTCACACAGATGTGCCATTTCAGGGCCTAATGTGTTGTGCCCAGTGTGTGCCAGTGTGCAATGCACGCCCTCTTACTATTGTGTCATGCTTCCTGGTTTTATAAACACCTTACATGTGGCCCAAATCTTCTGCCTGGACATACCATAGGACTCAGGAGAGGAAGAGCACCATGCACATTTGAGGTGCATTGTGATGAATTAAGCATCTTGTGCTGACAACTGTAGAGGTCCTGGGATGAAATAATAAATGGTACTCCCAAGAAGTACGGTAACCCCATATCTAAAACTACACCCTTCAATGTATTTATTGAGAATTGGAGTGAGCTTTTTTACGCCAAAGATAGTTTGCAGAAATTAACGCACAGCGGACTGTACAAAGTGAAAATTGATTGTTTTCCACAGATCGCATTTCTGTGCCCAGCGTGTACCATCTGAGACACACTGTGCCCTTTAAAATGTTAGGCGGGTTCTACTGGGTACTGAAATGCCATACCCCACATCCCCTGACGAAGCCACCGAGCGTGGCGAAACATGTTGGGAGGGGTGGTATGACGTCCTGTATTTTAAACAGTGTCGGAAATGCTAGGGACTAGTAAAAAAAGAGTACGCTGCAGAGACAGCACCAGACATTGAGGAGTGGAATTGAGCATGCCACATGAGCGGTTTAGCACGAACAGTGACTTCTATGGATGAAATAGAGCAGTCAGTAGCACAAAAGTGTAGAGTGTAGCCTAGAGACAAGTGAATTGAGCAGACTAGTGGCAGCTTCAAAAGTACACACAAACCTAGCAACATTGTTTCACTGTTGTCCAGCCTGAATATAAAGGCCGAACGATAAAAGGCTCTTAATAGGAGCGCCCAATCTGCCATCACATTGTATGAATGCACAAACAAAGTATTAGCAGAGGCTTGTAAGTGCAGCTATACCCCATACAAATGAATGGGAGGCACTGCACTCCACAGTGGCTACATGTGACAAAAGCAAATACATTCATACACTCCAATTGTACCCTCCATCAGACACTGATAATTTTAATAGTTTTCTATAGTTGTTTGGTTCATTTATTTTAAAATAATAACTAATAAAGAAATATTTTTATTTTCAGTTAGGGACCCCTACAGGGAATTTAGGGTCTGAATAGACCATAGATGTGTTATTACTAATAATATCCCGAGGGTTCCTAAAAGGGACTTTATTTAATAAATGGGGAGGTACACTGCTGTTTTGGTACACTGCATGGTTCAGAAGGGAAAGGATGCCATTTGGCTTTTGCAGCGCAGATTTGGATTTGTTTACTGGCGCCATGTTGCTATTGAACAATTACTGGGGTACTAGCACAGCCATTTTCTGGGACCCATACGTTTTTATATGTTTTTTTTCTGTTGGGGCTTTTATTTTTTGGGATGAGTTTTCATTATTGGTACATAATAGTTTTAAAAGCCATATTTTTTTAAATGTGGGCTTGTTTTTTGCGGGATGATCACTCACTATTACACTTTTTGTAAGGCAATGTGACAAAAATGGCTATTTTGGCACGTCTTTTTATTTTTTTTACAGCGTTCATCTGACAGGGTAGATCATGTGACATTTTTGTAGCGCCAGTTGATACGAATGTGGCGATACCCAATATATCTATTTTATTTTATTTGTTTATTGTACATGGCTTGATTATGGGAGATGACGCTTTTTTATTTTTTTTATTTTACTTGCAACCTTTATTTTTTTTTTATTAAAAAAAACACTTTTTTAATTTATTTATTTTTTATCTATGTCCCACTATGGGACCAACATTTCAGGGTCGGATCCCTGTTTCATTACAGCATAATACATCTGTAGTGCTGTATTGAACTGTCAGTGTCTTACAGTGTAAGATGCTGACAGTTGCCTTGTAGACCCAGCCCTGGGGCTGGATCTCCTAGCCTTCCGCAGCTGCCTGTGTAAGGCATTGGGACTGCCATAGCAACCATCAGGTCCCCTTCACCACAGGGAGAGGACCCGATGGTTATGTACAAGCTGCCACAAAACCCCTGTATGCCACGGTCACAGTGAACGCGGCATACAGGGGGTTAATCCTCCAGCATCTGTGTTTTCACTGATTCTGGCATATATATCAGGGGCCCGGCTGTCAATAACATCCAGGCCCCTGCTGCTGATTGTGGCAGTGCGTGTGGGGCAGTCGGATAACTCTCTAGGACGAGAATGCTAGTCCTAAGGTGTTAAGTACCGGCCAGTTAGGACGAGCATCCTCATCCAGGGTCGGCAAGGCGTTAAACAGGATACCAGTACAGCAATTCTGTCTCTGCTTTTTGGATTTTGTTATTTGCGATGTATACCGCACAGGGAAAATTACACATTATCTTTATTGTGCTGGTCAGTACGACTACAGAGATACTCATTTTACACAGCATTTTTTTAAATAAACTGTCTGATCCTCTTGTAGGGGCATGTTTTGGGGGGAGGAGTTGATTCTTTCATTGGTACTATTTTGAGGTAGTAGTACCTTTTTTAATTAAACTTTTTGTAAGACTATATCACTAAAAAATGGCTAAGGTATTTTATAAAATTGTTACCATTTTCTTAGAAAAAATAAATTATATATATATATATATTGTGTGTGTGTGTATATATAGTTCTCTTTTTTATTTATTTATTCTGCTGATCATCTTTTGTGGGGGCTTGTTTTCAATGGGATTCGGGTCTAAAGAAAGTGCAGGCCACTCTATTTATGTTACCCCAGTCTCCAGCAGCCGTTTTCTAATAATGCGACCTTGATGAGCGCATTGTTGTCCATAAAAATGAAATTAGGCCTGTGTTGGGCCATGCAGAGACAAAATTACTGAATTAATGATGTTATTCAAGTAGTATGGGCTTTTCGCTGTACCATTCACAAAGTGTAAGGCAGTTCTGTATTGACTAGACACACCTGCCCACACTGTAACACCACCACCAAATGCTATCAGTGTCTCATGCATAGCGCTCTCCTTGACGTCTCCACAATCGTTGGCGGCCATCGTTTCTGCTCAATGGGAATCAACCTTCATCCGTGAACAGCAGTGAGGCCCACTGGTCCCTTGTCCAGTGTAGATGCTCCCAGGCCCATGCAAGATGATGATGCCTGTGCCTTGCAGGTTGGCTAGCACACAGACCACTCTGATGTAAACGGTTTTTAATGGTCTGACGTGCCACTTGGGTGCCTCTCACCTCCCTTAAATGTGCCTGTAGTTGTGTGGCATTCACCATCTGGTTCCACAGGGCATTGTTCACAATGAAGCGGTCATCAGTGTGGGATGTGGCCAAAGGACGTCCACTTCTATGCCTTTCAGTGACTCTTCCAGTCTCTCTATATCTCTGTTACAACCTGCTGATGAAACTCTAATCTCAGTCCATCTGAAAACACCCTGTTTAAAGCCTCACAATGGCGAGGTATTGTTGATCAATTGTTAGGTGTTGTCTTGGTCTCATCTTAAAATATGAACAGCATGATTAAGAGGATTGTTTAAATACCATTTCTAATTGAACCAGGAAATGTATTGGGTGACTCATGGATCACACACCTGTTGGGAAGTTTGCCATTAAGTTCCTTGTTAGAGAGCAACAAGTTGTGCAAAAAGTACTGAAACATTAAACAGTTGGACATGTGCATTCATAAGTTCAGAGAAGTTTATGTTTACCTGTAAAGGTTAGAGTGCATTTTAGGGTCATCCTGAAATTTCAGCCACAAACCAAATATCCATAACTTTTTGTGAGCAGTGTATGCCGTCCCTAGACTGCCACTATAGTATTATATAAACATGGTAATGTATAAATATATGCCACTCTGAAATGAGCATTAAAGCATAATAGATGCAAAAAAATTGTAATGTACAGTGCGCTACTTCTGAATAGTCATCAGAATGGTGTCATCTCTGGAGAGCCACTAGAACTGACTTGTTGTTTTTGATCCACATACCTTCTCCTGAGTTTATGAAACTGCTATTATTTATGGGGCATATACTTTTGTAACCTTGTTTTTTTTCTTGAATTTTAGATTGTTCCAGCTATTACTGAACAGATTGGAAGTAACACTCAGTTCAACAGAGCAGAGGTGAGGTTATTTGGTGACTAGTAGAAGTGAATTTAATGTCATGAAACAGTGTAGACTTATCCGCTTCTTCTTGGGAAGTTAATTTCGCCCTTTTGTCCATGGAGATGCTTCTTAAAAAACTTCCTCAAAGAAGTTGGCAGTAGGGATGAGCAAAGTAAGCCATAATTCCAGTGCTAATTATTTTTTAAGTGCTTTTCCTGACCCCACATCAAGTGTCCTTGACTGAGATCACTTTGCCATACCTACATTAAATGGCAGTTCTTGTTTGATGTTTTCTGAGGAACCCTGGCTGAAAAACTGCACAATAACTTTTTACATTGTCACTTTCTTTAAGGTTCCCTAAACATACGTCTCAGGATATGTAATCACAGAGTACCTTCACCAATGTAAAACGTAATCTTTACTGATGATCATTACAAATCGCCCAATTTGTGCCTTTAAAAAGCAATTAACAATGAGGCTGGGCAGGACAAGGAAAATTGACTCACCCTCACACTTGTCCTATCAAGCTATAGGCCCTGCCTTGCAAAACAGGGATGGCCGCCTGATGGGGGCAATCCTGTGTCATGAACCTCTTGATAGGCCCTATATGTCCCTGACAAGGGATAGATACCGCCACCTGAGAAGAGACCAAATATGACTGCAGTCAAATAGTAATGTCATAAGTCAATGCATGTATCAGAAAATAATAAAGTTACAACCCAAATAATCGCACATAATACAAATATGCTCCCAAATAAACCAGTGGCGTCCAGGTTTTGATCACCAGTGGGAAAAAAAGGAGCACATACCATATGTCCCAATGTGTTTCTCTGAACCGTTCTCTGGGGTCAGTTCATCAGGGGACCACATATAACAAAAAAACTCCAAAAAATAAACGATACAGGAATGGAGGCAATAATATGTGTAAGAATCGGATTATATTCTTGTAATAATACCCAAATGATAATGGTAAATATCATGGCCATAAAGAAAGACAATTCCCACATATTTGGGACCAGATATAATGTATCTGAATCACATACCAAATGTCCACAGTGCAGAGACCCTTTAAAAAAAAAATAAAAAAAAAAAAATGGACCACACACCATTTAAATACTGATAATCAAAGTATTGCTTTCAATAAAATCGAAATAACAGCAGGATAGGCCAATAATCATAACAATTGCTATGACAGAAAGCGGAAGATATAATTATACTTCCCTAAGTCCCAGATGAGATGCCAAGCCTGGAGAGGGTACGATAAGGGATCAGTCTGGGTCAGCACAGGACCATTGGTGGCGCATTGGTGACCATCTTGATGGAAAGTCTGGTCTCTCTCCATGTCAGCATGCAATCAGTGTCCTCAGGATATTTCATCATCATCACACCTGCGGGGGTCCAAGCACCTGTTGTACCCCTGCTGACCAGCTGTTTCAGGGAGCCACTGTTTTCCCCAGAGCTCTGGTGAGCACAGCTGTCTCCGGGCAACTTTCAAAGAACAGAACTGTAAATTGCATTTCTTGCTCTGTATTGCAGCTCAGCCTTTTTGACTTGATGAGGGCTGATCTGCAACTAGGCCTTCTGACCAATGTACGATGATGTCATATGGCCAAGGAAGGTGCCATGGAGCGCCAGCCTCTTCTAACAGCTGATCGGCAGGGGTCCATGTTGTCAGGCCCCCTCCGATCTGATATCCAGAGTATAGGTCATCAATATAAGCTCTTGGGTAACCCATTTAAGTTCCCCTCCGGTTTAAAGTAGAAAACACTGGATGGGAACTAAAGCCAATACGGATCCTATATTTTTATAGTATTTTTCTCATACATCCAGAACATCAGTTGTGATGTCGGATACCAAATGGCGCCAGACTGAAAAGGTGTATCCTCATTTTTTCTATCTGTCGCTATCAGTGGATTGATGTCGGATCTGTGCACTAAAGTGCTGTGCACATACACTATTTGGCTTTCGGGTGAAATTTATGGAAAACGTAAAAAGTTCACTCTACAGTGATATATCATGAAAGTAGGACAGTAGAAAAATGCAATGGCGATTTCCTCATCTCAAACAATATTGAAATAAAAGCAGTGGGAATACCCCCACAAAAAAAAAAAAAAAAAAACATCAATGTCTCAATAACTTGTCATGTGGTCTTGAGCATCAATTACAGCTTGACAGCAATGTTTCATGCTCTTCACAAGTCGACTTATTGTCTGCTGATTGCATCCCACTCTTCTTGATAGCAGCCCTTAGGTCATTGAGGTTCTGGGGTACAGTGTTACGAGCCTCTACATGGTGACTCAGCTGACTCATAGGTTTTCAACGGGATTAAGCTCCTTAGAAAGTGCTGGCAACTCCATTTGAGGTACTCCAGTCTCCTTTATCCGTTCCCTAAGGATGCAACCTCAATGAGCTGGTGCATTGTCGTCCGTGAACATGAAAATAGGCCTGTGTTCATGCAGAGGCACAATGACTGATGTTATTCAAGTAGTATGGGCTTGTCCCTGTACTATTCACAAAGTGTAGGGCAGTTGTGTATTGACTAGACACACCTGCCTACACTGTATCATCACCACCACCACCAAAGGCAAACGGTGTCTGATGCAAAGTGCTCTACTTGATGTCTCCAGCATGGTTGGCGGCTGTCATTTCTGCCCAGTGGAAACAGCGTAGATGCTCCCTAGCCGATGTAAGATGATGGCGCCTGTGATTGGTGGTGTGATCAGGTAGCCTTGCAGGTTGTGTAGCACACAGACCATGCCCATGTAAATGGTTTCAAATAGTCTGATGTGACACTTAGGGGCCTCTAACCTCCCTTAAATGTGCCTGTAGTTGTGTGGCATTCATCATCTTTTCCACAGGTCATTGTGACACTCTAAGCTCAGTGGCCACGTCCGTCTGAGAACATCCTGCTTGAAGGTTCACAATAACGAGGTACTGTTGATCATTTGTTAGGTGTCGTCTTGGTCTCATGATGTCAAAATGTGAACAGCATGATGATGAGGTGGTCTGTTTAAATACCAATTCTAATTGAACCAGAACATTTATTGGATCATTTATGGCTCAAACACCTGTTAGAGAGCAGCAAGCTGTGCAAAAAGTACTGGAACATTGAACAGTTGGACATGTGCCTTCAAAAGTTTAGAGGTCACATTAAGCTCACCTGTAAAGGTGTTAAAGATATATATATATATCTCTATCTCTAACAAAGTATTACAGACCAGCGGCTCAACCTATAAACCTAATGGATGTGGGTGCTCACCTCTCGGTCCACCCAAACCGCACGGTAGACAAAATTAGAAATAGAGGGGCACTCCATATAAGGGAACGGAAGACTGTAGTAAAGATTAGTGTTTAATCTATTATAGACATAGCATCACACAGAATAAAAGACATCCATATAAAATGACATAAAATAACAAATCATAAAATCTATATATAAACTCAAGTCCAAAGATCAGGGTCCTAGAGAAACACTGGATAGTGATAGAGGTTCAAAAGTTCATAGATGTGCACACTCTCCACAATAGGATCAGTCCCAGCAGGTGCAGATCCACCTTAATCCAGCTCCAAATAGCAGCGTCTGCAGCATCAAATGGCAGGTATAACACACTCTCCAACTGCAGCTTTCAATATAGGAGGGCAAAATTGCTTCCAATCCTAGAGGGAGTATCTTTTCGTGTGTTTGTAACAAATGTATCAAAGCGTCTCTTACCCTCTGCCTGGATTCAATGTAATAAGTCGAAGACAGCCGAACACAGCTCAACGCGGCGTCCCACGTGGTATGGAGTCTGAACGTGACGTCTCACGTGACTCCACGGCTGAAGCAGAGGTAGACGTACTTGTTAAATCCTGGTAAGCACCACCTCGATAGGAGATTCGCTGTGCAGATCACCCCGACCGACGGTATTTCTTCTCAGTCACTTGTAATTACTTTGGGGGAAATTTACTCACTGTCCTCAAGTCCAAACGCGTTTCAGGGAATACACCCCTTCCTCAGTGGTAGAGACAGTGAGCATTTGGCAGCATTTTATATCTTCCCAGGAGACCAGCCGTGGGTAGGGCTGTTCTAATTGGGACATCCTAAAAGTCCGGCATGGAATTTCAATCATCAATCTCTCAGGCCATATCATGAATCTGATCATATAGAGCTCCCATCAAAAATAGAAAAAACATAACAATATGAATGTCATAAACCATATAAACTGACAAAAGACGCATATGTGGTCACATGCGTCTAATATATAATCCATGTCCTTTCTTAGTTAAAAAACACAATATTTCATACATAGACACTAAAATCATTATAAAACCTATAAATAACCTTGTGGATGTTATAATCAATATCAAATAAAAAAACAAAAACAAAAAAAAAACTCATATGCGTTTTTGATGCGTTTTTCTTAAAAAAAACTATAAAAAAGCGGTTTCAGGGATCCAGAGGCATACACACATATCAATTTTCTCAAATATAAATATATAGAGACATAAATCACTGTCCGACGATTATAGGAGATCTGTCTACGTCGGAAAAAGGGAGGGGAGCAGGGCAGGGAGGAAGGAACAGAGTGCTGAGTGCAGAGTGCTGAAACGCGTTTGGGCTTGTGAGGACAGTGAGTAAATTTCCCCCAAAGTAATTACAAGTGACCGAGAAGAAATACCGTCGGTCGGGGTGATCTGCACAGCGAATCTCCTATCGAGGTGGTGCTTACCAGGATTTAGCAAGTACGTCAACCTCTGCTTCAGCCGTGGAGTCACGTGAGACGTCACGTTTAGACTCCATACCACGTGGGACGCCGCGTTGAGCTGTGTTCGGCTGTCTTCGACTTATTACATTGAATCCAGGCAGAGGGTAAGAGACGCTTTGATACATTTGTTACAAACACACAAAAAGATGCTCCCTCTAGGATTGGAAGCAATTTTGCCCTCCTATATTGAAAGCTGCAGTTGGAGAGTGTGTTATACCTGCCATTTGATGCTGCAGACGCTGCTATTTGGAGCTGGATTAAGGTGGATCTGCACCTGCTGGGACTGATCCTATTGTGGAGAGTGTGCACATCTATGAACTTTTGAACCTCTATCACTATCCAGTGTTTCTCTAGGACCCTGATCTTTGGACTTGAGTTTATATATAGATTTTATGATTTGTTATTTTATGTCATTTTATATGGATGTCTTTTATTCTGTGTGATGCTATGTCTATAATAGATTAAGCACTAATCTTTACTACAGTCTTCCGTTCCCTTATATGGAGTGCCCCTCTATTTTCTAATAAATATATATATATATATATATATATATATATATATATATATATATATATATATACACATACACACACCTATAATCTAATATATAAGCTGAGTGTATGTCCGTTAAAGGAATCCGCACCGTCGCATTTACAATCGCAACATTTTGCACAGCCGCCTCCTGTGACTCAGGGAACGTTATAGACTATTTATTGAGTCAAAATCCCCCCCGCGTTCCTATTATTTGCCAAAAAATATACTAACCATCCTAACCGCCAAACTATCGGAGCCATTGTTTGTTGGCTGTTGTGGCAGTTAGCCTTGATATTCATCAGGTTGCATATAGCCACCAATCATGGCTCAGCTTCTATTTTGCTGCCGGTCATTAATATTTGCTCTTATTGATTGCTGTAGGCTTATTTAGTATAAGACAGCTTAGGTGTGAGTTAATATGATTTTGACTGTGACGCTTAGCCAAGAAAAGAAAACTAATAAGGAATTTGAATATATATACACACACACACACACACACACACACACACACACACACAGAGTACAGACCAAAAGTTTGAACACACCTTCTCATTCAAAGAGGTTTTCTTTATTATGAAAATTGATGGCATCAAAACTATGAATTAACACATGTGGAATTATATACATAACAAAAAAGTGTGAAACAACTGAAAATGTCATATTCTAGGTTCTTCAAAGTAGCCACCTTTTGCTTTGATTACTGCTTTGCACACTCTTGGCATTCTTTTTCTTTTAGTTTTCATTTTCAAAAAGCTTTATTGCAAATAATTGTCAATTACAGAGTACTTTTGAAAGGGAGTTGCGAGCTCCCGTTATGCATAAATTGTCTTACACAAATTGTTTAGTGGTCATTAATAAACAACAATCAACACAACAACTAGAAAAAAGGATGTATGCAAGCAGAGCAATATCATTAGTAGTACATATCCGCAGGTTAAGGGAAGGTCATAATTTAAGAGCTTGCTGTAAAGCTGGGTGGTGGGGGAGGATTTATCCTTGGAAAAACTCTATAGGATCTCCAATTTTTCCATAGAATTGTAAATTTATGGTGAAACCTATTCTCCCAAGCTGCTAATTCCTTGAATCTATATAAGGATTCAACATTGTTGAGCCAGTGGTCCAAAGATGGGACATTTGAAGATAACCAATGTGTAGGGATTAGGAGTCGAGCGGCTATAATCAATATCTTGAACAGGGGGGGGGGATGATTGTCTTGTGGTTGGGACACAATCCTAGTAGAGCTAAGACCAGTGACGGGTTAACATTAGTTTTGCAAATTTCGTTGCATTTTAAAAAAATAATATTCCACCAATCAAAGATCAGGGGACAGGTCCACCAAATATGGAGCATTGTTCCTCGCTCTTCTCCACACCTCCAACATGCGTCAGAACCACTACTGCTAAAATGGTGAGTGACATCAGGTGTTTTGTACTATCTAGTCAGTACCTTATATCCATTTTCTTGGATCCTGGTACATCTAGAGGACGAGTGTGGTATTCTAAACATAAGGTGCTGTTCCTCATCCGTGAAATGGGTGTTTAGATCTCTTTCCCATAGGGTTATAAAGCTAGGTTTAGGTGGCATAATCGCATTATTTAGATATCTATAGAGTAGGGATATAACTTCCCTCGGAGGAGAAGGGCTGTGTATTAGACTCTCAAACCACGTGAGGGGTCTAATTAGGGAGCTCAATGGGATGTGTCTATTAATGTACGTCACCAGGAACTGTAGCATATGTGGATGGGATTCAATCTCGGTAGGGAAGAGATCAGGGTTGCTCGGTTCAGTGGTCCCTCTTCATTCCTCAACAGAATACTGATTATAGGAAGGTCAGTGGATCGCAGTTTCTTGGGGACACTTTGTCTAAGCTCTAAAGGAGCTAAGCCCATCACATCTCTGATTTGAACCAGAGGGGATGGCGATGGGAAACCCCATTTCGAGTCTTGGAGCCATTTCCACGCCTCAAGAGTAGATACAACCAGTAGGTTGTGTTTAGTTGTTGGTGACAAATTATGGTGAGGGTCTACCAGTAAGGACCTTAGTGACGGTAGGTAAGCAGGGGTCTCCATACCAACCCAGGACTTCTGATCAGGGTTACTAAACCAATCCAGGGCCCTAGAGAGGAGTATAGCTTTGTTGTATAGTTGAGGATTGGGAAGACCTATGCCTCCTTGATCTCCGGAGGGTGTTGATATATTGATCCTAGCTTTTTTACCGTTCCATATGAAGGAGCGTATTGATTGTCCTAGAGATTGAAAGAAGGAGTTAGGGATAGGTATGGGGAGAGCTTGGAGGAAGTATGTTACCGTATTTTTCGCCCTATAGGACGCACCGGCCCATAAGACGCACCTAGGTTTTGGGGAGGAAAATAAGAAAAAATTTTTTTTTTACCAAAAGGTGTGCTGTGTGTTTGGAACTAATGGTGGTCTGTGGATGGCACTATTACTGGGGATCTGTGGATGACTGACACTGTTATGGTGGGGGATCTGTGGATGACGGACACTGTTATGGGGGGGATCTGTGGATGACGGACACTGTTATGGGGGGATCTGTGGATGACGGACACTGTTATGGGGGAGATCTGTCGTTGACGGTCACTGTTATGGGGGAGATCTGTGGATGACGGTCACTGTTATGGGGGGATCTGTGGCTTGCACTGTTACAGGGGGGATCTGTGGCTGGCACTGTTACAGGGGCGGGATCTGTGGCTGGCACTGTTACAGGGGGGGGGGGATCTGTGGCTGGCACTGTTGTATATGTGCCATCCACAGACCCCCCAGCCCATAACTGTGCCATCCACAGATCGCAGCCGCACCCCCCCCCCCCCCCCCCCCCCCGCCGCCGCCACCATACAAATATAAGATGTGATATTCAATTAATAATTATCAAACATGCCCCCTCACTGTCTCCTATTACTACCTTACATCCTAATCGCTGCTGTTTTCAGGCAGAACGGTCGGCGCGTCTCACTGACGTCACTTGCCTGCGCCGCCTGCTTCATTCATAAAGTAGGCGGCGCAGGCACGTGACAAGAGTTACGCTGCCGCCCGCCCGCCTGGCCTGCATGAATTCAACAGCAGCGATTAGATGTAAGTTAGTAATAGGAGTGAGGGGGCATGTTTGATAATTATTAATTGAATATGACATCGTATATTAGTATACTGGAGCGGCGGGGCGGTGCTATACTACACTGACTGCACCGCTATTGCCAGCCCCCAGACACTCCTCCCAGTCCCTCCCCGAGTCCCCGCTCACTGATACATCGCTGCCAGCGATGTAAAACTGCAAGTATTCGCCCCATAAGACGCAGGGGCATTTCTCCCCCATTTTGGGGGAAGAAAAAGTGCGTCTTATGGGGGCGAAAAATACGGTAATCTAGGTAGTACGAGGGACATGACCATGTTTTTGTGTCCAAACCAAGAAAGTAGAGGAGGGTTCAGAGCTTCTAATTGACATTTAATAGAGTTTAGCACAGGGATATAATTTAGTTTATATAAGGAAGTAATATTAGGGTGTATCTTGACTCCTAGATATGTTATGAAGGGCGAGTCCCAATTAAAAGGGGAGGAGAAAGCTAATTCAGTTTTGATTTTCTGGCTGAGCCCTATACTCAAAATGTGGGATTTTTTCATATTTATTTTGAAGTTGGAGAGGTAGCTAAATTTATCCAAAATGGCATATATACTATGTAAGGATTTATCAGGGTTGGATGACATTATCAGGAGGTAATCGGCAAAGGCCGCAATTTTATGTTCTTGATCTCCCAATCTTGGGCCTCTTATAGTTTCATCACTACGTATGAGAGTAAGAAGGGGTTCTAAAATTAGAACAAAAATCAAGGGGGACAGGGGGCACCCTTGCCTAGTACCATTTTTTATGGGAAAGGGATGTGATATAGTATTGTTGATCAACACAGATGCCGAGGCATTAGTATACATGGCCTGAACAGAGTTTATAAAGGTATTAGGAATTCCGAAATGTTCCATGGTGCGGTAAATATAATTCCAGTGTACTCGGTCAAATGCTTTTTCGGCATCTGTACTGACCAACACAAGTGGATGGTGAAATTTTGAGGCATGAAACAGCAAGTTTAAGACTCTGGCTGTATTGTCTTTTCCCTCTCTACCCTTGATAAAGCCTCTTTGGTCTCTATGTACCAGTTGAGGGAGGATGGGGGCGAGGCGATTAGCTAGCAGTTTAGCTAACAGTTTTAAGTCCAAATTCAACAAGGAGATAGGGCGATAATTGCCGCAGTCTGTGGGGTCTTTCCCATCTTTAGGAATAATGGTGATATTGGCTTTTGTCATTTTGTGGGAGAGGGGGTCACCCTGTAGGGTTCGGTTGCATACATTAAGTAAGTGTGGTGATAATACGGATTTAAGAGCGGTAGTATATAGCCGGGAACCCATCAGGGCCACGGGCCTTACCTTTTGGGAGTTGATTTAAAGCCAACTGGAGTTCCTCATTAGTAAATGGGGAATTTAAGATATTGATATGGGCGTCATTCACTCAGGGCGTGACTATAGAACGGAGGAAGAGATTAATTGAGTCCTGATGTGTGGTTTTGGCAATAAAATCGTCCTGGGTCGGAAGGTTATAAAGGGATCGGTAGAACTCAGAGAACCTACGGGCTATGGCCTCAGTATTGGAGAGTACATCTCCTTCCTTATTGCGAATTTTGCAAATAACATTTTGGGCCTTTCTTTTCTTAATTCTGGACATCATGAATTTGGAGACTTTGTCCCCGTGGGCAAAATATTTGTATTGTGCATGGAGGAAAAATTTGGCCGATTGGACGTTAAGGAGGTTTTTTAGTTCGGTCCTGAGGAGCGCAAGTTCTGCCATGTGGGAGTCTAATAGGGACCTTTTGTGGATGATCTCAATATCTCTGATGCTCTTTATAAGGGAGTCAATGCGGGCCAGTTTTAGTTTTTTAGTAAATGAGTCTAGACTTATAAGTTGACCTCGGATATAAGCCTTATGGGAGTCCCACAGGGTATAGGGGTGAATACCGGGGGTATCCTTAGTTGAGAAGAAGTCTCTCAGCCAATTGAGGACTTTTTCTTTATTTTCTGGGGATTGGATCAACATCTCATTGAGTCTCCACCTGTAGGAGATAATGGGCCTGTCAGGTGTGAGGATATTAATCCATATAGGGGCATGGTCGGAAATACTAATAGAACCAATCTGGGCCTTGGGACACAGTTGGATATGTTCCGCTGATACCATAAGGTAGTCTAGACGTTGATATGAACTGTGTGGGTTTGAGTAAAATGTGAAGTCCCTAGTTGTGGGATTTAGGGATCTCCAAACGTCAACCAGGCGACGTTCATGGAGAGAATTCCTCAGTTTGCTTAAGGCTTTGCTTGAAAGAGCAGAGTTTTTTTGAAGATGAGTCTTCTGAGGAATTAGAGTGAGATTGAGGTCACCTCCCAAAATGGTCACACCTTCTCTGAAATGATCAATTTTTTTGAAGAATATTTTGTATCCATGTTACCTGGGTGACATTTGGAGCGTACACATTAATAAATGTGTATGTCTGGTTGGCTATACGACCTTTGAAAAAGATAAATCTACCCTCAGGGTCTAATATTTGATCCAGATAGGTGAATGGGATATTTCTACTAAAGCCTACGATAACACCTCTGGAGGCAGACGAGTTCGTGCCACAATGGTACCAAGTGGGGAAGCAAGAATGAGACCGATTCGGGAAGTGGTTTACCCTGAAGTGCGTCTCCTGGAGGAGGACCACGGAGCAGCCCATTCTCCTTAATTCTGAGAGAATTTGGCAGCGCTTGGAAGGAGCGTTAAAGCCTTTAACATTGTAAGAGGTAATTTGTATGTCTGCCATATTACCTTATAATCCAAATAGGACCGCTCCGCCATCTCTCACCACCAGAGGCTCCAAACCTGGGCCTGCAAGAAGTTGCGGAGAAATACATAGCATTATACTTTTCTGCGGAATATTCAAAGGGACCGCAGGTCATCATACAACAACAACATAACAATAAGGTATTATACCTAATGAAAACGATAAAGTGTCAGGCATGGTACAGCCTAAGAAGCAATAGGGGGGGAGAAACAAGAGAACATGTTCAAAATCACCATTTTGTTAAAGATCTGGCTGATCCGATCGGACTTGGGCGGATATGTTCAATCGTCCATAGGTAGTCTTCTGGACAAGGATCTTCTCTTGGGGCTTCTGTGGCGCTTTGGGGTACGTTGGCGCTCCCAAATGCCTGGGTGTGGGATGTCTGGGAGGTTGGAAAAGTCCTGGACGGGGTCCCAGTTTTCTATCTCCAGAGGTTCAATCTGTAGGTGATTAAAAATCGCGTCCAGATCTGCGTGGTTGGAGACTGAGAGTCTGCGGCCTTCATAAGCAAATGTAAGGACGAAAGGAAAAGTCCATCTGTATGGAATCTTACGATCTCTCAACCATCTTGTCAGAGGGCCCAGAGATCTTCTTTTATCCAGGGTTGATTGGGCCAGGTCCTGGAAAATTGGCAATTCGGGGTCGTCCCAGATCACTTTACCAGTTTGGCGGGCTTTAATAATGACTGCCTCTTTGACAGGGAAACTAAGGAATTTACATATGATGTCTCTCGGTGGGGCCGTGACAGGGGGTTTAGGCCTTAGGGCACGGTGGGCCCTTTCAAGAATAATTTCATGGGCTGTATCCGGTCCAAGAAGTGACATGCAGATTTTCACCACAATATTCTGCACGTCTCCAGCTTCCACCGTTTCAGGGACCCCTCGGAACCGTAAATTGTTCCGCCTACCTCTATTTTCCTGGTCTTCCAGGGAGCTGCAGAGGTTATTCATCTTTTGCTGGATGCACAGGAACCGCTGCGATACTTCGGTCTGATGCCTGATGATGGCCTCTTGTGTGCTTTCTAGCGATTCCACACGGCAGCCCACCTGTGTTATTTCCTGTTTGATGGCCGCAAGGTCGGAGCTCAGAGGTTCCAAGGCTGACGCCAAGGAGGAGGACAGGAGCTCCTTTAAGAAGGAGCGCGAGATAGGGATGTCGTCTTCTCCTCCTGCAGCCTGATCTAACAAGTCGGATTGTTTAGAGCGCGGGGCGCGGGTAGGAGTCGGCGCCATCTTGGGCTCTTTAGACACATGCAGGATCGCTGCCTTTTTTATAAATTTGTCCATCTCCCCGGAGGTAGGATTCCTCCTGTCTGATGCGGCTTGTTCTCCGGTCCTTGGGCTTCTTTGGTGATCTCTGTAACGGAACTGCAGCCTCAGGCGTCCATACTGTTTCGGCGCTAGCTCCGCCCCCCACTCTTGGCATTCTCTTGATGAGCTTCAAGAGGTAGTCATCTGAAATGGTTTTCACTTCACAGGTGTGCCCTGTCAGGTTTAATAAGTGGGATTTCTTGCCTTATAAATGGGGTTGGGACCATCAGTTGCATTGTGGAGAAGTCAGGTGGATACACAGCTGATAGTCCTACTGAATAGACTGTTAGAATTTGTATTATGGCAAGAAAAAAGCAGCTAAGAAAAACAAGTGGCCATAATTGCTTTAAGAAATTAAGGTCACAATTTGTCTCTATGATTAATAAAAACAAAGTTGACAAAGAAATTAAGGTCAGTCATTCCGAAAAATTGGGAAAACTTTGAAAGTGTCCCCAAGTGCAGTCACAAAAACCATCAAGCGCTACAAAGAAACTGGCTCACATGCGGACCGCCCCAGGAAAGGAAGACCAAGAGTCACCTCTGCTGTGGAGGATAAGTTCATCCGTGTCACCAGCCTCGGAAATCGCAGGTTAACAGCAGCTCAGATTAGAGACCAGGTCAATGCCATACAGAGTTCTAGCAGCAGACACATCTCTAGAACAACTGTTAAGAGGAGACTGTGTGAATCAGGCCTTCATGGTAGAATATCTGCTAGGAAACCACTGCTAAGGACAGGCAACAAGCAGAAGAGACTTGTTTGGGCTAAAGAACACAAGGAATGGACATTAGACCAGTGGAAATCTGTGCTTTGGTCTGATGAGTCCAAATTTGAGATCTTTGGTTCCAACCACCGTGTCTTTGTGCGACGCAGAAACGGTGAACGGATGGACTTTACATGCCTGGTTCCCTCCGTGAAGCATGGAGGAGGAGGTGTGATGGTGTGGGGGTGCTTTGCTGGTGACACTGTTGGGGATATTTTCAAAATTGAAGGCATACTGAACCAGCATGGCTACCACAGCATCTTGCAGCGGCATGCTATTCCATCCGGTTTGCGTTTAGTTGGACCATCATTTATTTTTCAACAGGACAATGACCCCAAACACACCTCCAGGCTGTGTAAGGGCTATTTGACCATGAAGGAGAGTGATGGGGTGCTGCGCCAGATGACCTGGCCTCCACAGTCACCGGACCTGAACCCAATCGAGATGGTTTGGGGTGAGCTGTACCGCAGAGTGCAGGCAAAAGGGCCAACAAGTGCTAAGCATCTCTGGGAACTCCTTTAAGACTGTTGGAAGACCATTTCAGATGACTACCTCTTGAAGCTCATCAAGAGAATGCCAAGAGTGTGCAAAGCAGTAATCAAAACAAAAGGTGGCTACTTTGAAGAACCTAGAATATAACATATTTTCAGTTTTTTGTTATGTATATAATTCCACATGTGTTAATTCATAGTTTTGATGCCTTCAGTGTGAATCTACAATTTTCATAGTCATAAAAATAAAGAAAACTCTTTGAATGAGAAGGTGTGTCCAAACTTTTGGTCTGTACTGTCTATGTCCAAAGAACGAGGCAGGACTCCAAATTCTTGTGAGGGGGCGATGATACAGTAATGTATCTCTATGCACCAGGTATATATATGCAGAGATATGTCACACCTCCAATAAACGTATTTACCACATGTGGACTGAGTATATTTAAAATATAACTTTTACTCCAATTTCACTAAAAGCATTGGTGGTTGCAGTGGGACAAAGTACAGAATAACATACATACATATAAATCCAGAGTCGTTTGTAAGATAATAATAATGGGTGGATCTTACCCCGTCCGGTAGACATACGATTCAATAGATGGTGGGTGGCGTAGTGCTCCTGTGTGGTAATAGGCAATTGTGGCCAAAGTGCTTCTGATGATATGGCAGTCTGGACAAAATGCTTCTGATAATATGGCAGTCTGGACACTCCTGTAATGCCCTGGTCTAGAGCCCTCCCTATATGGATGGTTAGGGGCTATCCTCATAGACCTGCCTCAACGACACGGAGCACCCGCCCCGACAGGGGCGACCCCATACGGAACCTGTCCCTAAATGGGGCCTATTCCCTGTAATTTCCCTCACTGTATAGCCCTGCATACCATGTTTCATCAGGGGCTTATTGAAGTCAGAAGATTTCTATAAAAACACAAAGTAAATGCGCCAAAAACACAATCACTAAATGTGCTCAATTTCATATGCATCCAGATAACATTCTTAGGTATGTATTTGCAAATTACTGCTTCAGCAGAGAGTTTCTTTGGTACACGCCCTCCGGGGTATAGGGAAGTGTCCCCAACAATACCCTCGCCTTACCTCACTGCAAGATGCTAGCAGTGTGGAGACACAGCATACACTGCTGTGTCGCCTTTTAAAATCAGTGCCTCCAGCTGTTTCCGCCCTCTCCCGGTGGAACGCATGTGGAACGCATGCCGTTTCCATGCGCTCCATTCCACCAGAAGGTTGCGTCACATGATCGCCTATGCTGCCGGAAGTTATGTCTGAGCATCACCCGTCGCTAGGTAACCGGATGACGCGCAGGCACTTCACGCTGATAGAAGTCTCAGACGCCGGACGGTAACTTCATATAATACAATCATTCGAATATGGATTTGTTAGGTAGATTTTCATCCGTACCGATGCCTGCAAGTAGTTAGTCATGTGGTACAGACAAAGGGGATATGCAGAACAACAATTAGATGCATTCCTACTCCAATAATTCATTATCAATTCTCTCATCATTATATCCTCCAATATGTTAGGCTCTTTATCACTTATATCAGCAGTGATATCAACATTAATGTTCCCTCGCTTCACGTCAGAGTGTGACAAACAACCCCCATAGATTAATGCACACCGGTGGAACAATTAGCACCCATGGGTCAGTGCACACCAGATGACATGGCATTCATCATCACTTAACATTCAAATAAAGCATGTATAGCTCTGTTGTTCATTGAGGCCATTGGGATATACCGTCTTAAGGTAGAATATCCATCTCGCCTCACACTGGAGAAAAACTTTTTACAGAAAAAATATACCCCCTCGTTTAGTGTGGCTTTTAGAGAGCAAAAAAAAACGTACAGGGAACAAATTGTGTCCTGGTGGGAGGTCCAGGAGCACTACCTAGAACACAATATTGTACCAAGGGGTCTAAGGATCACACTACTACCAGCCAATAGATGCAGGAATGCATAGTTAATGACGAAGTGGGAAAAGGAAGCAACTGCCAGTTCTCTGCGTTTCATGAAAATCTTAGTAGAACAGGAACGCATCACACTAGAAAGTGCAGGCAAGAAGTTGAGGGAACAGATTGAGATCACCCAAACATTTGCACAGGAAACTGATTTTGGAATCAAAGAAAAACAGCTCCAGGCAGCTTTGGAGAAATTCCAATATCATTTAAAGGAGAGAAAGCATAAGCAGTTTACACGAGACTTATCAGACTTTAAAGAAAATAAAGCCTATATACTCTTGAGCGAGAAAGGGAGAACAGAAAGGGACACTGATTTGTCCTCAACGGAAACAGACCAATCCGAGTCCGACAGAACAATCAGGTAATAGAAGAAATACTGCCAGAGGGAGGGGGCGTGGGAGAAGAAATTATAGAGGTAACTCTTATGATAAAAGTACCCAAGGTTTTTTAGATCAGAATTTGTCCTACCCCCTAAGAAACTGCTCCCAGCAACAACCGACTGTAACACAGGCCCAAAAATTATCTGTCCTCCCATCGTCTAACTGAATCCGAAAACAGTATCTTGGAAAAGGGACTCTTATTCGTACCTACACCTAGGTTCAACCTCTTTAGGACAATAGTCGACATTAATTTGTTTGTCAGAAAATTAAGGTGGTTCAAGCATTTTCGCAACGTAGAGGGGAAACAAGGCTTGGAATTAGGGGTTCCCACAAACATGGTGGCAGATGTAAGACTCCTTCAGAGCTTAGCGGCCCCATCAGAAACACTACCTGGGGAAGGGCCTTTTACTCCACTAAAAAATAAGCACTAGAACGGCAACAACTACTGATACAAATTGTATTGATGTATTTTTAAATTTAATGGGTACTGAACTAGAGTCAACACACCTACATCTAGCCCCTCAAAATTGCACACAGGAAGAATCACAGGCACTTGAGAGCCTAGCTCAAAATAAGAATATAACCATTAAGCCCTCGGACAAGGGAGGAAACATTGTCATTATGGATACAGACAGTTATAAAACAATGTGTGAAAAACTCCTGGCCTCACGTGATTGCTATGAGATCCTGAAGGGAGACCCCACGACTAAATACAAGCAAGAACTCAAGAGTATATTGGACACAGTAAAAAATAACAAACTAATTAGTCAGACCGAATATGATTTTCTCTTCCCACAGCATCCACAGATAGCAACATTCTACCGTTTGCCGAAAGTGCATAAAGGGTATGACCCACTTAAAGGCCGGCCAATAGTTTCGGGCATAAACAGCCTAAGCCAAAATGTGGGAATCTACATAGATAAAATTCTATTACCCTTCGTGCAATCACTTCCCTCATACGTCAGAGACACAGGAGACCTCTTAAAACAATTGGAGGGGATACACCTAGAGGATGGGTGCATATTAGGGAGTATCGACGTGGAAGCCCTTCATCCATCCTGCACGAATAGGGCTTACACGCTGTAGCACATTTCCTGGGCACACGTGGATGCCAATTTCTGGCACATAACTTGATCCTTCAGCTTCTGGAGTTTGTACTATGTAAAAATTACTTTCGTTTTAGCGGCAGATTCTACCACCAGCTCAGGGGAACTGCGATGGGGTGTTCTTGTGCCCCGTCGTATGCAAATTTGCTCCTGGGCTGGTGGGAGGATACCCTTGTCTTCCGTGACGAGACCATCTGTGAGGTCCAGAATGTCCAGATATGGGCGCGCTATATCGATGACGTGCTGGTCATCTGGAAAGGTTGTCCTAAATCCTTTTCTGAATGGGCATCCGGCCTAAACAGGAATCAGATTGGTCTACGCTTCACGTCAGAGTGTGATGAGAAACAGCTACCATTCTTAGACATTCTCATCATCAAGAATCAAGACTGTTGTCTTGGAACAACATTTTTTCGAAAACCAACCTCGACGACTTCCCTCCTGAGGTGGGACAGCTGTCATCCTTTCCCCCTCAGGAGGGGGATCCTTCGAGGCCAATACCTAAGAATAAGGAGAAATTGCTCCAAGGAGGCAGAATTTCAAAAACAGGCGACACACTTAAAAAAAAAAAAAAACACTTCATGGATCGGGGTTACCCCATTGCCGCATTAACACCGGCCTATAAGGCCGCAAAAGCCCGCACTCATAGTTCCCTTCTCACTCCCAATAAGACAAATAGTACTGACAATATGTCTCCAACAGAGACACAGGAGACACATCTGATTAGTACATTTAATGAAGCTTCTGCTGGTGTAAGAGAAATCATTACCAGACACTGGCATGTACTCAGGATGGACCCGGACCTTTGTGCCACCATAAAGGAATACCCCAGTATAACATACAGGAGGGGGAAGAGTGTACGTGACTGGACGGTGAACAGTCATTTCTCCCCTAAGCCAGCGCAAAAAACCTGGCTATAGAAAAAGGAGTTCATGGTAACTAACAATGTGGAGGGTGCATAGCCTGTAAGTACATGCAGTGTGGAAAATCCTTCAGGAGCAGCAATACAGGGAAAACATATGTTGTCAGAGATCTGATAAACTGTAAAACCATAGGGGTTGTTTATAAAATCACATGCACCTGTATGAAAGAATATGTTGGCAAAACAAAAAGGGAGCTGAGAAGGAGAATCGGCGAGCATATAAACGATATCCACAACTGTCGGGATACTACAGTCTCGCGCCATGTACGTGTTGAGCATGCTGGAGACCCAAGGTGCCTCTCCTTCATGGGCATCGAAAAAGGGAAGCCACCTTTGAGGCAGCGATTGGGATAAAAGAATCCTCCAGTGTGAGGCGAGATGGATATTCCACCTTAAGACTGTATATCCCAATGGCCTCAATGAACAACAGAGCTATACATGCTTTATTTGAATGTTAAGTGATGATGAATGCCATGGCATCTGGTGCGCACTGACCCATGGGTGCTAATTGTTCCGGTGTGCATTAGTCTATGGGGGCTGTTTGTCACACTCTGACGTGAAGCGAGGGAACATTAATGTTGATATCACTGCTGATATACAGGTCCTTCTAAAAAAAATTGCATATTGTGATAAAGATAGAAGTGCACAAATAGTCCATAAAAATTAGGCATTCACCTGACATAAAAGAAATTGTGATAATGTGGCTCGAGGTACATTTTGCGGTCACTGAATAACAATTTTACTGTAGTCCACTGGAGTACAGGCCCCAAACATTAGGCATTCACCATACAGAAAAGATCAAGTGATTATGTGGCTGGAGGTACGGTATATTAGACGGTCATTGGATATCAATTTTACTGCAAACCATTACAAATACATGTCAAATGCATATGTTTAAAATAACTAAAAATATAAAATTGGATTAAAAACATGGTTAACGAAATCCCCCTTTTGAATAAATCCCAGATGATAATAGGCGAAATTCAATAACACGTGGTCATCACAGGTGTTGAATTCCTCAGAGGCCCCAACAATTAGGCATTCACTGTTCAGAAAAGATCAAGTGATTATGTGGCTGAAAGTATATTAGACGGTCATTGGATAACATTTTTACTGCAGGCCAATGGAGTACAGGCCCCAAACATTAGGCATTTACTGGACAGAAAAGAACAAGTGATTATGTGGCTGGAGGTATATTATACGGTAATTGGATAACAATTTTACTGCAGGCCAGTGGAGTACAGTCCCCAAATATTAGGAATTCACTGGACGGAAAAGGCCTTTTAAGCCGCTGTATTTACATAGGACCATTCTTTTTTTCTTGGTTATGGCGGATATGTGTGGGCTGGCATGAGGAAATTCAATTAAATGTGGTCGTCACAGGTGTTGAATTCCTCTGAGATCCATGCCTCATTCATTTTTAGAAATGCAAGGTAGTCCACACTGTTGTGAGCTAGGCGAGTGTGCTTATTGATCACATCCCCCCCCTGCGCTGAACGTCCTTTCGGACAGGACACTCGACGAGGGGCAAGCCAAGAGTTCCATGGCAAATTGTGCCAGCTCTGGCCACAGGTCAAGCCTGCACACCCAGTAGTCCAGGGGTTCTTCGCTTCTCAGAGCATCCACATTGGCCGTTAACCTGATGTAGTCAGACACCTGAGGGTGGATCCGGAGGGCGGCTTTCGATGGGTTGGCTGAAAGAATGATCTCATATCTGAAGTGACCAACACCTCTTCAAACCGCCCTCTTCTTGCAGGTGCGGTAGGATTGGTACCGGCATCTGTTTCGCTGTGGGTAGAAATTCCTCTGCCAGCGCCCGCAGGAAGGCACAGATCCCCCATAAATGTGTTCCACAGATCCCCCATAAATGTGTTCCACAGATCCCCCATAAATGTGTTCCACAGATCCCCCATAAATGTGTTCCACAGATCCCCCATAAATGTCATCCACAGATCCCTCATAAATGTCATCCACAGATCCCCCCCAAGTGTCATCCACCACAGATCCCCCCCAAGTGTCATCCACCGCAGATCGATTCCCCCCCAAGTGTCATCCACCGCAGATCCCCCCAAGTGTCATCCACCGCAGATCCCCCCAAGTGTCATCCACCGCAGATCCCCCCAAGTGTCATCCACCGCAGATCCCCCCCCCCCCCCCAAGTGTCATCCACCGCAGATCCCCCCCCCCAGTGTCATCCACCGCAGACCCCCCCCCAGTGTCATCCACCGCAGACCCCCCCAGTGTCATCCACCGCAGACCCCCCCAAGTGTCATCCACCGCAGACCCCCCCAAGTGTCATCCACCGCAGACCCCCCCAAGTGTCATCCACCGCAGACCCCCCCAAGTGTCATCCACCGCAGACCCCCCCAAGTGTCATCCACCGCAGACCCCCCCAAGTGTCATCCACCGCAGACCCCCCAAGTGTCATCCACCGCAGACCCCCCCAAGTGTCATCCACCGCAGACCCCCCCAAGTGTCATCCACCGCAGACCCCCCCAAGTGTCATCCACCGCAGACCCCCCCAAGTGTCATCCACCGCAGACCCCCCCAAGTGTCATCCACCGCAGACCCCCCCAAGTGTCATCCACCGCAGACCCCCCCAAGTGTCATCCACCGCAGACCCCCCCAAGTGTCATCCACCGCAGACCCCCCCAAGTGTCATCCACCGCAGACCCCCCCAAGTGTCATCCACCGCAGATCCCCCCCAAGTGTCATCCACCGCAGATCCCCCCCAAGTGTCATCCACCGCAGATCCCCCCAAGTGTCATCCACCGCAGATCCCCCCCAAGTGTCATCCACCGCAGATCCCCCCCAAGTGTCATCCACCGCAGATCCCCCCCAAGTGTCATCCACCGCAGATCCCCCCCAAGTGTCATCCACCTGCAGATCCCCCCCCAAGTGTCATCCACCGAGATCCCCCCCAAGTGTCATCCACCGAGATCCCCCCCAAGTGTCATCCCCGAGACCCCCCCCAAGTGTCATCCACCTGCAGACCCCCCCAAGTGTCATCCACCGAGACCCCCCCAAGTGTCATCCACCTGAGACCCCCCCCAAGTGTCATCCACCGAGATCCCCCCCAAGTGTCATCCACCTGAGATCCCCCCCAAGTGTCATCCACCTGAGATCCCCCCCAAGTGTCATCCACCGAGATCCCCCCCAAGTGTCATCCACCGAGATCCCCCCCAAGTGTCATCCACCGAGATCCCCCCAAGTGTCATCCACCGCAGATCCCCCCCCAAGTGTCATCCACCGCAGATCCCCCCCCAAGTGTCATCCACCGCAGATCCCCCCCCAAGTGTCATCCACCGCAGATCCCCCCCAAGTGTCATCCACCGCAGACCCCCCCAAGTGTCATCCACCGCAGACCCCCCCAAGTGTCATCCACCGGACCCCCCCAAGTGTCATCCACCGCAGACCCCCCCCAAGTGTCATCCACCGCAGATCCCCCCCCAAGTGTCATCCACCGCAGATCCCCCCCAAGTGTCATCCACCGCAGATCCCCCCCAAGTGTCAATCCACGCAGATCCCCCCCAAGTGTCATCCACCGCAGATCCCCCCCAAGTGTCATCCACCGCAGATCCCCCCCAAGTGTCATCAACCGCAGATCCCCCCCAAGTGTCCATCCACCGCAGATCCCCCCCAAGTGTCATCCACCGCAGACCCCCCCAAGGTGTCATCCACCGCAGACCCCCCCAAGTGTCATCCACCGCAGACCCCCCCAAGTGTCATCCACCGCAGACCCCCCCCAAGTGTCATCCCACCGCAGACTCCCCCCCCAAGTGTCATCCACCGCAGATCCCCCCCCCCAAGTGTCATCCACCGCAGATCCCCCCCCCCCAAGTGTCATCCACCGCAGATCCCCCCCCCAAGTGTCATCCACCGCAGATCCCCCCCCCCAAGTGTCATCCACCGCAGATCCCCCCCCCCAAGTGTCATCCACCGCAGATCCCCCCCCCCCCAAGTGTCATCCACCGCAGATCCCCCCCCCCCAAGTGTCATCCACCGCAGATCCCCCCCCCCCCAAGTGTCATCCACCGCAGATCCCCCCCCCCCAAGTGTCATCCACCGCAGATCCCCCCCCCCAAGTGTCATCCACCGCAGATCCCCCCCCCCAAGTGTCATCCACCGCAGATCCCCCCCCCAAGTGTCATCCACCGCAGATCCCCCCCCCAAGTGTCATCCACCGCAGATCCCCCCCCCAAGTGTCATCCACCGCAGATCCCCCCCCCAAGTGTCATCCACCGCAGATCCCCCCCCCAAGTGTCATCCACCGCAGATCCCCCCCCCAAGTGTCATCCACCGCAGATCCCCCCCCCAAGTGTCATCCACCGCAGATCCCCCCCCCAAGTGTCATCCACCGCAGATCCCCCCCCCAAGTGTCATCCACCGCAGATCCCCCCCCCAAGTGTCATCCACCGCAGATCCCCCCCCAAGTGTCATCCACCGCAGATCCCCCCCCCAAGTGTCATCCACCGCAGATCCCCCCCCCAAGTGTCATCCACCGCAGATCCCCCCCCCAAGTGTCATCCACCGCAGATCCCCCCCCCAAGTGTCATCCACCGCAGATCCCCCCCCCAAGTGTCATCCACCGCAGATCCCCCCCCCAAGTGTCATCCACCGCAGATCCCCCCCCCAAGTGTCATCCACCGCAGATCCCCCCCCCCTTCTGTAATACATAGTAATGCCCCCAAAAATTGTGATGACTTTACATTCCCCATATGTCTACTTCATGTTTGAATTATTTTGGGAATGATATTTTATTTTTTGGGGAAGTTACAAGGCTTAGAAGTTTAGAAGCAAATCTTAAAATTTTTCTGAAATTTACAAACACCCAATTTTTAGGGACCAGTTCAGGTCTGAAGTCACTTTGCGAGGCTTACATAATAGAAACCACCCAAAAATGACCCCATCTAAGAAACTACACCCCTCAAGGTATTCAAAACAGATTTTACATACATTGTTAACCCTTTAGGTGTTGCACAAGAGTTATTGGCAAATGGGGATGGAATTTGAGAATTTCATTTTTTTGTCTAATTTTCCATTTTAACCCATTTTTTCCCACTAACAAAGCAAGGGTTAACAGCCAAACAAGACTGTATCTTTATTGCCCTGACTCTGCCGTTTACAGAAACACCCAATATGTGGCCGTAAACTACTGTACAGCCACACAGCAGGGCGTAGAGTGAAAGGTGCGCCGTTTGGTTTTTGGAGGGCTGATTTTTATGGACCGGTTTATTTACACCATGTCCTGTTTCAACCCCCCTGATGCACACCTGGAGTAGAAACTCCCTAAAAATGACCCCATCTAAGAAAGTGCACCCCTCAAAGTATTCAAAACTGATTTTTCATATGTTGTTAACCCATTAGGTGTTGCACAAGAGTTATTGGCAAATGGGGATGACATTTGAAAATTTCATTTTTTTGCCTTATTTTCCATTTTAACCCATTTTTTCCACTAACAAAACAAGGGTTAACAGCCAAACAAAACTGTGTCTTTATTGCCCTGACTCCCTGGAGTAGAAACTCCCTAAAAGTGACCCCATTTTGGAAACTACGGGATAAGGTGGCATTTTTGGGGGGACTATTTTTTAGGGTACATATGTTTTTTTGGTTGCTCTATATTACATTTTTGTGAGGCAAGGTTACCAAAAATTGAAATTCTGAAATTTCATCTCCATTTGCCATTTAACTGTTGAGGAACACCTAAAGGGTTAATAAAGTTTGTATAATCAGTTTTGAATACCTTGAGGGGTGTAGTTTCTTAGATGGGGTCACTTTTAGGGAGTTTTTACTCTAGGGGGGCTTCAAAAGGGACATGGTGTCAATAAAAAAGGCCATCAAAATCGGCCTTCCAGAAACCATGTCGGTCCTTTCCTTTTGCGGCCTCCCTTTTACTGATACAGCAGTTTACGACCACAAATTTGGCATTTCTGTAAACTGCACTATCAGGGTAATAAATATTAACTTTTGTTTGGTTGTTAACCCTTGTTTTGTTACCGGAAAAAACTGATTGAAATGGAAAAGTGCCCAAAATTGCGTTTTTGGCACCGTTTAAAAAAAAAAAAAATTTACCGTGTTAATCTAGGGGGTTAGGTCATGGGATATTTTTATAGAGGAGATACTTACGGACACGACGATACCTAATAATTCTATAGTCAAGGTTTTTGACTATATCGTCCTTTTTGATACCCCCAAAATTTTTTGTATCTCTAAAGTCTAAGTATCATTTATTTTATTTTTTTATCCGATTATCTTATGTGGAGGCTAATTTTTTGCTGGACGAGCAGACTGTTTTATTGGCACTATTTTGGGGGCTATATGACTTTTTGATCGCTTGCTATTAAACTTTTTGTTATGTAAGGTGACAAAAAAAATCTTTTTTTGCACCTTTTTTTTTTTTTGGACTGTGTTAATCTGGGGGGTTAGGTAATGGGGTATTTTTATAGAGGAGATTATTACCGACTCGGCAATACCTAATATGTCTACTTTTAATATTTTCGGTTTTTTTGGGTGTCTCAAGTCTGAGAACCAGTTTTTTTTTTAATCCGATGTCAGTGCTAAATTGGGATATAAATTTAGTACTCCATGGAAGTGTGATACTCCCTGAAGCAACCAATAATGCAGAGGCCCGGATGATCGGGCCACGTGTCACATTGAGTTGTGGTGTCCTTCCGTATCCCCCTCCAGTGACACACTCTTCACCTTTTTTTCGTTCGTCCCTTCTTTCCAGTTCCCGAGGTACTCCGGCCTGCTCTTTCCCGGTCAGAAAAGATCAGGGCCTTGAGGACTGCCTCCTAGAACTGGAGGAATGTCCCTGTGTTGCCAGCGCTTCGGGATAGTACAAAAGAGTTGTGCATGGCAACCTGTTCCAAGTAGACCGCAACTTTTTTGTACCATGCCTGGGTTTTGCGCATGGCGTTATATGGCTTGAGGACTTGATCAGAGAGATCAACTCCTCCCATATACCGATTGTAGGCGACAATACAATCGGGCTTGAGGACTGTTGCCGCGGTACCTCGTACAGGGACAGGGGCGATGCCGTTACCATGAATTGTGGACAGCATAAGGACATCCCTCTTGTCCTTATACCTGACAAGCAACAGGTTTCCAGTGGTAAGGGCACGGGTCTCACCCCTGGGGATAGGTACCTGGAGGGGGAGGGCAGGGAGCCTGCGTTGATTTTTCTGCACGGTCCCACAAGCGAACGTGGATCTGGCGGCAAGGGACTGGAACAAGGGGATACTGGTATAAAAGTTATCCACGTACAGGTGGTAACCCTTATGCAGCAGTGGGTGCATAAGGTTCCACACAGGTTTGCCGGTAACACCCAGAGTGGGGGGACATTCTGGGGTTTGAATCCAGGAATCTTGCCCCTCGTATATACGAAATTTGTAAGTGTACCCTGAGGTACTATCACAAATTTTGTATAGCTTCACGCCATAGCTCGCCCGCTTGGAGGACACATACTGGCTGAAAATGAGTCTCCCCTTGAACGCAATGAGAGACTCATCAACCGCGACCTCCCTTCCAGGTACATAGGCCTCCATGAATTTGGCCCCAAAGTGATCGATGACCGGCCGTATCTTATACAGATGGTCATGGGCAGGAACACCTCAGAGGGGGGACATGCTGCAATATCGGAATAATGCAGACATTTCCGGATGGCCTCAAACCGGGAGCGTATCATGGCCGTACTGTAAAGTGGGGTCTGGTATAGGACGTCCCCACTCCAGTACAGCCTGACACTGGGTTTCTTGACCAGGCCCATATACAGCACGAGGCCCCAAAATGTCCTCATTTCGGCTGCACTGACCGGCGTCCAGCCACCGGGCCTGGCCAAAAACAAGCCCGGGTGTTGAACAACGCACTGTTGGGCGTACAGATTCGTCTGCTCCACCATCAGATTTACCAGTGGGTCACTGAAAAAATGACTAAAAAAGTCATATTCAGTGTAGCACTGTGGAAATCTGGATTCCTGATTGGCCTACAAAATCAGGAATCACGGGCATGTATCGCTCTGGGCTACACCAGACAAGTTCACCGGCAGGGTGGTCCGGTGGATTTAACTGGTGGGCCGGGAAACCAGTACGAGCCCCAGAGCTGCTCGTACTAGTGTGGGCCACAGGGTCCCTAACATGGCGGTCCCCTTGCTCCACCTGGCGGCATCTCCGCCACCTTGGGGGCTCATCATCATCGCTAGATGATGAGGACGACGCGGATGACAACAGGAATGTGGGGTCATCCTCGTCCTAACTGGGACTCTCTGAGTCGGAGGCAAGCCGGGCGTATGCCTCCTCGGCCGAGAACGTCCGGCGGGCCATATGGGAGTGTGTGTCTGCGTGTGTATGTGCGTGTGTGGAAATCTTTATTTTATGTGCGTGGGGGCACGGGTGTTCGCGGACTTAACCCTAAAACAAACTGAAAAAAAAAAAAATCTAAACCGCTGATCAACCGTCCGAAGTTGATCAGCGGTGGGGTGTGCGATGAGCTAACAGTGGCCGGACGCTCAAAGTGTCCTGGCCACAGTCAGCGTACACAAGAAAAAAAAAAAAATCCTGCACCCCAAAAAAGTGGAGGGGGGACAGGGGGTGCAAGCGGCAGCACCCCTGGGGGGCTTAGGGTCACACAGCTGTGCTTACCCTAGGGTGATGCAATAAAACTTCACAAACTAACTTTCTCCTCGGCTCTGGAACACAAAAGGAGGAGGAGCGCCTGCCTCTTTATAACCACTTCAGCCCCGCTAGCTGAACCCCCCCCCCTTCTTCATGACCAGAGCACTTTTTACACTTCGGCACTACACTCCTTTCACCGTTTATCGCTCGGTCATGCAACTTACCACCCAAATGAATTTTACCTCCTTTTCTTCTCACTAATGGAGCTTTCATTTGGTGGTATTTTATTGCTGCTGACATTTTTACTTTTTTTGTTATTAATCAAAATGTAACGATTTTTCTGCAAAAAAATGACATTTTTCACTTTTCAGCTGTAACATTTTGCAAAAAAACGACATCCATATATAAATTTCTCGCCAAATTTATTGTTCTACATGTCTTTGATTAAAAAAAAATGTTTGGGCAAAAAAAAAAAAATGTTTTGGGTAAAAGTTATAGCGTTTACAAACTATGGTACAAAAATGTGAATTTCCGCTTTTTGAAAAAACTCTGATTTTCTGAGCACCTGTCATGATTCCTGAGGTTCTACAATGCCCAAACAGTAGAAAAACCCCACAAATGACCCTAAGGTGTGTATTCACTGATGGGCATAGTGAGTTCATAGAACTTTTTATTTTTTGTCACAAGTTAGCGGAAAATGATGATGATTTATTTATTTTATTTTTTTCTTACAAAGTCTCATATTCCACTAACTTGCGACAAAAAATAAAAAATTCTAGGAACCATGCCCCTCACAGAATACCTTGGGGTGTTTTCTTTCCAAAATGGGGTCACTTGTGGCGTAGTTATACTGCCCTGGCAATTTTGGGGCCCATATGTGTGAGAAGTACTTTGCAATCAAAATCTGTAAAAAATGACCGGTGAAATCCGAAAGGTGCACTTTGGAATATGTGCCCCTTTGCCCACCTTGGCATCAAAAAAGTGTCACACATCTGGTATCGCCGTACTCAGGAGAAGTTGGGGAATGTGTTTTGGGGTGTCCTTTTACATATACCCATGCTGGGTGAGAAAAATATCTTGGCAAAAGACAACTTTTCCATTACGCCCCATGACAGCACCTGTGAGAGATCCTCCTCCCTCCGGACAGGAAACAGGAACTTCCCAGATCTTTAAATTGGTCCCGTGCCTTCTACCTTCAGTTCTTTCCTGTTTCCTGCCCAGGGACAGGAGGATTTCTTTCCAGGTCTATTTCTTGGCTGCAGGACCTCTAGGGTTAAAAGCGAAACCTAATGGAGGTACCTGTCGGCGTAAGTCTCCACTAGGAGCCGCTGAGAAGCCCGGCGTCTGCATTTTATTCCCTTCTTCTGAGCCATGGGGGGATGCCTGGGCTGCCTCGTGTCCCTGCCTGCCGGCGAAGTCACGGCATGAGGGGGGAGGTGCGTCTTCCCCTCTCATTGAGGCTGGTTGTGCTGGACGTGCGCGTCGCACCGGAAGTGACGCGTGCGTTCCATCGGCCGGAAGGGGAGGAGCTTAACATGGGGGCGCTGCACGGCCCATTTGAAAAAGGGAACGCCGGCCAGCCAGCGTGGTGAGAGTAGCAGCAGGAGATCGATCGGGACACAAGCGGCATCTACGGCCCTCAATTGGCCCCCCTTTACGCAGCATTATGATGCAAGAAGTAGGGGATGTACAACAGCGCACCGACGGACAGGAGCAGCTTTTGGAACCAAGCATGGTACTCCCGGGGGTAAGAGGGGTTAACCCCCACCATCTCCCTTTGGGGAGTTGTTTTTTTTAATGGTCAGGTTAAGCTGATGGGTTGTTTTATTAAATGCAGGCTAAAGAGCACCCAAAGAAAGCTTCCCACAAAAGAGCTAAGGAGTGTGGAATTTGCAAGAGGAAGCTGGATCCATCTTACTCCAAGACATGTTGTCAACCATGTCTGGATAAGTTAGTGGCCGAGGAGTCGCCATCTTTATTACAGAGTATCCAGAATTTAGTAAAAAATGAAGTCCGTTCGTCAGTAGAGGAGCTTAAAAAATCCCTGCCTAAAAAGTCTATGGTTTTCCCCATTCAGGACTGTATCAAGGATCTGATTAAACGTGAATGGGAGAAGCCCGATAAAAAATTATTTATCCCTAGAGCGGTCAAGAGAAAGTACCCCTTTGATGATCAGGAAGTATCAGCTTGGCAGGAGGTACCGAGGGTAGACGCTCCCGTAGCCAAGATAAATAAGAAGTCAGCTCTCCCATTTGAGGATCTAGGGTCCCTTAAAGATCCCATGGACAAAAGGGCTGATGCATACTTAAGGAAGAATTGGGAAGCTTCCACTTCTGCCTTTAAAGGGTTTCTACCACTTGCATATCACATATTTGGTGATCAGACACTAGCGATCCGCTAGTGTCTGATGTAGCTTACAAGCTAATTATTACCTTAATCCGTTCGGCCCATACCTCAAAAAAAGCACTTATATCTTTATGCAAATGAGCCTCTAGGTGCTATGCAGGCGTTTTTCCAGCACCTAGAGGCTCCGTCTACCTTGCAGTTTGCCGCCCATCGCCTCGCTCCAGCACGCCCATCTCTTACCGTATTCGATCCTCCCCCTGCTTCAGCCTTCAGAAATCCCGCGCCTGCGCCGTTCGTCGCGGCATTCGGAGGCATTCGGCGCAGGCGCAGTCAATGTCTGACCGCTCCGTGCTCAGACATTTCCACTGCGCCTGCGCCGATGTCATCGGCGCAGGCGCAGTGGAAATGTCTGAGCACGGAGCGGTCAGACATTGACTGCGCCTGCGCCGAATGCCGCGACGAACGGCACAGGCGCGAGATTTCGGAAGGCAGAAGCAGGGGGAGGATCGAATAGAGTTGAAGATGGGCGTGCTGGAGCGAGGCGATGGGCGGCAAACTGCAAGGTAGACGGAGCCTCTAGGTGCTGGAAAAACGCCTGCATAGCACCTAGAGGCTCATTTGCATAAAGATATAAGTGCTTTTTTTGAGGTATGGGCCGAACGGATTAAGGTAATAATTAGCTTGTAAGCTACATCAGACACTAGCGGATCGCTAGTGTCTGATCACCAAATATGTGATATGCAAGTGGTAGAAACCCTTTAAGCCAAATATAGCAACTACCTCGGTGGCTAGGTCATTAAAGCTCTGGTTGGAGGAATTAGAGTCTCATATAGAGAATAAGACTCCTAGGGATCAGCTGCTGGAGGCGATACCAACTATGTCCAGTGCAGTGGACTTTATCTCTGATGCCTCCGCTGACGCATTGAGGCTTTCCGCTAGGGAGGCTGCACTCTCCAATTCAGCCAGAAGGTCGTTATGGTTGAAAGGGCGGAAGGGCGATGTAGCTTCAAAATCTAAGCTTTGTGCCTTACCTTGCCAAGGGGGCTTTCTATTTGGATCAGCCTTAGATGACATTTTAGATAAGGCATCCGATAAGAAAAAAGGTTTTCCAGCACCGTCCTTTCCTAAACAGGGGAAGCCATTTCGGAGTAATGAAAGAAGGAAGGCTTTTGGGGATCAAAAGAAAAGGAGGGAGTGGAGATCTGATAAATCAAAAAGTGTGCTGTTTAAATCCAGACCTCAAACATCAAGTTCCACTCAACAATGACGCGAGACCCCAAGTGGGCGGTCGTCTTTCTTTATTTTTTCCAGCCTGGCGAAATATTACCGCAAGCGCCTGGGTAAAGGATATTATAAAGGAAGGCTATCGCCTAGACTTCAAGAGACTACCGCCCAGGACTTTCAAAGTTACTTCATTAAACCAAAATTCTCCAAAACAGGTGGCACTTTTGGAGGAAATAAACAGCCTCCTGGAAAAGGCAGTCCTTGTTCCAGTCCCAAAGGACGAACAAGGAGAGGGATTTTATTCAACCCTATTTCTGGTCCCCAAGCCCAACGGTACGTTCAGACTGATTATAAATTTGAAGGGTCTCAACCAGTATCTGTCCTATCAGAAATTCAGGATGGAGTCCATCTCCTCCACGGTCCTCCATCTGTTCCCCAACTGTGTGATGGCCTCAATAGACATAAAAGATGCCTACTACCACGTGCCCATCCATCCTTGTCCCAAAGATACCTGAGGGTGGCAGTGTTGATGGGGGAATCAATTGTTCATTTACAGTTTGGAGCTCTTCCTTTTGGGGTATCACAGGCGCCGAGGCTCTTCACAAAGCTGACGGCGGAGGTAATGGCAGAAGTAAGGAGGTCGGACATCCTTATAGTCTCATACCTGGACGACCTTCTTTTGGTAGGGCAGTCCCTAGAGCAGTTGAAATCTCACATACAGAAGGTCCTGGGGATCCTGACGAGCCTGGGCTGGCTAATAAATTGGGACAAATCATCCCTGATTCCAACATCCAGATGTGTTTTCCTAGGCATCCTGTTAGACTCTCAGACTCAGTAATCTTATCTTCCAGCAGACAAGAAAGAGGGGATTCAGCAAAAGATCAAGTCTTTCAGCAAGATCAAGGAAGTCCCCTTAAGAAAAGCGATGTCTATTCTGGGTCTGATGACGGCCTGTATTCCAGCAGTGAGGTGGGCCCAATTCAGGTCCAGAATACTGCAATGGCTCATTCTGTTCAAATGGGATGGGAGGTCGCTATCCCTGGATCACAAGATTGTGGTCCCGGGGTCAGTAACCCGATCCCTAACTTGGTGGCTAAAGGCTTCGAACCTCGATCAGGGGGTAGAGTGGGTGAGACACGACCCATTAATAATAACCACCGATGCAAGCCCTTGGGGATGGGGGGCCCATTCAGTTTTGGGGTTTTTCCAAGGTCCTTGGTCAAAAGACCAGAGTGCTCAGTCCCAAAATGCCAGGGAGTTAAGAGCGGTCCTGTGCGCACTAGAGAAGCGTCTCCCCTTTTTGTCTCAAAAACATGTCAGGATCCTATCAGACAACGCCTCGGTGGTGGCTTATATAAACAAACAAGGGGGGACAATCAACTAATGGAGCTGGCATCCAGGATTTTCTTGTTAATGCAGGGGAAAGCTCTGTCTTTCTCAGCGGTTCATCTGAAAGGCTCAGAGAATCACCAGGCGGACTTTCTCAGCAGACACAGATTCAGTCAGGCGAATTGGTGTCTGAATCAAGAAGTGTTTCACCAAATACAGGCCCTATGGGGATCTCCTACGATAGATCTATTAGTTCTTTTCTCTCAGCAGGGAGGATCAGTCGATAGGCACAGATGCGCTCTCACAGACGTGGGGGAAGGGCCTAGTCTATGCGTTTCCTCCCATCAGCCTATTGCCCAGAGTGATCCAGAAGATCAGGGGGGAGCAGGCGACTGTGAGTCTAATAGCACCTTTTTGGCCAAGAAGAGTCTGGTTTGCTTGGTTGAGGAGACTATCGATAGCAGATCCCTGGGTTCTTCCAGAAAGACAGGACCTATTATATCAGGGCCCTCTACATCATCCGGAAGTCAAGAATCTCCACCTGACAGCTTGGATTTTGAGAGGTCTTTCTTCAGGTCTAGGGGCCTATCAGAACAGGTCATCGGGACTTTCCTAGCTAGTAGGTAAAAAGTCACCTCCGATATCTATCTGAGGGTATGGAAAGCCTTCCTTCGGTTTGCAGGTCCAGGCTTAGACTTGAACTCGCCCAACATCCCGTTAATTTTGAACTTTTTGCAGGAAGGCCTGAACAAAAAGCTTAAACCCAGCACTCTCAAGGTGCAGGTCTCGGCACTGAGTGTCCTGTTTGACTTTCGTTTGGCTACTCATCCTTGGGTCAAAATGTTCATTAGGGGGTCCTCTAGACTTTGTCCTATAGTTAGATCTAAATCAGCCCCATGGGACCTTAACCTGGTTCTTTCTGCTCTAACCAAGGCTCTGTTTGAGCCTCTGGGGGACATCCCCTTAAAGATGCTGTCCTATAAGACTGTATTTTTAGTGGCCAATACATCTGCCAGACGTGTTGGAGAGCTGTCCTCTTTGTCCTCTTCCCCTCCATATACCCAGATTCTGGAGGATAGGATTGTTTTCAAACCAGACCCTGCGTTCTTGCCCAGAGTAGTGTCGGTGTTTCATAGGTCTCAGGAGATAGTTCTCCCTTCCTTTTGTCAGGACCCAAAGAATGAAGGAGAGAAATCCTTTCATACTTTAGATGTTAGAAGGTGTGTCTGTGAGTATTTAGAATCTACGAAGGACTTTAGAAAGACCCCGCAACTCTTTGTTCAATTTCAGGGTCAGAACAGGGGCTCCAAGGTTACAAGCTGTACCTTAGCCAGATGGATCAAGAGAGCGATAGGTTTGGCATATTCACTATCAGATTGTCAGGTCCCTTCAGATTTTTCAGCCCATTCCACCAGGGCAGTAGCCTCTTCCTGGGCAGAAAAAGGGTGCGCTACCATAGAACAGATCTGTAGGGCTGCAACGTGGAGTTCCCCCTCTACGTTTTACAAACACTACAGGTTGGACCTTTCATCTGTGCAGGATATGTCCTTTGGGAGAAAGGTGCTGCAGGCTGCAGTCCCTCCCTAATAGTTATCTAGTCTAGTCTCTCACAGGTGCTGTCATGGGGCGTAATGGAAATACTTCAATTACTCTTACCGGTAATATGTTTTCCATGAGCCCATGACAGCACCTACATAATTCCCTCCCTTAATTAAAAAAAATAAAAATAAAATAATATTTTTTATTTATATATAAAGAATAATGGAAAAAAGAGAAGTCTACTCTTTAGTAGGGTGCCAAAGAAGAGATATGCCTGGCATATATTTGGCGCAGAGTTTTTTTCTATTATGTTTTCTCGCCTATGTTGTTAGTTCTCACTATATATAGGTGCGTTGCTGGTCCCAGGAATCTTGTCAAATACTGAAGGTAGAAGGCACGGGACCAATTTAAAGATCTGGGAAGTTCCTGTTTCCTGTCCGGAGGGAGGAGGATCTCTCACAGGTGCTGTCATGGGCTCATGGAAAACATATTACCGGTAAGAGTAATTGAAGTATTTCCCATTTTTTTATACAAAGTTGGCATTTGACCAAGATATTTTTCTCACCCAGCATGGGTATATGTAAAATGACACCCCAAAACACATTCCCCAACTTCTCCTGAGTACGGCGATACCAGATGTGTGACACTTTTTTGCTGCCAAGGTGGGCAAAGGGGCACATATTCCAAAGTGCACCTTTCTGGTTTCACAGGCCATTTTTTACACATTTTGATTGCAAGGTACTTCTTACACATTTGGGCCCCTAAATTGCCAGGGCAGTATAACTACGCCACAAATGACCCCATTTCGGAAAGTAGACACCCTAAGGTATTCGCTGATGGGCATAGTGAGTTCATAGAACTTTTTTTATTTTTTGTCACAAGTTAGCTTGAAAATGATGATGATTTATTATTTTATTTTTTTTCTTACAAAGTCTCATATTCCACTAACTTGCGACAAAAAATAAAAAATTTTAGGAACTCGCCATGCCCCTCACAGAATACCTTGGGGTGTCTTCTTTCCAAAATGGGGTCACTTGTGGCGTAGTTATACTGCCCTGGCAATTTAGGGGCCCATATGTGTGAGAAGTACTTTGCAATCAAAATCTGTAAAAAATGACCGGTGAAATCCAAAAGGTGCACTTTGGAATATGTGCCCCTTTGCCCACCTTGGCATCAAAAAAGTGTCACACATCTGGTATCGCCGTACTCAGGAGAAGTTGGGGAATGTGTTTTGGGGTGTCATTTTACATATACCCATGCTGGGTGAGAAAAATATCTTGGTCAAATGCGAACTTTGTATAAAAAAATTGGAAAAGTTGTCTTTTGCCAAGATATTTCTCTCACCCAGCATGGGTATATGTAAAATGACACCCCAAAACACATTCCCCAACTTCTCCTGAGTACGGCGATACCAGATGTGTCACACTTTTTTGCTGCCAAGGTGGGCAAAGGGGCACATATTCCAAAGTGCACCTTTCGGGTTTTGCAGGCCATTTTTTACACATTTTGATTGCAAGGTACTTCTTACACATTTGGGCCCCTTAATTGCCAGGGCAGTATAACTACGCCACAAGTGACCCCATTTTGGAAAGAAGACACCCCAAGGTATTCCGTGAGGGGCACTGCGAGTTCCTAGAATTATTATTTTTTTTTGTCACTGAGGAAGGGGCCACGTCCCCGAAACATGTCTGGGCTATACCTTATATCGGCATGCTGATAGAAAGTCTCCCCTGGATCTAAACTAAAGTTCCTGGAACTAACAAACTCCGGCGGCACTCGAGTTCAACGAGCGCTAGTTTCGCCGACGAGACGGAATACAGAGCCAGCTGAGACCATCGAGCCGGTATTGAAAGACTGGAACGAGACAAAAATAAGGTAACAGTGAATAAGCCTATATAACTGTGTGTGGGACGCCACATTGCAGTATACACTGTACCCTTTAGTCTCTCCCGCTATACCGTGAATTAACCTGGAGCGGAATATTAACATAAAACATTGCCTTGACCCAACATTTGGGTAATTTTATTTGAAAGAAAGACATTGGCATTACTGCAGTTTAAAGGAGCTCCTGATTTATACTTGCAGGTTTATTTGAATGGAATTTTAACCCACGACGATCCTTGCTACAATTGCTGCTATTTGATATTAGCGCTGCAGCTAGACGCTGACACGTACCATTGCTAAATTGCCACTATACTATTTTTTGCTGATACTACTACCAATTGCTGCTACATTATTGTCTGTTGCTACTATATTGTTGCTATTTATTGTTACATATTGTGCTGCTGCTATTTTATGCTATTTTTTATCTCATTGTTTTAATAATTGATTTTATATAATAAATATCTCACTGGTTGGCTACATATATAGAGTGCCTGGTCTATCTTTACAAAAGTTGGCATTTGACGAAGATATTTATCACCCAGCATGGGTATATATAAAATGACACCCCAAAACACATTCCCCAACTTCTTCTGAGTACGGCGATACCAGATGTGTGACACTTTTTTGCAGCCTAGATGCGCAAAGGTGCCCAAATTCCTTTTAGGAGGGCATTTTTAGACATTTGGATCCCAGACTTCTTCTCACGCTTTAGGGCCCCTAAAAAGCCAGGGCAGTATAAATACCCCACATGTGACCCCACTTTGGAAAGAAGACACCCCAAGGTATCCAATGAGGGGCCTGGCAAGCTCATAGAATTTTTTTTTTTTTCGCATAAGTTAGCGGAAATTGATTTTTTTTTTTTCTCACAAAGTCTCACTTTCCGCTAACTTAGGACAAAAATTTAAATCTTTCATGGACTCAATATGCCCCTCAGCAAATACCTTGGGGTGTCTTCTTTCCAAAATGGGGTCAGTTGTGGGGTGTTTGTACTGCCCTGGCATTTGAGGGTCTCCGCAATCATTACATGTATGGCCAGCATTAGGAGTTTCTGCTATTCTCCTTATATTGAGCATACAGGTAATGAGATTTTTTTTTCCGTTCAGCCTCTGGGCTGAAATAAAAAAATGAACGGCACAGATTTCTTCATTCGCATCGATCAATGTGGATGAAAAAATCTCTGCCAAAAAAAAAAAATGGAGGGGAAAGGCGTCTGCCAGGACATAGGAGCTCCGCCCTACATCCATACCCACTTAGCTCGTATGCCCTGGCAAACCAGATTTCTCCATTCGCATCAATCGATGTGGATGAATAAATCATTGCCGGGATTTATTATTTTTTATATATATATATATATATATATATATATATATATATATATATATATATATATATATATATACAAAGTGTTTGCTAAAGCATAGGAACGCAGCCTCCTCCTCAGCTTGTATGCCTTGGCAAACGTATCTGTCACTGCAGAGGAGAAAATCCCGTCTTGCAGCGCCGCATACACCGACTTGCGTGTAATCTGACAGCAGTGCAATGCTTCTGTCAGAATGCACATCGGTGCTGCAGCTAGTAGATCGGTTGGTCCACCTGGAAGGTAAAAAAAGAAAAAAAAAGAAAAAACCAGGCCACAACGCAATAATTTTATTAACTTTGGAACAGAACATGTAAACTTTAACTTTTTGAACTAAACATTAACGTGTTTGCTTACTGGTGTTTTTTTTTTTTTTTTACCTTTATAGAACAAACCTCTCCTTCCCCATGGGTCAATGTGCAAAGCGCAAATCGCCCAAAGATGTGGCGAAGTGCGTTATGCACTTTGTCCCATGTGAAAGGAGACGTTTGCAGTAGCTGTGAGTGAATGGGCCCTAATAGCCCTGTGTGCCTGTCCTGGTGAGATGATCCCTATGCTAGGTGTACCTGTGTGTGGTACTTCCGGAAACACTCCCCTAAGCATATACAGACACCTTCTTATACCAGCGTCTGGTTCTGCGGGAAACTAAATACGGAGACAACATCTGGTCATTGAAGTCCACCCCTCCCATGTGAAGGTTATAGTCGTGGACTGAGAGGGGCTTTTCAATGACACGGGTTGCTCGCTCAATTTGTATTGTCGTGTCTGCGTGAATGGAGGAGAGCATGTAAACGTCACGCTTGTCTCTCCATTTCACCGCGAGCCGTTCTTCGTTACACAGTGCGGCCCTCTGCCCCCTTGCAAGACGGGTGCTAACGAGCCGTTGGGGGAAGCCTGCGCGACTAGTTCGCGCGGTACCACAGGCGCCAATCCGTTCTAGAAACAAATGCCTAAAGAGGGCCACACTTGTGTAAAAATTGTCCACATAAAGATGGTACCCCTTGCCGAATAAGGGTGACACCAAGTCCCAGACTATCTTCCCACTGCTCCCCAGGTAGTCAGGGCAACCGACCGGCTCCAGGGTCTGATCTTTTCCCTCATAGACACGAAATTTGTGTGTATAGCCTGTGGCCCTTTCACAGAGCTTATACAATTTGACCCCATACCGGGCGCGCTTGCTTGGGATGTATTGTTTGAAGCCAAGGCGCCCGGTAAAATGTATAAGGGACTCGTCTACGCAGATGTTTTGCTCTGGGGTATACATATCTGCAAATTTCAGGTTGAAATGGTCTATGAGGGGCCGAATTTTGTGGAGCCGGTCAAAAGCAGGGTGGCCTCTGGGACGGGAGGTGCTGTTATCACTAAAGTGCAGGAAACGCAGGATGGTCTCAAATCGTGTCCTGGACATAGCAGCAGAGAACATGGGCATGTGATGAATCGGGTTCGTGGACCAATATGACCGCAATTCATGCTTTTTTGTCAGGCCCATGTTGAGGAGGATGCCCAGAAAAGTTTTAATTTCGGAAACTTGGACTGGTTTCCACCGGAAAGGCTGGGCATAAAAGCTTCCCGGATTAGCGGTTATAAATTGTGTGGCATACCGGTTTGTCTCTGCCACAACTAAGTCTAAGAGTTCCGCAGTCAAGAACAGCTCAAAAAATCCCAGGGCTGAACCGATCTGAGCTGTCTCAACCCGAACTCCAGACTGGGCGGTGAAAGGGGGAACTACAGGTGCGGCTGAAGTTGGGGACTGCCAATCAGGGTTTGCCAGCACCTCTGGGATTCTAGGGGCTCTACGGGCACGTCTTTGCGGTGGCTGCGATGGGGTCACTACTGCACGTGCCACCGTACCAGCTTCAACTGCCCTTCTGGTTCTCGCCACTTCACCATGTTCTACGGCAGTGCTGGTACTAGGTCCAGGAAGGGCTGGGCTGCTGGTGTATGCCTCACCACGTAATCCGACAGCACCAGCCCCACTCTGCTGCTCTTGAAGCAGATCCTGCGCAACCTGCGGTCTAGCGACACGGGGCCGGGTACGCCTGCTGCTATCGGACCTCAGCCTCCTCGTCCGAACTTTGGGTCAGAGAGCCACTGCTTTCTACAGGTTTGTATTCTGATCCGCTGGATTCATCAGATGAGGGTTCCCACTTCTCATCCGACTGGGTCAGAAGCCTGTTTGACATGTGGGCAACTAAATTTAGGGGTATTCCCTGAGACTACCCAAGAAAAATAAAAGCAAGCCTGTCTTACAAATGGGAGCATTTGAGCAAGTCCATTGAGCAACCCCGGCTCATTTATTTTAGGTGACTGCTCAATGATTTGAGCAGGCACCGGGTTCCGACCACCGCCCGCCCGGCGGCAGTGATCGGAACCATACATGACGTACCAGTATGTCATGTGTCCTTAAGTACCAGGACATCATGACATACTGGTACGTCATGTGTCCTTAAGAGGTTAATACAGGTTGCCCGGCCGCTTCCCTCGCCGTCCTGTGCCCAGCGCCACCTTCCCTGTCTTCAGCGCCTCCTCCGCAATCCTCCCGTCCCTCTGCCAAATCCCACGCCTGCGCACTAGGCTCAGCCTGATGCGCCCGTGCGGACTCCTGGTAGCGGCTTCGTTGAGCGAAGTGCGTATGCGTCGGCGTGATGCACACTTTACTCAACCCTGATATGACCTGCAGATTGGCTGAGCCTAGTGCGCAGGCGCGAGATCTGGCAGAGGGACAGGAGGATTGCGGAAGCGGTGCTGAGCTGTAGAAGCCGGCTCTGAAGACAGGGAAGACGGCGATGAAGACATGGAAGGCGGCACTGGGCACCGTACGGTGAGGGGTGCGGCCGGGCACACAGTATTAATGGACCTCCTCTTGGGCACCTTAATTAAGTGATTGACAGGTTATAAAAACCTGTTTTTTGGGCAATTGGAGCCACAGTGAGGTTTAATGAGGCCAGCTTAGGATTCTTCCTATTAGTCCAGACATGAGCATATGCTTAGGTTATAGGGGTAAAATCTCATGACCAAATAATGTATATTTTGTACCCTACACTTTTCCTTCTGAACTGTTCTAGTCCCTCCTTCCCCTCCTATAACGTAATTACCCTCCCCCCAGCCCCTAGTTTAAACACTCCTTCAACCTTCTAGCCATCTTCTTCCCCAACACAGCTGCCCCTTCCCCATTAAGGTGTAGCCCATCCCTACGATAGAGCCTGTAGCCAAGAGAGAAGTCAGCCCAGTTTTCCAGGAACCCAAACCCCTCCTTCCTATACCAGTTCTCGAGCCACTTGTTTACCTCCCTAATTTCCTGCTGCCTTTCTTGTGTGGCTCGTGGTACCGGCAGTATTTCTGAAAATACTACCTTTGAGGTCCTTGCTCTAAGCTTTTGACTTAAATCCCTAAAATCTTTTTTTAAGGACGCTCCACCTACCTCTATCTTTGTCATTTATCCGATACGAACCATGACTTCTGGATCTTCTCCAGCCCCCCCACTAATTTGTCAACCCGATCCGAGATTCACTTTCCTCAGCCTCCTCGCTACCACCCTCCCCCCATCTACCCCGAAGAGTGCTTGCTCAGTGTGCAGCAAACTCTTTCCCAAATTGTCAACACCTCTGTGTTGAGACTCGCACGTTTAGATACTTGATGTGCGATTCCAAACGGGCAATTTGCTCACATTTTGAACAAATATACGCACGCTCAAACGGCTTTTCCAGAACTGCATAAATTAGACACGATGTGCACTGGACTGTGATGTCAATAATGGAACACATACTAAATAGGGATTATGCAAGAAAGAGAAAAATACAATATAGTGCAGTGATAAGTATATAACTTACTGTAGTCCCCTCCTAAAGTCCCTGAATCTGAGGTCGCGTAATCTAAAGTCACACACTTAAAATCAAACACACGAGTGCTCACAAATACGTGTTATTTGCCTGCTTGTATAAATGTTTATCCCATAGTCCTGGTGACTGACAAATAACATGGGCTACTCAAAGGGCCTAAGCAAACAGCAGGTGTCACGCATGAGCCGACATCGAAGTTACACAGGGTGTAACTCCTAGGGAGTACTCCTGTCCGCTTGGATCATCAAGAAATTGTTTATGGCCTTTCTCTGTTTGTATAGTCAGTCCAACAAATGGAGGTTAAAAATCCAACAGGTGGAAATGTTGTATATCAGCCTATGTTGGGGAATGCCATTCTGCCGCTGCAGCTCAAGGAGGGTGTGCTTTGCGGTGTTCGAGTGGCTGAAGTGCATGCAAAGTTTCCTGGCCATTTTTTGGATGTCTTGCAGCTAGATGGAAGACTTCAGGAACCGCTTGATAACCAGATTGAACACTTGTGCCATGCAGGGCGCATGGCTCAGCCCTCCTTGACGCAGCGTTAACACAATGTTCTTCCCGTTGTCTGTCACCATGGTTCTGATTTTGAGTTGTCACAGAGAAAGCCAGGATTCGATTTCTTGATGAAGGACACAGAGTAGTTCCTCCCCTGAGCGACTCCGTTCGCCCAGGCAAACGAGGTGCAGAACAGCATGACATTGCCGTGCCCTACACATGTGGTATGCTGAAGAGGCACTGTGAATTGTCCTTGCAGTGGAGGCTGAGGACACGCTTCAGGATGAGGAGGCAGAGGCAGAGGCAGACATTGTCGCAGTAGCAACAGCGTGAGAACGTGGAGACGGAAGCGGCGTCACCGGGCCAAGTTGCTGATGTGGCTATGCAGTAACCACCCAGTGGACCTTAAGAACATGTATTATCCCTGACTGTAGTTACAGCTCCACACGTCGGCGCTGCCGTGCACTTTGGCAGACACCGACAGGCTCAAGGATTGGCCCACCTAGTGTTCTACATATGTGTGCAGGGCTAGTACTGCCTTTTTGACAAATAAATTACGGCTTGGGACTCTCCACTTCGGTTTGGCTTAAGCCATCAGTTCTCTGAAAAGTGCAGAGTCTACCACTTGGAAAGGGATTGACTATAGCACCAGCAACTTGTCCAGGAGCACATTCAACTTCTGCACCATACTGTGGTCTCTTGGCAATCGCTTCGGTGATCGATTGCTGACGGAATGACTGAGGAGGAGGAGCAGGAGCATCAGGACCAGCAGATGATGAGAAGGACAGACAGCTCCCTTCGGCTGAGGTGGTGGAGCCTTGACTGCCTGAAATCAGATGCATGCCACTGGGGGATGCAGAGGTTGATGCTGCAGGCTGGACCATCAAATCGGAGCCACTGTTCTCCCAGGCCAATTCATTGTAACGCTGCATATGTTGACGCTGGGCCGTGGTGCCAACATTGGCACCCTGGCCATGCTTCACCTTCTGCCCACAAATCCGGCAAATGGCCATGTTTACTTCCTCCGGCAGCCTAACAAAAAATTTCCACACCGCCAAGTTTGGCATTTTTCCATCAACATTCCGCGCTGACTGCCTGCTACTGTTGCCTCTGTGAATCCCTGGACCGCTACTTCCCGGGAAGGTAGACTCCTGTGAAGCAGTTGATCTACCTCAGGCACGTTTGGCTCCCACTGCTGCCACCCTGCTGACTCCCGGCCATGCTAGCAACTTTCTGGCTCCGCCGCTGCCTCACGGGCAAGATGCCACCCTCTTCTCCTGATGATGATGAAGCCCATGATTCACCCGGCTCCCGAGTGCGATCAGCTACATCATCATCATCGAGTACTGTCTGCACGTCACTGATGTCCTCCTCAACGGTCTCTGGGTCAAAAGCCTTACCGCTCGCAACACCAGCTCCCATGCCACTCTCCTCGTTACTACTTGCCCGCCTACTGGAGGAAGCGACGGATGGCTCCTCCAAGATCTTTGCTGGACAGTAGCTGCTGACTGTCCTCTAGTAGCTCGTCCTCGCTGTATAATGAAGCTGTTCCCACAGCATATAATACTTCTCTGGCTGAGGGAACAGAAAAGGACAGAGGCAGGTTGAGGACAGGTGAGGGTACAGGGCTTGCTCCTGGGCCATGCTAACTAAGGGTTATGTCTGATGAACCCACAACTCTTGGCTGGGGGGGTCTGATGTCACTTGGGACGAAGTGGATGACTGAGTCAACCATTCAAGAACTGCTGGGTTGCTGGTCAAGACACGACTGCTAGATGACACCAGGAGCTCAGGCCTCTCGCTGCGACTCCTGCTGCCATGCCCCCTTACTCTGCTGCGACCTGTGCCTGCGCCAGAAACATGTAGGCCTCTGCCACTCCCCTGTGCAGGGCCTGGCACTTCTCTGTCTGACATACTGTTAGATCAAATAAATAAATAAAAAGTAGTGTTGATCACGAATATTCTAATCGCAAATTTTTGTTGCAAATATCGGCACTTCAAGAATTTGCAAAGATTTAGAATGTAGTGCTATAGCTATGTAATCGTGAATATTCTAGATTATTTTTTTTCGTCAGTACCCTCACTGCTTCTTGCTTGTGGGCCAATGAGAAGGGCTGCAATATCTTTGTCTGAGCTTAGCAACATCCCTAGCAACCAATAGGAAAGTTGCCTGCCCCTTTCTATATTAGAAACTCCCAAGCAGCCATTTTCTGCTGTTTTTTGTAGTTCTGAGAGAGAGAGAGCAGTGACATTGCTGTGTTCTGTGCTTTGCTGAGTCATTTACATTGCTGAGTCAATTACATTAGATAGTTAGATAGTATATAATACAGATAGCTGATAGGTTCCAGTGCAGGTTGTTAGGTGTTGTAATAGGAATTACTATACTATGCCTTTTCTCCAGTCTCGGGAAACTTCTAGCAGCTTGAAAAATTTAGCAAAAGTGACCCACACTTCACCACACAACGGCAAATACTTTTTTTTTGTGCCTCTAATAAACGCCAAAAAGTGCTTTAGAACATATAACTGCACCACTGAACAGCAAATAATATATATATTTTTTGGCCACTAATACATGCCAGAAAGGGCTTCAGAACATATACAGTGGGATGCGAAAGTTTGGGCAACCTTGTTAATCTTCATGTTTTTCCTGTATAAATTGATGGTTGTTACGATAAAAAATGTCAGTTAAATATATCATATAGGAGACACACACAGTGATATCTGAGAAGTGAAATTAAGTTTATTGGATTTACAGAAAGTGTGCTATAATTGTTTAAACAAAATTAGGCAGGTGCATAAATGTGGGCACTGTTGTCATTTTATTGATTCCAAAACCTTTAGAACTAATTATTGGAACTCAAAAGGTCTTGGTAAGCTCAGTGACCCCTGACCTACAGTACATACACAGGTGAATCCAAATATGAGAAAGAGTATTTAAGGGGTCAATTGTAAGTTTCCTCTTTTAATTTTCTCTGAAGAGTAGCAACATGGGGGTCTCAAAACAACTCTCAAATGACCTGAAGACAAAGATTGTTCACCATCCTGGTTTAGGGGAAGGATACAGAAAGCTGTCTCAGAGATTTCAGCTGTCTGTTTCCACAATTAGGAACATATTGAGGAAATGGAAGACCACAGGCTCAGTTCAAGTTAAGTTTCGAAGTGGCAGACCAAGAAAAATCTCGGATAGACAGAAGCGACGAATGGTGAGAACAATCAGAGTCAACCCACAGACCAGCAGCAAAGACCTACATCATCTTGCTGCAGATGGAGTTGCTGTGGAATTGTTCAACCATTCGGTGCACTTTGCACAATGAAATGCTGTATGTGATAGTGATGCAGAGGAAGCCTTTTCTCTGCCCACAGCACAAAAAGTGCCGCTTGAGGTGGGCTAAAGCACATTTGGAACAGCCAGCTTCATTTTGGAATAAGGTGCTGTGGACTGATGAAACGAAAATTGAGTTATTTGGCTATAACAGGGGGCGTTATGCATGGAGGAAAAAAAAACACAGCATTCCAAGAAAATAACCTGCTACCTTCAGTAACATATGGTGGTGGTTCCATCATGCTGTGGGGCTGTGTGGCCAGTGCAGGGACTGGGAATCTTGTCAAAGTTGAGGGACGCATGGATTCCACTCAGTATCAGGAGATTCTGGAGACCAATGTCCAGGAATCGGTGACAAAGCTGAAGCTGCGCCGGGGCAGGATCTTTCAACAAGACAACGACCTTAACCACTTGCCATCTGGGCCATTTGCCCACTTCCTGACCAGGCCTATCGCTGGGTTCACACCTTAGCATTTTACAGCGCGTTTTACAGATTCTGCGGTTTACAGAAACACCCCACATGTGGTCATAAACTGCTGTATGGGCATACAGCGGGGCGCAGAAGAAAAGGAACTCCACATGGTTTTTAGATGCCATGTCCCATTTGAAGCCCCCTGATTCACCCTTACAGTAGAAACTCCCAAGAAGTGATCCCATTTTGGAAACTAGGGGATAAGGTGCCAGTTTAATTGCTACTATTTTTGGGTACATATGATTTTTTGATCATTCATTATAACACTTTATAGGTGACAAAAAAATGGGTTGTTTTAGCACAGTTTCTTTTTATTTTTACAGTGTTCACCCGAGGGGTTCAGTGAAGTGACATTTTTATAGAGCAGATTATTACGGACGTGGCGATACCTAATTTGTATACTTTTTCTTATTTATTAAAGTTTTACACAATAATAGCATTTTTGAAACAAAATGTTTTAATGTGTCCATGTTCTGAGAGCTATAGTTTTCTTATTTTTTGAGAGATTTTCTTATGTAGGGGCTCAATTTTAGCGGGATGAGGTGACGGTTTTATTGGTACCATTTAGTGGGACATACGCATTTTTGATCACTTGGTGTTGCACTTTTTGGGATGTAAAGTGACAAAAATTGCATGTTTTGACAGTTTTTTTTTGTTTTTTTTTACGGTGTTCACCCGCGGGGTTAGGTCATGTGATATTTTTATAGAGCTGGTTTTTATGGACGCGGAAATACCTAATATGTATACTTTTTTTTATTTTTTCCATTTTCCATTTTTTTTTTTATTCCTTACTTGGGGAATTTTTTTTTTTTTTTTTACATGTGTAACCATTTTTTTTTTTCAACACTTTCCTTTTTTTATTTTTTATTTTACACTATTCATCCCCCATAAGGTCATACAAGACCTCTGGGGGACATTTTCTTCACTTTTTCACTGTTAATTTCTCCTGTAACTGGGGCTGACATAGTAGCATCAGTTACAGGAGAAATGCACCCCTCCAGAGAGGCTGTACAGCGCTGTACAGCCTCAGTGCAGACCTCACACAGCTCCTGCACTCTCCGGTCCCGGCGGTCACGTGACCGCCGGGCCGGAACAGGAAGCGCATAGCGTGCAGCTGCTGTTTCTGAACGGACGTTTTAAAACGTCCATTCAGAAATAGAGATCCACCTCCCGGACGTTTATATCCTATGGGCGGACGGGAGGTGGTTAAACACTGCTCAAAATCCACTAAGGTATTTACGCAGAGGAACCAGTAAAACGTTCTGGAATGGCCATCTCAGTCCCCAGACCTGAATATTATTGAAAATCTGTGGTGTGACTTAAAGAGAAAATATGAGGGATTCAGCCCGCACAACCCCTAGCAGGTGCAGATTGCTATGGCGAAATACAGATACAAACGCAAAAACACAAAATGCAATCGCACACTGCAACCAGCACTCTGCCCTGCCTTTATGCTGGATGTTGAATAAGGCATTGGTGTACATTTTGGCCAAAGCGTAATAAGCCACTCACCACGTCAAGGTCGCCTTAATGAGTGGTCCCTAACACTAGTTCCTACCTTTTATGGGCCATGACAGCCACACAAAGTCTAGGGAGTGACATAAAGAGAGCTGTCCATGCTCGAAAGCCATTAGACCTGAATAAACTAAAGATGTTTTGTAAAGAGGAATGGTCCAAAATACCTTCAACCAGAATCCAGACTCTCATTGGAACCTACAGGAAGCATTTAGAGGCTGTAATTTCTGCAAAAGCAGGATTTACTAAATATTGATTTCATTTCTTTTTTGTGGTGCCCAAATTTAGGCACCTGCCTAATTTTGTTTAAACAATTATAGCGCACTTTCTGTAAATCCAATAAACTTCATTTCACTTCTCAAATATCACTGTGTGTGTCTCCTATATGATATATTTAACTGAAATTTATACAGGAAAATACTACGATTTATACAGGAAAATCATGACTATTAACAAGGTTGCCCAAACTTTTGGATCCCACTGTAACTGCACCGCTGCACGTCAAATAGGCCCTTACTTTTTTCCACTTATACACGCCACAAAAGTCTTTAGAACATATTACTGCACCGATGAACGGCAAATAATATTATTTTTTTTTTGCCAATAATACACTCCAAAAAGGGCTGTAATTTTCTCACTTCACCACACAACGGCTAATAAGCCCTTTTTTCCCAGTAATACAAGCCAAAAAATGTGCATTGCACAAGGGCAAATAAGACTTAGAAATATTTCCTTGTAATAAACCCTGTTAATGGCTGTATCAAACGGCAATTGCACTCCAATAACAAGAACGGTTTGCTGGAATTACAGAGCTGTATAATGGCAATTTAGATCCGCATGCAGTGCAGCAAGGTGTTAATATGATTTTTCCTGTTGCCCAGGCTGTAAACTCCCTTACTGAATGAACCCTTTTCTGCTTCAATACTGTGGAATGATTCCTCCCTATCCTTAACTTCAACTTCTATACAGCAAAATAAAAGTTTTAAAGTCTTTTCTTCCACTGTCCCTAGCGCCTACTGACATCTCTCCCTGCACTAAGTACACTGGAAAATGTCTGAATCCAAGATAGCTGAGGCTATTTATTTAAAAATACATCACAGGGCTGTCTGGCTGCTGATTGGCTGCATGCATGGCATTGTGGGTGATCCCTCGTTCCCAGAGTTCCTTGCTCCATGTGCAGCAGCTATTTTAGGAAAAAATGTGATTCGTTACCACGAAGTGTGAGGAAATTCGGATTAAGTGCAAATCAAATTTTTCCTGAAATTCAGGTCGAATTCCACTTCGTCAACTTCGATTCGCTCATCTCTACTAATAAGCACGGGAAAAACACACACCATTATGTGGTAATACTATAGCTTGGTGTTTAAGTGATTGGTTCTGCATGTAGTGATCCGAGGTTTGAATCTTGGGAGAAACATCAAATTTTTTTTCCTTCAGATATTTTTTTCTTCTTCCACATTTATCCCATAAGAAAAGTATTTGTCCTTATTATATTGAAAATGTTTTTTTGTTTTTTTTTGTTTAGAAAGCTAAATAATATTACTGGTTTCTTTATAATCATTTATTGTGCCTGTGAATAAATAGGTAATAGGTTTTATAAAAAATCAAAAAAAAAAACATTCTCAATATAGTAAGGCTTTATTCTATGATTATATTAATTATTGTAGTATTGCCTTTTTAATATCTAATACATTATCTCTACATGCATGGTAAAGCACTATACCAATAAGCTATAGCAGGCATGGCCAACCAGCGGCTCTCCAGCTGTTGTAAAACTACAACTCCCACCATGCCCTGCTGTAGGCTGATAGCTGTAGACTGTCTGGGCATGATGGGAGTTGTAGTTTTGGAACAGCAGGAGAGCCTCAGGTTGGCCATCCCTGAGCTATAGCATTACCACATAGAGATGCATGTTTTTTCTATGCTTATATGCTATCAAATATTACTGGTCTCATCATGATCATATATTGTGCCTGTGAATAAAGCAGTAATATGTAGATTAACTTTGAGCAGATCTCAGTGTGGCTTTAGTACAGACTGTTTATAATACACAAATATACAGTAGATATGTATAAGCCAGGACACAGGGGGTGTTAGGGTACTTTCACACTTGCGTCAGAGGATTCCGGCAGGCAGTTTAGTCGCCGGAACTGCCTGCCGGATCCATCAAAATGCTTGCAAACTGATGGCATTTGTTAGACAGATCAGGATCTGTATGACAAATGCATTGAAATGCCAAATCCGTCTCCCCGGTGTCATCAGGAAAAAAGGATCCGGCATTTATTTATTTTTTACATTTTTTGCGGTCTGAGCATTCGCAGACCGCAATGCCGGATCTGTTTTGCCGGAACACTCGGGGCCTTAATGCATGTCTGGAATTCTGGCAAGTGTTCCAGAATTTTGGACGGAGATAACACCGCAGCATGCTGCGGTATTATCTCCGTCTTGAAAAGTCAAAAAGACTGAACTGAAGACATCCTGATGCATCCTGAATGGATTGCTCTTCATTCAGAATGCATTTGGATAAAACTAATCAGTTCTTTTCTGGTATTGAGCCTCTAGGACGGAACTTGATGCCGCAAAAGAATAACACTAGTGTGAAAGTACCCTTACAAAGCAGTGTTCCGATGATTCAGCCCCTCTTCTGAGTGCTGGAAATTATTATTTGCATATGAATAGAAACGCATATTTCTCTGCAGGGCATGCACTGTCCCCCTGCTCACACCAGCACATGTCCAGGCCCGTTTGAAGTTCACCAATAACCATCTGGTTGATCCAGAGGAAGCATGGGAGAAGGTCATGTGCTCAGATGAGACCAAAATAGAACTTTTTTGTATCAACTCCACTCGCCGTGTTTGGAGGAAGAAGGATGAGTACAACCCCAAGAATACCATCCCAACCGTGAAGCATGGTGGTGGAAATTTGGGGGTTCTTTTCTGCAAAGGGGACAGGACGACTTCACCGTATTTAATGGCGGATGGAGCCATGTATCGTGAGATTTTGGTCAACAACCTCTTTCCCTCTGTAAGAACATTGAAGATGGGTCGTGGCTGGGTCTTCCAGCATGACGATGACCCAAAGCACACAGCCAGGGCAACTAATGAGCGGCTCCGTATGAAGCATTTCAAGGTCCGGAAGTGACCTAGCCAATCTCCAGACCTGAATCCAATCGAAAATCTTTGGAGGGAGCTGAAACTCAATGTAGCCCAGCGACAGCCCCAAAACCTGAAAGTTCTGGAGAAGATCTGTATGGAGTAGTAGGCCAAAATTCCTGCTGCAGTGTGCAAACTTGGTCAATAACTACATTAAATGCCTGACCTCTGTAATTGTAAATAAAGCTTTCTGTACCATGTATTAAGTTCTGTTTTTCTGTTGTATCAAATTATTATTCCATGCAATAAAATGCAAAGTAATTATCAAAAAATGATAGTGTGATTTTCTGGATTTTATATATTTTTCTTTTAGATTCTGTCTCTCACAGTTCATTTGTACCTACGATAAAAATTACAGACCTCTCCATTCTTTGTAGGTGGGAGAACTTGCAAAATCACCATTGTATGAAATCCTTATTTTCCCCACTGTGTGTGTATCTATCTAATATATAAAGCTGAGTGCATGTATGTATGTGTGAGTGTGTTTGTATGTATGTATGTCTGCTAAAGGAATCCGCATTTGCAATCAAGAAATTTGGCACACAGGTACATCTGGTGTCTGGGAAGGTTTTATCGGGGTCTCGGGTCTCTAGCACGTACTGTTCCTGAGATATTCCCCCAAAAATGCATTAGCCAATAGAAGCCTGGTTACATGACCAGGTCACATGATCAGCCAATAGACACTCGCAGGCCCTTAGTCTCCACAAACACACAGTTTTAAACCCGGTTTCCATAACAACCGAGCGATTATTTCCCCCCACTGCTGTAGGTCAGCTTTAAAGGAGCAGGGAGCTGTGGATGACACTGTTAAGGGAGCAAAATGCTGTGGAGGTCACAGTTAAGGGGACAGTCCACTATGGAGGTCAGTGTTAAGGGGCAGATTTCTGTAAAGGACACTGTTAAGGGGGTGGGGTATTGTTGAAAACACTGTTAAGGAGATGGGGTACTGTGGAGGTCACTAATAAAGGGGTGGCTGCTGTGGAGGTCACTGTTAAAAGGACGTGGCGCTGTTCAGGTCTCTGTTAAGTGAACGGTGGAGGTCACAGTTGAAGGGTTTCTGTCACCAAAATTAACCCTATTAAACTGGCTGACATTAGTGATGTGCTAATGTCACAGACCCTAACTCTACTATTCTTATGCTTACTGATGGCCCCCTTACCATACAATTTTAACTTTTATGATATGCAAATTAGTCTCTAGGAGCAGGGGGCGTTGCTCCTGCTCCTAGAGGCTCCGTTCTCCCATCTCATGTCACGCCCTGCTGTCCTTGATTGACAGGGCCAGCGTTCATATTCTCCTGCCGGCCATGTGTGCAGGATAAATCTGGCACCTTCGCAGTGCCGTTCACCCAGCACACATGGCTGACAGGAGGAGACAAACGCTACCTAGCCCTCTCAACAGGGCCGGTTCTGGGGCGAAAAACAATAAGGGCCCTCCCCCCATGACACTTGCTGACTTTTACAGAAGAAACTGTATATTGCGGGGCACAATATATACTATATGTGTATAACATAAACATATTTCATCTGAAAACTTAGGCCCCTTTCACACAGGCGAGTATTCCTCGCGGGTGCAAAAACACAGAAATATAGTGGCAAATCTGGGGGAGCTGCTCAACCCCTAACACTGTAGCGTGTTTTTCATTGGGGGAGCAGTCCCACCGCATGTGGACCGCAGCAAACGACTATCCCCAGCAAAAAATATTTTGCATACGGTGGAGGATGTCGGCGCGGTCCACATGCACCACAAAGGCATCCTACACAAAACGGAGCATTGTGCGGATGAAAATATAATCATAAATCACAGAAGAAATGCACCAAACGGATATGCCACTGACTATACTGGCTAGTCATAAATGCAGATATTAAAAGCTGAGACTTTCGCCAATATATTCCTGTCAGGAAGATATCTGAGCCCACATGCACCACGTCACGGCTCTCAGCATGGCAAGGGGTCCTACCACTACTCTACCTATGGTGTGAACAAGGTCTGAAGGTGATGTAATCCAGCTCACAGCCAAGCTTCCACACAACCGCCTAGCAGGACAACTAGTGCAATGTGCATTCCTCGCGGGTGCAATGCGTGAGGTGAACGCATTGTATAGCATTCTGGATACAGAATGCAAGTAAAATAGTGATGGAGGGGTTAAAAATAAAAAAAATTAACTCACTGAGTCCACTTGATCTTCTGTAATGTTGAGCTGCCGGCTAAGGACCTGTAAGTGACGTAACATCACATGGTCCCTCACCATGGTGATGAACCATGTGATTGGACCATAGTGACGTCACCACAGGTCTTTTGCCAAGTCCTGAAGATAGAACAGAGACTGGCAGCTATGGAGCAGGTAAGTTAACTTTTATTTTTTTATTTTTAAACCCCCTCCATCCCTAATTTATTTTGCATTCTGTATTAAGAATGATATTATTTTCCCATGTTATAATGGAAAATATTAAAATCTACACGACACCTAACCGAAACCTGAACTTCAGTGATGAAGTTTGGGTCTGGGTACCAAACATGGCGATTTTTCTCACGCACGTGCAAAACACATTAAAACGCTTTGCACTCGCGCGGAAAAATTATGCATTTTACCGCAACGCACCCACATCTTATCGGGCCCTCACACGCCACGCTCGTGTGAAAGGGGCCTTACAGTTACTTGGCTTGACCCTTGGGGATCTCGGCACTGCTTCAACACTTTGGCCGCTGGCTCGGTGAAGCTGATGTTGCGTTTTATCCTAATGAGAAAGATTTCATAATAAGGATTTGGAGAATGGGCAGAGGGATAGCAGAGCAGGAAGAGGCTGGTGCTGCTACTAGGGTGTCATACCATGTGGAAGTAATAAAGCCCACCATAATGCCGCCCCCCAGTAGAAATAATTCTCCTTGTAATGTGAAAGTGCAAAAAATACCCCCTTGTAATGCCCCCAGTTGAGCTAATGTCCCCATAGTGCCCCCATAATGTGCCAGTATAAAATACCCCTATATAGTGCCCCAAGTAAATGCCCCCATAGTGCTTCTCTCCCTCTCCCTCCTAGTGCCCCCCATAATGTAGCAGTATAAAATGCCCCATATATAGTGCCCCAGTAGATGCCCTCAGTGTCCCCCATAATTTGTAAGTATAAAATACACCACCTCAGTGCCACCGTGGATGACCCCATAGTACTATAGTACTCCTCTCCCACCTTCCCCATAGTACCCACCATAATGTATGCCAGTATAAAATGCCCCTATACAGAGCCCCCATATAAAATAACCGTTCTTTGTGGCCTCAGTAGATGCCCCTATAGTGCCCACCAATAATGTGCCAGTAAGAAGTCCCCCAATAATGTGCAAGTAGCCAGAGCCCCCCCTATATCATGTACCAGTAGCCAGAGCCCCCCCTATATCATGTACCAGTAGCCAGAGCCCCCCCTATATCATGTGCCAGTAGCCAGAGCCCCCCCATATCATGTGCCAGTAGCCAGAGACCCCCCATATCATGTGCCAGTAGCCAGAGACCCCCCATATCATGTGCCAGTAGCCAGAGCCCCCCCCCATATCATGTGCCAGTAGCCAGAGCCCCCCCCCATATCATGTGCCAGTAGCCAGAGCCCCCCCATATCATGTGCCAGTAGCCAGAGCCCCCCCCCATATCATGTGCCAGTAGCCAGAGCCCCCCCATATCATGTGCCAGTAGCCAGAACCCCACATATCATGTGCCAGTAGCCTGAGCCCCCATCATGTGCCAGTAGCCATAGGCCCCCCAATCATTTGCCAGTAGCCATAGAGCCCCCTTATGTCCCAGTAGACATAGGCCCCCCGATCATGTGCCAGTAGCCTGAGCCCCCCCATCAACATGTGCCAGTAGCCAGAGCCCCACATCATGTGCCAGTAGCCACCAGTATTGACAACAACAACAAAAAAAAAACACTTCTACTTACCTCCTTGGCAGCGATGTGACGCAGGCCTCTTCCGGCCTGTGTCCCACGCTGTACGGCTCAGGGGTAAGGCCAATTTTAAGGAGGCTGGGCACTATGGGGGGTGGGGGGTCAGTGTTAATGGGGTTGACTGCTGTGGAGTTCACTGTTAAGGGGACGGGGTGTTCTAGAGGTCACTGTTATGGGGGGATACTGTCTATTTCCGTTAACGACACACACAAACATTAAAGGGGTTCTCCGGGCTGTTCATATTGATGAACGTCGCATCCGCAGCGGTGAGCAGGTGTAATTACACCCAAGCCATCTCAGTCATTTCAATGGGACAGATCGCTCCTTTAGAAGTGTTTTGGAACGAGCAATCCCATTGAAGAGAAGGGAACGGCTTGGGTGTAATTGCACCTGCTCACCGCTGCGGATGCGACAGCGAGCAGGTAAACAATGAAGAGGAGGCAGCGCTCGCGCGGTGCGCACCTTCTCTTCAAACAGCTGATCGGACCACCGCCAATCTGATATTGATGACCTATATAAAACTTAATGTGACATGTCCAACTGTTCAATGTTTCAGTACTTTTTGCACATCTTTCTGTACTCTAACAAGGAGCTTAATCGCAAAATTTGCAACAGGTGTTTCATCTATGAATTGCCCAATATATTTCCTGGTTCAATTAGATTTGGTATTTAAACAGTCCTCCTCCTCATGCTGTTCACATTTTGGTATCATGAGACCAAGACGACACCTGACAAATGATCAACAGTACATCGCCATTGCAAGGCTTCAAGTAGGATGTTCTCAAACAGAAGTGGCCACTGAGATTAGAGTGTCACAGAGTTTTATCAGCAGGTTGCCACAGAGAGACTGGGGGGAGTCGCAGAAAGGCATAGAAGTGGACGTCCTTTGGCCTCATCCCACACTGACCTTTCATTGTGAACAATGCCCTGTGGAACCGGATGATGAATGCCAAACAACTCCAGCTACATTTAAGGGAGGTTGAGAGGCACCCAAGTGTCACTTCTGACCGTTCGAAACCGTTTGCATCAGCATGGTCTTTGTGCTTGACGACCTGTAAGAGTAACTGACCACACCACCAGGCACAGAAATAATTGTCTTGCTTGGGCCATGGAGCATCTATGCTGGACGAGGGACCAGTGGGCCTCAGTGCTGTTCACTGATGAAAGTCGATTCATGCTAAGCAGAAATTATGGCTGCCAACGATGTTGAAGATGTCAAGGAGAGCGCTATGCATCAGACACTGTTGTCACCAGAGGAACCTTTGGTGGTGGTGGTGTTAGTGTGGGCATGTGTGTCTAGTCAATACAGAACTGCCCTACACTTTGTGAACGGTATAGTAACAAGCCCATAATGCTTTTTGCCCTTAGTGACCACTAATACACCTTTTTACTGATGTAAACAAAGGGGGTTTTAGCTAAACAACTGGCTTTAATCAATCATTACATGTATCCAAAATGGTACATTAAAACTATAAATTGTCCTGCAAAAAATAAGACCTCTTTCAAGTACATTGATGAAAAAACAAAAAAATTATAACTCTTGGAATGCGATTTAAATAAAATGTGTGGTCACTAAGGGGTTAATAACATCATTAATTCAGTCATTGTGCCTCTGCATGAACAACACAGGCCTAATTTCATCTTCATAAATGACAATGCTCCAGCTCATCGAGGACGCATCATTAGGGAATGGCTTCTGGAGATTGGGGGACCTCAAATGGAGTGGCCTGCGCTTTCTCCAGACCTGAATCTCATTAAAAAACCTATGGAGTCGCTATGTAGAGCCTCGTAACTGTGTACCCCAGAACCTCAATGACCCGAGGAGCGCCTTCCAAGAAGAGTGGGATGCCATTCCTCAGGAGACAATAAGTTAACTTGTGAATAGCATGAGATGTCATTGTCAAGTTATTGAAACATTGACATTCTTTATGTGTGTGTGTGTGTGTGTGTGTACTACCTTTTGAGGTTCTTGCCCTAAGCTTTTGCCCCAAAGTTAACATTAGTGAGCCCTTCTCCTTTGCCGAGAAAATCCATCCCACATCCATCCCATGCTGTCTAATCAGGTGCTGATTAGACAGCATGAATTTTGTACAGATGTGCCTTAGACTGGCCACAATAAAAGACCACTCTGAAATGTGCAGTTTGATCACACAGCACAATACCACAGATGTCACAACATTTGAGGGAGCGTGCATTTGGCATGCTGACTGCAGGAATGTCTACCAGAGCTGAATGTCTACCATTGCCCATGCAATGAATGTTTATTTCTCTACTCCAAAGACGTTTCAGATAATTTGGCTCTACATCCAACCGGCCTCACAACCGCAGACCACGTGTAACCAAACCAGCCCAGGACCTCCACATCCAGCATGTTCACCTCCATGATCATCTGAGACCAGCCATCCGGACACCTGCAGCAACAATCTGTTTGCATAACCAAAGAATTTCTGCATAAACTGTCAGAAACTGTCTCAGGAAAGCTCATCTGCATGTTCGTTGTCCTCATCGGGGTCTGGACCTGACTGCAGTTCGTCATCATAACTGACTTAAGAGGGCAAATGCTCACATTCTATGGCGTCTGGCACGTTCGGGAGGCGTTCTGTTCACGGATGAGTCCCGGTTTTCACTGTTTAGGGCCGATGGCAGACAGCATGTGTAGCGTCATGTGGGTGAGCGGTTTGCTGGCGTCAATGTTGTGGATCGAGTAGCCCATGGTGGCAGTGGGGTTATGGTATGGGCAGGCATGTGTCATGGACAACGAACACAGGTGCATTTTATTGATGGTATTTTGAATGCACAGAGATACTGTGACGAGATCCTGAGTCCCATTGTTGTGCCATTTATCCACGAACATCACCTCATGTTGCAGCATGATAATGCACGGCCCCATGTTGCAAAGATTTGTACACAATTCCTGGAAGCTGAAAACATTCCAGTTCCCATGGCCAGCATACTCACCAGATAACTCACCCATTGAGCATGTTTGGGATGCTCTGGATCGGTGTATACAACAGCGTGTTCCAGTTCCAGTTCCTGCCAATATTCTGCAACTTCGCACACAGCTATTGAAGAGGAGTGGAGCAACATTCCACAGACCACAATCAACAACCTGATCAACTCTATGTGACGGAAACTGACACATTTCAGAGTGTCCAGTGTGGGCAGTCTAAGGCTACTTTCACACTAGCGTTCCGGCGGATCCGTTCTGAACGGATCCGCTCATATTAATGCAGACGGAGGCTCCGTTCAGTACGGATCCGTCTGCATTAATAACTTTAAAAAAATTCGCAAGTGCGCAAGTAGCCTGCGCGGATCCGTTCAGACTTTCAATGTAAAGTCAATGGGGGACGGATCCGCTTGAAGATTGAGCCATATGGTGACATCTTCAAGCGGATCCGTTCCCATTGACTTACATTGTAAGTCTGAACGGATCCGCACGCCTCCGCACGGCCAGGCGGACACCCTGTCCGTGCGGAGGCGAGCGGAGCGGAGGCTGAACGCCGCCAGACTGATGCAGTCTGAGCGGATCCGCTCCATTCAGACTGCATCAGGGCTGGACGGCTGCGTTCGGGTCCGCTCGTGAGCTCCTTCAAACGGAGCTCACGAGCGGACCGACGAACGCTAGTGTGAAAGCAGCCTAAGGCACACCTGTGCAATATTCATGCTGTCTAAACAGCACCTTGATATGCCACACCTGTGAGGTGGGATGGATTATCTCGGGAAAGGAGAAATGCTCACCAACAGAGAATGAGACAGATTTGTGAACAATATGTGAGAGTAACATAGTACATAAGGCCAAAAAAAGACATTTGTCCATTCAGTTCGACCTGTCATCCTGCAAGTTGATCCAGAGGAAGGCAAAAAAAAACTGAGAGGTAGAAGCCAAATTTCCCACTTTAGGGGAATAAAAAATTCCTTCCCGACTCCAATCAGAATAACTCCCTGGATCAACGACCCCTCTCTAGTAGCTATAGCCTGTAATATTATTACTCTCCAGAAATACATTCAGGCCCCTCTTGAATTCCTTTATTGTACTCACCATCACCACCTCCTCAGGCAGAGAGTTCCATAGTCCCACTGCTCTTACCGTAAATAATCCTCTTCTATGTTTGTGTACAAACCTTCTTTCCTCCAGACGCAGAGGATGTCCCCTTATCACAGTCACGGTCCTGGGGATAAATAGATGATGGGATAGATCTCTGTACTGACCCCTGATATATTTATACATATTAATTAGATCTCCCCTCAGTCATCTTTTTTTCTAAAGTGAATAACCCTAATTTTGATAATCTTTCAGGGCACTGTAGTTGCCCCATTCCAGTTATTTCTTTAGTTGCCCTCCTCTGGGCCCTCTCCAGCTCTGCTATGTCTGCCTTGTTTAAAGGAGCCCAGAACTGTACACAGTACTCCATGTGTGGTCTGACTAGCGATTTGTAAAGTGGTAGGACTATGTTCTTATCACAGGCATCTATGCCCCTTTTGATGCAACCCATTATCTTATTGGCCTTGGCCGCAGCTGCCTGACACTGGTTTTTGCAGCCTAGTTTGCTGTTTATTAAAATTCCTAGATCCTTTTGCATGTCAGTGTTACCGAGTGTTTTACCATTTAGTATATACGGGTGACTTGCATTATTCCTTCCCATGTGCATAACTTTACATTTGTCAGTGTTAAACCTCATCTGCTACTTATCTGCCCAAGCCTCCAATCTATCCAGATCCCTCTGTAGTAGTATACTGTCCTCTTCAGTGTTAATTACTTTACACAGTTGAGTCTCATCTGCGAAAATGTATACTTTACTATGCAAGCCTTCTACAAGATCATTAAATATATTGAAGAGAATAGGGCCCAATACTGACCCCTGAGGTACCCCACTAGTCACAGTGACCTAATCTGAGTGTGTACCGTTAATAACCACCCTCTATTTTCTATCATTGAGCCAGTTACTTATCCACATACAGATGTTTTCTCCCAGTCCGAACATTCTCATTTTGTATACTAACCTTTTACGTGGTACAGTGTCAAATTCTTTGTAGAGAAGTCCAGATATGCGACATCCATTGATTTGCCGCTGTCAAGTCTAGAACTTACCTCCTCATAGAAACTGATTAAAGTTTGACATGACCGATCCCTCATGAAGCCATTCTGATATGGCGTTATTTGCTAATTTCCGTTGAGATGCTCTTAGATAGCATCTCTTAGAAAACCTTCAGTTTACCCACAACAGATGTTAAACTTACCGGCCTATAGTTTCCAGGCTCTGTTTTTGGACCTTTTTTTTAATATTAGCACCACATTTGCCATGTGCCAATCCTGTGGGACATTCCCTGTAAGTATAAAGTCTGCAAATAGAAGAAATAAGGGTCTGGCTATGACATTACTTCCCTTAGGATACGGGGGTATATGCCACCCGGTCCTGGCGATTTTGTCTATTTTAATCTTTTTAAGTCGCTGATGTACTTCTTCCTGGGTCAGACAGGACACTTTTAATGGGGAATTTATTTTTACATTCTGCATGTCATCTGACAGTTTATTTTCCTCAGTAAATACATTGGAGAAATAAATATTTAACAGCTTTGCTTTCTCCTCATCGCTCTCTGCGACTCCCCCCTCATTACTCTTTAAAGGGCCGACACCTTCAGATTTATACTTTTTAACATTTATATAATTGAACATTTTAGGGTTAGTTTTACTCTCTTTGGGAATTAATCTCTCGGTCTCTAGTTTGGCTGCTTTTATTAGTTTTTTGCATGTTTTTTCCTTATAGTTTTTCAGTGCTTCCGTGCCACCCTCCTGTTTTAGTGATTTATATGCTTTCTTTTAGTCATTTATTGATTTTTTTTTCCATTCTATTTATCCACATTGGTTTCTTTTTGTTCCTTAACCTTTTATTCCCATACGGTATGTACCTCTCACAATGAGATTTTAGGTTGCTTTTAAAGATATCCCATTTTGTGGCTGTATTTTTATTTAGGTTGCTTTTAAAGATATCCCATTTTGTGGCTGTATTTTTATTTTTGAGGACTTTGTCCCAGTTAGTTAGGCCTATGGCCTCTCTTAGTTGGCTAACGTTAGCTTTTTTTGAAGTTTGGCATTTTGTTCCTCCCTGTAGAAAAGCTCCTTTGAATGATAATTGGAAGGTTATTACTTTATGGTCACTATTTCCCAGGTGTCTGTTGTTCTGTCAGGCCTATTGGTTAATACCAAGTCCTGTATTGCTGTCCCTCTAGTCGGGTCCTGAACTAGTTGGGAGAGGCAATTGTCTTTGGTTATTGCCAAGAACCTGTTTCCTTTATGAGATATACAAGCTTCAGTTTCCCAGTCTATATCTGGATAGTTGAAGTCCCCCATAATAACCACCTCATTTACATTTGCCGCCTTGTCTAATTTAGTACTAGATTTTCTGTGGTATATTAGGTGGTTTATATATTAAATGTATTTAATAAATGTATTATAATAAATTTAGTAATTTATTATTGTTTTTAGCTCCATGTATCTCTACCTACAGTGACTCCACATGTTCATATCCCTCACTTATATCTTCATGGAGTGTGGGCTTTAGACAAGACTTTACATAAAGGCAAACCCCTCCCCCTCTCCATTTATTTTTGAGGATCCTTTCTAAACAGACTGTAACCTTGTACATTAACTGCCCAGTCATAGCGATCATCCAGCCATGTCTCAGTTATTCCCACTATGTCATAGTTCTCCTCACACATCACGAATTCCAACTCCCGAGTTTTATTAGTCAGGCTTCTGGCATTAGTATACATACATTTGAGAGGTTTATGTATATTTTTTACCCTACACCTTTCCTTCTTAACTGTTCTAGTCCCTCCTTCCATTCCTCCCCCAGTCCCACTACCTTTCCCCCGGTCTCTATCTGCACTATCTTCCTCTCCTATAATGTAATTTCCCTCCCCCAGTCCCTAGTTTAAGCACTCCTTCAACCTAGCCATCTTTCTTCCCAACACAGCTGCCCCTTCCCCACGTCCTTACAATAGAACCTGTAGCCGATAGAGAAGTCGGCCCAGGTATCCAGGAACCCAAACCCCTCCTTACTACACCAGTTCTTGAGCCACTTGTTAATCTCCCGCTGCCTTTCTTGTGTGGCCCATGGTACAGGCAGTATTTAAGAAAATACTACCTTTAAGGTCCTTGCCCTAAGCTTTTGACCTAAATCCCTGAAATAATTTTCAAGGACTCTCCACCTACCTCTAACTTTGTCATTGGTTCTGATATGGACTATGACCGTTTAGTCTTCTCCAGCCCCTCCCAGTAATTTGTCAACCCGATCTGCGATGTGTCGAACAGATTGCCCTATCTGTTCCCCTAATAATGGAGTCTCCCACTACCAGCACCTGTCTGGCCTGACCTGCTCTCCTGGTTCCCTGCTTACTAGAGCTGACATTCCCCTGACTGGCAGAGGAAGTGTCCTGCTGCACCAGTGCTGTCCCTGGACTGCATCCCCCTCATCTGCCAAACGCGCAAACCTGTTGGGGTGTGTCAGATCAGGGTTAGCCTCCCTGGCACTCTTCCCTCTACCCTGCTTTCTAACTGTTACCCAGCTAGCTACCTCACTTTCCTCAGCCTCCTCTCTGTCACCCTCCCCCTCATCTACCCCAAAGAGTGTTTGCTAGGTGAGAAGCAAACTCTTTTTTGCAAATTGTCAATTCCTCTCAGTGTTGCAACTTGCCCGTTTAGAGACTCGATTTGCGATTCCAAACGGTTAATTTGTTCACATCTTGAACAAAGATATACACCCTCGAACAGCTGTTCCAGGACTGAATACATAATGCAAGATGTGCACTGGACTGCAATGTCAATTGTGCAACACATACTAGATGGGGATTACAAAATTAAAACAGTAAATTTGATTTAAAATTAGACCCTGTCTGCTATAGTTGAAGGACTACCTAGAATTAAGCCAACAACATACAAGGAAATTATATCCAACCTTAGTTTCCTGCTCTTTGTCTTAAACTCCTTTTCTTTAACTCCACTTAATAAGACGCCCACTTAGTACAGCAAGCCTCAGGAAGAGCAAGCTCTGGGAGAGTTCAGTGGTTCAATTTATAGCACCTGGTTGCCCAGGCCACTCCCCTTAATCAAGCAGAGAAAAAAAAAATGGGTTTAAATGGCAGTACTAAAATGCTAAAACTTAACTTTCAAGGATCTCCGCTTCAAACCACACTCGGCCACCTGCAATAACTCCCACAAAATCACACTCAGCACCAGACGTCCTTTTCTTTAACTCCACTTAGTACAGCAAGCCTCAGGAAGAGCAAGCCCTGAGAGAGTTTAGTGGTTTAATTTATAGCACCTGGTTGCCCAGGCCACTCCCCTTAATCAAGCAGTAATCAGTCTTTTGTGTATGTAGAAAATGTTTCAGATCTTTAAGCTCAGCTCATGCAAAAGCGTTTAGTTCAGTATATATATGTCGCAGGGAAATTATGAAAATAAAGATTTGATCAAATCCCTAAGGGAAATGATGAGAATGGAGATTTGAATGCTGCAAAACACCTGAATAGATCAGCTGAAAAAAATGAAAGAAGTTTCTTTGAATAAATGTAAAGACTTGTTAGTGGATTCCACAGTTTTGGTATATGTACCCAAGTAAGATAGAGGCCCATTAGATGGAAATAACATTGTGGGGATTGTATTAGATATAAAAAATAATTTATACCAAATTGGTACCTCAGTGGGAATTATAAAAGATTGGCTACCTAGAGACGCTCTTCAAATAGCTACTACAACATATACCGAAACAGTTCCCCAAACTAACCTAAGTCTGCGTGAGATTGCAGGAAAATTATCCTTATTTGGAGGTCAAGGTGTTCTTGTGAACAATCCAAAATACTATGTAAAACAAAAAGATGTGCCTGTAAAAGTGAAGTACTTTGTAACTCGAGATGCCACAAATCAACAACGTGTTTTAATAAAAATGAATGAACATTATTACTTATTAATTACATTCACTAAAAATATTTTAAATTTCACAAAAATATCCTTTTTTTAAAATAAATATCAGCTTAAGTACCGTTTTCTTACAATATTATTTCATCTTATTATTATATTATCAAAAATATTAAACTTTTCACTAAAACAGTCCATAAATTGATCATCTCCCTTAGAGATTTGATCAAATCTCCATTGTCATCTTAGGGATTTGATCAAATCTCAATTTTCATAATTTCCCTGCGACATATATATAATTATTAAACAAGCTAGCAAATATAATTGAAGTAACCTTGTTCTCTACTGAGGCTTTTGGTGAGTTCCTTATTATTACTATATATTCTTTATACAGGGTGTACATGTCTGAGTCTTTTTTTCTATATTTATCCAATGCAGACTACAGAAATATCCATTATGATGACTGGAATTCCCAATGTGGGAAAATCCTCTCTGATAAATGCTCTTCGCAGAATACATATAAAGAAAGGTATGTCCAGTCATTTTATGTTTCCCTATACTTATTAGTACTGTTTGTGTAAAATTTAAAGGGTTTCTGTCACCAGATTTAACCCTATTAAGCTAGCGGACATTAGCGATGTGCTAATGTCAGCTAAACCCGTTATGCCAGAAATCTAACTTGTATAATATGCTAATTAGCCTCTAGGAGCAGGAGGGCATTGTTCCTGCTCCTAGAGGCTCCGTTCTCCCACCTTTGTCGCCTCCCTCCAAGTCCTGATTGACAGTGTCAGGCAGCGCTCGCATCTGTCTGCCAGCCCTGTTCTCTGGTGAAAACTCGCGCCTTTTAAGCATGTGTTTTCCTATCTTAGGGAAAGCCTCTAAAGTCGGAGGAGAACCTGGAATAACTCGCTCAGTGCTTTCTAGAATACAGGTCAGTCTTATTATTAGCTTTAATCACTTTTTCAATGTACAGTATACAGAATAAGATACAACCTGTAGCACAACAGATTAAGTTGCAAGGTGAGTATTTTTATTGAAAAGTGGCTAAAAATTACATTTCAGTACATAGACCTTTCTCAAACTACTTAGATAATCGATACATTTTCTCCACTGTGAGGATGCACATTAGCGCTTGTTTTCACCTTTTCATGACTATTATCTCTAATAAATAAAAGTAGTTTGAGAAAAGTCTACTGACTGATACGTTAAGTAATTTGTAGCTACTTTTCAATAAAAATTCGCACCCTACTCCAAGCACAATAAAATTAACACAGTGTGCCACAAGATTTTGATTGTAATTTTACAATGTGCAGTAAATTTAGCTGCTTAACAGCTGCCTATTTGATTTTTTTAAAAATAGCCTAAACATTTCTGTACGACTTCTTTAAATGCAATCCGCCGTTCTTTTTGAGGATCTGTCATGATATTGACAAACTCTTGATCAACTATAAGCGATCTAATGTTTGGTCCAACAAACACACCTTCCTTAAATTTTGCCTCCGACAGGCCTGGAAACTTGGTGACCAAGTATGTGAAGCATTCTCCATCTCTTCGAAGTGATTTTCCGAATTGCTTCATCAATCCCAATTGTATGTGGAGAGGTAGTAGAAGAACTTTATGGGAAGGTACCAAAGTTTCTCGGAGGACATTTTTTTCACCAACTGTTAACACCCTTGGCTGCCAGTGTTCATTGTGTGACAGATCCAGGACTATGGTTTCCCCTCATTAATCTGATACTGATGATCTATCCTAAAGATAGGTCATCATCATTAAACTTAGTGACATCATTTATAAGGCTTAAAAAAAACAAAAGACCACCATCTTCAGTCTGTTATCCTGCAAAGTTGATCCAGAGAAAGGCAAAAACAAACAAAAAAAAAAAAAACGGTCAAAGCCAATTTCCCTCATTTTAGTTAAAAACATGTTAAAGAAAAACCCTAAAATAGTAGAATTCTGGGCTGGAACATGGGTAGTGCATGAGCGAGCAGGATGCAGGGCTCTGCAGCTCTTCTTATCTTGGTCCTCCTGCATCTAAAGTGCCTGGAGATTCTGAGCCACTTGCCCTTTAGTGCCCCACTTTGTCTTGACTGGGCTGAACACTCTGGTGCCCTTTGTGACAAGATTGAACCACCTTCAGGATTTTTACCTACCTTTTCCTGGCACCATTCAGGCCCTATTTTGACTGAAAGATGTTACCCTCACCTTCAGTCCTAGGACCGCTTATTCATTTTTCCAGATCTGGTGATCATTCATGCATTTTGTGTTTTGGGACCATTTTGCCTGCATAAATGTGTTTTAAGTTTGAACATTTTAATCATTAAACATTTTAATCCTAAAATCGGGATGGATGAGATGTGCCCCAGAAAGATTTTTTTTTTTAAAAGGATTTCTTGCTATGGGGGAAAGCTTATTGTCGTTGCATTTTCAATTTAGGATGAGAATTTCTGCTCTCTTCTACATAGTACGCAATGCTTGCCAAGCCTTGTGGGATGTATTGCGTGAAGATTATATCCAACCTCAGAACATTGGCTAGAAGTTCTGAAAAGTTGTTCTAAGAAACATTGGCTGAGAAGTTCTTAGAAATCTGCCAATTTCAAAATTGTGTCAATGCAGTGGATAGAAAACATATTACATAGTAACATAGTACATAAGCTGGAAAAAAGACATTTGTCCATCTAGTTCGGCCTGTTATCCTGCAAGTTGATCCAGAGGAAGGCAAAAAAAACCTGGGAGGTAGAAGCCAATTTTCCCCACTTTAGGGGAATAAAAAATTCCTTTGCGACTCCAATCGGGCAAGAATAACTCCCTGGATCAATGACCCCGTCTCTAGTAGCTATAGCCTGTAATAATATTATGCTCCAGAAATACACTCTTGAATTCCTTTATTGTACTCACCATCACCACCTCCTCAGGCAGAGAGTTCCATAGTCTCACTGCTCTTACCGTAAAGAATCCTTTTCTATGTTTGTGTACAAACCTTCTTTCCTCCAGACGCAGAGGATGTCCCCTCGTCACAGTCACAGTCCTGGGTATAAATAGATGATGGGATAGATCTCTGTACTGACCCCTGATATATTTATACATATATATTAATTAGATCTCCCCTCAGTCGTTTTTTTCAAAAGTGAATAACCCTAATTTTGATAATCTTTCAGGGTACTGTAGTTGCTCCATTCCAGTTATTACTTTAGTTGCCCTCCTCTGAACCTTCTCCAGCCTTGTTTGCAGGAGCCCAGAACTGTACACAGTACTCCATGTGTGGTGTGCGATTTGTAAAGTGGTAGGACTATGTTCTTATCACGGGTATTTATGCCCCTTCTGATGCAACCCATTATCTTATTGGCCTTGGCAGCAGCTGCCTGACACTGGTTTTTGCAGCTTAGTTTGCTGTTTATTAAAATTCCTAGATCCTTTTCCATGTCAGTGTTACAGAGTGTTTTACCATTTAATATGTACGGGTGACTTGCATTATTCGTTTCCAAGTGCATAACTTTACATTTGTTAAATCTTCCAGAACTGGTTCAGAGTTTTTTAATTATAAAAAAATATTTCTCAATTACATTAACCACCTCCGGACCACCTAATGCACGGATGTGTCCGGAAGGTGGTTGATTCATTCCTCCTGGACGCATCCGTGCGTCTTCTCGCGAGACGCGAAATTTCGGTCAGAGCCGGGCCGGCAAAAGTTAAAGGAGTATTTCGTCAGCAACCTGCCAGCCAATGATTGTCGCTGCCAGGTTGCTGATTTTTAAAAAATCGAATCAGAAGCCAGATAACAGATCATATTTGTAAATATGATCTGTTATATGGCTGCCCTGCTCCTCTGCTGGTCCTTTTCGTCGGTTGGATCCAGCAGAGGAGCAGGCTTCACAGTGAGTAGCACCAACACTACACTTTAGCCCCAGATCACCCCCTGCACCTCAATTAACCCTTTGATCACTCCTTTGATCGCCCCTGTCAATCACTAGTGAAAGGAAAAAAGTGATCAGTGTAAACTGTCACTTTTCTTTTTTCACTGGTATTGACTGTTAGGTTTTAGGGATAGTTTAGGCCCCTTGGTTAGGTAGTTTAGGGATCAGTTAGCGCCCAGCCCACCGCACCGCAGTCCCTTATTCGCTAATCAGCATTTGTACTTTTATAGTATCTGTAAGTGATCAAAACTGATCACGGTCAGATCTATAATAGTATTAGTGTCACTTTAGTTCGACCCTCCACCCAAAACGCAGTGTTTGCCCAATGAGGCCTGATCGGTCGCCCACACGTGCGTTCACCCACGCCCGCCCCACTGCAGTGCCCAAATTTTTTTATTTTTTCATCACTGCACATTCACTTTACACGCGCTGCAGCGATAAAAAAAAAAAAAATCAGTTTTGATATTTTTTATCAACCGCAGCGGCCTCCAGTACTTCGCTAGCCTCCCATTTGTAAGACAGGCTTGCTTTTTTTCTTGGGTAGTCTCAGGGAATACCCCTACATTTAGTTGCCCAAATGTCAAACAGGGGGTATTCTTCTGAAGAGGCCTACAGGCTTCTGACCCAGTCGGATGAGGAATGGGAACCCTCATCTGATGAATCTAGCGGGTCAGAATATGAACCTGTAGAAAGCAGTGGCTCTCTGACCCAAAGTTCGGACGAGGAGGCTGAGGTCCCTGATAGCACCAGGCGTACCCGGCCCCGTGTCACTAGACCACAGGTTGCGCAGGATCCGCTTCAAGAGCAGCAGAGTGGGGCTGGCGCTGTCTGATTACGTGGTGAGGCATACACCAGCAGCGCAGCCCTTCCTGGACCTAGTACCAGCACTGCTGTATAACATGGTGAAGTAGCGAGCACCAGAAGGGCAGTTGAAGCTGGTACGGTGGCACGTGCAGTAGTTACCCCGTTGCAGCCACCGCAAATACGGGCCCGTAGAGCCCCTAGAATCCCTGAGGTGCTGGAAAACCCTGATTGGCAGTCCCCAACTTCAGCCGCACCTGTAGTTCCCCCTTTCACCGCCCAGTCTGGAGTTCGGGCTGAGACAGCTCAGATCGGTTCGGTCCTGGGATTTTTTGAGCTGTTCTTAACTGCGGAGCTCTTAGACTTAGTTGTGGCAGAAACAAATCGGTATGCCACACAATTTATAACCGCCAACCCGGGAAGCTTTTATGCCCAGCCTTTCCGGTGGAAACCAGTCCAAGTTTCCGAAATTAAAATTTTTCTGGGCCTTCTCCTCAACATGGGTCTAACTAAAAAGCATGAATTGCAGTCATATTGGTCCACAAACCCAATTCATCACATGCCCATGTTCTCTGCTGCTATGTCCAGGACACGATTTGAGACCATCCTGCGTTTCCTGCACTTTAGCCACAACACCACCTCCCGTCCCAGAGGCCACCCAGCTTTTGACCAGCTCCACAAAATTCGGCCCCTCATAAACCATTTCAACCAGAAATTTGCAGATTTGTATACCCCAGAGCAAAACCTCTGCATAGACGAGTCCCTAATACATTTTACCGGGCGTCTTGGCTTCAAACAATACATCCCAAGCAAGCATCGTCCGGTATGGGCTCAAATTGTATAAGCTCTGTGAAAGGGCCACAGGCTATACCCACAAATTTCGTGTCTATGAGGGAAAAGATCAGACCCTGGAGCCGGTCTGTTGTCCTGACTACCTGGGGAGCAGTGGGAAGACAGTCTGGGACTTGGTGTCACCCTTATTCGGCAAGGAGTACCATCTTTATGTGGACAATTTCTACACAAGTGTGGCCCTCTTTAGGCATTTGTTTCTAGAACAGATTGGCGCCTGTGGCACCGCACGAACTAGTCGCGCGGTTTACCCCCAGCGGCTCGTTACCACCCGTCTTGCAAGGGGGGAGAGGGCTGCCTTGTGTAACGAAGAACTGCTCGCGGTGAAATGGAGAGACAAGCGTGACGTTTACATGCTCTCCTCCATTCACGCAGACACGACAATCCAAATTGAGCGAGCAACCCGTGTCATTGAAAAGCCCCTCTCAGTCCACGACTATAGCCTTCACATGGGAGGGGTGGACTTCAATGACCAGATGTTGTCTCCGTATTTAGTGTCCCGTAGAACCAGACGCTGGTATAAGAAGGTGTCTGTATATTTGATTCAATTGGCTCTGTATAATAGTTTTGTTCTCTACAGTAAGGCTGGGAGAACTGGATCCTTCCTCAAATTTCAGGAAGAGATCATCGAGAACCTCCTGTACCCGGGAGGTTCCGTGGCCCCATCCACCAGTGTAGTTAGCAGTCTACACGAGCGACATTTCCTCAATGTCGTTGCCGGTACCTCAACCCAACCGTCACCCGAAAAAGATGTTGTGTCTGTAGCAGGAATGGAATAAGGCGTGACACCCGCTATTTCTGTCCTGACTGTCCTGACCACCCTGCCCTATGCTTAGGGGAGTGTTTCTGGAAGTACCACACACAGGTACACCTAGCATAAAGATCACATCTACCAGGACAGGCACACAGGGCTATTAGGGCCCATTCACTCACAGCTGCTGCAAACGTCTCCTTTCACCTGGGACAAAGTGCATAACGCACTTCGCCACATCTTTGGGCGATTTGCGCTTCGCACATTGACCCATGGGGAAGGAAAGGTTTGTTCTATAAAGGTAAAAAAAAAAAAAAAACACCAGTAAGCAAAAAGGTTAATGTTCAGTTCAAATAGTTAAAGTTTATATGTTCTCTTCCAAAGTTAATAAAATTATTGCGTTGCGGCCTGGTTTTTTCTTTTTTTTTTACCTTCCAGGTGGACCAACCGATCGACTAGCTTCAGCACTGATGTGCATTCTGATAGAAGCATTGCACTACTGTCAGATTACACGCAAGTCGGTGTATGCGGCGCTGCAAGACGAGATTTCTCCTCTGCAGTAAAAGATATGTTTGCCAAGGCATATGAGCTGAGGAGGAGGCGGTGTTCCTATGCTTTGGCAAACACTTTGTATATAAAAAATAAAATAAAAAAATCCCGGCAATGATTTATTCATCCACATCGATTGATGTGAATGGAGAAATCTGGTTTGCCAGGGCATACGAGCTAAGTGGGTATGGATGTTGGGCGGAGCTCCTATGTCCTGGCAGACGCCTTTCCCCTCTTTTTTTTTTTTTTTTTTGGGCAGAGATTTTTTCATCCACATTGATTGATGCGAATGAAAAAATCTGTGCCGTTCATTTTTTTCTTTCAGCCCAGAGTCTGAACGGAAAAAAAAAAATCTCATTACCTGTATGCTCAATATAAGGAGACTAGCAGAAACTCCTAATGCTGGCCATACATGTAATGATTGCGGAGACCCTCAAATGCCAGGGCAATACAAACACCCCACAACTGACCCCATTTTGGAAAGAAGACACCCCAAGGTATTCGCTGAGGGGCATATTGAGTCCATGAAAGATTAAAATTTTTGTCCCAAGAGATTGCTGCAGCTCCTTTAATGTTGCTGTAGGCCTCTTGGTAGCCGCCCAGACCAGTTTTCTTCTCGTCTTTTCATAAATTTTGGAGGGACGTCCAGTTCTTAGTAATGTCACTGTTGTGCCATATTTTCTCCACTTGATGGTGACTGTTTTCACTGTGTTCCATGGTATATCTAATGCCTTGGATATTCTTTTGTACCCTTCTCCTGACTGATACCTTTTAACAATGAGATCCCTCTGATGCTTTGGAAGCTCTCTGTGGACCATGGCTTTTGCTGTGGGATGCAACTAAGAAAATTTCAGGAAAGACCAACTAGAGTAGCTGAACTTTAAATGATGGCAGTGCATGCTGACTCCTATTTAACATGATTTTAGTAACATAGTAACATAGTACATAAGGCCGAAAAAAGACATTTGTCCATCCAGTTCGTCCTGTTATCCCGCAAGTTGATCCAGAGGAAGACCCATCTCTAGTAGCTATAGCCTGTAATATTATTAAGCTCCAGAAATACGTCCAGGCCCCTCTTGAATACCTTTATTGTACTCACCATCACCACCTCCTCAGGCAGAGAGTTCCAGAGTCTCACTGCTCTTACTGAATCCTTTTCTATGTTTGTGTACAAACCTTCTTTCCTCTAGACGCAGAGGATGTCCCCTCGTCACAGTCCTGGGGATAAATAGCTGATGGGATAGATCTCTGTACTGACCCTTGATATATTTATACATATTAATTAGATCTCCCCTCAGTCGTCTTTTTTCTAAAGTGAATAACTCTCTAGTAGGGTAGCTACTAGAGAGGGGTCTTCCTCTGGATCAACTTGCGGGATAACAGGCCGAACTGGATGGACAAATGTCTTTTTTCGGCCTTATGTACTATGTTACTATGTTACTATGTTACTGTAGTTGCCCCATTCCAGTTATTACTTTAGTTGCCCTCCTCTGGACCTTCTCCAGCTCTGCTATGTCTGCCTTGTTTACAGGAGCCCAGAACTGTACACAGTACTCCATGTGTGGTCTGACTAGCGATTTGTAAAGTGGTAGGACTATGTTCTTATCACGGGAATCTATGCCCCTTCTGATGCAACCCATTATCTTGTTGGCCTTGGCAGCAGCTGCCTGACACTGGTTTTTGCAGCTTAGTTTGCGGTTTATTAAAATTCCTAGATCCTTTTCCATGTCAGTGTTACCGAGTGTTTTACCATTTAGTATGTACGGTTGACGGATTTTTTCTTCCCATGTGCATAACTTTACATTTATCAGTGTTAAACCCCATCTGCCACTTATCTGCCCAAGCCTCCAGTCTATCCAGATCCCTCTGTAGTAGTATACTGTCCTCATCAGTGTAAATTACTTTACACAGTTTAGTGTCATCTGCGAAAATTGATACTTTACTATGCAAGCCTTCTACAAGATCATTAATAAATATATTGAAGAGAATAGGGCCCAATACTGACCCCTGAGGTACCCCACTAGTGACAGTGACCCAATCTGAGTGTGTACCGTTAATAACCACCCTCTGTTTTCTATCACTGAGCCAGTTACTTACCCACATACAGATGTTTTCTCCCATTTAACTCTCCTGACTCCTATTTAACATGATTTTAAATGTGATTGTTTAATTCTGAATACAGCTACATCCCCAGTTATAAGAGGGTGTGCACACTTATGCAACCATATTATTTTATGTTTATATTTTTTCTTCCCTCTATTTAAAAGATTTCAGTTTATTTTACAATTGAGTTGTACAGTTTATAGGTCACATTAAAGGTGGAAAAAGTTCTGAAATGATTTATCTTAGTCTCATTTTTTTACAGCACAGAAACCTGACATTTTAACAGGGCTGTGTAGACTTTTTATATCCACTGTATATATACACACACACACACACACAGATAGAGATATATATATATATATCTAATACACACGTATAGGGAGTCTGCAGTAACACGCATAGGGAGTTTGCTGTGGTAGAGAAACGACACTGTGATTCAGTATGACAAGCTGATGACAGGCATTACTCTTAGAATTACTGCACACTTCAGTTTTTTGGTCAGTTTTGGCCCCACAACTGCCCAAATAAGTGAAGTTCGAACTAAGCCTTACAGGTCAATGTTAGAGACAGGTATAAATAACCAAAAACCTATTACAGAGTGAAAGAGCGCACGCCGTCGTCAGCTGATTCCACATAGATGTCTACAGAACCAGTTTTATTAAACACTTATATAAGTAGAGCCCCCCCCTGATAGAGTGGAGAGGGTGTCAGCAGTAAGTTTGTGTTGACGTCACTGATTATTTTGTCCTTCCTCTGATCCGTAAGAACAATAACCCCCAAAAAATTGATCCTCTCTGTGGAGCATCTGCCTTCACTCAGTCAGCATTTGGTCAGTAATCCATCAGCATTGCTAAAACCCCCCAAAAAACAGGATTGGATTCAAAACAGAGATGTCACGTGAATGGAATATTTGCATATCTTCTGTGTTTTGTACCCACTTTTGGCTACCAAATCATAAGCCAGGAGGATTTTGTGCCCTTTGTTACTAGCTTTGTAATTAATCCTGAGTACCCTGAGATATGCAGGATTGTGAAAAAACATCTTGCGGTTTTAACCTTTGACGATCAGTGGACGAGCATAGCATAATCGGGCATCAAGTGCATTGAGCGTCATGCGCCTATCCTGGCACAGAATATTAGTCCTAGTCTGTATACTGAGAAAAAACGCACCTCTTCTACTTGGTTGAGATATAAGGGCACATATAAATGTGGGCACCATATTTGCACATGCTACAACTACATTCAGACTGGTTCTTCTATTTTCTTTCTATGCAACGTTCTTTTGTGCTAAAACAGTACCTCAATTGCAATACCAGTTATGTAAAATTAGAATCCGTAGACACCTGTCAGACATACCCCTTACAAAAACAAGAAATGTATCAGCAGTTAGTCTTCATTATGCTGCAGTTCACCAGGGCAATGTAACAGGCTTCCAGGTACAAGGCCTGGAAAGGGTTAACCCCAGGGGAGGGGATTATAAACGCAAGCTGTTAAACAGGGGGGTTTCGGGATTTTTTCCACCTCTGTTGGCCCACAAGGGTTAAAGGGAATCTGGCACCTGCTTTTAGCATTTAAAGCTTTCAACATTGCCATGTTCTATAAAGTACCTTATTTCCTGCAGTGGTCTTCTTACTTTATTTCGTTTTGTCATTTTGATAAAAAAAAAGCTTTTTTTCTGATATGCTAATGAAGCTCCAAAGTGCCCAGAGGGGCGTTTTTTCTTCTCTCTGGAGCCCAGTAACGCCCCACTGCAGTGCCTATCCCACCTTAATCTGAATCCCAAGAACGCCTCCTGATCCTGAAATAACCTCCCACAGCCCCGGCAAACTGTTCCGCCCCCTCGCCACGTCATCTTCTACTTTCAAGAAATACCCCGTTCTTCTTCCTGTTGGCCGCCAGGAATTTCGCGCAGGCGCAGTACCGCCTGCGGCCTGCGCGATCATTCTTTTTCTCTCATGCACAAGAAGGCAGTGCTTTTAAACCCCAGGTAAAAATATCATTGCTATTCATTCCACTATATAATTTTAACGCAGGTGCTACAATTGCAATGTAATTCCTTTACAGGCTCTTACATCTACAGCACAATGTCAGTACTTATAATCATTGTATTCAGGGATCATTTGTTTATTATGACCAACATCGTTTCCTCCTATACTGAAATTTACAAGTGTGTATATAGGTGTAGAATAGATATTCATCTATATACACATATACATCTAACTAGTACATCCAACATTGTCTGCCCCATATATTCAAATCTACATGGGTGTACATGGGTGTAGGTGTGTGTGTTTTTTATATATATATATATATATATAGATAGATAGATAGATAGATATATATATATATATATATATATATATATATATATATATATATATATAGATATATATATATAAAACTATTATACCCAACATTGTCTGCCCCCTGTATTCATATCTATGGATGTAGGTGTACATATATACATCTGATTATTATACCCAACAGGTGCTGCAGACCGAAATTTAAATATCAAATTCATATTTACACGTCTGCTTGTGGGTGCGTCTCACTAAATATATATATATATATATATATGTGTGTATATATAAAATTATGTGTACACATTTATACTTATGACATGATCCACCACCTAACATATGAACCTAGGCGTACCCAGCATAAACTTATTTCCTCCTCCCCATTGCTCAAAACCCCTTACTATGAACAGTTACCACAGTCATATCCAGTTACCATCTTTATCATTGTATTATTTAAAATATATTTATTAAATTACTATGATAAATAACCATTTACAAAAGCTCCATACAGATAGCATCATTTAAGATGCTCCTTAAAAACATGATTTTATTAATGATACATTTTATTATTTAAGGACTTTTTGAAAAAATCCTGATACCATATATATATATATATATATATATATATAGTATGTATGTATGTATATTAATAACATTTATTTATATAGCGCCACCATATTCCCCAGTGCTTTACAAATTCATAGGGTTCGTGTACGAAACAAAACTAACTGGCTAATATGCAACTGAAACACTAGGAGTTAGGGCCCTGCTCGCAAGAGCTTACAATCTATGAAGAATTGGGAGTGACACATAAGGTAGTTGATTGTAATAAGGAGGTTTTGAGCCATTATTGAACTGACAGGAGTGGTGCTGTACTATCTGCTTCGGGTTTGGGACTACTAGAGGATCGAGTTTAGGTCAGAGGAGTTGGTGGGGGTAGGTTTAGTCGGGGAATAGTCAGTTTAGGTAGCTTGATAAGCCTGACTGAAAAGATGTGTTTTTAAGGCATGTTTTAAGGTGGAGAAGTTGTGAATTGACCTAGTATTCCAGGGCAGAGTATTCCAGAGAGTAGGTGCGGCTCGAGAAAAATCTAAAAGACGGGAGTCAGAGGTACGAATTATGGAGGTTATTAATCTTAGGTCGCTAACAGAACGGAGAGCATGAGTAGGGTGGTAGATGCAGATGCGGGAGGAGATTTATGGAGGTGCATTACTGTGGAGAACTTTGTGGGTGAGGGTGAGAAGTTTGAACTGTATTTTGTGGTGGATAGGCAACCAGTGAAGTGACTGGCAAAGACTAGTAGCTTCAGTGTAGCGGTTGGATGGATAGATGAGGCTGGCTGCAGAATTTAGGACAGACTGAAGGGGAGAGAGTTTAGTGAGAGGGATACCGAATAGTATTGCTTTGCAGTAGTCAAGACGAGAATGAATCAATGGTTTTTGCCGTTTCTACCGTAAGAAAAGGGCAGATTCTGGCAATTTTCTTGAGGTGCAGACAACAAGAGAGTGTAAGTGATTGAATATGGGGAACAATGGAAAGATCAGAGTCAAATGTGGCCCCAAGACAGTGGGCATATTGCACAGAAGTTATGATGGTGCTGCAGACCAAAATTTAAATATCAAGTTTAGGTGAGTTAGTAGCTGGGGGAAAGACAAGAAGTTCAGTTTTTGACAGGTTCAGTTTTAGATACAGAGAGGACATGATGCTAGAGACAGCTGCCAGACAATTACTGGTGTTTTGGAGTAAAGCAGGGGTGATGTCAGGGGATGAAGTTTGGTGTTGTCAGCATAGAGATGGTATTGAAAGCCAAATCTACTGATGGGCTGTATAGAGAGAGAAGAGTAGAGGACCTAGTACTGACCCCTGAGGAACGCCGACCTCAAGAGGAAGAGGATAAGAAGAAGAAAGAGCCAGCGAATGATGCACTAAAGGAGCGACCAGAGAGATAGGAAGAGAACCAAGAGAGAGCAGTGTCCTTAAGGCCAATTGAACGGAGCATGGTGAGGAGGAGTTTATGGTCTACGGTATCAAACTCTGCAGAGATATCCAGCAGAATCAATAGCTAATAGTCACCATTTCTTTTTGTTGTTAGGAGATCGTTAGACACTTTAGTAAGAGCAGTTTCTGTAGAGTGAAGAGGGTAAAAGGCAGATTGTAAGGGGTCAAGAAGAGAGTTTGGAGAGAGATAGCTTATTAAGCGAGAGTAGACCAGACGTTAAAGGAGTTTAGAAATGAAGGGGAGGTTAGAAACAGGTCTGTAGTTACCAGCACAGGTCATTATCCACATGAACTTTACAATACTATCACTGGCATTATTATTATAATATATAATACATATTGTTTGGCTTTTACCAGTATAATAATATTGCCAAGTATGACAAAGCGGCTTTTAATTAAAGCCTTTAAGATACATTCTGGTGCTCCGAATCAAGGTACCCCCCAGGGGTTAATATCCACGCGTGGCTGAGAGACTAGACGATGACACATAGATGGTCAATGTAATCTCTACTTTATTACAGAAAGTAAGCGGTATATACATGAACTTTTTAAATCTTTAAGTTTAGTGTCCCATTCAGTTCCTTTTTCCTACTCTACTGCTGCTTTGTGGATGGTACGAAGCATATAAGGCCTGTCCTACATCCAAAACCTTCATCATCTCCTGCATCACTTCACCTGTGAATTGAACACCTGTGTCACTTTCAATGATCTAAGGTACCCCATACCTGCACACAACTTTGGCTATAATCTTCTTTACTTCTTTGGGTATGGTTTGGCCATCTTGAAAACAAGTCATCACATATCAATACATACTCATACATGCCCACCTTGGGTAGTTGAAGGTAGTCTGCAAGCGTTGAAACAGATACAAAAAGCAAGACATGTGTTTATTGGGTACCTTAACACCCTTGCCTGCGTTGTTCTGTGCACAAATCATACATCCTTGAGTATAGCTGACTGTTACAGTGCTGAACCCTGGGGCTAACCTTATGCTACGTACTAAATCACACATAGCAGATTTTGTCTGGTGCATCACTCCATGGGTTGCCTGTGCCATCGTGGAGTAGAGGGACCTGGGAAAGCAAAGTTTCCCTTGGAACTGTTTTAGGCCCTCCTCATTTGTAGTCCCCCCTTTTCCATCCACCAGTCCATTTCCTCCTTCCCCATATGGTTCTGTAAGGTCTTAAGAACTTCCAGGAGACAGGAGGAGGTATTTCAGGGACCTGAACTGTGGTCACTTAAGGCAGGGTTCTGCTTAGGCAATTTGGCAGCCATTTTTGCCGCCTGATCTGCCGTGGCTTTGCCCTTTTGCCTCCTCTGCGTCTCCTTACAGTGGCCTTTTATTTTTATCACCACCCTTCAAGTTAGTCACAAGAGGGCTTCCATCAGATACCTCACTGCTTCCCAATTTTCGATGGGTTTACCTTAAGCGATCAAGGAGTCTCTGGCTTTCCACATGGGCCCATAGTCATGGGCTATCCCAAAAGCACACCTGGAATCAGTGTAAATCTTGGCTGTTTTTCCATCTGCATATCTGCAAGCCATCTTTAGAGTCTTTTAGCTCCACTTCTTGAGCAGACATGTGTAGTAGTTCACATTTAATCACCACTGCCCAACCTGTGTAGTACCTGCCATCCTGCCATACCTTGATCCATCCACAAAGGGCACATGATCTAGATTACCTAAGGGCTGATTTACCAAATCCCACTACCTCTTGTGACATAATCTGCAAACAGTCAGGAGCCTCTTACTTTGAATCTGGAAGAAATGTTTAAAGTGTGTGCCCTAACTCTTCCCTCCCCCCTTGGTCCAGAGGCAACAGGGTGGCTGGGTCCAAAGTATTAGACCTTTGGACAGCAACATTGTCAGGCAACAAAATGGAACACTGCATTCTCAAATAACGAGCAACAAAACAATCTTTTGTCTTGTACTTTCACGAGGATAGATGTAATATCACAGTCACTTTGTGGTTCAGAACTATCTCAGAGCTTTCATCAAGCATAGCTAGTACAACTACTACAGCTCTGATGCAGAAAGGGGCACCTCTGGCCACGGGATCAAGTCTGGCTGAATAATATGCTACGTGACGTTACCATTGACCAGCAACCGGGCAAGAGCATCTTGGTTAGGGGCAAATCTAATATGGATGGTTTCTGTTGAAAGGGGAGTGTACTACTTTCCCATCCACTTCTACTCAAAGACTGGTGTCCTCGGAGAGTAAATCAAGGGAGGCCATGTTTGCTGTGCACAACTACATTACCTTCCAAAGCCAGGTCAGAGACGTTTAGGTGGGCATAACACCTTCCCGGAATAGTCGCAAGGTCCGTGTTCGACGCCATCTTAGAGTGCCGGCTCCCAAAACTGAACATGCTTCATAACTCAGAGGTAGACGACCTGGGCCATACAGGACCTCCCTGCCTAAAACTGTACAATAAGTGGTGGGTTCCGGAAGAACAGAAAGTCTAGAGACTTAGACTCACAGGCCCATTGACCCCCCTCAAGGCCAGATATTGCCTATTAAGCACGGCACAGTATTCCTCCACGTTATCTTCATTTACTGCAGTGCAGAAGCTAATATATTTAAACTAAATTAACCCAGACAGTACATTTTAGGTAATTTGGGACATAATATTGCCTCTCAGAGACCGCTTCTCCAAGCAACGTATTTAAAGGGCCATGGACCCAATTTGTTACAGACCAGCTCTGCAGAAATAAAGTTGGACATCTCTGTCTTTAGAATTAACTATGTGGTGAGCCATCAAAACTAATAAAGTAGTGAGTAAAGCTGCAACAGGGGCTTGATCATACACACATATGGTGAAAGTGGGCAGATACAGAGGGGCTTATCAAGACTCTCACAAACAGTCCAGAGTTCCCTCCCTATCACAATCTGACCTTGATAGATTTATGATGAAAAAAAGCCAAGGTAATCAGGGGGCTCCTTCCTCCACCCCCAAAAGCAACCCTCAACGCCAGTCAATTACTCATCAAGATAAAGTGATGATGATGACTTAGCTGATGCATCTTCAGACCTACCAATCTCTAGATCTTTCATCTCACAAGCATTATCTAAAGCATTAAATCCAGTTCTGGAAGAACTGTCTGAAATCAAAAGAGAAATGAGGCATTTATATTGAAGCCAAAACAAGTTACTGTGCAACAATCCTTCATAACACTGATGACTATAGTGTATACATTTTGTCTTAATGAATCCAAATATGATTTTAATATGTTTATGTATATTGTTCAGCTAGTATTTTAACTTCATATGTATCCAATTGTATTTTCTGACCCATTTTATCTCATTCCGGAAAAAACGCATTGAAAACGCACAGAAACCGCACATGCGTTTTTCGGGTTTTATGTTTCTTAGATCCTATGTTTTTACTTAAAGCATAGTATACCGCATGAAATGCAAATTAAAGCAATGAATTTATAAATATAAGGACTTCAAGACTAGTGTTTATGACATACTAATCAGCTCCAATAGAACATGTCCCAACTTTTGGAACTGATTTCCTGGTTTTTAAGATATCCCTCACTGGCCCAACCCAGAGTTCAACCCATGTTCCAACCCACATGTGTTAATCATGGAAATTATAAAAAAGAGGACATTTCACCGCCACTGTTCAAACCACTGAAGAAGGGACCGAACAAACAGTATACTCAGCGAAAGATCAAGCGGACAGTGGATGAAGGTTTGGTAATGTACAATTGAATAACCACTTCTCTCGCTATATATAGTATGCAGAAGAATTAATGAACATTTGCAGTTAATGAACATTTGCAGCTCTGATTTTCTACAAACCCAACTATACAGACTTGCCACCTGCGCTAGTTCTAGTTACTAGTGGGACATTGCAATATAAAGTGCGGTATATATGTGCCATTTTTATTGTTATTTCAATTGTATTTTTATGACATGTTTTATATGTAATATTGTAGCGTGTTTATGAATTTTTAAACCTATAAAGTTTATGTGGATACAAAATTATCGTGTGTTTGCCTAATATTGAGTGACCCCCAATCCAAGTCCTTTATTCAATCTAAACAACAGCATTTGGGAGTGCTGAGGGGTAGTGCACCATTCCAGAAGTGGTACAGTGAGAGAGCCACCTCCTTCTTCCAATTTATTCATTTTTCTCCTGTTGGTTGAGCTCCCACTGATCTGCCATGGATATTTGGCAACACATGGATAATAAGTACAAGGTAATTGACACTTATAATTTCGATACATCTGTAGAGAACCATGATGATTCCGGAAGGAACATTGATGAAACATTTGGTAACCTAGAAAAACTGGTACAGAAACAATTGAGGAATAAGTGGGAAATAAGAGCACTTAACCAATATGTACAAAGTGGTCTCATCCCCAAAGGGTTAACATTATCTAAAACACCAGCTTCGGATTTAATGAATGATACTTTCAAAAAAGAATGGGACACCTTCCTCAAAACACAGTCAACCATTCTGATTCATATGATTATCAGCAGACGTACACAAATTTTAGCAGATATTTCAGAACAGGTTGCTGATTTGAGGAAGGTGGTAGATCAATTTCCCAATAATAAACAAGTACACAGATGGCAACAGAGAATATGTAGGAATTTAGATGCCCTGGAGAAAAATATCATATACAAAAAATCCAAAAAACTAAAGACTTTCAACTTTAATGATGTCCAAAATATTTGCATAGAGGAATACATTAATAATGATTATCACAACCAATGTACACAGTCACAAACACAACAGGACACCAACAAGAAGGGACATGCAAGCCAATATAATGTCCCTACGAATAACAGATATGAATCACTTTCATCACCGCTTTTTTTAGATTACACACCCCCACATCACAAAACAAAAATGAAAAAAGTTTGGACACCAACACCAACAAGGAGACTAGGGAGGGAGCACAGACAGACACATCATTACAATTTGAGACACCGACAAACACCAGTAAAAGAGGCAGTATACAGACGGAATCACAATCACCATTACTCATCACAGACCCAGCACAAGATTACGAATTGAGGACACACAGAAAGGCACAACCATACAGGGGAGAAGGAATATTAGAAGAGGGAGACACTGTAAGACGAAACAGACACGAGAAACAGAATCCATATCGAGCATAGTCAATTTGAGTAACACTGAACTTACAGAGGTACAAATAAATTTACTCAACAAAGGCTTAAAATACGCTCCAACTACCGAGCTAGACAAATTTTCCACCTATATAGGGGTGGAAAAATTTATCCGGAAACTTTGCTTGAAAAAATATTTTATTAAAAACCCTATAGTAAAAGAATCAAATGGGGATTTTAACAAAAAATATGTACACACAACATTGAAAACGGGCTTTAGAGCCCGTTTTCAATGTTTTGTGTACATATTTTTTGTTAAAATCCCCATTTGATTCTTTTACTATAGGTCTTTTACTATAGGGTTTTTAATAAAATATTTTTTGTTTCATTATCCGAAACAAGAGATTAGCCATGAAATGGCGACTTTTAAAAAATGTGTAGAGAATGATTTGAGAAAACTGAAAGGATACAATATAAAAAATAATCTTACCAAGAAGGAGACTGAGGCTATCAAACAATTACAATCTGCCAATAATATAACCATAAGGCCAGCGGATAAAGGGGGTGCTATAGTGGTCCTAAATACGGAAGATTACAACCAGGAATGCCTAAGACAGTATGAAACCACATACACAAAACTCAAACGAGACCCCACGGAGGAGTATTTCAAATTATTAGTGCAATATTGTAAAAAGGGCACTGAATCTGGGATCCTATTGGAACAAGAGGCTAAATACATCATAAATACTGAAAAAAGATTACCAATACTATATTGTATTCCCAAGATTCACAAGGACCCAAAAAAGCCCCCATAATATCAGGGATTAACTCTATCTCCTCCAATTTATCAGGATATATAGACAGACTATTGCAACCTACAGTCAAAAATGCACCGTCTTATATATCTTATATATCTATGGATATTATCAAAATATTGGAGGAGATAGACTTTAAGAAAGGGTGGATTTTGGGTACCTTAGATGTAAATTCACTCTATACAATAATTGACCATAAATTGGGTTTGAAGGCCCTGTATCAACAACTAATAACACATAACATCATGAAGGAAGAACAGATCCTATATATAATAGAGGGAGTTGAATACATATTGACACACAATTACTGCTCGTTCAATGAAGAATTCTATGTACAAAGTAAAGGAACCGCCATGGGTACCAGATTCGCCCCTAGTTATGCTAACTTATTTATGGCCCAATGGGAAAGTACTACCATCAGACCGATACTGGGGGGCGGGTCTGGTACTATGGCGAAGATACATAGATGACATAATATTTATATGGCAGGATACAGCAATGGCACTATCATCTTCCTTGGAAGAAATAAATGAAAATAATTGGAATCTCAAATTCACCTCTACTATTAGTGATACGAATATACAATTTTTAGATCTTAACATTACAGTAAAAGATAATAGACTTGTGTGCAATACATATCAAAAAGCAGTAGCCAAAAACAGTTATATATTGTACACAAGCTGCCATTTACCTAGATGGCTGATAAATGTGCCAAAAAGTCAGTTCAGAAGGATAAAATGTAATTGTACCCAAGAATCACAATTTGAGATGGAAGCAGAGACACTAAAACAGCAATTTATAGAAAAACAATACCCCACTTACCTCTTAGAGGGATCATTAGAGGAAGTTAGAACAATGAAGAGGGAGGATTTTTTCGTCCCCAAGCAGAGAGAAACATGAGAAGATATACTGAGAATGATCCTACCGTTCCATGCACAATACAAAGGCATGGAAAGAATAATTAAGAAGTATTGGCATCATCTGCCTGGGGACAAGATAATAGGACCCCTACTTAACACTATACCCCAAATTGCATATACTAGGGTCCCCAATTTAGGTCTTAAAGTTGCCCCATCAGTGAAAAAGAAAGATTCCATCACTCAAGAGAAACAGAACTGGTTATCCTTCAGTGGCTTTTACAGATGTGGACGTTGTTCCAACTGTAAAATCACTAAATTTCGGGGGGCGGAGCCTGCACCGGAGCGAGATGGAAGCTTGAAGTGCAGCTCTGCTGTATATGTAGCCTTCACAGCCTTTTCAATCCAGCTTTTTGGACCCAGAATGGTCAAAATAGGTGGCCAAAGACCCGTGGACACACAGGGGACCAGTAAAGAAAGGATTCCGACGGAGGAAATGGACAAATTCCTGAAGAAAGCTGCACAGGCACATGTTGCCAAAGAATCAAAGATGGCGCCCGGAACGCCGAGAGCGGCGGGGAGCAATGTGAAAGCTGCAGCGTCCTCCGACAAGGTAAGGGAGGCTTCCCCTGGGGCCGATTCCCTGCCTATATCAAGATCTTTCTTGAAAGAAGCTCTAAGTGAAGCCCTGGTTCCTCTGAAGTCGGACCTCACTTCTATAAAGGAAGATATGAGGCACATTGGGAGGAGGGTTGAAGCGTTAGAAGATTCACAAATAGCGATTGTCACTCACCAAAAGGAAACTGCCTCCGCTCTGTCCTTGCACCAAAGGCACCTCAACTCCTTATACACACTCCTGGAAGATCAGGAGAACAGAGGGAGGCGCAATAATTTGCGATTTAGAGGCATACCTGAATCGGTGGGAGCAGGAGAGATACAGGAAGCGGTGATGAATATCTGCCTGCAGCTGCTGGGCCCAGATTCCTCTCATGAGATCAGCATAGAGAGAGCACACAGAGCGCTGCGCCCTAAACCTTTACCTACAGAACCTCCAAGGGACGTGATCTGTAAATTTCTACATTATCCTGTCAAGGACGCGATCCTGACCAAAGCAAGGAATGCCCCACAAGTTAGTGTTGATGATTGCCCTATCTCTATCTTCCAGGACTTAGCTCAAACCACCTTAAAGAAGAGAAGAGCTCTAAAACCACTAACTGAATGGTTACACGACAACAAAGTGATGTATAAATGGCTTTTTCCGTTCAGCCTGTCCTTTGTTTTCAATAGTCAGAGATTCTCCATCTCCACTTTTCAAGATCTGAATAAAGCCTTTGACGTCCTACAAATTGACCACCTCCAGGTTGAGAATTGGGACACTATTCAAGGAGTTATCTCCTCATCCAATCTCCCTACAGCAGTCCCATGGGAGACTCCTCGTATGGCTAAGCATCAACGATCAAGAAGAGGTCGCAATTCCTCCACACCAAGACGGCTTCCTCTCAACGCAGACTGAGGTTTCCCCTTCCACTTCTGGAACATGCGTCTCACCTACTATGGACTCCCAGATCTGTATCCGCTAAGTATTTTACGGGTTGCTATATACCTTGATTACCCTATACGTTTTAGGGCCATGCAGTATACCGCCTAATTTCCTCATCTGAACTTTGCTTATAATAGTGGTCCAACTTACTAGTCTATTTGAAGGTGATACATATGGACACAATATGTTGTGTACCTTTCCCCCTCTATTCCTCAATCTGAGCTTAGCAGTTCTAACTTCTAAATTGAAGACATTTATATGTTTTAACTGTTTTTATGTTCATGTTGTTTTTCCTACTATGACGATAGGTTATTCCTACTGCCGAAGATACATTCCCACAGAGAGGGGGGGCGTTTCTGGAACCCGGATGCTCCGCCGTGAAAGGCTAAGTACCCTTATGTTGCTCCCATATGAGATTCCACAGAGCTTACTTGGATTTGACATTATTTGGAACAATGGCTGATTTACAGGTTGCTTCATTTAATGTTAAAGGATTCCATGCCCCCTCCAAACGCTGCCAAATATTCTCACAAATGAAGAAGGAGAATTGCTCTGTATTGATGCTACAGGAAACACACTTTAAATTTGATAACTATCCCAACCTTTCCAGGTCACTGTTCCCTCTTTGGTTCCACTGTGGATCTAATTCAGCCGCATCTAGAGGCGTGAGCATTGGGTTCCGGAGGGGCCTTCCCTTTTCCTATCTATCACATATTCAGGACGCAGAGGGTAGATGCATACTTTTAAAAGGAACTATTGCCAACCAGCATTATACCTTCGCCAATATTTATGCGCCTAACACCAACCAGGTTCCATGGATCATAGAGGTTCTATCTCTTTTAGAATCTTTTAAGGAAGGTATAGTGCTGTTCGGAGGTGACTTAAATACAGCAATAGAGCCAATGTTAGACTCGTCTTCTAAGAAGTCTGCCATTTTCTTGAGAGCACTCAGGCACCTTAAGAAAACATTTCAGCAATGTGCTCTATTAGATGTCTGGCGCCTATTTAACCCCTCAGGCCGTGACTATACTTTCTTTTCTTCTCCCCACCATTCTTACCATCGTTTAGATTACCTAATGGTCTCTAAGGAGCATCTTGGTCTGTGTACTCTGGCACACATTGGCAACATGTTCCTATCCGACCATGCGCCTATCTTCTTGAGTCTCGTGGCTCCGTCATTGGCACCACGTGCATTTAGATGGCGACTAAATGAGCAGCTCATCACGACTGAGGAGAATCTAAAATATGTTCAACCATTGTTGGAGGAGTTTTTCTCTCTCAACTCTCTTCCTGCATAAGGCATATATGAGGGGTCAATTTATTAATTTGGGGGCAAGACTAAAAAAACTGAGAAAGAGAAACAAATGGATGCCTTATTGTCCCAGATTCAACACCTAGAAACCCTGCACAAAAAGACCTTAACCCAAGCCCATCTGGACGAACTCACAGAAACGAGAGCTAAATTAAAAAAACGTACTAAACACTTCTTCGGCAAAATATTACCTGCATACACAGTTTAAATATTATGCACACGGGGATAAAGCATCAAAATTTATGATGCAACGAATAAAACAGAGGAAATCACATAATTATATTCACAGGATTAAAGCAACAGATGTAGGTGAGGTGTTTTCTACCCCAGAAATTGCTACTCAGTTTCAAAAATTTTATTACTCCTTATATAACCTAAAGGAAGCTGAAAATAAAGACCATAATTCCCCACTTCCGTCCCCGGGAAAATCTGCCCTAGCCTTTCTTAAATCCCTTTCACTGCCAACTCTATCTGAGAATCAATCCCAAACCCTCCAAGCCCCAATTTCATTAGAAGAAGTCTTGGCCGCAATCAAACAACTGCCAAATGATAAGAGCCCTGGCCCAGATGGCTATCCCGCTTTGTACTATCGCACCTTCCGTAACACTTTGGGCCCGTACCTCCTAAAAAATGTTAATAGCTCCCTGTCTGGTGTCCCGCTTTCCCAAGACATGACTAGGGCGCATATCACAATTATCCCAAAAGAAGGGAAAGATGCTTCCCTTTGTGCTAATTACCGCCCTATATCCCTATTAAATATTGATTTAAAAATCCTAGCTAAAATACTAGCTTCCCGCCTGTCCAACCTTCTTCCGGCCCTGGTCAAGGGAGATCAGGTGGGGTTCGTCCGTGGTAGGGAGGGCAGAGACAATACGGCTAAAGTCTTGAACGCTATATACTACACCAAGCGGTCAGGTCGTCCTCTGGTCCTCCTTAGCACGGACGCAAAAAAGGCTTTTGATAGGGTCAGTTGGGAATATATAGGTGAGGTTCTCCAAGCATTTAACTTTCCAGACCCATATATCAAGGCCATTTTCTCATTATACACCCATGCATCTGCCTCTATCATCATAAATGATACCCTATCCCCACCCTTCATTATCCGGAACGGCACCAGACAGGGATGCCCACTTTCCCCACTAATCTTTGTATTAGTAATGGAAACGCTATTGCAGGCAATTAGGAGTGAACCAGGGATCGAAGGGGTTAGAATAGGCCAACAGGAACACAAAGTAGCGGCGTTTGCGGACGACCTCTTGATTTTAAATACTAATCAGACTACAGCCCTTCCCCTGATATATAGAATTCTGGAACAGTTTGGTATTCACTCCAATTTTTAAATCAATATGGGCAAGTCCCAAGTTTTAAGCATAAACCTACCCTCCTCAGTTAGGAACCATTTGAGATCCAGCTCCCCCTTTAACTGGGACGCCCCCAATATAACATATCTTGGAGTTGAAATTGGCCCAAATCCCGACACGTTATTCCACATGAACTATACCCCCTTACTAAAATCAATTACCGACCAGTTGGTATTGCTGAAAAACCCTTCTCTCTCATGGTTTGGCAGGAAAAATATTGTGGCATCCTTGGTCTTGCCCAGACTTGCCTACCTCCAACAGGTTTTGCCTGTTCCAATTCCCAAAACTTACTATGTCAAAATTAAACGTGAAATCGGCTCACTTGTCTGGGATGGTAAGAGGGCTCGACTCACTCGTTCTGTTCTCTGCAGACCAAAGGCTAAGGGTGGGATAGGTCTTCCTGACCCTGAGGTTTACGGGAAGGCGATATTATTGTCAAGAGCAGTGGAGTGGATGACGGGTCCTGTACATAAGTCTTGGGTCTCCATGGAGCAGAATGACCTGGGCTCATGTCTCTCCGGTCTTTTAGTGGGCCTACCTGATTTCCCTACCCTGAATAGACCTCCTAACCCAATTGTAAAATCGACACTATCGGCATGGAAATGGCTGCAGTCATCACAATTTGCAATCCCTCTCCCATCACCTTTACTGCAAATAAAAGATGTCATGGCGCATGCATCTCCCGCTCTCAGGGACTGTTTACCTTCATCGGTAAAATGCTCCACAATCCGAATTCTCTCCTTATATAGTGAAGAGGGCACAATATTAAGTAACAAAGAGGTCCTCCAGGTCTTACCTGGATGTGAGTCCTTCCCTCATTTGCTTACTTTTCTCCGCTCCTTTGTCATGAAAAATATACCCTTGGCAGCTTTACTGCGACCACTAACTTGGTTTGAGAGTTTATTAATAGACAACTCGAAGCACACCAAATTGATCTCCAGATTATACAAACTATTAATCACACCGTTGAATATGGTCAAACCAGCCTTAGTGGGCCAATGGGAGAGGGATTTAGAGGTTTCATTCTCCCAAGACGAGATCTCACGACTACTAGTCCTTCCCCACAAATCTTCCAGATGTGTCCGAACTCAGGAAAATGGCTACAAAGTCTTGACCCGTTGGTACAGGACACCGGACATTACCTCTTTGTATAGCTTAAGTGGGTCAGACCAATGCTGGAGATGCGGAGTCCAAAGAGGCTCTTTTTACCATATCTGGTGGACATGTCCAGTAATACAGAAGTGGTGGAGTGAGATATTCGGTCTAGCTAATAAGATATGTAAGCTGAAAATTTTGGTTTCACCACAACTGGCATTATTAGGATATTATCCCTCCCTTTGTAGCGGGATCCCCTCCCGTTTGTTTTATCTCATGCTGAGTGCAGCTCGCCTCCTTATCCCGAAATTCTGGCTATCGTCAGACATTCCTTCTATAACTCAATGGACAGAGAAACTAGATCAAATCTATAGGTTCAAAGAGATCTCGGCTTGGGAGAATAGGAGGATCCCCTCATTCAGGTCTACATGGAAAGACTGGGCCGAATTCAGGAAGTTTGACTAACTATGGTTGGTTTCAGCACTGTAAACTTGCCTGGTTCCTTGAAAAGTGGCTTTACATCAATGCATCAATGTATCTGTGCTGATCAGAATATTGGTTCACAGGAAATGTGAGTCGTCCCACATGTGAAGTATATTACAATTTTGTAACCAAATTATACAGTGTATTCCTTCCAATGCACATCTGTCGTCTCTGAGGAAACTTGTACAAGTTACCGTATGTTATTTTAATGGCATGTACTCTATATGCATATTCTCAATAAAAATTTTAAAAAATAAAATAAAATAAAAACACTAAATTTCCTAAAAAAAACTTTAAAGGCACAATCTACGCAAAACTAGTTTTCAATGGATATCAAAGAAGGATTGACATGTGACTCAACTAGTGTCATCTATTTGATCGAATGTCCATAAACAGTATATTGGCAGAACTAAACGAACTTTGAAAAAGAGAGTGTCAGAACATGTCGCAAACATAAAAAAGGGGTATGAATTAAACTCTCTATCTAAACACTATAAAGATTGCTACGATAATGACCCATCAAGCCTCAAATATATGGCATTAGAAAAAGTGAAGTATCCATGGAGAGGGGGCAATCATATCCTCCAGATGTCCAGGATTGATTTTAATACCCTACTACCGAATGGTTTGAATGCAGACATGGATCTGTTTGGCTTCTTATAAATGGGGCGTTGGCCTGGTGGGACATGGACATCTGTGTTAGGCTGTTTATCAGCACCCAGACCTCTTTCTCCCACCAGCTCAGCGATCTCCCCTCTTTCCAACTATATTTATATTGAATCCAAAAGCTATTGAAGCTACAAGTTACTGTGCAACAATCCTTCATAACACTAATGACTATAGTGTATACATTTTGTCTTAATGAGTCCAAATATGATTTTAATATGTTTATGTATATTGTTCAGCTAGTATTTTAACTTCATATATATCCAAATGTATTTTCTGACCCATTTTATCTCATTCCGGAAAAGACGCATTGAAAACGCACAGAAACTGCACATGCGTTTTTCGGGTTTTATGTTTCTTAGATCCTACATATTTACTTAAAGCATAGTATACTGCATGAAATGCAAATTAAAGCAATGAATTTATAAATATAAGGACTTCAAGACTAGTGTTTATGACATACTAATCAGCTCCAATAGAACATGTCCCAACTTTTGGAACTGATTTCCTGGTTTTTAAGATATCCCTCACTGGCCCAACCCAGAGTTCAACCTATGTTCCAACCCACATGTGTTAATCATGGACATTATAAAAAAGAGGACATTTCACCTCCACTGTTCAAACCACTGAAGAAGGGGTCCCTTTACCCCGAAACGCGTTTGGTGATAACAGTGAGGGACTATCAGGAGCGCTCCACAATTTTGACGTGTACTATTCAATACTGGAATAGCGATCAAGTTCGAATCCACCACTATTTGAATACAGGTGAGTTGAATCCCCGCCGAAAAGACGTCAGCAGCACATGACCAAGCAGTAGACCACGTGGGACGCCACGTAAGGTCCTGGAAGGTCACAACAAAGAATTGTTGCAATATCACTGCGCTTTGCACAGGGGAACGGGAGACTTCACCTTCTCGGGGGACCGAACAAACAGTATACTCAGCGAAAGATCAAGCGGACAGTGGATGAAGGTTTGGTAACGTACAATTGAATAACCACTTCTCTCGCTATATATAGTATACGGAAGAATTAATGAACATTTGCAGTTAATTAACATTTGCAACTCTGATTTTCTACAAACCCAACTATACAAACCCAACTAACTGTAGCCCAGAAAATATGGTTTGAGAATACCGGGCAAATGTTTGAGGAATTAAGGGAAGGGATAGCGATTATAGCCGGAGATTTTAATGTTGCCCTTATCCCGCAGGAAGGTTGTCTATTCCCTCAAAAACACTTAACCGCATAATGTTTGAGAAATTAAGGGGTCGTTGATCCAGGGATTTATTCTGATTGCCTGATTGGAGTCGGGAAGGAATTTTTATTCCCCTAAAGTGAGGAAAATTGGCTTCTACCTCACAGGGGTTTTTTGCCTTCCTCTGGATCAACTTTCAGGATGACAGGCCGAACTGGATGGAAAATGTCTTTTTTCGGCCTTATGTACTATGTTACTAAATGTTTGAGGAATTAAGGGAAGGGATAGCGATTATAGCCGGAGATTTTAATGTCGCCCTTATACCTCGTCAGGAAGGTTGTCTATTCCCTCAAAAACACTTAACCACATAAAAAAACTAATATGTGGTAGCAGTCTTATAGAGCATGGAGAGCAAATAATCCTAGGGAGAGAGACTTCTTCTCTTTTTTCTCCTCTCCTCACAATACATACCATAGATTAGATTATATACTGGTTCCTGCGTCCCAATTCCACTTATGTACAGAGACCCATATTGGTACTATGGTACACTCAGATCAGGCCCCAGTGTGCTTCACATGGAAATCACCAGATACTCATCCCAAAACATATATTTGGAGACTAAATGAGACACTGTTAGATAATTCACCTTCTGAAGCCTAAAGAATTTTTCTCTCTAAACGTATCAGATGTGGTTTTCCCACACATGATTTGGGAAGCTCATAAATTAGAGGTGATTTTATCTCAATAGCTTCCCATCTAAACAAACAGACATGCCAGAATAGCTGAGCTTTATGACAAAATATTCAAATTGGAATTCGAACATAAACGCTTCCAGAACAAACATCGCTTACTGGAACTTTCCTCAGCTAGGGATGAGCTCAGGGAGCTCTTAGATATAGTTTTGCCGGCTGTTTATTTATCTCTGAAACATTAATTTTTTGCGCATGGCAACAAACCTACTAAATTCATGCTGGCTTTAATAAGACAACGTAAACGAAAGTCTAGAATCTCGGCTATTCTAAACGAAGATAAGAAAATAGTAAGGGAAGACTTGGAGATAGCAGAGGCTTTTCAGCGTTTCTACTCAGCTCTGTATAACATAGATGAGTCAGATCCTGATAGAGAAAAAATTAGAAATGGCTAAAGAGTTTCTCAGTAAATCTAGCTTCCTACTTTAACCCCCGATCAAGCTGTAGGCTTGTGCTCACCAATAAAGACTTCATAAATCTCAGAAACTATACAAAAAAATGGCCAAAGGAAAATCTCCCGGACCAGACAGCCTTCCAATGCTTTATTATCTTTCCTTTCAAGAGACCCTCATGCCTCATCTGCTTATTTCCTTTAATGCAGCGCTATCTAACATGGCATTATCCCCTCAAGCAGTTAATGCTCACATCTCTCTTATTTCCAAACCACTAAAGGATTCAAGCTTGTGTTCCAGTTATAGACCCATTTCTTTGCTAAAGTTAGACATTAAAATGTATGCTAGGATATTGGCCAGCAGAATAAAATCCCTATTAAAAGATCTCATAAACCCAGATCAAATCGGTTTCATTCCTGGACGTGAGGGCAAAGATAATACTTATAAAACTATAAATTCAATTGCATTAGCAAAAAAGACAAAGACTCCTTTTGTGGTTCTGGGAAAAGATGCTGAAAAGACCTTAGATAGAGTGGCATGGGCCTTCATTAAAAGTAAACTGTCTAAGCTAGGTTTCCCTGACCCTTTCATCAAGGCCATTTTCACCATGTACATCTCTGAGTGCAAATACTAAAGTAAACAACATTCTCTCTCAAGCAGTCAAGATCAACAATGGGATGTGACCAGACTGCCCTCTCTCACCAATTATCTTTATACTCACAATTGAACCTATTTTACAATACATTAGACAAACTCTGAAAAAGTCGCTCTCAGTCACATATAACAACTTGCTATCCGAACTCGCTATTCACAAACCATACTTTTTACGTCAGTGGGAAAAAGATCTGGGGAGGGACCTCTCAGAGGTGGAATCTACATATGCTCTCTCTCCCGCACAAGGTTTTTCCTCTTGTGTTCGATATCAGGAGAATTCCTATAAAACCATTACTAGATGGTACAAAACCCCTGAGTATTTAAGTTCTATAGGAATTTCTCCCTCTGATCGATGTTGGAGGTGTCAACTAGAGGTGGGATCTATGATTTATATTTGGTGGTCCTGCCCCTTAATAAAACAGTTTTGGAAGGATGTGGAGGGTGCCATTAACGACATCTGCTCACTGAACCTGACTCTTTCTCCTGAACTCGTGCTGCTGTGGATCCCTACTACTAATTTCAGACCCTCTAGAGCAGATCTTCCTACTCATATGATTGCTACAGCTAAACTGCTTATCCCAACAAAATGGAGGGATACCTCCCCACCAGATGTGAAAATGTGGTTCAGCAAAATGCACCAGCTTCATAGATTGGAAGAGGTGGTGGGATGGATCCATAGCAGCAGACTCAAATATCTGGAGACTTGGCTCCCCTGGAAAAGGTCTCAAGCCGTAAGGGATTCTAAGGTTCTGGACTCAGTAGTTGTCTGATATGATCTGACAGTAGTTCCTTTGGGATATATTTTTTTTTTGTTCCATATGTAAAGTAGACTGGGACCAGTGTGGTGTGAGATCAGTGAAAACTCCATACTGGCCTCCAAACAGGTCTGTAAATGCTTTATGCTAATACGCTTTATGCTAATATGATATGAAAAGGGATATGGGCCATACTACGTAGTCTATGCCGTGCCTACATTACCTATAAACTCATTACATTCAACTTACGCAAGTTGCTTAAATTTTGTGTAATTAAAGAGCCATCTGGTTGATATTCTTCCCCTTTATTATTTTATCCCCTCCTTATGGTTTTTATTTCTATTTCATATCCTTTTTTCCCCCTTTCCTTACTTTCCTTTACTTGTTGTTATTAACTATATGTAAAGATTACATATTTTGACTAAAAATGCTTATAGGTAGAATCATATGCAGAATGTATTTTTTCCAACAATGTACATGATTGTGATAATCTCTGTATAAAGAATGACATAATTTTTTGTACTTGTGCTTATAAGCTATGAAACAATAAAAAGAGATTTACAAAAAAATAAAAAATCACTAGCAATGAGTATTTATATATCATCTAAGCTCTTACAAAAACTTAAAGCAAACTCCCTATTTGAATGGAAGCATTCATACATAAAATTCCCGGGACTAAATATTACGCCAGAACTGTCTAAATTATGTGTAGCCAATTTCCCCCTCTGCTAAAATCCATACCGGCAATATTAAACTCCTGGTCTCCTTCCTTTATCTCCTGGTTGGGCAGACGTAACATCTTTAATTACTTAATTGTTCCCAAAATGACCTATCTACTTCAAGTACTTCCAAGTAGCTTTTTTAATTCCTTTAGGAAAATATTTTTCTATTACATTTGGGGGAATATAAAACCCAGAATTTCTAACAAGATTTTGCTTCTCCCTTTTTTGAAGGTAGGAATTGGCTTTCCCTCGATTAAAAGATATCACAGGGCAGTCCATTTTAATAGGATTGAGTGGATGAGAAAACCAGTCCATAAACATTGGATTCCCTTCGAAGAAAGCCTAGTAGGCTTCAGGTCTATTATACTATCTTAATATGGGAGGGCTCCACAATCACAAAAAGGAGATCCCCTAGATTCAACTACCCTGTCGGTTTGAAACAGTTCAGAAATAAGAGAGATATGCTTGGCTTTCCCCTCCCCCTTCTAACCATTAGAGATTGCTTATGCTTTAACACAGACAGTTACAAGATTCTTCCCTCACAATTACGAGCCTCCACCTGACCAGTTGATGACTTACTAGATGGGGAGGGAAGCTTTCTAGACCGTCCAGCTTTAGCCGCAAAATTCCAGTTAAAAAATCTTAATCAGATCCAATTCACATTTCTGAAATCCGCCACCTGCTTAGTTCTAAAACAGAGAGAACCTGACACTAACTTGGTTCGAGAAACTAATTTCTCAAACCCAATACCCCGCGAGGCTCATCTCTGTTGTCTCTAGAAACTTATTATCAATGGAATACCCAACCTCCCTTTACTTTGTAAAGGAATGGGAGAGGGATTTAGATGTGAAATTCTCCAAAAAGGAGACACAGATTGTATTAAGTGCCCCGAAGACAATCTCTAGATGTGTGATTATACATACAAAGTCCTCACTAGGTGGTATTTGACCCCAGTGAGATTGAGTCTGATGTACGGTGATACACCAGACAGGTGTTGGAGATGTCCATCAGAGAGGGGTTCCTTTTTACATATCTGTTGGACATGCCCCATAATTATAATAAAGTCTATTGGGAATCAGTTTTCAAGTATGTCCTAAAATCGCTCTTCTAACTCTATTACCAAACACTTTAGCAAAACCTAAGATTTCCCTTTTGAAAATCCTGCCGGCAGCCGCAAGACTATTGATTGCTTAAAATTGGAAGTCGATTTCTCAACCATCTAGTTCTCAGTGGAGAGAAAATGTAGAATCTCTAGCTAGGCTGGAAGAACTCTCTCATTGGGAATCACAAACACACCACAGGATACACTAAAATATGGAATCTCTGGGTAACCTGGAAAGGTAACAGAACATACCAATAGTTTAAGGAAAGCTGTCTCTTAAACAATGTTAGGTCGGTCATTTAATTTCCACTGTCATAGAATAAATACCTGTAAATCTTATCTCTAGCCTGACCAAGTTATTGGTCCTCACATAATACTTGGGTTCGCTCTGGACACAAAAATCAAAAGCTCTTCTTTGCATGCCTCTCTTTAAGTCCCTTCCCCCCTCCCCTCCCCACACCCCCCCACACCCTTTGTCCTTGTTTGTTCATTTCCTTCAACTCCATTCCTATTGAAAGTTTTGATCTTGGTTATTGCATTGGAGCTGTATAACTATCTGCTATTGGTTTGTACAAGGAATAGGAATTAACAATGGCTTTATCGTGGGACAATTAATGTAACCGGTCAATAGCTCATGTTCTCCTTCTACAGGATATGAAAAATAGCTCTGGCTGTACTCTGTCTTGTATCTCATCTGTATACCTTGCTCCTTGTCAGTGTAGTATCGTTAAATTGTCAGCTTTCCTCATTAAGCCTATTTGTACTGGACTTTAAAACGCTCTTAAGCATTGTAATGTTCTTTATACTATACATGTTTTTGTATAGCTGATGTATAAATAACTCCTGATTTAAAATCAATAAAAAAGGAGAGTTTATTCCCTTAAAATGTATTTATTTCCTAAATTGATATACAGGTACTTCTAAAAAAATTAGCATATTGTGATAAAGTTCATTATTTTCTGTAATGTACTGATAAACATTAGACTTTCATATATTTTAGATTCATTACACACCAACTGAAGTAGTTCAAGCCTTTTATTGTTTTAATATTGATGATTTTGGCATACAGCTCATGAAAATCCCCAAATTCCTATCTCAAAAAATTAGCATATCATGAAAAGGTTCTCTAAACTAGCTATTAACCTAATCATCTGAATCAACTAATTAACTCTAAACACATGCAAAAGATTCCTGAGGCTTTTAAAAACTCCCAGCCTGGTTCATTACTCCAAACCGCAATCATGGGTAAGACTGCCGACCTGACTGCTGTCCAGAAGGCCATCATTGACACCCTCAAGCAAGAGGGTAAGACACAGAAAGAAATTTCTGAACGAATAGGCTGTTCCCAGAGTGCTGTATCAAGGCACCTCAGTGGGAAGTCTGTGGGAAGGAAAAAGTGTGGCAGAAAACGCTACACAACGAGAAGAGGTGACCGGACCCTGAGGAAGTTTGTGGAGAAGGACCGATTCCAGACCTTGGGGGACCTGCGGAAGCAGTGGACTGAGTCTGGAGTAGAAACATCCAGAGCCACCGTGTACAGGCGTGTGCAGGAAATTGGCTACAGGTGCCGCATTCCCCAGGTCATGCCACTTTTGAACCAGAAACAGCGGCAGAAGCGCCTGACCTGGGCTACAGAGAAGCAGCACTGGACTGTTGCATGTCATTCGGAAATCAAGGTGCCAGAGTCTAGAGGAAGACTGGGGAGAGGGAAATGCCAAAATGCCTGAAGTCCAGTGTCAAGTACCCACAGTCAGTGATGGTCTGGGGTGCCATGTCAGCTGCTGGTGTTAGTCCACTGTGTTTTATCAAGGGCAGGGTCAATGCAGCTAGCTATCAGGAGATTTTGGAGCACTTCATGCTTCCATCTGCTGAAAAGCTTTATGGAGATGAAGATTTCATTTTTCAGCACGACCTGGCACCTGCTCACAGTGCCAAAACCACTGGTAAATGGTTTACTGACTATGGTATTACTGTGCTCAATTGGCCTGCCAACTCTCCTGACCTGAACCCCATAGAGAATCTGTGAGATATTGGGAAGAGAAAGTTGAGAGACACAAGACCCAACACTCTGGATGAGCTTAAGGCCGCTATCGAAGCATCCTGGGCCTCCATAACACCTCAGCAGTGCCACATGCTGATTGCCTCCATGCCACGCCGCATTGAAGCAGTCATTTCTGCAAAAGGATTCCCGACCAAGTATTGAGTGCATAACTGAACATAATTATTTGAAGGATGACTTTTTTTGTATTAAAAACACTTTTCTTTTATTGGTCGGATGAAATATGCTAATTTTTAGAGATAGGAAATTTGGGTTTTCATGAGCTGTATGCCAAAATCATCAATATTAAAACAATAAAAGGCTTGAACTACTTCAGTTGGTGTGTAATGAATCTAAAATATATGAAAGTCTAATGTTTATCAGTACATTACAGAAAATAATGAACTTTATCACAATATGCTAATTTTTTTAGAAGGACCTGTATTTTTAGAGCTGTCCCAGACGCAGTTCAGTCTCACATTTTAAAAACCTATACAACTGATGTCTATTCGATTCCTTTGTTATGATTCTGTTCCTAGAGTGGCACGCTCCACCCTGTACAGATACAGACTCAAAGAAAAATCTCTGTCTTTGGCTTCTACCTCACTGTTTTTTTTTTTGCCTTCCTCTGGATCAACTTGCAGGATGACAGGTCGAACTGGATGGACAAATGTCTTTTTTCGGCCTTATGTACTATGTTACTATGTTAATGTACTATGTTACCAAACTATCAGAAATGATATCAAGCGCCGGATAGCCCAACTAGCTCTGCTTCATTTGTCTAAGTAAGCCTCAGTTTGGCTCTCACTTGAAGCCTTCAAGCTTGCTCCCTTGTTAACTGATTGCATTCTTTGCACACCGCCCACTTCTCAACCCACTATTACTAACCCTTTTGCCAAATGTTCCCTCAAAATCTGTGACTCAGTAAAATTTTGAGCCCATTTAATCCCTCCTCACCTGCACCTATTGCCACTATTGAAAACCCTCCTTTGGAAACAATTCCCCTGGGTAGTTTAGTTTAGTTTGACTGCCAAAGGGCTTACCAAGATCTACCACTTTCTTTCTCTCCACATTCTAACACATACTTCGTCCTATATTTCTAAGTGGGAGTCAACCTGGACTCCACTCTGATGGACAGTGGAAGCAAATTTAGGAATCAACACACAAAATTGCTCAGAAGACATTAATGCTTGAGACATAATTTAAATTGTTATTTTTGTGGTATCTAGTTCTATCCAGGATAGCACAAACTCACAGAGGCTGATAGGCTTCTTCCTCGGCTACCAGATAGACAATTGCGGCAGCCTCGAAAAAAACCTCCTAAGAACTATAAGTTAAGACTTCTATACGATTAACAAAAAATGAACCTCTATTCTAGCAGACCATCAAAAGAGGTTCTTGGAGGTCTGAACTCCCTTGGATTGAGTATTCTTTCATTGATCACCAGAACAGAACACTGCTCTCTGTTTGAGAGTCCACCTTTCTATGACTATACTGTGTGGGCTGAGTGTGCCTTTACAAAAGATAAAATATAACTTTTATTCAAGTACGTTTAAAAATGAATTTTAGGAAAACTAATGTCTAAAAGTATGCAAAATGGGTTTGAATAGCCAGGTTTCATTTATTAATTTTATTAATTATGTACCCGGCGGGGTCTCTATAACTAGTGGATTCTAAGCAGATGTAACAGCCTAGCATTCCTTTCCCTAACAGTTTCCTATTCTCAGGTCAGGGAAACCTAGCATGGCTGTGTGTCGGAGCACTCACCCTGAAAAGAGCGACCCCTACCCTCTGGCTATTATCTTTTGAAGCAACATCACTTTATTTGTATTTCTGTCTATTAACAGTGAGGAGAAATTAATCCCCATCATTAACCTGAACATGATTATAAAAATGGCTTATAGGACAGCATCTCATTTAATCCATTGGGAGCAGTGGATTGTATCTTAAAAATCCATCTCGCCTCCCTTTTCAGGATCCTATTGTTCTCAAAATCTAGAGGTTTTAAATGTTGGAGACTGAACATTGTTTCATGCTATGTTATACATTGCTTGGTTTATTTCCCTGTATGCCTATGTATTTGAAGTATTGAGTCTGACCACTAGATGTCAATATACACAAATACTCTATCATAGTGTTCTATGTGTTGACTATCTGTTATTGCATTTTCCTGTTATCTATGGTTGTTGTTCTTCTATATCTCCTGTGCTAACATGAGCACCATGCTCTCTGCTGTATGTCTCTTCAATACAAATGAATCCTAGTAAACTACAGCCATCCATATATGTCTGATTATTCTCTGCATCATCTGCACCAGCCAACATTAAAAACCTGAGTTATAAGGATGCAATGGCTCTGCAAAAGTTAGATCAAGTTAAAAATATTGTAATAAAACCCGCTGATAAAGGGGGGAACGTGGTGGTAATTGATCATGAGATATGTCAAGATGTGCAAGGACATCATGACTGATTCATACAAGATCCTTGATAGGTACCCGTGTGCAGTTTTTCTCCAGGAGCTAAAAGGGATCCTAATAAGGGGCCTCAGACAAAAAATTATTGACCAACATGAATTTGATTTTCTCTTACCAAACTACCCAGTGACGGTGACATTTTACGCCCTACCCAAGATACAAAAGGGGATCACACCACTTAAGGGGCATCCAATTGTATTTGGAATAGGGAGCATTGGGCAGAATGTTGGAATTTATGTCGACCACATCATTAGACCATTTGTGGAAACTCTTCCCTCTGACATACGGGACACATCAGATCTCCTGAGACTGGAGGGGGTGTACATGGATGATGAGACTATACTGGCATCTATTGATGTGGAGGCCCTGTACAGTTCCATTCATCACCATCTGGGAATGCGGGCAGTAAGTATTTTTTTTTATCCACAAGAGATGTGGCACTATCGACACACAATCAATTTGTACTGGATCTGGAGTTTAACACGCAACTTTTTCATAGTCCACCCACAGATGAAACACATTCCTCCTCCCACCCACAATCGAATGGGGCGTACTTCCCTGGTCTTGAATCCGCCCCTGTACTCCCGCAGTGAAGCACTGTGCGTTTTATGCGGACTGCTTCCTGTCCGGTGCGTTCCACTGTGGAACGCATCCGAATTGATATGGTTCACTTCCTGTATGGTGCGTTCCACAGTGGAACGCATCGGAGCGTCCTTTTCAAAGCACAGTCCCACTCTACTAGTGACCCAGTCGATGCGCTCAAAAATGAAAGCGCATCGACTTACAAACACCCAAGAGACATGGCCCCATCTGCCCCAAGCTCATATTGAGCTCTACAATAGTATACAGACTAGAAACTCTTGCGTTCCACAGTGGAACGCAGGACACATTGACTTCCGGTTCCCATCACTTCCTTTTGATTTTTAGGGACAGGCTTTCAAATAATGCCTATTTATGAATATATTGGGAACTCCTTGCAATAAATAAACAGGAATCTTTGGAAGGGATTAGGTTTTCCCACTACAAACAGTGAATAAAATAGTAGACAGGAAGTAACCCCACTTCTTTGACCTTTTCTCCTCCCCTAAGGAGGATGACCCTATATCATGTGTTTGTATCCCCCTATATAAGTTTGTGTCTTTGTATTATATGTACATGCTCTTGAGAAAGGGATATATTCCCGAAACGCGTCGAGCTGAATAAATAAACTTCCCAACTACATTGGAGCCCCGGTGTCATCTTTTTGGGGACCAGGAAGCCATTACCACATGTCTTGAACTTCATCCTATACCCCCCTCCCCGGTGAAGTAAGTGTAACAATTCTATAGTGTATCCACTATAACTGCAAAAAACTTTATTGTCTACACTGGAGACTTTGTGGCGCCCCCTGGGTATCATTAAGACTCCTGTGATACCTGCCTCATCAGCAACCTTACTTATATTTCAGTCCACTAGTTGGTACTGATTCTCCCCCCCCCCCCCCTTTTTTCTTGGGGGTTCTTTGGGGAGCTGCCTATTCTTCTCCACCTTTTTCTATATATTTTTTTTATATTTTTTATATATATTCTACCTACATATATTATATACATCCTCCTCAATATTGTTGTCACCCCTTGGCGCCTTCTTCATCTCCTTTACCCCGTCTCCCTTGTTTCTGTACAATCGTGCAGAACATCCCGTCTTCAATATTTTTTTTCTTTCCACATAAGTGATCTAAGAGTAAGATTTAGAGAAAGGATATCCTGATGGGGGTCCTCAGAACTGCATTTGAGTCAGCATGTACGTCCAAGAGGGAAACATTACTAGTTCCAAAACAACTGGAGAACACAGACAACCGATAAGAATTATCGGTATGTTTGATAACACACATGAACGTGTAAGACAGAGATGACCCAGACTGTCGGGGTGTGATTGGGCCCCACCCTCAGATTACGTATAGGAGGGGACGGAGCCTGAGAGACAGACTTGTCCACAGTCATTACCAGCCGCCGGTAAGAGAAGGAGGCTGGCTAGCACGACGTCAGAAAGGCATGTTTAGATGCGGTAAATGTTTGGCGTGTAGCCAAGTAAGGACAGCAAAGGAGTTCACTTGTTCAAAGACAGGCAGTTTATATAAAATCAAGGATTTTATTAATTGCCAGACAACTGGAGTAGTCTATTTGACACAATGTAATTGTCCACTAGACTATATCTGTAAAACCAAAAGGAACCGAGAAGACGTCTCAGGGATCATTATAATGATATAAAAAACAACAAGGATACATCTGTAGCAAGACACATGAATATGATAAATGGAGGGGATACTAACTGCATTAAATTCATTGGAATTGAACATATCCCACAGGTGCAGAGAGGTGGTAACTGGGACAGTAGGATCCTGAAAAGGGAGGTAAGATGGATTTTTACTATGCAATCCGCAGCTCCCAATGGATTAAATGAGATGCTGTTCTATAAGCCATTTTTATAATCATGTTCAGGTTAATGATGGGGATTAATTTCTCCCCACTGTTAATAGACAGTAATAAAAATAAAGCGATGTTGCTTTAAAATATAATAGCGGCATCAAATATTTTTATTAAAGCTCAGAAGACCCAGTAAATTCCAATTTGAATAAAGCAAAATCTCCCCAAGTATTTATGTTTACATACATACGAGTAATGTGTATTGCGTTACTATTCTAAACTTTATAGTGAGTGATGTTATGCATAAACAGTAATTGAAAGCGCTCATCTGCTACTTATTTAGCCGATTCCACTACCAAAGGTCCTCATGACAACAGAAACGCCCCTCGGTGCATCACATCCGCTTAAGAGACGGGAATTGTAAGCGAGATCTAAACGAAAACGGCTCCCTTGGATCAGATCTAAATGACAACTGCTCCCTTGGATCCACCCCTGCCCGCCCAGCCATGCTTGACTAGAGAAAGGGGAGGACTTAGGTCTTTAAAAGGAAGGTAATGTACTGACCACACTGCCACTGCCATAACTTTATGCTGAAAACCTATCCTGCAACTAGACTTACTGCTCCTGAGGAGCCTTAGACTATAGGTGAAATGCGTTGAAGCAGTCTAGCATTAGGATATTACAGCAAAAAAAGCAACAGGAGCAATCTAGGGTTATTTTCTAGACCAGGCCCGAGGTATCCAGAGGCTGGGGGTCGCTCTTTTCAGGGCGAGTGCTCCGACACACAGCCAGGCTAAGTTTCCCTGACCTAAAAATAGGGAACTGTTAGGGAAAGGAATGCTAGGCCGGTACGTCTGCTTAAAATCCGCCAGTTATAGTGACCATGCCTGGTGCATAAAGAGAAATGAAACCTGGCTATTCAAACCCATTTTGCATACTTTTAGCCATTATTTTTCCTTAAAGGGCTTCTGTCACCCCACTAAACCTTTTTTTTTTTTTGCTTACTTATAATCCCTACACTGCGATTTATGGCTACATGATCTAATTAATCATTTTGGTCCTGTAGATTTAGTTAAAAACATGCTTTTTAAAATATGCAAATTACCTTGCTACCAGCAAGTAGGGCGGCTACTTGCTGGTAGCAGCCGCATCCTCCGATCCTAAAGACGCCCCCTCCGCATTGTGATTGACAGGGCCAGGGAACGGAATCGTTCTCTGCTGGCCCGGCCTGTTTGCACTCAAAATCTGGCGCCTGCGCCGCGGCCGCTCCATCCTCAGTGCGCCTGCGCCGATGACGTCACATCTACACCCAGCGCAGGCGCATTGAGGATGGAGCGACCGAGCAAGTGGCCGCCTCTCAGTGCGCCTGTGCCGATTGAAGACAGGTCTGGCAGCGGCGCAGGCGCCAGATTTTGAATGCAGACAGGCAGGGCCAGCAGAGAACGATTACGTTCCCTGGCCCTGTCAATCACAATGCGGAGGGGGCGAATCAGAATTCGTTTGCAGGCTACCCATCAGAATGCTGGATAGAGGGTCTCTGTGTCTGTGGATGCGGCCAAGGCCTTATATTCTGTTGAATGGCAGTACCTTTGGGTTGTCCTTGAATTTGTTTTTTTTTTTGAGTTTCATTACTTGAGTGCAGTTGTATCATCATCCTGTGTCCTTAAAGGGAACCTGTCACCAGTTTTATGGTGTCCTAACTAAGGGCAACATAAATAAGTGACTGATTCGCTTATCAAAATGCTGGGTCACTTTCTTTAATTGACCCAGTCAATCTGCCAACATCTTGTATTGAAAAGCTCCAGCTGATAATGATGAGTCATGAATATTCATGAGCTCCTGACTCTCCCCGCCTACCTGCTGCTGAGTGACAGTTTGTTGCCATAGGAATCAGCAGTGGGTGGGCAGGGGAGTGGCTATAGCTCTGAATTAAATATACGCTGGACTCGATGACCTCATGCCGGACTCGAAACAGCTCATTAGCATGCGGCATCTTTGTGTGTATATTATGAGGTAACCATCTGTCATACCAGTAAGTGAATACATCTAAGGCACTGTTTAGTAGTTAATGATAGTATATAATTAGTTAGATTATAATCAAATATCCACATGACTGGTTCCCTTTAAGGCTGAATTACACTGGCTGATTTTTTGGCCGATATTACTAACGAGTGTTCATATCAACTCTCATTAGCCATCATATTGCAGTGTAATACTGTCGCTGATTGCCCGATGAACGAGCAACTTGTCGGCAGCAGATTGTGCTGTCTAATAGTGATCTGCAACCAGCAAACCATTAGACAGTATGGGGACTGCATGTAATAGCAGTGGTCTCCTCCGCTAGCTAGCAAGCGATTGCCGGGAGGAAAAGCTTCCCTCCCGACAATCGTTTGCTCTGTAATACAGGCTTTATTCGTGGTGAATGGATTCCCTTCCCATAGATTATGGCTGGAATGTGGGAATAAGAAGTGGTGCCCCCTCTCCACATTGCTGGATACTCTGGTGATTAAACCTTTAGCAGCTTTGCTTCACCATGCTCTGGGGGTCGTTTAAGATTATTATTCTGTCTACGATATCATGTATGCCCTTCTTCTACCCCCCTATGTATATCGCTGTTACTCTTTTCTAGAAACTGGAAAGTGTGATGATGTGTCTTTTTGTGTGGATTAATCAAAAACTTTGTATGGCTACACAGTATTGATCATTGTTATGTTCCCTGGAAGAGTTGTGCAAGTTTTTTTAAATATGATAATATGGAGATAACTGTGGCAGAAAACCCGAAGATCTGCTTCATATTTGTCAACCGAGTTTCCTCCTCCCCCACAGCTACTAAAGCATTCTCAGTTACACCTTGTGCCAGGCTAAGAAGTCTGTTGCCCGATTCTGGATGGCAGGTGCTTACCTTAGTCCCTTTAACTGGACACAAACAATAAATAAGACATTATACTATAAGAAGTAGATTTATAAACACAGGAACACGGAAGCATCTGTGTCTGTGTTTCAACTTCTTGTTTGATATGGGTCACTTGGCTGCAGCAACCAATGAATGTTCCCAAAGTCATGTGCCCCAGTGACATGATGAATGCGGGACACATCACCGTTGTGGCCAGTCAGAAAGTTGACAAGTGGAGACTGTTGCGAGGCAGCAGCGGTAGGGAACAGGTTAGTATGGTGTTTGGGGGGAAGGGGGGGGGGGGGTCTGCACAAAAGGCCCCCCGTAAGTGAACAACCCCTTTAAAGTTAATTAATTTAGCCCAGTATATGGGAAATTGTTAATTGCAATATGCTATATATTCTCCTTCTATATCATCCTTATATAGAACGTTCATGTTACAGGTTTCAGAAAATCCTCTCATCTATCTCTTGGACACACCAGGAGTCCTTTCACCCCGCATTGAGTCGGTTGAGATAGGAATGAAGTTGGCAATATGCGGTAAAACAGTACAACTGTTCATTTTCGTATCTTATGGAAAATAATTTTCAAAGCAACACTTTAAAGAGGACCTTTCATGCGATTTTATTAAGGAAGATATATACCTGTACTTGCCGGGTACAACAGAAAAAACCTTCCTGGCTGTGACGCTCTGCCCTGTGATTGGACAGCGTTACAGCCAGGGAGAAGGAGACACCCTTGGAGAAAGACTCAGTCTCCTCCTCATTGTTCTGATGCTCAGTGTTAGCATACGAGCGGGAGAAATCCGGCGGGGCATAGGAGGCATATTTTAAAAAATCAAGCAGGGTGGCAGCATCAGCCACTGCACTACCCCGCAAGTACAGGTATATATCTCCCTTAATAATATCGCATGAAAGGTCCTCTTTAAAGGGATGTTCCAGTGATAGTAAAAAAAAAAAAAAAAAAAAAAAGAGAAAATATTATAAAGAACAAAGAATTTAAAGAATTGCCCTTATGCAGCAGTATTTCTTTCAGCAGAAAGCCGGTATTTGTGCCAGAGAACCGCAGGATCACATTATAGTGAATAGGTATCTGGTAGTGTCCAGGTATGCCAGATACAGTAATTCCGGTAGTCTGCTCCTCTGTCTCTGCTGACTACCGGAATTCCAGAGTGTTATAGTCAAACATGGTATTTGCCAAGGCTAGTTTCACAGTAGTGCTAAAATATTCTCTGACGGAACAGTCTGCCAGAGTTAATTGCATCCAGCATAGCCAGAAATTGCTGGAGCCCATTGACTATAATGGGATCTGGCCTGTTTCTGGCATTAGGTGCCGAGATTTGGCAGGACAAATACAGCTGCAAGCAGCGTTTTTTGTCCGGCTGAATCCCGGCACTAAAGCCAGAAACTGTCTGGATCGCCTCAGGGTCCTATTATAGTAAATTGGGCCCAACAGGGAAAGGTAGTATCCGGCTATACTGGATACAATGAACTCTGGTAGGCTGTTCCTCTGCCAAAACAGCGTGCTGGAACATTTCAGCGCTTAGTGTGAAACTAGCTTAACCCATAAATACTCATTTATGGACAGTTGTTGTTTTTTTCTTTGTTTTTTGGGCCTTATCAGGACAAAGCATATAAATTACACTTTAACACCTTCCAAAAAAAACTGTTTTCACCTGCCACACACAGCCTCATTTTCCAAATGTGACTTGACACTTTATGTGGTAATGACTTGGAATGCTTTTACTTATCAAAATGTTTCTGTTTTTTCATGGTACATTGTACTTCATATATTTGAAAAATAAAAACAAGTGGCTCACCCCACTCAAAATAAAGGGAATGATTTAACCCCCTGCACCCTCAGAGCTAATTAATAAGTATATCAATGTAACCTATAAGACTGCTCTCAAGGTACATAAATTGTGACACTCCAGAAAATCTAATAAATCAAAATGTTTAACTAGTTCCCTACCACCTATTGGCTATAAATGTCTTGGGCAGTTGAAATGTATCACTGAACAGACATTTTAAAACGTCAGTGATAGCAGGGTTCCCCATAAAGAAGGCAGGGATGGTCCCTCAGTGTCCCGTCTCCCCGATCACTGAAAAAGCTTTGTATATTCAGCTGAGGAAGCGCTATGTTGCTTCCTGTTCTGGTCCCAACGGTCATCTTATCGCCAGGGGAGGGAGTCTGCAGGAGGTGCTGGATCTTACTACAACTAGATCATCTGTAAAAGGTTAGTATATAAAATGAGAATGCTTGGTCTGGGAGAAAATGTCTGTATGGGGGTAAGTAACTGGCTCAGTGATAGAAAACAGAGGGTGGTTATTAATGGTACAAACTCAGATTGGGTACATCAGGGGTCAGTATTGGGCCCTATTCTCCAATATATTTATTAATAATCTTGTAGAAGGCTTGCACAGTAAAATATCAATTTTTGCGGATTACACTAAACTGTGTAAAGTAATTAACACGGAAGAGGATAGTACACTGTTACAGAGGGATCTGGATAGAATGGAGGCTTGGGCAGACAGGTGGCAGATGAGGTTTAACACTGACAAATGTAAGATTATGCACATGGGAATAAAAAATGTCACCTGTACATACTAAACAGTAAAACACTGGGTATGGCCTCTTTCACACTTGCGTTGTCCGGATCTGGCGTGTACTCCACTTGCCGGAATTACACGCCGGATCCGGAAAAACGCAAGTGTATTGAAAGCATTTGAAGACGCATCCGTCTTCAAAATGCTTTCAGTGTTACTATGGCAGCCAGGACGCTATTAAAGTCCTGGTTGCCATAGTAGGAGCGGGGGAGCGGTATACCTACAGTCCGTGCGGCTCCCGGGGCGCTCCAGAATGACGTCAGAGCGCCCCATGCGCATGGATGACGTGCCATGTGATCACGTGATCCATGCGCTTGGGGCACCCTGACGTCACTCTGGAGCGCCCTGGGAGCCGCACGGACGGCAAGCTCCCCCGCTCCCCACTACACTTAACCATGTCTGCCAGGACTTTAGCGTTCCGGCAGCCATGGTAACCATTCAGAAAAAGCTAAACGTCGGATCCGGCAATGCGCCGAAACGACGTTTAGCTTAAGGCCGGATCCGGATCAATGCCTTTCAATGGGCATTAATTCCGGATCCGGCCTTGCGGCAAGTCTTCAGGATTTTTGGCCGGAGCAAAAAGCGCAGCATGCTCCGGTATTTTCTCCTGCCAAAAAACGTTCCGGTCCGGAACTGAAGACATCCTGATGCATCCTGAACGGATTTCTATCCATTCAGAATGCATGGGGATAATCCTGATCAGGATTCTTCCGGCATAGAGCCCCGACGACGGAACTCTATGCCGGAAGAAAAGAACGAAGATGTGAAAGAGCCCTAACACTGACATGGAAAGCGATATAATTCAAGCCTTTATTTGTTATAATTTGGATGATTATGGCTTACAGTTTATGAAAACCCCAAATTCACAATCTCAGAAAATTATAATTTTGTGAAAAGGTTCAATATTCTAGGCTCAAAGTGTCACACTCTAGTCAGCTAATTAATCCATAACACCTGCAAAGGGTTCCTGAGCCTTTAAATTGTCTGTCTTGTTCAGTAGGAATCACAATCATGGGAAAGACTGCTGACCTGACAGTTGTGCAGAAAACCATCATTGACACCCTCCATAAGGAGGGAAAGCCTCAAAAGGTAATTTCAAAATAAATTGGATGTTCCCAAAGTGCTATATCAAAGTACATGAATAGAAAGTTATGTTGAAGGGACAAATGTGGAAGAAAACAGTGCACAAGCAGCAGGGATAACCGCAGCCTGGAGAGGATTATCAGGAAAAGGCCATTCAAAACTGTTTCACAAGGAGTGGACCGAGGCTGGAGTTAGTGCATCAAGAGCCACCACACACAGACGGATCCTGGGCATGGGCTCCAAATGTCGTATTCCTCTTGTCAAGCGTCTCCTGAACAACAAACAACATCAGAAGCGTCTTACCTGGGCTAAAATAAAATAAAATAAATGGTCTGTTGCTCAGTGGCCCAAAGTCCTCTTTTCTGATGAGAGCAACTTTTGCATCTCATTTGGAAACCAGGGACCCAGAGTCTAGAGGAAGAATGGAGAGGCAGACAATGCAAGTTGCTTGAAGTCCAGTGTGAAGTTTGAGTCTGTGTCATCTGCTGGTGTAGGTCCACAGTGCTTCATTATGTCCAGAGTCAACGCAGCCGTCTGCCAGATTTTGGAGCACTACATGCTTCATTCCGCAGACGAGCTTTATGGAGATGGTGACTTCATTTTCCAGCAGGACTTGGCACCTGCCCACACTGCCAAAAGTATCAAATCCTGGTTCACTGACCATGGAATTACTGTGTTTGACTGGCCAGCAAATTCTCCTGACCTGAACCCCATAGAGAATCTATGGGGCATTGCCAAGAGAAAGATGAGACATGAGACCGGACAATGCAGAAAAGCTGAAGGCTTCTATTGAAGCATCCTGGTCTTCCATAACATCTCAGCAGTGCCATAGGCTGATAGCATCCATGCCACGCCACATTGAGGCAGTAATTGATGCAAAAGGGGCCCAAATCAAGTACTGAGTACCCATGCATGATTATACTATTCAGAGGTCCTACCTTCTATTAACATCCTTTTTTTTTATTGATTTCATGTAATATTCAAATTTTCCGAGATTGTAATTTTGGGGTTTTCATAAGCTGTAAGCCATAATTATCCAAATTATAACAAATAAAGGCTTGAAATATCTCACTTTGCATGTAATGAGTCTATCTTACATATTAGTTTCACCTTTTAAGTTGCATTACTGAAATAAATTAACTTTTGCACGATAATCAAATTTTTCGAGTTTCACCTGTAAGCTGTAGTAACTAGTGTCATGTACCTGCTGCCGAGGCAAATAAGATAATGGGTTGCATCAAAATGGGCATAGATGCCAGTGATGAGAACATAGTCTTGCCACTTTACAAATCACTAGTCAGACCACACATGGAGTACTGTGTACAGTTCTGGGCTCCTGTGAACAAGGCAGACATAGCAGAGCTTGAGAGGGTTCAGAGAAGGGCAACTAAAGTAATAACTGGTAATAACTGGATTGGGTCGACTAAAATACCCAGAAAGATTATCAAAATTAGGGTTATTCACTTTAGAGAAAAAAAAAATGACTAAGGGGCGGTCTAATAACTATGTATAAATATATCAGGGGTCAGTACAGAGATCTCTCCCATTATCTGTTTATCCCCAGAACTGTGACTGTGACAAGGGGACATACACTGGGTCTGGAGGAAAGAAGGTTTGTACTGTACACAAGCATAGAAGAGGATTGTTTAAGAACAGTGAGACTTGAAACTCTCTGCCTGAGTTGGTGGTGATGGCGATTCGCTAAAAGAGTTCAAGAGGGGAAAGAATGTATTTCTGGAGTGGAATAATATTGCAGGCTATAGTTTCTAGAGATGGGGTGTTGATCCAGAGAGTAATTCTGATTGCCTGATTGGAGTCGGGAAGGAATTTTCCATTTTATCCACCATGATGGCTGCAAATGAGATTGACCTCTGTAGGGGCAGGAATACACAGAGATGGAGAGTTTAAAAGCCCCCACCCACTCTCGCTCTTTAATTTTCTTGTCCATATGGGGGCATTACACAGTGTGGCCTCCCAAAAGGGAGGTGAAAAGTTTTTTATTTTATTTATGGTGTAATTTCCTTTTAAATAACTGGAGGTTGGCTTACCAATCTTCTCCTCTGCCCTTTATCTGCTGCTAAAGCTGGGCAATGGAAATTAGGGTGACTCTCATCCCTGAGATCAGGGGTCTGTTCTCACTCCTTGCTGCATGGTCTCCCTTCCACACCAAATTGGGAGCCGACCCAAGATTTAGCTCTCGGATTCCCAGCCAGGTCCGGAGGGGCTGAGCTTCAGAACACATGTGTGGATGAGTCATCGCGCCCAGGACACGGGCTGATGATGTCAGATGCAGCTCCAGGTGAAAAAGAGCATGCGGTTCTGACAATGCCATCTCCACTGACTCAAGCAGCATGTCAGCTCCAGAGGCTCCTGGGACCCACATGGACAGATCAGGCCCACCTTCAGCCGCTCCTTAAGTGAGCTCCCCTGTGGAAAATATGCTAATGTATTCTTTTTTACTTTTATGATACCTTTGATACCTGTTTGTCCTTCTCTTTTCAGGAAGTGAAAGAAACTAAAATCAAATCTAAGTATATTAAGTGAGCCACTTGTGCTAAGAAACTCCCAGAAAGTTTCAAGAAGAAACTATGCAAATATTGCATTACTGATCTGTTAAAGGAAGAGCAACCATTTATCCATGATTCAGGATGAAATTAAATCATCCCTGGCCTCCCTTATGCCGGTTCCTCCTATGCCTCCTTCCAAAAAACCAAGGTTATCAACTCCATCCTCCTCTGATGCAGAGGACATGGACGAAGAGGCATCCGCCTCATAGACATGATATTAATGAAGATCAGTTGTCAGAGGGTGAAGTAGTTGAAGACAATAAAAAGTACTATTTTTCCTCAGAGGAAATGGAGGAACTACTAAAGGCAGTATGGGCAACCATGGGTATTGAAGGCATCCAAAAAACCACGATCGGTACAGGCCGAAATGTTTGTGAGATTACGTGTGAAAATATCCAAAGTATTTTCCATTAACGAGAATATTAAGGACATGATCCTCGATGAATGGACAGATCCAGAAAAGAGGTTGGGGGTCTGAAACTTTGATCCGTCTGAAACTAAGCTCTTTAATGAGACCCCAAAAATGGATATACAGGTGGCAAAACTTATTCATCGCAGTTACGCAACCCAATGGAAAGTCAGATACCCTTTTGAGAAAATGGTGGGAAGCCTCCATGTTTGGGGTAAAGACAAATATTGTGGCAACTTCTGTGGCTAGGGCCATGTATTTCTGGCTTAATGGTTTATAAAATCACATAAAGAAAAAAAAACCTAGGGAGGAAATTTTGCACTCCATTCCCCTTTTTAGGTCTGCCACTGCGTTTCTGGCAGACACATCTGCGGAATCGGTCAGATTTGCAGCCAAAGATGCGGCCCATCAGCTAGACAAGTGCTACAATTGCCATTTTTGTTCACCTTGCCTCAAAAAAGTGTCATATTGAACTATCAAAAAATCTTATGTACCCAAAAATGGTACCAAAAAAGTCATATATAAAAGGAGCCTCTGCACAAGAAAATCAGCAGAAAAAAATAAATGAAATGTAGCTTTCAAAAAATGAAGACACAAAAACTTTTTTGTTTTTTATGTAAAACTGAAACAACAATACAGTACACATATTTGGTATTGTCGTGTCGGTAACAACCTGCTCTATAAAAGCAACACATGATCTATCCTGTCAGGAGAACTCCGTAAAAAAACTAAAATACAAACTCTGCCACAACAGCCATTTTTTGGTTTCCTTGCCTCACAAAAAGTGTAATATCTAGCAATGAAAAATCATATTTACCCCAAAATAGTACCAATAAAACTGTCACCTCATCCCGTAGTTTACAAAACGTGGTCACTTTTTGGGAGTTTTTACTCTAGGGGTGCATAAGGGGGTCTTCAAATGTGACATGGCAACTTAAAATTATCATAGCGACATCTGCCCTCTAAAATCCATATGGCGCTCCTTTCCCTCTGCGCCCTGCCGTGTGCCCATACAGCAGTTTACCACCACATGTGGGGTGTTTCTGTAAGCTGCAGAATTAGGGTAATAAATATTGAGTTTTCTTTGGCTGTTTTAAACATTTTAGCATTTTTCTTTCATTCTTGTGGAATACTTAGAGTTAACAAAGTTTGTCAAATCAGTTTAGAATAACTTGAAGGGTGTAGTTTCTAAAATGGGGTCATTTATGGGTGGTTTCTACTATGTAAGCCCCACATAGTGACTTCATAACTGAACTGGTCCTTAAAAAGTGGGTTTTGGAAATGTTCTTAAAAAATTCTCGTGATGTACAGCAAGATACGTGCTTCCTGCAGCTGGGAAATAGCTGATTTATAATGTGCTTCATCACTAATTAATTTGGATTGAATCAGATTTTTGGGGAAAATTTGACAAAGCGTCCGAAATAAATTTTAAAAAACTTGGCTCATCTCTTTTCATGACCAATACTGAGAATATTTTATCAATATAAAACCCCTGCACAACCCAATTAAAGGGGTTCTCTGGTCCAAACCTGACGATTGCTGGCTAAATCTAATATGTGGAGGGCAGGTTAGTGGCCTTATACTTACCTTCCAGAGTGCAGCCAGTTTGGAGATGCACATCCCAGTGACGTGGTTCCTCCTGATGGATTTCCTATCTTCCGGCCGAAGTTTCTCCAGCAGGAGACGGATCGTCACAAGTGACATCACCGCCTCCTGCTGTTCAAAAGTCTTCACAGTGCACTAGATTGAATGCTAGTGCGCATGTGCTGGACCGCTGGCCATCAGTCTCTGTATCATTCTGTGTGAAGCCTGTACTGACTCCTGCACAGCGCGATGTAAGCGCTGTGCATGAGTGATAGCATAGCGATCAGCCACAGAGGCTGCATGTCACGGGGCACTTTTGATGGCAAACAAGGGGGCAATGGATGGCACAGTGGGGGAACTGGATGGCACAAGGGGGACAATTTATGGCACAAGTGGGCACTGGATGGCACAAAAGGAACAAAGAAAATGAAAAAACTGGAGCGCCCCCAAACCGGCACTGGTCTGTAAGAGTGGTAAACTACATATATATCCATGTATATTCGCGTCTAGTGAGTTCAGAGTCAATATTTGATGCCTACCTGCTGCGTTATTAATCGCCGATGTATTCCTGTTTATTTTCAGTGTTTTGACACTCGTTATGGTCCGTCCCTGGAGTGGGCGGCTGACACAGGGGCGGTGGTTTGCCATAGCAACCGCATATTTAGCTCCTTGATTGGCCGCCTGGGGGATGAGCTCCGCCCTTGATGGGAGTGGCCTAAGTGACTTAATCAGGGGCAGTGCTGTTTGTCTGTTTGTCACTGTTGTCTGTCTAAGCCCTTAGCTCCTGATGATTTACCATAAAGAAACGCGTTGAGCATACAATGGGCGGTATATAGGCATATACAGGCTGTAACTGCTAGGTGTAGGGCGCTGTGCCGTCCCGGGCACTGAATTACCTGTGTGAGGGTGATATTACTAGGGGAGTTAATAGGTAGATTTGGTGGCTATTTCGAGGCTGTGCAGTGTGAGCGTGTAATAACACTTTCATTGAACACTCTATATAGCATTTTTGCCCACTCCTCTTCTTGCAAATAGTGGTGTCCCCTCTGTGCTCGGTTTTTCTTTCTTTAGTTGTAGAAGCATCACATCACTAAATTGGTGGATGCTCCACAATTGATGGGGGTTTATCACCTTGCAAGCTAATTTCTGGTACAGATATCTCCTCTATGTACCCCGTATAAAGCGATAGGGGTGGGAGTACTTTCTGACCAGAATTAGTGCCAATTTTTGCATGTATAGCTATACAAGGGATAACCCTTATTGAGAACATTAGTTTGCATAGGAATTCACTCTTGTTCCAATTTTTTAAGGTGTATTATTAAAGTGTATTTTAAAATATACACATACACAAATGTTCTGTTGTTCAGTGATAAGTGTTTAGAGGTGAACGTAATCCAATTATAGCATTATTAGCAAATTCAGATACAAAAACAGATACTAACGTCAAGAGATACTTCAATACAAGTCAAAAATGTGGTACTTATCTGATAATTCAGATCAACGTTCCTTCACTCACAGACCGATAGTGCACAGTTAGAGGGGCTCCAGGGGGGCAAAAAGATACAGCTCCAATTAGTCTGCACAAACACACTCGCTCGCAAGTTTGTTGACTTTGATGGATTTATTGGATGAGGGTTCTCGGAAACTAGGACATGGTCCATTTACGGACCTTCACCCCAAGAGTAAAAAACTACCGCCCCCTATAAACTACAATCGCATAGATTTTTTTTATTTTAATGGTTACTGAGGATATTGAAAAATTACCTCACTCTACACCATATTTTCATATAACCTATTAGGCCCTGAAACTGAGGCCCTTTTGAGCTTGGAAAGGGACACCTCAATAGTGGTGAAACCAGCTGACAAGGGGGGAAATCTTGTAATTTTGGAACACATGCAGTATAAACAAATGTGTGAATGCCTGTTTAATGACAGGCAGTGTTATCGGGTGTTGCCACTGACATCTTTTTAAGTGAACTTGTATCCATACTTGACGATGGGCTAAGCAGAAATGTCATTAACAATACTGAATACCGCTTTCTGTTACCGAGCACACCCCAGACAGCTACCTTCTATGGACTGCCGAAAATTCATAAGGGCGTATCCCCATTGAGAGGTCGCCCTATTGTGTCTGGGGTGGACTCGGTTACTCAGAATAGCGGTATCTATATTGATCGGATTCTTAAGGGCTTTGTATCCACCCTCCCTTCCTATACAAGGGATACTATGGACTTTCTATGGAAAATAGAGACCATTAATATCGAAACATCATGCTCACTTGCGAGCATAGATGTTGAATCCCTGTATAGCTCCATTCCTCATTCTAAGGGACTTCTTAAAACGAGGGCGGTATGTTATAATCTCCACAATGATTTTGTGGTGACCCTCCTTGAGTTTGTCCTAATTTTTTTCAGTTCCATTTGCGGTTCTTCCACAGGCTCAGATGAGGAGCCCTTGTGACCCCACTTACGCTAGGCTCAGGGGGACCGCGATGGGGAGCCCTTGTGCCCCCACTTACGCTAATCTCCTCCTGGGCTGGTGGGAGGATAAGGTGGTCTTTCCGGATGTACAAACTTGGTGGGGTGACAAGATTGTCTTCTGGACACGTTATATTGACAATGTCTTTGTAATCTGGAATGGTGACGCTGAAGAATTTGAAACATTCGTTAAAGCCCTCAACACAAACGAGTTGGGTTTATCTTTTACCTTTGAGTTTCATCCAGATACACTAACTTTTCTGGATGTCAGGGTAACCAAAGTTAGAGACAGACTTGTTACGACCACTTTTAGAAAGGCCACCGCGACGCAACAGCTAACTCCATTGGGACAGTCATCACCCTACGAATCTAAAAATAGGTATTCCCCGGGGCCACTACTTAAGGATGAGGAGGAACTGCTCAGATCCAGAAAGCTTTCCTCATGAGTCCAAAAAACTCCAGGACCGCTTTAGGAAGAGAGGCTATCCACAACAGGTTCTAAGAGGGGCATTTCAAAATGCAGAATTATGCGAGCTTAATTTCCTTTTAGTACCCAGAGAATCCAAGGCTAAAGGGGAAGAAATTGTCAGGATCATTTCCACCTTTGATGTGAAGAATCAAGAGGTTAGAGCCATTATTGAAAAATGCTGGCCCATTCTCCTTATGGACTCATGTGTGTCTGATGTACTCCCTCCCTGTCCAAGCATCACCTTTAGACGAGGTAGATGTCTGCGTGATTGTTTAGTACACAGCCATTTCTCACGACCAACACTTGAGGGTACGTGGTTAGATAGAAAACCGATCGGCACGTTCCGTTGTGGGTCATGTTCGGCATGTTGTCACTTGAAAAACACCAAGATTAACATCTGTTCAGTTACTAACAAGAGATATGACATCAGAGATTTTGTTAACTGTAGGAGTAAGGGGGTGGTGTAACTTTGTCAATGTACGTGCCCCAAGGATTATTTCGTAAAGACTTTTAGGGAATTTCACCGATGCATTCTTGAACACATTAATGACATTAGGAAAAAGAAAGATACCCCTGTAGCGAATCATATGTGGGAACATCATGGTGGGGATTTAAAGTCCTTGAAATTCTCAGCCCTTTAATCAGTGAGACCCTCCCCCAGAAAGGGTGACTGGGACCATAGAATCCTTCAAAAAGAGACTGAATGGATCTATAGATTCCGCTTTCAGTCACCGGGTGGGCTTAATGAGAAACTTACATTCTCATGTTTTATTTAACCCTAAACTGGTTAATTCCACCGACTCCAATATGGCTAGCTTCTTGCTGTATTAATTGCTTCATCCTCTTTAGCTGATAGAAACTGTTACCGACACATGAAGTGTCAGATTTATTATCTAAGAGACAGCTCTTTATCTGAGCATCTATCGTTGCATTTATTGTGAAAGCATCACTGTGGGACACATGTAGGGCAGCAGTGGGGAGGCGTACCTCTTTAAGATCTGTCCAGCTGCAGTGGAACACACGACCACTGAATAGTGCGTTCCACTGTGTATCTCGGTGGAGCGCGCGGCCCTCTTTTTGTACCACGTGACCCAGGTATGCCATGTTATCTGGATACCCAGACATTGCACGTGCGTTTCACGTGCCGTATAGGTGGAATGCAAAGCCATTTTGATGGGACATGTGACCAGAGTATCAAGGGAGCCGCATCTACAGGTATGGTGCAGCGGCATATAGGTATATCGGGGCAATTCCCTTATGGACCCTTATGTGGAACCCTCCGTGCGGCATGATAGAGGATACCATATGCCACCTGCCGACATGTAGGTGTTGGCAGTGGAACTCGGCTGCTGATATTCACCATCATGTGATTGAGATGGGTGGAGCAACATTAGGCCACAGGCCTAGTCACATGATCATGTGAGCGGTTTGTGATTGACCTATCCAGATGAGGCCCACCCCGTCTACAGTCGTGGCCAAAAGTTTTGAGAATTACATAAATATTGGAAATTGGAAAAGTTGCTGCTTAAGTTTTTATAATAGCAATTTGCATATGCTCCAGAATGTTATGAAGAGTGATCAGATAAATTGCATAGTCCTTCTTTGCCATGAAAATTAACTTAATCCCAAAAAAACCTTTCCACTGCATTTCAATGCTGTCATTAAAGGACCTGCTGAGATCATTTCAGTAATCGTCTTGTTAACTCAGGTGAGAATGTTGACGAGCACAAGACTGGAGATCATTATGTCAGGCTGATTGGGTTAAAATGGCATACTTGACCTGTTAAAAGGAGGCTGATGCTTGAAATCATTGTTCTTCCATTGTTAACCATGGTGACCTGCAAAGAAACGCGTGCAGCCATCATTGCGTTGCATAAAAATGGCTTCACAGGCAAGGATATTGTGGCTACTAAGATTGCACCTCAATCAACAATTTATAGGATCATCAAGAACTGCAAGGAAAAAGGTTCAATTCCTACTAAGAAGGCTTTAGGGTGTCCAAGAAAGTCCAGCAAGCGCCAGGATTGTCTCCTAAAGAGGATTCAGCTGCAGGATCGGAGTGCCACCAGTGCAGAGCTTGCTCAGGAATGGCAGCAGACAGGTGTGAGCCCATCTGCACGCACAGTGAGGCGAAGACTTTTGAAAGATGGCCTGGTGTCAAGAAGGGCAGCAAAGAAGCCACTTCTCTCCAAAAAAATCATCAGGGACAGATTGATCTTCTGCAGAAAATATGGTGAATGGACTGCTGAGGACTGGGGCAAAGTCATATTCTCCGATAAAGCCTGTTTCCGATTGTTTGGGGCATCAAGAAAAAGGCTTGTCCGGAGAAGAAAAGGTGAGCGCTACCATCAGTCCTCTGTCATGCCAACAGTAAAGCATCCTGAGACCATTCATGTGTGGGGTTGCTTCTCATCCAAGGGAGTGGGCTCATTCACAATTTTGCCCAAAAACACAGCCATGAATAAAGAATAGTACCAAAACACCCTCCAACAGCAACTTCTTCCAACAATCCAACAACAGTTTGGTGCAGAACAATGCATTTTCCAGCACGATGGAGCACCATGCCATAAGGCAAAAGTGATAACGAAGTGGCTCGGGGACCAAAATATTGACATTTTGGGTCCATGGCCTGGAAATTTCCCAGATCTTAATCCCATTGAGAACTTGTGGTCAATCCTCAAGAGGCGGGTGGACAAACAAAAACCCACTAATTCTGACAAACTCCAAGAAGTAATTAGAGAAGGCTCGCCTCCTAGACAAAAAATGGAGTGGGTGCACCTACAAAGAAGGTTACACCCAATCTTCAAGAGATTTGTATAGATAATTTGAAGGAGTAGGACACACCTACATTCAGATACACATAGGAGAGTTTTCTAGACAATAATTTTATTTATACCAGAAATATAGTAATACATAAAATATTATTAAACATATATTTGCATGCTATATAGACTTATATTTGCTTTAAAATTGATTAAAATTGCAACCATCCATAAAAAGCAACACTAAAATATAAAATTAAGTAGAAAATCCTAGGGAGGAAATGTCCTATTAGAGTCTCAGATTATTTGTTCCTTTCTATTACTCTGAATGTCCGTGTTACAATAATTGTCCAGTAGACCTGATATCCACGCTGTTTGGACGTAGTCCATAGTAATCAAGATTTTAGAAAGTACACAGGTTAGTTTCAATGTAGCCAAAGTGAGGATGTGTGGTTGAGTCATTCACATTTCTTTTGCTACAAGTTTAGCAATACATCCAATCACTTTGCCTGTGTATACATTCATACGGCATTGGTTTTACTTACAGTTCTGTAGATTTGAGCCGGCTGTACTGCGGTTAACGTGGCGTCCCACGTATAGTACGCTTACAGGCTGTGATGTAGTTTCCAGGACATAGATTCAGGGATCTGCAGCAATCAATTGTAGGAGTGCCGTTTCAGTGGTTTTCTGTGGTTTAGTTCCTGCACAGGTGCTCAATCAAGCAAGCAGGTCAGATGTCACTGCGGCTGTTGATTTCAGGTTTTTTCTTTACCAAATTTCTTGGATATCGATCCCACTACTCCTGGTCGATTTGAAGCGCTTCAATATATATTTAGTCTCATGGGGTTATCCTTCACCAGACGCGTTTCGGAGTTAACTGGACTCCTTCCTCAGTGGTTGATTTGCCCATGAAACTAGTCAACTTTATATAGAGATGTACAGGTGTAGTCTAACTTGGTGTAATTTGGCTATACTGAAAAACACTTTTCTTTTATTGGTCGGATTAAATATGGGTTTTCATGAGCTGTATGCCAAAATCATCAATATTAAAACAATAAAAGGCTTGAACTACTTCAGTTGGTGTGTAATGAATCTAAAATATATGAAAGTCTAATGTTTATCAGTACATTACAGAAAATAATGAACTTTATCACAATATGCTAATCTGAGACTCTAATAGGACATTTCCTCCCTAGGATTTTCTACTTAATTTTATATTTTAGTGTTGCTTTTTATGGATGGTTGCAATTTTAATCAATTTTAAAACAATTATAAGTCTATATAGCATGCAAATATATGTTTAATAATATTTTATGTATTACTATATTTCTGGTATAAATAAAATTACTGTCTAGAAAACTCTCCTATGTGAATTGAACCTTTTTCCTTGCAGTTCGTGATGATCCTATAAATTGTTGATTGAGGTGCAATCTTAGTAGCCACAATATCCTTGCCTGTGAAGCCATTTTTATGCAACGCAATGATGGCTGCACGTGTTTCTTTGCAGGTCACCATGGTTAACAATGGAAGAACAATGATTTCAAGCATCAGCCTCCTTTTAACAGGTCAAGTATGCCATTTTAACCCAATCAGCCTGACATAATGATCTCCAGCCTTGTGCTCGTCAACATTCTCACCTGAGTTAACAAGACGATTACTGAAATGATCTCAGCAGGTCCTTTAATGACAGCAATGAAATGCAGTGGAAAGGTTTTTTGGGGATTAAGTTAATTTTCATGACAAAGAAGGACTATGCAATTTATCTGATCACTCTTCATAACATTCTGGAGCATATGCAAATTGCTATTATAAAAACTTAAGCAGCAACTTTTCCAATTTCCAATATTTATGTAATTCTCAAAACTTCTGGCCACGACTGTAGACGGGCGGGCCTCATCTGGATAGGTCAATCACAAACCCTCACTTGAAACGCACGTGCAATGTCCGGGTATCCAGATAACATGGCATACCTGGGTCACGTGGTACAGAAAGAGGGCCGCGCGCTCCACCGAGATACACAGTGGAACGCACTATTCAGTGGTCGTGTGTTCCACTGCAGCTGGACACCGCAGCTGGACAGATCTTAAAGAGGTACGCCTCCCCACTGCTGCCCTACATGTGTCCCACAGTGATGCTTTCACAAGAGGAGCGTATAATGATACTCATAACTACACATTATAAGGGTAGCATGGGAGTGTGTGGAGATACAATTAGTGAGTGTGCCAGAGACCACACACTGTCCTTGCCAGTACACAAATACAATAAATGCAATGATAGATGCTCAGATAAAGAGCTTTCTCTTAGATAATAAATCTGACGCTTCATGTGTCGGTAACAGTTTCTATCAGCTAAAGAGGATGAAGCAATTAATACAGCAAGAAGCTAGCCATATTGGAGTAGGTGGAATTAACCAGTTTAGGGTTAAATAAAACATGAGAACGTAAGTTTCTCATTAAGCCCACCCGGTGACTGAAAGCGGAATCTATAGATCCATTCAGTCTCTTTTTGAAGGATTCTATGGTCCCAGTCACCCTTTCTGGGGGACGGTCTCGCTGATTAACGGGCTGAGAATTTCAAGGACTTCAAATCCCCACCATGATGTTCCCACATATGATTCGCTACAGGGGTATCTTTCTTTTTCCTAATGTCATTAATGTGTTCAAGAATGCATTGGTGAAATTCCCTAAAAGTCTTTACGAAATAATCCTTGGGGCACGTACATTGACAAAGTTACACCACCCCCTTACTCCTACAGTTAACAAAATCTCTGATGTCATATCTCTTGTTAGTAACTGAACAGATGTTAATCTTGGTGTTTTTCAAGTGAAAACATGCCGAACATGACCCACAACGGAACGTGCCGATCGGTTTTCTATCTAACCACGTACCCTCAAGTGTTGGTCGTGAGAAATGGCTGTGTACTAAACAATCACGTAGACATCTACCTCGTCTAAAGGTGATGCTTGGACAGGGAGGGAGTACATCAGACACACATGAGTCCATAAGGAGAATGGGCCAGCATTTTTCAATAATGGCTCTAACCTCTTGATTCTTCACATCAAAGGTGGAAATGATCCTGACAATTTCTTCCCCTTTAGCCTTGGATTCCCTGGGTACTAAAAGGGAATTACGCTCGCATAATTCTGCATTTTGAAATAAATGCCCCTCTTAGAACCTGTTGTGGATAGCCTCTCTTCCTAAAGCGGTCCTGGAGTTTTTTGGACTCATGAGGAAAGCTTTCTGGATTTGAGCAGTTCCTCCTCATCCTTAAGTACTGGCCCCGGGGAATACCTATTTTTAGATTCGTAGGGTGATGACTGTCCCAATGGAGTTAGCTGTTGCGTCGCGGTGGCCTTTCTAAAAGTGGTCGTAACAAGTCTGTCTCTAACTTTGGTTACCCTGACATCCAGAAAAGTTAGTGTATCTGGATGAAACTCAAAGGTAAAAGATAAACCCAACTCGTTTGTGTTGAGGGCTTTAACGAATGTTTCAAATTCTTCAGCGTCACCATTCCAGATTACAAAGACATTGTCAATATAACGTGTCCAGAAGACAATCTTGTCACCCCACCAAGTTTATACATCCGGAAAGACCACCTTATCCTCCTACCAGCCCAGGAGGAGATTAGCGTAAGTGGGGGCACAAGGGATCCCCATCGCGGTCCCCCTGAGCCTAGCGTAAGTGGGGGCACAAGGGCTCCTCATCGAGGTCCCCCTGAGCCTGTGGAAGAACCGCAAATGGAACTGAAAAAAATTAGGACAAACTCAAGAAGGGTCACCACAAAATCATTGTGGAGATTATAACATACCGCCCTCGTTTTAAGAAACTCAGCAGCCGCCATCAGTCCCTTAGAATGAGGAATGGAGCTATACAGGGATTCAACATCAAGTGAGCATGATGTTTCGATATTAATGGTCTCTATTTTCTGTAGAAAGTCCATAGTATCCCTTGTATAGGAAGGGAGGGCGGACACAAAGCCCTTAAGAATCCGATCAATATAGATACCGCTATTCTGAGTAACCGAGTCCACCCCAGACACAATAGGGTGACCTCTCAATGGGGATACGCCCTTAGGAATTTTCGGCAGTCCATAGAAGGTAGCTGTCTGGGGTGTGCTCGGTAACAGAAAGCGGTATTCAGTATTGTTAATGACATTTCTGCTTAGCCCATCGTCAAGTATGGATACAAGTTCACTTAAAAAGATGTCAGTGGCAACACCCGATAACACTGTCTGTCATTTAACAGGCGTTCACACATTTTATTATACTGCATGTGTTCCAAAATTACAAGATTTTCCCCCTTGTCAGCTGGTTTCACCACTATTGAGGTGTCCCTTTCCAAGCTCAAAAGGGCCTCAGTTTCAGGGCCTGATGTTTGTGTAGACTAATTGGAGCTGTATCTTTTTGTCCCCCTGGAGCCCCTCTAACTGTGCACTATCGGTCTGTGAGTGAAGGAACGTTGATCTGAATTATCAGATAAGTACCACATTTTTGGCTTGTATTAAAGTATCTCTTGACGTTAGTGTCTGTTTTTGTATCTGAATTTGCTACATATATCATGTAGTTAACAATTCACTGATTGAGATATAATTGGATTACGTTCACCTCTAAACACTTATCACTGAACAACAGAACGTTTGTGTATATTTTAAAATACACTTTAATAATACACCTTAAAAAATTGGAACAAGAGTGAATTTCTATGCAAACTAATGTTCGCAATAATTGTTATCCCTTGTATAGCTATACATGCAAAAATTGGCACTAATTCTAGTCAGAAAGTACTCCCACCCCTATCGCTTTATACGGGGTACATAGAGGAGATATCTGTACCAGAAATAAGCTTGCAAGGTGATAAACCCCCATCAATTGTGGAGCATCCACCAATTTAGTGATGTGATGCTTCTACAACTAAAGAAAGAAAAACCGAGCACAGAGGGGACACCACTATTTGCAGGGAGAGGAGTGGGCAAAAATGCTATATAGAGTGTTCAATGAAAGTGTTATTACACGCTCACACTGCACAGCCTCAAAATAGCCACCAAATCTACCTATTAACTCCCCTAGTAATATCACCCTCACACAGGTAATTGCACAGCGCCCTACACCTAGCAGTTACAGCCTCTATATGCCTTTATACCGCCCATTGTATGCTCAACGCGTTTCTTTATGGTAAATCATCAGGAGCTAAGGGCTTAGACAGACAACACTGACAAACAGACAAACAGCACTGCCCCTCTCACATGTGGAGGCGGCAACGTCGGCGCTAGGATGGCCGTGCCGCGGGCGCCGGGAACAGCTGATTAAGTCACTTAGGCCACTCCCATCAAAGGCGGAGCTCATCCCCCAAGCGGCCAATCAAGGAGCTAAATATGTGGTTGCTATGGCAAACCACCGCCCCTGTGTCAGCCGCCCACTCCAGGGACAGACCATAACGAGTGTCAAAACAATGAAAATAAACAGGAATACATCGGCGATTAATAACGCAGCAGGTAGGCATCAAATATTGACTCTGAACTCACTAGACGCGAATATACATGGATATATCATGTAGTTTACCACTCTTACAGACCAGTGCCGGTTTGGGGGCGCTCCAGTTTTTTCGTTTTCTTTCTGTTCCTTTTGTGTATTTTTGATACACTTGATATGGCATCTAATTGTTAATGTTTGATACTTATGTCCCCTGATGTACCTTAACTATTATAAGTGGAAACGCGTTGGGACTGTAAACTGAGCACCGTGTATCAAATTCATAGGATTTGTTTGTTCGTGTATCAAATTGTAGTGAGGGCCTTGTAAGGACAGGCTAGCCAAGGAACGTTGACAGAGTACGCCTACATTCAGGTGTATCTCTGGGCTGAGGATATTTTGCAGGGTGAAGTAGGGACAGACATTAGGTATATAGATGTGTTGTCCCACGCCTTATCCTTGAGGTATTGGCTGTCTGTCTAGGTCATTATAGCTCTTTCTGTGGTTGCATGTGTGTCTATCAGTTCTTTTTATGGGATTTGATATTTAATGATCTTTAATAAAAGTTAAGTTTTAGGTGGTTGCTTTCAGTGATAGATATTTGTTATCGCAACTACCCTTCAGGTATATTTCTTCAGTGAAATTGTTTCAATAAATATTGAGTTTTGTTTGGCGGTTAACCCTTGCTTCTTTACTGGAAAAAGTGGATTAAAATGGAAAATCTGCCAAAAAAGTGAAATTCTGAAATTTCGTCTCCATTTTCCATTAATTCTTGTGGAACACCTTAAAGGGTTAACAAAGTTTGTAAAATCAGTTTTGAATACCTTGAGGGGTGTCATTTCTAAAATGGGATAACTTTTTGGGGTTTTTACTTTTAAAATGATCCCAGTGAAATTTGCCTTCCAAAAACATATGGCATACCTTTCCTTCTGCGCCCTGCCATGTGCCCTTACAGCAGTTTACAACCACATATGAGGTGTTTCTGTCTACTACAGAAAATCTGCCAAATAAGTGAAATTTTATCTAAAGGGTTGACAAAGTTTGTAAAGTCAGTTGTGAATACCTTGAGGGGTGTAGTTTCTAAAATGGGGTCATTTTTTGGGTAGTTTCTATTATGTAAGCCTCACAAAGTGACTACAGACCTGAACTGCTCCTTAAAAAGTGGGTTTTGGAAATTTGAAGTCATGAAGTACAATAAACAAGAAAACAGTCTCAGAATGGCATGGATAAGTAAAAGTGTTTAAAAGTTATCTCAACATAGTAACACTGGTCAGATTTGCAAAAAATGGCCTGATCCTTAAGGTGAAAATTAGCCCGGTCCTTAAGGGGTTAAAGGGGGTTGTCCAGCCTTTGTGCTTCCCCAGGGTCCTCCCCTTTCTGCCTGAACATAAAGAAAACCCCACTGACCTGTCTGCAGTCCTGCCTCTGCTCTGCTCCTGGCTGCTTTTGTTCCCCACAGCAGTAACTGGACCAAGCTGCTTCCTGGTCCTGGGTTTTGACATGCATTTAGGATGCAGTTTTATATTGTAGCTAGCTGAAATGAATTAACTCATTTCCACTATACAGAACACCAGAGTTAAATGAGGCTGGTTAAACTGGCTAAATGAAAACTACATCCTGAATGCATGTCAGAACTGCACTGTGTGCCAGCACCCTAATGGAGCAGCAGCAGAACTGCAGATGCATGAGTGGGGGTTTATAATGTTCAGATAGAACACCAGAGGTTGTCGACATCAAGGCCAGACAACCCATTTACGAATTGTCCAGCTGTTGAAATGAAGTGTTACATAGTTCTCATTGAAATCATTGGCTGTGTCTATGTACATGCCAGTTTGCTCTTTTTATCTGCTCTCCTTGTGTGAAATAGTTGCATTCATATACTTTCACTTCTAGTTGATTGACCTCCCCAGTGATTATTTTTGTAAGCAGTGAAGTAAATAATTGTATGATTTTCCTAAAATATGACGTAAAGTCATGATTTTATGAAAGACACGGAGGCGAGTATTGCTTAACCCTTTCTTTACTTCCACAAATAGCAGCAAAGAATTAAACAGACAAAATCCACCAATGGGCACACAGCCCTCCCCTAGTCAGGGTATAAAGGGACCACCCCTTAAGTCCATCCTCCTCTTTCTTTGTCTTTAAAACTCCATCCACGAATCAAATAGGAACAACCGGAACCAGGAAGAACATCAACCGGAGGAAGAACACGCCGTGAACATGGACACGAAGAAAAAACTGTAAACAAGGAGCGCAGGAGATCCACTCCACCTTCCACCGAACTGGATGAAATCAACCTTAAAGAGAAAAACACACAGATAACCTCCAGCAAAGGCATGCGGAAACATCATAGCAGCGACATAGCGGTAAACAAGGCAAGAAGGTTAAATAATTTAAACATATGCATATCCAGTCGAACAACAACAAGGACAAAAACACATGCACATGACACATATTATAAATATATATATAAACAATAGCACCCCAGGGAGGGAGAAAAAAACACGGGTGGGGCAATACTCGCCTCCGTGTCTTTCATAAAATCATGACTTTACGTCATATTTTAGGAAAATCATACAATTTTATTTCAAGACACGGAGGCTCATATTGCTAGTTCAAAGCCGATCCACAATAGAAGCAAAAACATGCGGATCCGGCCTAAAATAAAATTCCCTAAACGTGGAGACACGCGACCAGTCCGCCAACCTCATGACGTCCTCCAGGCGCGCACCCGACACAGTCAAGGACGTCGCGGAAGCGCCGCGGACAGAATGCGCCGTAAAAACGGACGTATCTATACCCGAGAGAGACAAGATCCACTTCACCCAGCGCGACAGAGTAACCACGGCAACTGGAGCAAAAGGCCTGCGGAAGGAAATAAACAACTGGGTCGCCGAAGAGGACCGCAAGTGGCGAGTTCTGGATTCGTATTCCTTCAAACACGCGACAGGACAGAGCGCCGCCGAAGAAGGAAAAACAGGGTAGGAAACCGAAGTGATGCCGGTCTTTGTACGCCGGGAAATATTGAACGTCACACCCTCCGGTGTAAACGACCGAGCGTCAACATCTAGAGCACGGACGTCCGAGACCCTCTTACAAGAGATCAAGCAAAAAAGAGTGACCAATTTAGCTGACAACTGGCGAAGGGATAAATCCTCGTTAGCATGCCAAGTCGACAGAAAAGACAATACGGACGAAACGTCCCAAGAACTGGAAAACCGAGGCCTGGGGGGACGCGCAAAACGGGAGCCTTTAAGCAATCGACACACCAAAGGATGCCGACCGGCAGAGCAGCCATCAAAGCCCCTATGACCGGAGGAAATGGCGGACCGGAACACATTTATAGTCCGATAAGCCTTACCCTCTTCATACAGAGTACTGAGAAACTGAACCACATTGCCTACAGCGGCCGTAGTGGGATCCAAATTCCGAAGGCAGCACCAATCAGCCCAGGACCGCCAAGCCGACCTATAGGCTCTCCTGGTCCCTGGGGCCCACGCGCTCTCCAAAAGGAAAATAGCCGTCTCCGAAAGTCCCTCGGTCTGCCAGGACAACCCGACACTCTGCAAGCCAGAAGACGTAGGGACCCCTCCAGGATCAGCGGGTGAGGATGGTTCAACGGATCCAGTAGCAGCGACGTCCGGACAGGAAGCAACCAGGGAATCTCCACCAGAAGTTCCAACAGCTGTGGGAACCACGACTGCGCGCTCCAGAAAGGAAGGATCAGCACCAGTTCCGAGGCTTGAAGACGTATCTTGGCCAAGGTCCGAGGAATCATCGAGAACGGTGGGAATGCATACATCACGTCCGTCGACCAGCACTGGAGGAAGGCATCCACTGCCTCTGCGGACGGGTCCGGCCTCCAACTGAAGTATCTGGGCAGCTGGGCGTTCCAACGGGACGCGAAAAGGTCGATCGAAAACGGACCCCAAAGAGACTCGATGGAGGAAAATATCTCCCTGTCTAATCTCCAGTCGCTGGCGTCTGAGATGTAGCGAGAGCTCCAATCGGCCAGCGTATTGTGTAAACCCGGAAGGTATTCCGCCACAACCGAAACTCCATTGGACAGGCAGTATTCCCAAAAATCCTTGGCTAGGTATGTCAACATCCTCGAGCGGGTACCGCCCATGGCATTGATGTAGCGGACGGCCGAGATATTGTCCATGCGAAGACGAATGCACGCCGTGGCCCTCCCGCTGGCAAAGCTGCGGACAGCAAACGACCCCGCCAGAAGCTCCAAAGCGTTGATGTGTAAGCGGGATTCCCCCGTGGACCACGGACCTCCCGTGGAAACACCCTCGCAATGAGCGCCCCAACCGTGAAGGCTGGCGTCCGACTCGATCACCATATCCGGGCGCGGGCCGAACAGAGCCCTGCCATTCCAGGCAGAGAGGTTGGCAATCCACCACTCCAACTCGTCCCTCGTCTCCTGATCCAGAGAGATGAGGTCCGCATAAGAAGACCCGGCATGCAGGTGAGCAATTTTGAGGCGTTGAAGGGCCCGATAATGAAGGGGAGCCGGAAAAATCGCCTGAATGGAGGATGATAAGAGACCTATCACCCTGGCCAGATGACGCAGAGAAATCCGCGGAAGGGTAAGAGTGCGACGCAACTCCTTGCGGATAGACCGTACCTTCACAGGAGGGAGACTGAGAGTCAAGGACAGAGAATCCAACTGGAATCCGAGAAACTCCATGGACCGGGAAGGAATCAAGCAAGACTTCTCCCGATTGATAATGAAGCCCAGAGCCGAGAGGAGATGAACTGTCATCTGCAGATGCGACAGCAGAGATGGACGGTCCTCCGCCATAATCAGAATATCGTCCAGATAGATTATGAGTCTCACCCCGCGATAGCGGAGCCAAGCCACCACTGGACGCATCAGTTTGGTGAAACACCAGGGGGCGGACGAAAGACCGAAGGGGAGGCAAGAGAAACGCCAAACCGCTCCCTGCCAATGGAAGCGCAGAAGATCCCTGGAAGGAGGAGAGATCGGAACCGTCAAGTAGGCATCTTTGAGATCCAACTTGGCCATCCAGTCCCCCGGGAGTAGCATGTCCCTCAGGAGATGGATGCCCTCCATCTTGAAATGCCTGTATTTGACGAATACATTTAGAGCCTTGAGGTTGATAACGGGGCGTAACTGACCCCCTTTCTTCTCCACCAAGAAAATCCTGCTGATTACCCCTTCGTGGTCGAGAGGAGCCGGTTCTATAGCTCCCTTGAGGTATAAATTCCGAAGCTCTAGATCTATCAGCTTCCGGGCTTCCCGAGAACGGAAAGCGGGCGGGGGCGGGACTGGAAGCCCCGGAGGGGCGACCAGCTCTATGTGGAACCCCCGAACCGTGGACAGCACCCAGGGGTCGTTGGTAATGAACTCCCAAGCAGGCATAAAATGTTGGAGTCTGCCCCCTACATAACTTTCCGAAAAAGGGTGAAGTGGCGGTAGACTTACCAAATGGACGCCTGAGGTTCGGGTTCCCTCTGTAAGGTCTCCCCCGTCCGGAAGCACCACGGGTGGGGAAGAAGGACGGCTGATGTCTTTGTTCATTGGCAGGAGGACGGTACGATGAGTAGGAGCCTCGACCCGAACCACGGGTCTGGAAAGAGGAACGGCCGGACAGACGGCCCCTTGAACTGCCGGCCCTGGTGGAAACCCTACCACTAAAAACCCTACGCATAGACGTTTGGGCCTTATCCAATGCGGTGAAGGTTCCTACAAACTTTCCAAGTTCTTTAATGAAAGGATCCCCAAATAGGAAACCCTGGGCATCCTTGCCAGCCTCCGACAGGGCCATGTTGGTCAATTTTGGCTCAATTTTTAACAATATGGCTTTACGCCTTTCGATACTGAGGGAGGTATTTGCATTACCTGCCATGCAAATGGCTCTTTGGGTCCAACCACGGAGGTCTTCCGGGTCGACCATACGGCCTTCAGCCTTGGCGGACTCCGCCAAATCAAAAATCTTTGTCAGGGGCCCCATAATATCAAGTAGCTTGTCCTGGCAAGCTTTCAGGGCCGAGTCTAGGCCTCTCTTTGGACTAAATCCCGTTTTAGACAGGAATTGGACCATCTTCGGGTCCACAACCGGCGTCTCGCATACCTTATTAGGTATCGCCGGGCGGGGGCATTCTGCCCGGAGTTTGTTCCGTGCCTCCTTGCTAAGGGGCTTACGGACCATGGACTCCAAGTAACTAGCGATGTGGGGAGCCGGGAGCCATTCCGCGGACCTGGGGTGGTGCAAAGAGTCCGGGTCAAAGAGCGCCTCCCCTGCCGGATCCAAAAGGGAAACGGATTGGGACGGGTTCACCGGATCGACCTCTAACGGTCGCTGAGGCGCTGACGAAAAGGACACAGACGTCCCCTGAGCAGGTGACATATCATCATCGCCATATTCATTTGAATCGTCATATGGATCAATCAAAGCCTCCTCATCAGATTCACCATTAGAATCAGAAACTAGCTCGGGGTGGGAACGAGCAGATTTCCAATGCCGTGCTTTTTCTGCCTGGCGCGGACAGGCTCTTTTGCGCGGCCGAGGCGCGCCGTCATTGGATGGAACAACGCCATCAATCATATCACTTCTGGAGGCAATAGGGGCTGGCAAAGGCATGGGGTTTGGGGCCACCGTAGATGAGGTATTGGCGATAAGAACCTGGGAAATAGAGTGAGTCAATACTGAGGACATAGAGCCCATTGCGGAGATAATGGCCTCAGAAATAGACTTTTGTAATGTAAGTGCCTGCGGATCCGCTGGGACCTGAGCAGGACCCCTAGCAGCCGGGGCAACACCCATAATTTGAGAAGGGCAAGGGGAGTCTCCAGGGACAGGAGTCCCAAGCACTGATGGTGGGGCCTTCTGGGCAGACATAATCCTGGACTATGTATCTATATAATGTATAATCCCAGGGGAGAAGAAAATCAAGCACCGCTAACCACTAACTACTAACCCCACTAGATGCTAGAACAGCAAGCAGAGTTAGTCACTCTGTGCTGCCGAAGGAGCCGCCGTTCCGGACAGATGCAGGGGGAAGCCGTACGCTGAACGAGTACAGCGGTGCGGCTTGTCACAGCAGACGTCCGAGATCCCGCCCAGTATCGCGAGATCTCGGACGCAGCAATAGGAGCGGCGGGAAAACGAACTGAGGAAGGAGCGATGGCGGCCGAGATCCCGCGAGAAGCCAGAGATCTCGGACGTGAACGGAGCGGCGAAAAAGGTAATCGCAGTGCGTCGGACCAACCGGCGCACTGAAGAGACAGAGAGAGATCCCCGATCCAAGGCAGGGAGGGGGGATAAAGGGGACCTGTAAGGGAAAAACGGCGGCCGAACGGCACCACAGCCCTAACAGATAAAAACGGGCATGAACATCAGGGGCCGGCGCCGAACTACGCCAGAAGAGACGCCCTATAATGGGATGAAAAACCAGTAATATGACATTTAGACAAAAAAAACCACCACCCCTGCAAGCAGGAGGGTGGAATACTTAACTTGTGCAGCAGCAAAGAAAGAGGAGGATGGACTTAAGGGGTGGTCCCTTTATACCCTGACTAGGGGAGGGCTGTGTGCCCATTGGTGGATTTTGTCTGTTTAATTCTTTGCTGCTATTTGTGGAAGTAAAGAAAGGGTTAAGCAATATGAGCCTCCGTGTCTTGAAATAAAATAAAGGTTATATACAGTTAAAGTTTCTCATTTTCAGAATTTTATATTTTTACAGGAACAATTCTTGATCATTTGGTGGGTGAAGATATAATTGCTGATTATCTCCTTTATATGCTAAATCAGCATCAACAGCACAGGTAAGAGTATAACTGTTGTCAGCGCAATTCATGCGCTTTCCTTATTCTTTGTGTGGTGCCAAATCACTGAGAAGTATAAGTATGTGTACACCATACTGCTTTATAATGAGACCAGACACACTAGGTGGTTTCATGAAAGCATCTTCTCTCTTCCCTGAGTCATGGTAGAAGAGACGCGCTCTTTATTCACATTACATTGACTTAAATAGCAGACATGACATCACAAAAGGGGTGTTCCTTAAGAAGAGACTATTGGCTCCTTAACCTGATAGGAGTGGTTTCAGCAACTACAACTGTGTTCATAGGTATATTTGGAAACTGTAATGTAATCCCCTCTTCCCCCAACCTTATTTACCTTAAACAAAGGAATGCACACATGGCTCAAACATCTGGCTTTCGGCCATCTTGTGGACAAAAATGTGTACTACAGAATAATGTTTCAAACCAGATACACGTCTCTCACACTGTTAATCTGTAATTACTGCTGTCACTAGTACCTCCATATCTGTAGTCAAGGGGAGTGGAGAATTTGCTTTGCCACTTCTTTAAACTCTATGGAACTGACAAACAGCCGAGCAGTAAGTAATATGGTGCATACTTAATTAAAATTACATACATAGCAGTGCATCAGTATTAGTAAATATGTCACATCTTAATTATAGGGACCTGCTGAAATATACTTTATTGGGGTCTTTATTTTGTTTGAATTATATCTCCATACTTACATACATAGGGTTCATTTACTAATCTGAAATCTGCCTAAATTAGGCGTATTTCAAGTGCAGATTGTGCAACGGTTGCACCGCTATCTGTGACTTTTCCAGAAACTATAGGTCAGTTGAGCCTTATTCATATAGCCGTATGTTGCTTTCTGCATAGACGCAGACCCATTCACTTCTATGGGGCCCCAAAAAATGAGGACAGCTCACAGTGTGCTAGAAAACGTAGGCTACAGAAGCATCTCCAAACAAGTTATCTTTTTATTCAGAACTCTATGGCACGGTGTACAAAAAATTCAATGTTTCGGCTACATCTAGCCTTTGTCAAGCATACAATACAAGTGATAATGCTCACATATAAAATTGTTAAAAGCATGCACTCCTACAATGTTATTAACCCAATCAAAAAGCACAATCGATGGAAGAAATCTAGTCAGAGCCAATAGTAAAAGGATCACACAGCAGTACCTATTTAACATAATGTATATACACCTCTCTAGCTCACCTGTATGAGCTTCACATAATCGCGGCTGTGTAGACCTCGGCGTGCCTGTCGAGTAACTGCGCATGTCCATATACGTGAATTGTCCGCGACAGTGCGAGGGCAGATCAAATCTCGGGATAATCTGGCATGGGCATGGGGCATGGGGATCATTACATAGAAATACCTTAATCAATACAGTGATTTAACCAGGGGGTGCATATAAGTATCCCATCTAAAAACCTATGTATCAATACTTGTAACAGATGAAGGCCTAACTGAGGTTGAGTCCAAAAGGTTGCAGGGACCTTAGGGTATATATTCATTTAAATTCTTCTTTCCTAAGCGCAGCGTCTCTGTCTCCACCCCTACGTAAAGCACCCACACTGTCTATCACCCTTAAATGGATATATACCCTAAGGTCCCTGCAACCTTTTGGAATCAACCTGGAGTTCAATGTTGCAGGGATCAGTTAGGCCTTCGTCCGTTACAAGTATTGATACATATGTTTTTATATGGGATATTTATATGCACCCCCTGGTTAAATCACTGTATTGATTGAGGTATTTCTATGTAATGATCCCCATGCCCAATTATGGTTGGGCAACTTTAATATAGGATTAGTGTGCTAATCATCATTACAGCGTATAACATTTGATCATCCCTCCTCATGATAGTGGGCGAGTACTTAATATACTGTGTGGTCCCTCTCGTGTAAATGTGCATATCCCGGACTGGTGACAGTTTGCGATAGTATCACAGCATGGCTATTAATAACATACAAACAGCGGTCATGTGATCGAGATCATCGGTCATGTGACTTGCACGTCAGCTATGATGTCGTCGGTGCGGGCGCCTCTCATTGGTTGTTGACGCCACTGGTTTATGCTCGCGAGATTTGATCTGTCCTTGCACTGTTGCGGACAATTCACGTATATGGACATGTGCAGTTACTCGAAAGGCACGCCGAGGTCTGCACAGCCGCGATTATGTGAATCTCATACAGGTGAGCTAGAGAGGTGTATATACATTATGTTAAAAAGGTACTGCTGTGCGATCCTTTTACTATTGGCTCTGACTAGATTTCCTCCATCGATTGTGCTTTTTGATTGGGTTAATAACATTGTAGGAGTGCATGCTTTTAACTATATATATGTGGGCATTATCACTTGTATTGTATGCTTGACAAAGGCTAGATGTAGCCGAAACGTTGCATTTTTTGTACACCGTGCCATGGAGTTCTGAATAAAGAGGTAACTTGTTTGGAGATGCCACTGTAGCCTACGTTTTCTATTGCCTTCACCTTGACCCTTTTGTGTGCTGCTCCTGCCCTTCGTTCTCAGCTCACAGTGTGCTGTCCACATCTTTTCTTCTGTTCCACGTCCCTTCGAAACAAATAAAATATGTCCTATACTTGTCAGTGAAAATCAGGACGTGGCCCCATTGAAGTCTATAGGTCTGCAAAAATGTGGACAGCAAAAAACATACGGCTGTCTGAATGAGCCCGAAGTCGAACATCTGTTGTGGGTAAACTGTTTGAGGGTTTTCTAAGGCCTCTTTCAGACGGGCGAGATTTCCGCGCAGGTGCAATGCGTGAGGTGAACGCATTGCACCCGCACTGAATCCGGACCCATTCATTTCTGATGGATCATGTGACGGACCATGTGATGAGCGCAGTGACATCACCACAGGTCCTTTTCCTCAAAGAAGAAAGAAGAGAAGCTGGGCTGCACGAACAAGTGGATTAAGGCGAGTTTTATTTAATTTATATTTTTATAACCCCCTCTATCACTATTTTACTTATTCTGTATTAAGAATGCAATTCTAACCATGTTATAAGAGAAAATAAGAAAATCTACACAATACCTAACCCAAACCCAAACTTCTGTGAAGAAGTTCAGGTTTGGGTACCAAACATGCCGATTTTTCTAAACAACGCGACTCTATCGCATACAAAACTGAAGCACTCGCAAGCAAAATCGCACGATTTTCCCTGAACACATCCGGGCCAAATCCGTGACGCCCGTGTGAAAGAGGCCTAAGAGATTATTTTCTGGAGTATCTCAATTAAAATTTTCATATAATGCTGTATCAGCATGGCTTTATGAGGGATTAGTCCTGTCAAACTAATTTAATCAGTTTCTATGAGGAGGTAAGTTTTAGTCAATGGATGTCATATGTCTTGACTTCTCCAAAGCATCCTACTACCAACACCTACATCCCATTCCATAAAAATCCAGCAAAACACTTTGCTGAAACAACCCAGCTTTCCTAGATTCTTTTACCTCACCCATCTAAGTATTTTGGGTGAGATATATTCCCCTCCAGTACTTTACCAGCCACCATGTTACATATGTCCCATCCCTCCCACCTTCTCTAGACCACTCTAGACAATGCATCACATTCCCCTGCAACTTTTCGGGCCTATGTTCCACCTTAAAATGTTGTAAACACAGAAACCATCTGGTTACTCATTGTTCTCTTTGTTCTGCCTCATCTATGCAAGCGGATCATTGTCCATCACAATGTAAACTTCAAAATCACCAATGTGATAATGATGACCTGTCCTGTGTCATGATTATCTTTTCCAGGAGAACCCTTTTAATTAACCCTTTGCCAATGATGTAGCCAAGGTATTAAGTTTATACAAATATAATGGTAGGCACTCTCCGCTTGGTGCTGCATGGATCAAAAGGCGAAATAGTCACATGTACAACAATTTATTTAAAAATAAAAATAAACTAAAAACTCCCAAATAATTAGTTACAAATATTCAATTGCTGTTGTTCATTGGTGTGAGGGATGAGACTCCATCTTTGTGTTTGCAGCGGCCATTTTACATTGTAGAACCTTTTTGAAGTTAATAGATCAGGGACTTTTTGCATGTAAACATTTCTGCAGGGAGTAAGTTAGTCCCCACCTTTGCTATTCTCGAGAAATGCTAGCTGTGACACTTATTTCCTGTATTCTGATATGTATGTGTCTGCGGTTAATTGACATTTATATTTTTTGTTTCTGTAAATATATATACATTTTTTTTAATTCAAATATGGTCATGACCTACATGAGACGTGTGTGGGTGGCCCTTCCCCCCCAGTCAGTAAAAGATTATGTGCATTTTGTTTGAATAAAGAGAGACTTGTTTGATGAGTCGTGTCTGTCAATCAATGTTCTAAATGAGTACTCATCATTAATTTATGGACAGCAATAATTTGAAACTCAGCATAAATCAGAGTAAGGGGTCTTTGCCCCCACAATTTCTTTGGCGCCCAAAGTGGGGCTTGACCAGTGAACTCTGACCTTACGGTCCTGGCCACAACAAGCAGAGACCTGGACTCACAAATACTACAAACAGCGCTGTAAGGTAAGAAGCTTATTCTTACAAAAATATATCTGTGTTTCCTGTGTCCGAGACAGTGGGTCTATTGAAGTTTCTCTGACTGTCAAGCCTTTTAAAATGGTAAGAAATTATTTATGCTGAGATATTGAATTTGATTTGTCTTGGTCTTGGGAAACATTTGGTTTGGTTATTGGTGTCGTGATTTACGTACTGGTTGTTGTTTGGTTTTTGTATGGTAGCACAGAAAATGCTTGTGATGAGTACCACGCCTCGTGCCCGCTTGATGTCAACTACGTCAAGCTCACGATACACGGTATGGTCACGGGTTACCAAAGCATGACGTTATGCCCTCCACAGGAGCAGGTAAGGTCAGCTTCGTGCAGTTTATACAGACACCTCTTGTCCATGCGTGTACAGAGAGGCAACAAGCTGAGAGCCTTTTCACTGCTGCAGTGAAAAGCGCGTCCTCAGCCCAGGAAATCTTCCACCAGCTTCTTTTTTGATATAAGCCTGGTCCGCTAACGGGATTATATAGGGTGAGAAACCAACCCGTATAGCTTATAAGTTTAACTAGGCCGAAACACGGACGTGGGGATTCGTGATCGAGGTACAAGATAGCACAAGATTCAATTATATATTTAATCGCCTTAAGGGCACACTAGATATACACAGAGTATATACAGTGGTCTGAGGCTATAGATAGAGGTGGGGTAAATGGAAAGGTTGAGCAGCTCTCATCGGTTGCACCTGTAGTGAGCACGGCAACCAGCCTGGACACGGCCGTTGTAGAAAACCAATAAAATGAAGAGAGAAATCCAGCTCTTTAACAACAGGAGACACTTTTATTGATGCAGTAAAAACATTCCAATCTTCATAGGCAAGGGTATAGTCTACGTGTTTCGGACCCATATATTTCAGTCCTTAATCATGACATAAAAAACCCAAACTGAGCAGTTACCTATATACTCCTCCCCCACCAATCCGTGGGGGTTGAGGTGTCACATGGATATTAACTGCCTAGTAGGATTTGGAACAAACATTAAATTAAAACAGCGTGTGCTCTAAAATCAAAGTATGCCAAAAAAACCTGAAGCTTATATATTGCAACATGGTATAAAAGACACTTAGTTATACTGTAGGATTAAATCTTGTCTCTTTATTTAAGCCAGCTGGAATCAGAGTATTGAGCTGGAACATCCAGAAAGTCTATCTGTTGAGAAGTTTGTTTTTTGCAATGCTTTCCTGCAACAAGCTGAGATCCCTTTCCACCAGATCCTGGTAGCGGTCAAGAGCAGGGGAACGTGACTGCAGGGGATAAAAATCCCTATTTTTAGTTTTAAATTGTTTGGAACAATGAATAGATGCAGTGTTTCCTTGTTCTGATCGCATTTCCATTAGGGAACAGATGTGTTAATTCCTCAAAGCTCATATTCATACCTGAAAAATCATTATCGGTATTAGATGGAATTAAATCACAGATAACCGAATCACCACCCTGCATGTAATCACCCCTAGCAACTTTTTCCCCCTCGAAAATGATTTATTAGCGTTAAATTACATGCCAATCTATTCAAATCTAAGATAGTTTTATATAAATCGAAGTGAAATGTCTGTGAATAGGACATTCATTTTTTGAGAACTTTCAGTTGATACAGTGAAAGGATGGATCCCGACAGGTTGATCACCCGGAGGTCCTCTATGCCCTCCTGTGGCGTGATGGATAACGCCGATTTTTTTTTTTCCGGTGTTTCCTGCCCGCTCTTTGTTTTTTGAGGACTTCTTGTGTTGTGAGGTTGAAGCAGTAAAAATAATCGCAGGCGTGACATATAAGCCAGAGGAATCTTGGTTATTTTCTTATGTGGAATCAGAGGAGTCCATCTCTGTGGAGCTAAATGAGACCTTGGTGACATGTTTGGTGACAGGCGTAACTGCACTGATGTTTGCACATTTAATAGGGAGTCCAATAAAGTCAGAGGTAGATTGGAGCAAAGACTATATCCCCCAGAACTGTTGACTGGTCAGAGGAACTTGGCGCTATCACTGGATAGAAGGGCTTTGATTTTTCCCAATAGTAAACAACGATTAAAACAGAATGGAGCGGATCTGTCTGATAGTGCCATTTTGTTCTCGACTGTTTAAAGTGAGGAGTACAATGACATCTGCCACATAATTAAAAAAACATCTCCCTGTTCTGAGTTTTGACAAGGATTGGTCCAAGTTCACAAAGGGCGGTATTAAATGTGTGGCACGACGTGCGCCAACACTGGGAAATCTACTCAGCCCTAGTCTTTATGTTGAGGATGCCAGGTTGCATTCAACCTGGCTCTCCAACAAAAGCAGTTTTAAATGTGGGCACGCTAGATGTATTTGTTGTGGGCACTTGGAGAGAAGCAGCACTTTACATGCACTGCAAATGGGAGACAATTTGCAATCAAGACTTATTTGAATTGCAATATTAAATACGCCATTTATTTAATCACATGTCAAATCTGCTTACTTCAATATGTGGGTTGCACAACAAACGCAATAAAAACTAGGATTAGAAAACATATATCAGACATACCGCATTTTAGAACAAAAAAGTCTCTGCTGTCAGTCTGCATTTTGCCCTAGAACATGAAGGCGTTTCTTCAGCTTTGAGGGTGCTTGGCATTGAAAGGGTTACAGCTCCCTTACGGGGTGGGGACTATTGCAGAAAGCTTCTCAACTGACAATCAGGGCTGCCAATAAATTATAATCCATATTCCTGACAATGCCCTGTGGGGGGTTAGCTCTTCAGGGGTCATTCTCACAGGTTACTTCACTAGACACTGATATAATGTCCAATCTTGTGCTTTATTTTACAGACTCCAACCAATACAGGTCATCATGAAGTCGCAGCTTCACCTAAACACATGTGACATCCACATGAAATAATAAATACTTGCCCGGCTAGGCTATAACTAACACAGAGTTTCCTGACTCGCCTAAGTCACAGTTCACACCCTGTGAACCCATGCAGCTTTGTCAGCCAATGTCCCAAAGCCTCCTGGCTGTACAAAGCACAGTACGCCCACTGTCTCCAGTTCAGTATTTCTTGTGGGGGTATTGGGGCTTAGTCGCTTTGTCCCCCAACTCCAGGCTATCTCCCAGCCTTGTGGTCCCTCAGCCTTGCCCAGCTGAGACCACACAGAGCCTCCAGGCCTCTGTCCACAGGTAACACACTCACCCCCCTTGCTGACACCCTGGGAGGTGCTTTATGCCAGCCTGATTACATCCAGTTTGTTTCACCTGTGGTGGAACAGGGGTGTGGACCGCACTATCCACTGTCACTGTTTCACAGCCCGTAGAGGAAATAGTGAACTGTAGACTCTACAACTACATCTAAGAAAGTGTTAAGACAATATAGAGTTTTCCCATCTGTAATATAGTTGATACATTAACAGGATATTAATGAGGAAGTCGGCTATAAGGAAGCAGAATAGATGTTTGTTGAAATTTAGTTTCAACTGTAGATACAGTCCTGATCAAAAGTTTAAGGCCACTTGAAAAATGGCAAAAAATCATTTAGCATAGCTGGATCTTAACAAAGTTCCAAGTAGAGCTTCAACATGCAACAAGAAGAAATGGGAGTGAGACAAAACATTTTTTGAGCATTCAATAGTTTAGTGCTCTCATTAAGAGAAACAAAATAAGAGTATTGCAGGTTTGATACCTTTTAATGGCTAACAAAAATAGAAATAGAAGTAATGATGTTACATAGCGAGCTTTCGAGACATCACCAGTCTCTTCATCAGGCGTACTCACAGACTGGTGATGTCTCGAAAGCTCGCTATGTAACATCATTTCTTCTATTTCTATTTTTGTTAGCCATTAAAAGGTATCAAACCTGCAATACTCTTATTTTGTTTCTCTTAATGAGAGCACAAAACTATTTTTCTTGTAAAATTCTTTTTATTAACAATTTTTTGAAAAAACAACAATACAAAATACAATGTGATAAATCGAGAATAGACATATATGTATTGAGTTATACGAAGTAGACTAGATAATATAACCGTCTATCTCTACTATTTTTCTATTGGCTAACACAGTACCAGACTTTTTCCTTTTTCTTTGAGCATTCAATTTAATGAAAACAACAAATAAACTGAAACAGGCTGTTTTTCAGCTGATCAAAAGATTAGGACGACACCTCCAAAAAAAAAACTAAACCCCCCAAAAAACTGAAATCCAACTTCCAAACATGAACTCGGCAATGAGTAGCTCCGCCGTTATTGTTTATCACTTCAAAAATTTGTTTCGACATGCTTGATGCAAGCGTTTCCATGAGGTGAGTGGGAACGATTCTCCAAGTGGTGAAGATGGCCGCAGGAAGGCCATCTACTGTCTGGAACTGTTTTTCCATTTTTGTAAACTTCCCTTGCCATCCACCCCCAAAGGTTCTCAATTGGATTTAGATCAGGGGAACACACAGGATGGGCCAAAAGAGTGATGTTATTCTCCTGGAAGAAGTCCCTTGTCCTGTGGGCATTGTGTCCTGTAGCGTTGTCCTTTTGAAAAACCCAGTCGTTACCACACAGACAAGGGCCCTCAGTCATGAGGAATGCTCTCTGCAACATCTGGACATAGCCAGCGGCCGTTTGATGCCCCTGCACTTCCTGAAGCTCCATTGTTCCACAGAAGGAAAAAGCACCCCAGACCATTATGGCGCCCCCTCCACTGTGGCGCGTAGAAAACATCTCAGGTGGGATCTGCTTGTCATGCCAGTAACGTTAGAAACCATCAGGACCATCAAGGTTAGTTTTTCATCAGAGAATAAAACTTTCTTGTTTGGTGCTCTCTTGCAAAGTCCAAACGAGCAGTTCTGTGGTGTTCAAGGAGACGAGGTCTTTGAAGACTTTTTTGGTTTTTGAAGCCCTTCAGTCAACAGATGCCGTCTGCAGTCAGCACCAGTAAGGGCCTTAATTTGCGTCAAGGATCGTCCAGTGTCTTGTCGGACAGCCAATTGGATCCCCCGGCTCAGTGCTGATGAAATTTTTTGGGGTCTTCCACTTTACTTTTTTGTTCCATAACCCTCAGGATCATTTAAGAAATTCCAAATGACTGTCTTACTGCTTCCCACCTCAGCAGCTACGGCGCGCTGTGAGAGTTCAACAACCTGACCACGTTCAAAAAGGGAGTTTTTTTTGCCTTTGCCATCACAACGTGTGACTACCTGACAGAAAATGACAATAAATCCACATCTTTGCACAGATTTGGCCTTTTAAAGGCATGTGGTCCTAAAATTTGGATCAGCTGAAAAACAGCCTGTTTCAGTTTAATCGTTATTTTCAATTAATTGAATGCTCAAAAAATGTTTTGCCTCACTCTCCTTTCTTATTGTTGCATGTTGAAGCTCTACTTGGAACCTTGTTAAGATCCAATAATGTAAAATATTATTTTTTGCCATTTTTCAAGTGGTCTTAAACTTTTGATCAGGACTGTATTTTAGACGTCTGGTAGAGAAATTCTTAACACATAGACATGGGCAATACACAGAGTATATTAGCCAAGCAGATATTTGAGGATGTAGAAGGGAAACAAGACAAGAAAAAGACAGAGAAGTTGTTACAGAAGGCGGGTATGAAACATACGTAACTTAGATTCTGAAATTTGGTAAAGGTTCAAAAGAACACATAGTGGTTGGATGAACAATCAGGAATGTGAAAAGATTGTGTAATGTTGGTGAAAAACGAAGAATGAGAAATGGCCAAATGTAACATTTGGAGGAAATTTGTATTATGACATAAGTGTAAAACATGACAATGACAGGGAGACAGAAAATAAAATATGTCTGCCACCTTCAGCTCCCCCACTATCATATTCTGGGACGATGGATAGACCAGGCTGGACATGTACAATGCCAGAATCCTGACTGTACAGAAACTTGTAGAGAATGTGGGGCACATTCTAGACTGCGTACAGGACTCTATCCGGTCATCATACGTACCAGATTCACCCCACAAGTCCCTCCACCTCCACCAATGGATGGAGGAGGGGGTCCAGGAGACGGGGGAGGCAATAAAACACCTCAGGCACAACCGGGTGGGTGGTCAAGTCCAATATGTGCAACAGCACATATTGTCTTACTCCCCATGGAGTCCGAAGGACCAAATGGGACTTTTAGTTAGAATTCCTAACCCACTGACAAGACCTATGCCTGCCCACCGTATGTTACAGCGGATACAAGCCAGATATAGGGCATCATGGGCTGACTTAAATGACTTAGTGGCCTTAAAAAATGGGAGAATCACCATATAACCCTCTAAAAGAACGGTTACTGGCTGAAAGGGTCAAAACTGACCAGTCCTCATGGTCTGACTGGGAAAAAAAAACTGACACGTCGAGCATAGAATATTGCAGAATTTTTGGTAGATGGGCCAGGAAAAAGGAAGATAACAGTGCCCGTAGTTTAAAAGACGAAGAAAGGAACATCCCTCGGTGCAAGGAACCAACCAGCTGTGAATGGCGTATCTTCAGAAGTATTTATTGCAAACTCACTACGCGTTTCGGGGACAAAATCCTCTTCATCAGATGAATAGTGTTGCATAACAATTGAACAAACATACAGGGTATATATACACACAAATGGTCACATGCAAACAAGGGCGTTATCCCAAAACCACCCCAAAATTGGGTCATAAAAACAATTGTACAAATAGGTGTAATGAAATATATATGCATATGTACTGCCACATTGGGCATGCAAACCTTACAATGAATACATTATAAATAGTGACAAACACAACTGCCACTCCTAAATAAAGCACATCACTTCAGAGGGGAAAAAAAATAAAAAATACTTCTCCCTGTGTCGCGTGATCGCTAATCCGATCATGTGACCAGTGAAGCAGGCTGTTGCTAGGCAACATGACTCTCCCAGGCCGGCGTGAGGGAAGGTTTAGCACTCAGGGAGGACGGCTGTCACGTGGCTGCCAGGGGGCCATCTGAAGGTACTACTATCCAGTGACAGTATTTATGAGGGCATTGATGAAAAATCTTTGCTCTCGAAATTCCAAGTCCTGGAAAAACATATGTTGAATGAGATCCAACATCAACTTGATGCAACGTTTTTGGAGATTTATCTACAGGAGAGTTTTTTTTCCCAGAGGTCTCCACTTACGTTTCAAGAACTCCTTTGAGGATGATATGGATTTCTGTAAGGAGTGGGATGAGTACATTTTAGACTGTGCTAGAGGACTGATCAAATTATTGAACAAGAAAGCATAGAGGAGCATGTGTTCTAACCTTGGGGCTCTTATTATGGATGGTTATAACACAATCATCCACCATAAGGAGCATCCTGCGTATATCAGGTTTGACCATATGGTCACACAAAAAGTCACTCTATTTAAGAAGGAAGTATTAGATAAAAAAGCAAAAAAAATTGGCTAGAGATAGGACCGATTTTAATTCTGGCAATATTAAATATTGGCTTAAGGATCACACTGATGACAGACACATTAATAAATCTTTTGTTCCAGTCAAGGGTCCTGGGTACCCATCCCTACCCAGTAGTACCATCCATTCCAAACTATCTAAACCACCTTTACACCCCCCCCCCGCCCCCTACAATCGGGGACCCACCTTTTACAATAGCTTCAGACATAGAAAATCATCCACCGAATCACAGCCTAGGACCGTTCATCCAGTGTCCGCTGATTCTGTACCTGGTACCATATTACCATCAGACACACCAGTGCCCACAAATTGTCCATCCAGTAGCCCCTCCCTGGGCCCAGCCACTGCTCAGATTATTTCCTCTCATTCTATCAACCAAATGGGCTCTAGAAAGGCTGATTCTGTTATGGTCATTCCTCCACATTCCACCATTTCACCAGGGCCAGGAGTGGCGGATTCCTATTTGGCCACCCCCTCTACCCTTTTCGACTCAGATATTACATCTAAATGTGGTCCACTCAACCTCCCTTCCACCTCCTTTTCCCCTCTCAGGCCCTATACCCAGGCACTTCCACCCCACCCAGGTATCCTCCAAAGAAGCTGCGTATGAAAGGGCTAGGGGCCTATACCAAAATACATGGCTCACCAAGAACAAGGCAATGGAGATCAGTAATGAACGTTTTATTATGAACTTTTTGACAACATTTGGTAATAACCATAATGCCATTTCTGGTTTTAAGATCACACCCATCGAACAGACAAATAATGACTGCCGTAATGTCATTCAGATCCTTTAGAAATGTGAAATGTTTTGGATTTTTAAGCTTAATTGTCTTAACTGGACGCATCGGCGCGTCATCTCGCGATACCCGAGATTTCCTGTGAACGCACGCAGGCGCGCCCGCTCACAGGAAAAGAAGGTAAGCGAGTGGATCTCCAGCCTGCCAGCGGCGATCGTTCGCTGGCAGGCTGGAGATGTGATTTTTTTTTAACCCCTAACAGGTATATTAGACGCTGTTTTGATAACAGCGTCTAATATACCTACTACCTGGTCCTTTGGTGGTCCCTTTTGTTAGGATCGACCACCAGAGGACACAGGTAGGTCAGTAAAGTCGCACCAAACACCACACTACACTACACCCCCCGTCACTTATTAACCCCTTATAAACCCCTGATCACCCCATATAAACTCCCTGATCACCCCCCCTGTCATTGATCACCCCCCTGTCAGGCTCCGTTCAGACGTCCGTATGATTTTTACGGATCCACAGATACATGGATCGGATCCGCAAAACACATACGGACGTCTGAATGGAGCCTTAAAGGGGGGTGATCAATGACAGGCAGGTGATCACCCATATAGATTCCCTGATCACCCCCTGTCATTGATCACCCCCCTGTCATTGATCACCCCCCTGTAAGGCTCCATTCAGACGTCCGTATGATTTTTACGGATACATGGATCGGATCCGCAAAACACATGCGGACGTCTGAATGGAGCCTTACAGGGGGGTGATCAATGACAGGTGGGTGATCACCCATATAGATTCCCTGATCACCCCCTGTCATTGATCACCCCCCTGTCATTGATCACCCCCCTGTAAGGCTCCATTCAGACGTCCGTATGATTTTTACGGATACATGGATCAGATCCGCAAAACACATGCGGACGTCTGAATGGAGCCTTACAGGGGGGTTATCAATGACAGGAGGGTGATCACCCATATACACTCCCTGATCACCCCCTGTCATTGATCACCCCCCTGTAAGGCTCCATTCAGACGTCCGCATGTGTTTTGCGGATCCGATCCATGGATCCGTAAAAATCATACGGACGTCTGAATGGAGCCTTACCAGGGGGGTGATCAATGACAGGGGGGTTATCACCCATATACACTCCCTGATCACCCCCTGTCATTGATCAACCCCCTGTCATTGATCACCCACCTGTAAGGCTCCATTCAGACGTCCGCATGTGTTTTGCGGATCCGATCCATGTATCCATGGATCCGTAAAAATCATACGGATGTCTGAATGGAGCCTTACCAGGGGGGTGATCAATGACAGGGGGTGATCACCCATATACACTCCCTGATCACCCCCTGTCATTGATCACCCCCTGTAAGGCTCCATTCAGACTTCCGCATGTGTTTTGCGGATCCGATTCATGTATCCATGGATCCGTAAAAATCATACGGACGTCTGAATGGAGCCTTACCAGGGGGGTGATCAATGACAGGGGGTGATCAGGAAGTCTATATGGGTGATCACCCCCCTGTCATTGATCACCCCCCTGGTAAGGCTCCATTCAGATGTCCGTATGATTTTTACGGATCCATGGATACATGGATCGGATCCGCAAAACACATGCGGACGTCTGAATGGAGCCTTACAGGGGGGTGATCAATGATGGAGGTGATCAGGGAGTCTATATGGGTGATCACCCCCCTGTAAGGCTCCATTCAGACGTCCGCATGTGTTTTGCGGATCCAATCCAATCCAATCCATAAAAATCATACGGACGTCTGAATGGAGCCTTACCAGGGGGGTGATCAGGGAGTCTATATGGGTGATCACCCCCCCTGTCATTGATCACCCCCCCTGTAAGGCTCCATTCAGACATTTTTTTGGCCCAAGTTAGCGGAAATATATATTTTTTTTGTTTGTTTTTTCTTACAAAGTCTCATATTCCACTAACTTGTGTCAAAAAATAAAATCTCACATGAACTCACCATACCCCTCACGGAATCCAAATGCGTAAACATTTTTAGACATTTATATTCCAGACTTCTTCTCACACTTTCGGGCCTCTAAAAAGCCAGGGCAGTATAAATACCCCACATGTGACCGCATTTCGGAAAGACACCCCAAGGTATTCCGTGAGGGGCATATTGAGTCCATGAAAGATTGAAATTTTTGTCCTAAGTTAGCGGAAAGTGAGACTGTGAGAAAAAAACAAAAAAAAATCAAATTCCGCTAACTTATGCAAAAAAATAAAAAATTCTAGGAACTCGCCATGCCCCTCATTGAATACCTTGGGGTGTCTTCTTTCCAAAATGGGGTCACATGTGGGGCATCTATACTGCCCTGGCAATTTAGGGGCCCAAATGTGTGAGAAGTACTTTGCAATCAAAATGTGTAAAAAATGGCCTGCGAAATCCGAAAGGTGCACTTTGGAATATGTGCCCCTTTGCCCACCTTGGCTGCAAAAAAGTGTCACACATCTGGTATCGCCGTACTCAGGAGAAGTTGGGGAATGTGTTTTGGGGTGTCATTTTACATATACCCATGCTGGGTGAGAAAAATATCTTGGTCAAATGCCAACTTTGTATAAAAAAAATTGGAAAAGTTGTCTTTTGCCAAGATATTTCTCTCACCCAGCATGGGTATATGTAAAATGACACCCCAAAACACATTCCCCAACTTCTCCTGAGTACGGCGATACCAGATGTGTGACACTTTTTTGCAGCCAAGGGGTGCAATGGGGCACATATTCCAAAGTGCACCTTTCGGATTTCGCAGGCCATTTTTTACACATTTTGATTGCAAAGTACTTCTCACACATTTGGGCCCCTAAATTGCCAGGGCAGTATAACTACCCCACAAGTGACCCCATTTTGGAAAGAAGACACCCCAAGGTATTCTGTGAGGGGCATGGCGAGTTCCTAGAATTTTTTATTTTTTGTCGCAAGTTAGTGGAATGTGAGACTTTGTAAGAAAAAAATAAAATAATATAAAAATCATCATTTTCCGCTAACTTGTGACAAAAAATAAAAAGTTCTATGAACTCACTATGCCCATCAGTGAATACCTTAGGGTGTCTACTTTCCGAAATGGAGTCATTTGTGGGGTTTTTCTACTGTCTGGGCATTGTAGAACCTCAGGAAACATGACAGGTGCTCAGAAAGTCAGAGCTGCTTCAAAAAGCGGAAATTCACATTTTTGTACCATAGTTTGTAAACGCTATAACTTTTACCCAAACCATTTCTTTTTTTTGCCCAAACATTTTTTTTTTTTATCAAAGACATGTAGAACTATAAATTTTATATATGGATGTCGTTTTTTTTTGCAAAATTTTACAGCTGAAAGTGAAAAATGTCATTTTTTTGCAAAAAAATCGTTACATTTTGATTAATAACAAAAAAAGTTAATAATAAAAATAAAAATGTCAGCAGCAATAAAATACCACCAAATGAAAGCTCTATTAGTGAGAAGAAAAGGAGGTAAAATTCATTTGGGTGGTAAGTTGCATGACCGAGCGATAAACGGTGAAAGTAGTGTAGTGCCGAAGTGTAAAAAGTGCTCTGGTCATGAAGGGGGTTTCAGCTAGCGGGGCTGAAGTGGTTAATCCGAACGGCTTGAATGTAGCGTTTGAAATACATTTATAGTGCTTGATATATAGAGACAAATTGATTTTTATTATTATTATTATTATTATTACTATTATTGTTAGAGGAAGGAAGGGGAGAAGGAAGGAAAGGGAAAATTAAAGAAAACATTTTTTTTGTCAATTATTTGTTTCTTAATTATCCACTTTTGCAGAATTTGAAAATATTTGTGTATGTATTTTTTAACAAGCATAGGTTTCATTCATCCCTACTTTTTATTTTAAATCATATTCATTTTTATATGCATTATTCATTTATTTTATATATTTATATGCAATATATTGGTCATATTCTTTCTTTTACTGTTATTAGTAAATTGCACATTCCTTACTCTGTATTTAATTTTATATATATCCCCCTAATTTTATGGCTATTTATCTTTTGAGTCTCATATTGCTTTATTGCTTCTGGAGCTGCACTGATCGCTCCTCCTGGTGAGCGGCTCCTTGGGCATTACTTCATAGCGCTTCAGACGGCCCCCTGGCGGCCACGTGACTACTGTCCTCCCTGAGTGCTGAGCCTTCCCTTACTGGGAGCGTCACGTTGCCTAGCAACAGCCTGCTTCGCCGGTCACATAATCAGATTAGCAATTATTTCACACAGTGTGAAGTATTTTTTTCATTTTTTTTTTTTTTTTTTTTTCCTCTGAAGCGATGTGCTTTATTCAGGAGTGGCAATTGTGTTTGTCACTATTTATAATGTATTCATTGTATGGTTTGCAATCCCAATGTGGCAGTACATATGCATATACAGGTCCTTCTCAAATAATTAGCATATTGTGATAAAGTTCATTATTTTCTGTAATGTACTGATAAACATTAGACTTTCATATATTTTAGATTCATTACACACCAACTGAAGTAGTTCAAGCCTTTTATTGTTTTAATATTGATGATTTTGGCATACAGCTCATGAAAACCCAAATTTCCTATCTCAAAAAATTAGCATATTTCATCCGACCAATAAAAGAAAAGTGTTTTTAATACAAAAAAAGTCAACCTTCAAATAATTATGTTCAGTTATGCACTGAATACTTGGTTAGGAATCCTTTTGCAGAAATGACTGCTTCAATGCGGCGTGGCATGGAGGCAATCAGCCTGTGGCACTGCTGAGGTGTTATGGAGGCCCAGGATGCTTCGATAGCGGCCTTAAGCTCATCCAGAGTGTTGGGTCTTGCGTCTCTCAACTTTCTCTTCCCAATATCCCACAGATTCTCTATGGGGTTCAGGTCAGGAGAGTTGGCAGGCCAATTGAGCACAGTAATACCATGATCAGTAAACCATTTACCAGTGGTTTTGGCACTGTGAGCAGGTGCCAGGTCGTGCTGAAAAATGAAATCTTCATCTCCATAAAGCTTTTCAGCAGATGGAAGCATAAAGTGCTCCAAAATCTCCTGATAGCTAGCTGCATTGACCCTGCCCTTGATAAAACACAGTGGACCAACACCAGCAGCTGACATGGCACCCCAGACCATCACTGACTGTGGGTACTTGACACTGGACTTCAGGCATTTGGGCATTTCCCTCTCCCCAGTCTTCCTCCAGACTCTGGCACCTTGATTTCCGAATGACATGCAACAGTCCAGTGCTGCTTCTCTGTAGCCCAGGTCAGGCGCTTCTGCCGCTGTTTCTGGTTCAAAAGTGGCTTGACCTGGGGAATGCGGCACCTGTAGCCCATTTCCTGCACACGCCTGTACACGGTGGCTCTGGATGTTTCTACTCCAGACTCAGTCCACTGCTTCCGCAGGTCCCCCAAGGTCTGGAATCGGTCCTTCTCCACAATCTTCCTCAGGGTCCGGTCACCTCTTCTCGTTGTGCAGCGTTTTCTGCCACACTTTTTCCTTCCCACAGACTTCCCACTGAGGTGCCTTGATACAGCACTCTGGGAACAGCCTATTCGTTCAGAAATTTCTTTCTGTGTCTTACCCTCTTGCTTGAGGGTGTCAATGATGGCCTTCTGGACAGCAGTCAGGTCGGCAGTCTTACCCATGATTGCGGTTTTGAGTAATGAACCAGGCTGGGAGTTTTTAAAAGCCTCAGGAATCTTTTGCAGGTGTTTAGAGTTAATTAGTTGATTCAGATGATTAGGTTAATAGCTCGTTTAGAGAACCTTTTCATGATATGCTAATTTTTTGAGATAGGAATTTTGGGTTTTCATGAGCTGTATGCCAAAATCATCAATATTAAAACAATAAAAGGCTTGAACTACTTCAGTTGGTGTGTAATGAATCTAAAATATATGAAAGTCTAATGTTTATCAGTACATTACAGAAAATAATGAACTTTATCACAATATGCTAATTTTTTGAGAAGGACCTGTATGTTTCATTACACCTATTTGTACAATAGTTTTTATGACCCAATTTTGGGATGGTTTTGGGATAACACCCACCTCCCTTTTGACCTTGTTTGCATATGACCATTTGTGTGTATATATACCTAATATGTTTGTTCAATTGTTATGCAAAACTATTCTTTAACCTTTATTTTGGTCAGTTAAAATTCTCTGAATGAGGAACAACTAGTGCAACAAAACACAACACAAATACAGTACAATACAATTAACACACAGGCGAGCAGGATCAGACAAGCAGATCAATATGAGAGAGAGAAAGGGGAGGAACGCATCGGGGCAACCCGTGCCCCACCACTGTCTGTCCCTACGGTGTCCCTTAATAACTCCTCAGCCCGGAGATGTGTCTTGATGGTAGGCACACTCCGTCCACGTACCTATGCTGTCTATCCTTATGATGCCCTTAATATACTATCCCATATGGATATCCGGGTAATAGTATAAGAAAGATATCGGTTGTACAATAACGTGTCCCGACGCGTTTCCCCCCTTCCTCTCATTGAAGGGGTTCATCAGGGGACAAAAATAATGTCAGTCAAACAAATAAAGTGTTTAACGGATATCCATGCAGATGGATCATGAATCTGGAGGCCACAACCAAAAAACCAAATAACTGACTATAAAAGAGTCCGTGCGCGGCTATGTTCAGATGGACAGACTCACCACCAGAAAGAAATATACTTAGCTGGTCCACTGGAAGGATTTCCAAGTCAGCGGTTCTATGTGAACATCTTGAAGGGGCCTCCAGGGGGCAAGATATGTTGTAGCTCCAATTTCTGTGGAGTTCCCAACATCCCTAAGTAGCCAAATGGGGCTTGTCCCAATTAATGGGACCAATCAGGGATGTTGGTGTTAGTCATGTGATCCTGTCAATGGGAGGGGCCAATCTGGATTAAAGTGATACTCTTAAATGTCCTCCTAATTAAGGGGGAAACCCAGACTAGATTTACCTCCATATAAGTAGAGCCGGGCTAACGGTAAATCGCATAAGTATCACACTATGCGTCAAAGTAATGAGGCCGGGCTGCTGAGGTACAGATGGAACGCACGCCGAGAAGTAAAATGGCCGTGCGTTCCACCTCCAGCCAATGGGGGCCGAGCTCCACTGATCCTTCCTCAAGTGTACCGGAAGTCGGTAGGTGGAACGCACGCCGAAAGGTAAGATGGCCGTGCGTTCCACCTCCGACCAATAGGGACCAAGCCCTACCGGTCCTCCCTCATGCATCACCGGAAGTAGGTAGGTGGAGCGCACGTCACCCAGAGATGACCGTGCGCTCCACCCACAACCAATCAGGGGCCATCACTGCATCCTACAGTAGGGACATCTAGATAATATATGCCTTCCCCCATTCAGTCTGCTGCCCTGTACAAGCACAGTCTCATTTATAGATCTCATTCATAGATAAGTAAAGCCTCCAATATATTTAAACATGATAAGCAGCCATTGGGGATAAGTGATGGTGGATCTTACATCAAAGTAGTGGCGATCATAGAAATATCAAAACGTGTATCCGCCAGATACTTACTTAGTTAGCCCTTGTAATCCCAAAAGATAACGGAGGAGCAAGAAGCCATACGATCCTAGCAATCAGGAACTATCAATAAATGCATTTGATGATCGATCACTATAATGGCATCATGGTGCTAAATGTGCTTTTCAGGCACCGGCCACTTCACAGTTTTAACAGGACATTTTTGGTGAACTACCACATATTAATAAATAACGGTGTGTTGTCCGTCAATGCTATGTTAAGGTGCAAAACAGATATTTAGTTGGATGTCGTATGGGTAAAAGATAAATAAGATAAACATAGATATGACACTTTACGTGTCGATAATAAACTCTATCCATTATAATAGGATCCAGTGCATAAGGGTATATCGACCTTTTCCAATAACATTTGTATAAACACAGACCTATAGAACTATAGGAAACATGTAAAAGTGAGTTTCTCGTTCAAATATCTATATAAATCCGAAACTATAGATCTATAGGAAACATGTAAAAGTGAGTTTCTCGTTCAGACCTCTAGGGGACTGGGACCGCAATCGATGAATCCATTCGGCTTCCTTCTGCAGGATCTTGCGGTCCCAGTCTCCTCTCCTAGGGGATGGTCTAATGATCTCTAGGGCCGCAAATTTGAGTGCTTTTGGATCCCGTTTATGGCATTGCCAGATATGGTTAGCTACCGGGGTTTCTTTCCGCTTTTTAATATCGTTGATATGCTCCAGGATACGTCTACGGAATTCTCTGAAGGTTTTTCCCACATAGTCAAGCGGGCATGTACACTGCGCCAGATAGATCACTCCTTTGCTCCTGCAGTTAGAAAAATCTCTAATGACATAGTTAATACCTGTCGCCGAGCATATATTGAGTTTTGTATTGTTAATGTAGCTGCAGGCCATGTATGCCCCACAACGGAACATTCCCAATGGCTTACGATCCAGCCATGTGCCCTCGGGGGTTGGTCGTGCATAGTGGCTATGTACCAAACGATCCCGAAGACTCCGCCCCCGCCTAAATGTAATGCTCGGGCGTGCGGGAAGCACATCAGCCACCCCAGGGTCCATCAGAAGGATAGGCCAGTATTTAGTGATGATTTTTCTGACCTCCTTATTCATGGTGTCATAGGTGGAAATAATCCTCATAATGCTACCATCTTTGTTATTAAGGTCCCTTGGTACCAATAGTGTCTCGCGGTCCCTAGAGGCCGCACTTTGGAAAGCTTCCCTGAGTACATTCTGCGGGTAACCCCTGGTTTTGAAACGGTCTTGTAATTTTCTTGACTCATGATAAAAACTATCCTGATTAGAACAGTTTCTTTTCATACGCAAATATTGCCCTCGTGGAATACCCCTTTTAAGACTCATGGGGTGATGACTCTCCCAGTGGAGGAGGCTGTTAGTAGCAGTTTCTTTCCTAAATGTGGAGGTAACTAGTCTATCACCCTTTTTGGTGATTCTGATATCTAAAAAGGTGAGGGACTCTTGGTGGAACTCGGATGTGAACGCTAGACCTAAGTCATTGATGTTGAGTGTCTTTACAAATAGCGCAAATTCCTCATCATTACCGTTCCATATTATAAATACATCATCGATGTATCTTGTCCACAATGTGATCTTATCTACCCACCAGGTCTGTGCGTCTGAAAAAAACACTTTATCCTCCCACCAGCCCAGGAAGAGGTTGGCATACGATGGGGCACATGAACTCCCCATCGCTGTCCCCCTGAGCTGGTGGAAGATGCGCGTATCAAAAAGAAAAAAATTGTGAGTAAGGACGAATTCCAAAAGCGTCAACACAAAATCGTTGTGAAATCTATGTGAGACAGCCCTGGTCTTAAGAAAATCAGATACTGCCAACAGACCCTTATCATGAGGAATACAACTGTACAGAGATTCTACATCTATGCTAGCCAGCGAGCAAGATGTTTCGATACTAATGGACTCAATCTTTCGTAAGAAGTCCATAGAATCTCAAGTATACAAAGGCAAAGCCGATACAAAACCCTTAAGTACATGGTCGATATAAATACCGCTATTTTGTGTTACCGAGCCCACACCAGACACAATCGGGCGCCCCCTTAGTGGAGAGGTACCCTTGTGGATTTTAGGTAAACCATAAAATGTGGCAATCTGGGGTGTGCTCGGCAACAGAAAACGGTACTCAGCATCAGAAATGACTTTTCCAGAGAGGCCATCCTTCAGAATATTTTCTAGTTCTTTCAGAAAGATATCTGTGGGGTCCGAGGGCAGTACTCGATAACAACAACGATCGTTCAACAAGCGTTCACACATGTGCTTGTATTCTATGTGACCCATAATCACTAGGTTCCCGCCTTTGTCCGCCGGCTTAATTATTATCGAGGTGTCTTTTTCAAGTACCTGAAGAGCCTCCATCTCTGGGCCAGAGAGATTATGGAAATATGGTGAGTTAGACGGTAATCTTTCAATTTCCTCTGAGGTCATTTGTAAAAATATTTCTATGTGATCATAGTTCATAGGAGGTGCCGGTTTCTTACTTTTCGGTCGGAGATTAGTAAATGGACCCTGACCTGGTGTCCGTGTGCTTTCCTCCATTAGATCACAGAGGATTTTGAAGTCTGCATAATCACTTTCCTGTAGGCCCAATTGTTCACAGGTGGCTTTGGTGGTGTTCTTCATAAATTTATGCCATTTGAGTTTCCTTGAGAACAGATTTAAGTCCTTGGTCCACACAAATGGATCAAATCTAGTAGTGGGGACGAAAGATAAGCCCCTCTTAAGAATACTCTCTTCAATGGCACTAAGGGTCCGTGAGGAGAGGTTGATGATCTGTAATTCATCAACAGCATTCATAGTTACCTTCCCTAGACCCGATTGCGAAGATCGTAGGGCTCCCCCCTGGCTAAAAAATTCCCCTGTGATGTAAGAGAGGGAATAGAGGCAGAAGAGGAAGAGGAGGACTGAGAGGGTATCTGGGATAGGTAGTCGCCCCCTTTTCCCCCTTTGTTGTCCGATTTTGCCCATTTTCTGTTATTGTAGCGACCTCTTCCGCCTCTTCTTTGACCTCTATAATTGCCTCTTCCCCTATTTTGTTGGGGTTCCGAGTCAGAAAACTCCTGCTCGGATGAAGAGACCTCTGTCTCCGAGGGGGGTTGGGATCCCCCAGTGGACTGGTAGGCCCTGTTCTCCTTGAACTCTTTTAGGTCCTTGTTGAATTGCCTATGTTTCCTCTCCTTGATCAGACCCTGGAACCTTTCTACCGCCGTCTGCAAGGATGCCTCCCTCCTATTGAAGTCTGGATCTGTCTTATAGGAAATAGCCAATTCAACAAGGCCTTTAAGTTTCTCTGAGGATCTCTCAAAATACAAACGTTCCTCTGTCAACAGAATATTCATTAATCTAAGTGAGCTGTTCGTCAGCTCCTGTTCCCATAGGGTAAGTAGACCAGGTGACCGTACCCTCTCTGCTGGAGTGATCCTTATCCGTAGTCCCTGAGGGACAATCCGGTACTCAAGATAACTTTCGATGGACTTAATTTCCCACCACGACTTTATGTTGTTCTTATATTCCTCATAAAGGTCTGCGAATGTGTGTTTACAAGTTAATGAATTGGGCCTATCCAATTCATTAACTTCGCGCTCAAATTCGCGGCCCTAGAGATCATTAGACCATCCCCTAGGAGAGGAGACTGGGACCGCAAGATCCTGCAGAAGGAAGCCGAATGGATTCATCGGTTGCGGTCCCAGTCCCCTAGAGGTCTGAACGAGAAACTCACTTTTACATGTTTCCTATAGATCTATAGGTCTGTGTTTATACAAATGTTATTGGAAAAGGTCGATATACCCTTATGCACTGGATCCTATTATAATGGATAGAGTTTATTATCGACACGTAAAGTGTCATATCTATGTTTATCTTATTTATCTTTTACCCATACGACATCCAACTAAATATCTGTTTTGCACCTTAACATAGCATTGACGGACAACACACCGTTATTTATTAATATGTGGTAGTTCACCAAAAATGTCCTGTTAAAACTGTGAAGTGGCCAGTGCCTGAAAAGCGCATTTAGCACCATGATGCCATTATAGTGATCGATCATCAAATGCATTTATTGATAGTTCCTGATTGCTAGGATCGTATGGCTTCTTGCTCCTCCGTTATCTTTTGGGATTAATAGGGTTAACTAAGTAAGTATCTGGCGGATACACGTTTTGATATTTCTATGATCGCCACTACTTTGATGTAAGATCCACCATCACTTATCCCCAATGGCTGCTTATCCTGTTTAAATATATTGGAGGCTTTACTTATCTATGAATGAGATCTATAAATGAGACTGTGCTTGTACAGGGCAGCAGACTGAATGGGGGAAGGCATATATTATCTAGATGTCCCTACTGTAGGATGCAGCGATGGCCCCTGATTGGTTGTGGGTGGAGCGCACGGTCATCTCTGGGTGACGTGCGCTCCACCTACCTACTTCCGGTGATGCATGAGGGAGGACCGGTAGGGCTTGGTCCCTATTGGTCGGAGGTGGAACGCACGGCCATCTTACCTTTCGGCGTGCTTTCCACCCGGCCTCATTACTTTGACGCATAGTGTGATACTTATGCGATTTACCGTTAGCCCGGCTCTACTTATATGGAGGTAAATCTAGTCTGGGTTTCCCCCTTAATTAGGAGGACATTTAAGAGTATCACTTTAATCCAGATTGGCCCCTCCCATTGTCAGGATCACATGACTAACACCAACATCCCTGATTGGTCCCATTAATTGGGACAAGCCCCATTTGGCTACTTAGGGATGTTGGGAACTCCACAGAAATTGGAGCTACAACATATCTTGCCCCCTGGAGGCCCCTTCAAGATGTTCACATAGAACCGCTGACTTGGAAATCCTTCCAGTGGACCAGCTAAGTATATTTCTTTCTGGTGGTGAGTCTGTCCATCTGAACATAGCCGCGCACGGACTCTTTTATAGTCAGTTATTTGTTTTTTTGGTTGTGACCTCCAGATTCATGATCCATCTGCATGGATATCCGTTGAACACTTTATTTGTTTGACTGACATTATTTTTGTCCCCTGATGAACCCCTTCAATGAGAGGAAGGGGGGAAACGCGTCGGGACACGTGATTGTACAACCAATATCTTTCTTATACTATTACCCGGATATCCATATGGGATAGTATATTAAGGGCATCATAAGGATAGACAGCATAGGTACGTGGACGGAGTGTGCCTACCATCAAGACACATCTCCGGGCTGAAGAGTTATTAAGGGACACCGTAGGGACAGACAGTGGTGGGGCACGGGTTGCCCCGATGCGTTCCTCCCCTTTCTCTCTCTCATATTGATCTGCTTGTCTGATCCTGCTCGCCTGTGTGTTAATTGTATTGTACTGTATTTGTGTTGTGTTTTGTTGCACTAGTTGTTCCTCATTCAGAGAATTTTAACTGACCAAAATAAAGGTTAAATTTTAGGTAGTCGTACCTCAGTGATGGGATTGAATAATTCTACGACCACCCTCTTTATCTAGTATTAGAGCATTATTATGCAAAACTATTCACCTGATGAAGGGGATTTTGTCCCTGAAACGCGTAGTGAGTTTGCAATAAATACTTCTGAACATACGCCATTCGCATCTGGTTGGTTCCTTGCGCTGAGGGATGTTCCTTTCTTCCACTTTACATTAATCCTTCATGTGGGCCTTGGCACGCTCATCTGAGGACACCTGCATGTGTGGCTGCATACCTACCTACCTATTGGGGATTGATTTTATCTCAGTCTTCAATAGCGTCTTCAATTTCCCATATGTTTTCACCCTATGGTGCTCCCTGTTATTCTGTTTATATAGCAAATTCCACACTTGTTCATTTAACGTCTGATTGCAAATGAGGATAGGTGCGTAAGGTGTTAATTTCCTGTTGGGGAGGAGCCTTTGTGGAAGTGTGTGTATATATAGCAACATAGTATTAGCTTGCTAATTATAGCTTGCTGCTTTTCCAAGGCTGCTATTTCAAGTGCTGCTTTTTATAAGTGCATTGGAGATATTCAGGAGATACTCAAGAGGTAATCTGGAGGTGGATACAATCTAAACAAGTAAGATTTGTTTGTTTAAAATCTTTCCCCTCTTTACAATGGCAGACCTGGTTCTGTGCAGGAATTGTTGTGCTTTTATTTCAGGTTTCACTCTTCAGAGGTTTGGATACTGTCTGATCTGTAGACAGCTCTCCATAATGCAGCAGGAAATTACCTTTTTGAAATATGAGATTTGTAAATTAACCACTAAACAAACTCAGGCTGAGAACATTGCAATGCCACTGCCACAGAGGCCCTCTAGAAATGGAAGATGGGTTACTGTAGGTTCTGGTAGACTGAGATTTGTGGATAGAAGACATGTCCCACAGTCTGTGGCTCTTCATAATTAATTTGCAGCACTTTCAGAGTGCAAGAGCAATATGGAGGATGGCTCAAGCACAGTGGGTGAGAAACAATTATCTCCCATGCCTAAAGTATGTAAGACTGCAGCCAAAGACAAAAAGGAGAAGGTGAGGATTGATAGTAAGCAGCTGTTGGTGGGCGATTCCATCATAAGAGGTTTGAAGTTTGAGGAGAATGGTTGAGATGTCTCCTTAGTGCTACCGCTAGCAGGGATAGATGAATGGAGCCTTAATATTGTTAGGCAAGCAAAGCAGGAAAGGGAAGTGGATGTTATTGTCCATCTTGGGACAAACGATCTGGCTTGCAATCAGGTTTCAAAGGTGAAAGAACCGTTTCACACACTTGGAAAGGATATACGGGAGGTTGCATCAACTGTTTCATTCTCTGCAGTTTTGCCTGTGCATAACCTTCAGCATGACAGGAAGATGCACATTAAGGAATTCAATATATGGCTTGGTGAATGGTGACTGAACCAAGGGTTTGGCTTTGTGTCTCATGTTGGCTCTTATTGGAATGGAAAAGAACTGTACAAGAAAGATGGTTTGCATCTTTCTCTCAAGGGAACGAATGTCCTCGGTGAACAGTTCCAAGTATTTGCTAAGGAGCATTTAAACTAGGAAAGGGGGGTAAAAGAGTGCTAATCCAGCAGTCTGACTGCCCCCCGGAACAATGCCATAAGATGCCAGTAGCACAAAGGTTAAGAAATGACAAGCTCAGAGTCTTGTCTACAAATGTTTGCAGTTTAGGGAACAAGTTCAATGAACTTGAGGCTATAATGGCATCTAAGAATATAGATGTAGTGGCTGTTACTGAGACGTGGTTCAAGGGGAGTAATGACTAGGATATATCAATACCAGGGTTCTCTCTATACAGGAAAGACAGAGAAGGCAAGAAGGGGGGAGGGGTGGCCCTGTATGTGAAAAATAGCATAAAATCTAATTTGATACAAGTTAGCGAGACCAATTTAGAGTCATTTTGGGTTACCTTGCAGCTTGATGGTCATAAGGTAACTCGTGTAGGTGTGATATATAGACCACCTAGCCAAGTCAAAGAATTAGATGATCTACTAGTTGAGGAAATGGCTAAAATGACATCGAAGGGGGAAGTTATCATTATGGGAGACTTCAATCTTCCAGATGTAAACTGGAAAACCAAAATAGCTAGTTCTTCCAGGAGTACAGATATTCTAAATTCCCTACTGGGATTATCTCTACAGCAAGTAGTGGAGGAGCCAACCCGGAAGGAGGCCATTTTAGATTTAGTATTCACAAATGGGAATTTGGTATCTGATATTACTGTAGGGGAAAGCTTGGGATCTAGTGATCACCAGTCAGTGTGGTTTACTATAAGTGCAGTGACTTGAGTCACACCACACAAAAACAAAAGTTTTATATTTTAGAAAAATGTACTTTTTTTAAATTAGATTAGTGGTATATGAGTCCCTATCAGATTGGAACAGTTTTATTGGAGTCCAGGAGAAATTAGCTCAGTCAGGGAAAAAAGGCGATAAGGTATTCTTCAGATAAATAAATGAAAAAAGGAAACTAAAACAAGGAATTACAAAATTAAAAACAAAAGAAGGAAGCTATATGGAAGAAGATAAAGAACTAGCTGACTGCCTCAATAAATACTTCTGTTCAGTTTTTACAAAGGAAAATGAAGGAGAAGGACCTCAGTTAGGAAAGAAGACTAATGAATCTTTTGATGCATGTGTCTTTACTGAGGAAGAGGTTCTAAGTCAGCTGTCTAAAATTATACCAATAAGTCTACCAATAGGTCTGATGGGATACACCCAAAGCTATTAAAAGAGCTCAACGGTGAACTAGCGAAACCATAAAAAGATTTATTTAACCAATCACTGGCAACAGGATTTGTCCCAGAAGATTGGAAATTAGCAAAGGTTGTGCCCATTCACAAGAAAGGTAGTAGGGAGGAAGCTGGCAACTATAGGCCAGTAAGCCTGACATTAATAGTGGGGAAATTAATGGAAACCATACTTAAGGAGCGGATTGTGGAACATCTAAAATCCCATGGATTGAAAGATCAAAAACAGCATGGGTTTACTTCAGGGAGATCATGTCAAACTAATCTTATTGTTTTTTTTGATTGGGTGACTAAAATAATAGATGGAGGAGGTGCAGTAGACATCGCTTATCTAGACTTTAGTAAGGCTTTTGATTCTGTCCCACATAGAAGGCTTATCAATAAATTGAAGTCTTTGGGCTTGGACTCCCATATTGTTGAATGGATTAGGCAGTGGCTGAGGGACAGGCAACAGAGGGTTATAGTCAATGGAGTATATTCAGACCAAGGTCTTGTAACCAGTGGGGTACTTAAGGGATCTGTTCTGGGACCCATATTGTTTAATATCTTTATCAGCGAAATTGCAGAAGGCCTCAATGGTAAGGTGTGTCTTTTTGCTGATGACACAAAGATTTGTAACAGGGTTGATGTTGCTGGAGGGATGCACCAAATGGAAAAAGACTTAGGAAAACTAGAGGAATGGTCAAAAATCTGGCAACTAAAATTTAATGTTGATAAGTGCAAGATAATGTACCTGGGGCATAAAAACCCAAGAGCAGAATATAAAATCAGTGATACAGTATCTGAGGAAAGGGATTTAGGGATCATTATTTCAGAAGACTTAAAGGTAGGCAGATAATGTCATAGAGCAGCAGAAAATGCTAGCAGAATGCTTGGGTGTATAGGGAGAGGAATTACCAGTAGAAAGAGGGAGGTGCTCATGCCGCTCTACAGAGCACTAGTGAGACCTCATTTGGAGTATTGTGCTCAGTACTGGACACCATATCTCCAAAAGGATATTGATACTTTGGAGAGAGTTCAGAGAAGAGCTACTAAACTGGTACATGGATTGCAGGATAAAACTTACCAGGAAAGATTAAAGGACCTTAACATGTATAGCTTGGAAGAAAGAAGAGATAGAGGGGATATGATAGAAACTTTTAAATACATAATGGGAATCATTTAAAAGAAGAAAAACTGCTACAAGAGGATATAGTTTTAAATTAGAGGGGCTAAGGTTTAAAAGTAATATCAGGAGGTATTACTTTACTGAGAGAGTAGTGGATGCATGGAATAGCCTTCCTGCAGAAGTGGTAGCTGCAAATACAGTGGAGGACTTTAAGCATGCATGGGATAGGCATAAGGCCATCCTTAATATAAGATAGGGCCAGGGGCTATCCATAGTATTCAGTATATTGGGCAGACTAGATGGGCCAAATGGTTCTTTTCTGCCGACACATTCTATGTTTCTATGTAACGTTGTTTAAAAGACTTAATACAGGAGACTAAAGAAGTCTTAGTGGCATTTGAGTCTAGACTATGGACAGTGTGGACAGACATGGGTTGGGATACCACTGGACCTATGGGACAGAAGTTACTGACATCTGCTTTCATGAAGGGACTGAGACCTGCCGTCCAGACAAAACTGAAGGCATGTAAGCCTGAATGGAGGTTGACAGCACTACCTCTGTTAGTTGCTGCTGCTAAGGGTTTGGAACTAGACCTATCCACTACCAAATACTCAAAAATCAATATGGTACAAGGACAACAGAGACCATGGTCTGGTCAACAGGGACCAGACAGAGGAGGGGTGACTTTAGATGTTACAATTGTGGCAAACCTGGTCACATACGCAGAAATTGACGGTTACCCCCTCAAGAACAACAGGTGAACTCGCAGAACCAGGGTTCACTGCACACCCCTGGTCCGGTGACCTCACAATAGGATGCCAGCAACCCTGTGTCCATATCTGCCATGACTGCAACAGCCATGGCCTGCCAAATTGAGATACCAGTCCAGGTAGGCAACCAAAGGGTTCCTTTCTTAATAGACACGGGGAAGCCAAGACAGTGATCAATCCTGATTATATTAAACCATGGCAGATAAGCACACAATGTGTCCCTGCATCAGGGTTCACAGGGGAAGTGATCTTCATCCCAGAGACCATACCTATGAAATAAAAAAAGACAGTACAGTGGTGACTCATTTGAAAATATACCATTAAATCTTCTGGGTACTGATGTCCTGCAGGCACTGGGGGCTCATATTTCACTTTAATGAGGATGGTACCACACATGTAGATATTGACATCCCCAATGATGTTTTAACCAGGGTTCTAGCTTTACACCTGGAGCCGGACCAAACATCCTACAATTGGAGCAGGACCTGCAGCCATTCCCCGACAAATTGTGGGCAAAGGGTAAAACTGATATTGGCAGATTGGATGTCACTCCTTTCATGGTATATATAAAACCAGGATGTACACCACCCCGAGTCCATCAGGATCCCTTGAGTCATGCACAAGAACAATCTGTGGTCATTCAGATTGACGAGTATGTTCAAATAGGGTCCTGGTGGTGAATAATTCTCCCGCCAACACCCCCCTATTTTTGGTCAGAAAGAAAGCAGTAAAAGGTCAGCCTGTGACTTACAGGATGGTACATGACTTATTGGAAGTTAGTAAGGTTACTGTCCTGCAGACTCCAATTGTCCCAAACCCACACACCTTGTTGTCACAGGTCCGTCCAAGGGCATCATGTTATACTGTGATTGACCTTGCAAATGCATTTTTCAGTGTCCTGATCCATGTGAAATGTCAATATTTATTTGCATTCATATTTAAAGGTAAACGGTATACATGGACAGTATTGCCTCAGGGAGCTCAAAACTCACCCACCATGTATACTCAAGCCCTCCAAATCAGTCCTGACAGGTTGGCAGGTTCCTGATCAGGTTGTTTTGTTACAATATGTTGAAGATCTATTGTTATGTGCTCCTGACTATGACACTTGTAAAAATGCATCTCTGTCACTGTTGATTTTTCTGGCAGAAAGTGGGTGTAAGTCTTCCAAAGACAAGCTGCAGTTTTGCCAATCCCGTGTTACGTCCCTCGGTCACTGTTTGTCAGAAGGTGCCCAGCACCTCACTGAAGGAAAGAAAACAGGCTGTGAAGGACATCCCACCTCCTCAGGGGCTAAAGCCCCTCAGAATGTTTTTGGGACTGGTGTCCTATTGCGGACTTTGGATCCGGAATGCATCCATGTTGATGCAACCCCTTTATGACTGCTTGGCCTCTGACCCTTTTTCAATCAGCGGCCCTGCAGAGGATTCTTTTTACTCACTCAAATTGGCAATCCTGTCAACACCGGCACTGGGCATACCAGACTATGACCAGCCTTTTAACCTGTTCTGCTCAGAACTGAGTGGCCATATTACCTCAGTCCTGACCCAGAAACATAGGGACAGGCAAAGGCAGATTGCCTATCTTTCTGCCATATTAGATCCAGTCTCATGCAGCGCCCCCTCCTCTGTCAGGGCGGTCGCGGCAGTGCAGCTTATGGTGGAAAAAGCTTTGGAAGTTGTACTTGACTATCATCCCCTGGTGGTACAGACCCCTCATGACATCCACGGTATCCTTAGGTGCAACCAAAGCACATATCCATGGCATGCTTGAGTCCTTTACTTTCAAGAGATGTACTACTCTGAATCCTGCAACTCTCCCACCGATTTCGGATTCAGAAATTGGGGAAGGGGGTACAGGCCCTCTTTTACAAAATTACAAGATACTGATGAACATGATTGTGTCCAATTAATGTGGCAAGAAACTCCTGGCTTTTCATATGTAGATGATCAACCCATACCTAATCCTGATTTGATTTTTTTTTTTTGTAGCTGGCAGCAGATACATGGGTGAGGATGGCCAATTTCATACTGGATATGCAGTGGTCATGCAACATTAGGTAGTACTGGCTGAACCACTCCCTCCTCACATGTCAGCACAGGAGGCTGAGTTGAAGTCATTCTCTGAAGCATGTAAAATGGCACAAGGTAAACAACAAATATTTTTACAGACTCCAGGTACGGTTTGGTATTGCACATGATTAGGGCCCTATTTGGAGAGCCAGGGACTTCCTTACCTCTGCAGGTCAACCTATAAAGAACAAGACTCAGTGTTTGAACTAACAAACTCACTACTACTTCCAGAGGAAGTAGCCATTGTCAAGGTTAAGGCACATACCAGACAAGAAAACTGTGAGGCTAGGGGCAACAACAGGGCAGATGGGGCTGCAAAAGAGTCAGCAGTGAAGCCTTGGAAACCCGAGGTTATCCCTGTCGACGTCCTGGAGCCTCACCACATGTCTTAAGACGTGTTGATTAAACGGTCTGCACAGGCAGATGAAGGAGAAAAGAGCTCTGGACTCAGAGAGGAGCAGTGCCGAATGGGCAGGGACTCTGGGAAGTGTCAGGAAAAATATGCCTACCCAGATCCCTCTATCCTATGATGGCACAGGAAGCCCACGGTACCACACACCAAGCAAAGGGTCCTATGGTGAGCACGGTACTGAAGAGATGGGTCGCACCTGGTTTCTCAACTATTGCCAGTAGATTTGTACAAGGCCGTATGATCTGTGCTCTAAACAACCCCGAACAGGTAGTTAAGACAACTAGGAAACATACACCTAGGCCATTTTACCCATTCCAGAGACTGCAAATAGACTATATACAGTTACTGAAGGTAGGAACATACGAATATGTGCTTGTGTGCATTGATCTCTTTTCAAGATGGCCAGAGGCTATCCCTGTATCTACTGCAAATGCCAAAAATACTGCAAAGAAACTGGTCAGTGAAATTGTGTGCAGATATGGAGTCCCTGAAGTGATAGAATCAGACAAAGGAAGGGGGGGGGATGAAGGAGACCGGGAAGCCCTGGACTGAGTGCCTACCCTTGCCATGTATTCCATCCGCACCACCCCAGGGAAAAGGTCTCCCTTCCAAGTTTTGTTAAAGACTGAGACTGCTATTAAAGTTGAAGGAAAACCTAACTGGATACATGCCTTCCATTATATTTGTATATTCATTTTAAATTGACATTCGGATAAGTCTATTGGTTTGCATACCTATTCCTTGTTTGAGTGGAGTATTGACCAACTGGATACCTGTTTATCAAGGTATTAAACTTACTGTAGGCCTACCACACACTTCTCAAGTTTTGTCAGGCCCACATCAGTAATGAAATCTAGCACGGCCTGTACTTTGCAGAGGTGACTTTTCCATTCAGAACTGAAAATTACCACATCAAGGTAAGCAGCTGTATAGTCACGATGTAGCCTCAAGATTAGATCCTTCAACCACTGAAACGTAGCACGGTCTCCATGTAACCTGAATGGCATCACTACATAATGAAACAACCCCTCTGGAGTGGAGAATGCAGTATTCTTTTTAGCCTCATCTGATAATGGTATCTGACATTAACCCTGTAAGATCAAGAGTTGTGATCTACCTTAACTCAATTTCTCAATCAGTTCATGTACCCTGTGATACACTTCAAATTTAAAAATGTTAAAAGTAATTAAAAAATCTCAATATCCCATTGCATTTGGGATTAGTAAAATTTGGCTTGACTACTCACTGGTAGATTCTTCGATGACCCCTAAATCAAGCATAGGATACACTAAGGGCGGGTGTGTGGTGCACAGGAAGTGACGCTGGCCCTGTTTGGCATGGCCTTGTGAAAGTAGAGGCAATGGGCATTATAAGATTTCCAGGGAGCCCCCAGCCAGCTTCAGTGGTTTCTATCAGCACAAAGCTGCTTTCTCTGACCCCTGATTTACACCACTCCTTCCTAAGGTGAAAATGGAAGAAAATGTGGGTTAGTGTGCTAATATTCCAGAAGGAACAGATGAGATGGACCAATATTCCCTGGAGGTGGTAAGGGGGTTTCTTAACTTTTGTTTTTATTGCACTTTGGGTCTGATATATTTAATTGTATTATCCTAGAGTCCCAAAGAATGGTCAACGAAGGCCACTGCTAAAGTTAAAAGGGATTGTGCGATTTGTAAGAAGAGGCTATCCCCTGTTTGGCTGAAACCCTTGTGTAATGATTGCATTAAAAAAGACGGTAGAAGAGAAATCCTCGTCTTTTCTGAAAAATATTAAAGAGCTGATCAAAGATAAAGAAACTTCTGTTTTAAAGGTTTTTAAAAGGCCCCTTCCCACTACTTCCCGAAGTAAACCATCTTCCCCTGTAGAGGCTTCCAACACAGATTTTTCAGAAGATGAGGACGAAGGAGAATTATATAGAGACTCTTCCTCTTCTTGTGGTGATGAAGCGACATGGAAACCCCTAGCCTTTCTGGAAGATACTGACATTCTACTTAAAGATATTAGGGCTACAATGAAATTTAATGACTGTAAAGAACATAAATCAATTCAGGATATTATGTTTTGGGATTTGGGCCATAAGAGTTTTCCCCCTTAATGATAATATTAAATATTTAATCCAAAATGGAAAAGGCTGAATAAAAATGTTTACCACCTTGTGAATATAAAGCGTAAATACGCGTTTGAAGAAGAGGAATCCTCCTGCTTGGATAGAGCCCCAAAAGTTGAGGCACCTGTGGCAAAAAATGCCTTTTAAAGATCTGCATTATAGTTTGAGGATTTGGGGACCTTAAAATACTCAATGGGTAGGAAAGCAGAAATATACCTCAAAAAAGCTTGGGAATCCTCTAGCCAATCCTTTGAACCTAACATCACTGCATCTTCCATGGCTAGGTCCCTAAAATTGGGCTCCAAGAACTAGAATCGCATATTCATGATAAAACCCCTAGAGACCAATTTTTATCAGTCATTCCTATCATTATGAAAGCGGTTGATTTTATTTCGGATACCTCGGCAGATTCATTAAGGCTTAATGCAATAATCGCAGCTTTCTCCAATTCTGCGAGAAGGGCTCTTTGGTTAAAAAATTGGTCGGCAGATTCAAGGTCTAAAAATAAATTATGCTCCCTTCCTTGTCACAGGGAATTTCTCTTTGGCCCCATGCTTGATGAGGTTCTTGAAAAGGCCTCAGTTAAGAAGAAGGGCTTTCCAAAACCTTTCACTTCCACACAAAAATGTGTTGTTGTTTTTTTCACACCAACAGGAAAAATCTGTTCAGTGGGGCCAGAAAAGACAGGTCATGAAAGGAATCCTACCCTAATAAAAGAGATAAGGGTTTCCTGTTTAGTTCCAAATCTATCTCCAAAGACAAACCTAATAAGCATTGATGCCAGATACCCAGTGGGGGCAAAATATCCTTTTTTTCTCAGGCCTTGGAAGAAATAGCAAGGAGCCCTTTGAAAACATTCCCATATAAAAAAAAATCAGTTTGAATTTTCTAACTCCCCTCCAGAAAGACAAAAAATTACAGACGTTACTGGGACATCAGAAAGAGCATTTTTCTTAAAGCAAGACATTTTTGTCCTTCTAGACAAGTTCTGTTCCCCGTGCTGCAAAGCGAAAGAGGGAGAGATTTCTACTCCAGTCTGTTTCCGGTGCCATGATTCCGATTTCGCATGATATCTAAAAGTCTTGAATCAGTACCTAACTTACATAAAGTTCAGGATGGAGTCGATTCAGTCTACAATAAAGTACCTATTTTCAAACTGTGTAATGTTAATCGATATAAAAGATGCGTATTATCACGTACCCATTCATCCAAGTTCCCAAAAATTCTTGAGAGCGATGGATCGAGGGAGAAATCCTCCATCTCCAGTACAATGCCCTTCCATTTGGAATTTTGCAAGCCCCCATGCTTTTTTTCAAAACTCATGGCAGAAGTGATGGCTCATATAAGGGAAAGGAACATTTGGATAGTACCTTACTTGGATGATTTTCTGTTGATAGCAGAATCACTGGGGATTCTCCTAGAACATCTTAATTATACGATTACCATTCTAACATAGTAACATAGTACATAAGGCCGAAAAAAGACATTTGTCCATCCAGTTTGACCTGTTATCCTGCAAGTTGATCCAGAGGAAGGCAAAAAAAACCCTATGAGGTAGAAGCCAATTTTCTCCACTTTAGGGGAATATAAACTTCCTTCCCGACTCCAATCAGGCAATCAGAATAACTCCCTGGATCAACGACCCCTCTCTAGTAGCTATAGCCTGTAATATTATTAAGCTCCAGAAATACGTCCAGGCCCCTCTTGAATTCCTTTATTGTACTCCCCATCACCACCTCCTCAGGCAGAGAGTTCCATAGTCTCACTGCTCTTACCGTAAAGAATCCTTTTCTATGTTTGTGTACAAACCTTCTTTCCTCCAGACGCAGAGGATGTCCCCAGAGGATGTCTGCAGAAGTTAGAGTGGCAGATAAAGTGGGAGAAATAGTCCCTAATCCCGTCCCTTCTACGTTTATTTCTGGGTTTTATTCTGAACTTGGTAAACCAGAGATGTGTTCTCCCTCAGAAAAAGGCACTCTAATTCAGAATGTTCAGATTCTGTGTCAAGCAGAGTCTACTACGATCAGATGGGGTATGGCGGTATCAGGGAAAATGACCTCTTCCATTCCCGCAGTGAATTAAGCCCTCTTTCATTCCCATCTGCTCCAGTGGAAGATACTGGAAACCTGGGACAGTTCCCCCCTAACTTTAGACCAACCTCTACAGTTAAACCTTCAGGTTTTTCGTCTTTGACCTGGTGGATGTCCCTAGAAAACCTGAGGGGTTACCTTGGGTCTTGGTAGATCAGTTGGTAATTACAACAGATGCCAGTCCAAAGGGTTGGGTGACCCATTCTGTACTAGGTGTCCTTCAAGGCCATTGATCGCAGATACAGTCACAAGAATCCTAGAATGTGAGGGAACTAAGGGCTCTCAAGTGCAAGGGCTATCTGACAAGGCCGAGGGGTCGACATGTCAAGGTATTCTTGGACAACTCCACAGCAGTTGCATATCTGAGCAGGCAGGGAGGAACCAGGTGGTCTCCATCTTTGATGTCACTAGCTCAGGAAACTATTCAACTATTATTCCTCTGGTTCTGACCATGACAGCTGTTCACCTCAGGGGGGCGGACAACACAGAAGCAGATTATGTTGGATGTTTTTTCCTACTGTGTGCCAATTACACAGAAGCTTTTTCTTTTTATCTACTTCATAGTCTCTACCTTTGTTTTCATGTGTCACATAGATATACAGTACATACAAGGTGTAGTTTGGCCATTAACCCTATAATTACTGATTATTTTATTATCAGTAATTCAGGGGGATATGTTACAGGGCTGAGATTCAGGCTTGTTTTGACATTTAAATTAGACAAATGGTTGAGTGAGTAACATCACTTTGCTATGTGGTTACATAGTCATGACCCCACCCCTTCGAGTGCTTACATCACAGGTGCAATTAATTGGGGTAGGCAGGTGTTAATATACCTGGCCACTGGGGCATTTCTCAAACAGAACAGCTTCTTGTGTAGTATTAGATGCAGGAAGTGGGACCACCATACAATCTAAGGCTAAGTATCTTTTGTCTCTATTTTTAGACTATAGGTCAATTACATGGTGTATGTATACTTATGTGACCATGATATTGAAAGTATTTGTATATGTTGTTGTATATTGTAGTTAAATGGGTTTTCTTATCTTGCTACTTCATTCTCAATTGCTGCCAGCTAGCTGTTCACTTCCTGGTTTTTCTGTAGATAAGGCTGGGCGGGCTTAGGCAGCTAGAGTGAAGGCAGGCCACACTTCCTTATGACATCACACTGAGAGCTGAGTCCTGCGTTCATGTGAAAAGTATGACTCATCAGTCTGGCAGCCTGCAGTGTGTGAAGGGAATGGTCACTCATAGAGCCATGTGAAGTGAGCTCAGTGTACAGTAACACGTGGCTGTTCTGCAGTTTTACACATAAAATCTCTGTCTGATCTTTTACAAACCCATTCTGTGCATCAAAAACTATAATTCCATATTATACATGAGCCCAAAAGCTTGACCAACCCCCACCCACCAGCACTGATGCAGATTTGTTTCCATAACAGCTGTACTCCAGTTATGTATAAACCTTACACTATGTATCTTTATAGATGCATATACAGCTCAGCTATATGTGTCTTCTCCAGTCCCCTAACATCACTTTGGCTGAATGGCTTCCTTTACAGCCCTGCTACATCTTTATTCTACTCCCCCGCTAGCACTGTGTCTGAAAAGCTTCATATACAGCTCTGCTACATCTGTCTATCTCTTCAACCAGCACTGTGTCAGAACAGCCGCATATTCAGATCGGTTTCCCTCTTCAACCAGCACTGTGTCAGAACAGTCACGAACTCAAGAAGAATTGCGACTGCCACTAGATCACCAGGGAATGATGTGCGCAGGCGAGCGGTGGCCGTATCCATGGGCAGCGGCTATAAACAATGCTATATGATTTTTCAATTTTATTCAAAACCTAAAGATTTAGAAAAAGGATTATATTTAGGAAAAGCCTGGGGGGGGGGGGATGAAACTATGATTACCCAGATGATAATGCCCCTTTAAGGGTACTTTCACACTTGCGGCAGGACGGATCCGACAGGCTGTTCACCATGTCGGATCCGTCCTGCGGCTATTTTGCCGGACCGCCGCTCCGTCTGCATTCACTATAATGGGGACGGGGGCGGAGCTCCGGCGGTGCACGGCGAAAGCCACCGGACTAAAAAGTCGGACATTTTAGTCCGGCGGCTATAGCCGTGCTGCGCCGGAGCTCTGCCCCCATCCCTATTATAGTCAATGTGGACGGAGCGGCGGTACAGCGAAATAGCCGCAGGACGGATCCGACATGGTGAACAGCCTGTCGGATCCGTCCTGCTGCAAGTGTGAAAGTACCCTAATATTTTTTTCATATTTTTTTTTTTTTACTCAGACCAACTTGGTTCTTGAAGATCCAGTGGATCTGATGCCTCTATAATACACTGCAGCCTGATCAGGCTTAGGCCGAATGCACACGGCCGTGTTCCGCGGCCAAGAGCGGTCTGTGGTATGCCGGGCTGGATTCCTGTTCAGAGCAGGAGCGCACTGCGTCATTGGTTGCTATGACGCGTGCGCTTCATGTTGCCGCTGTACTACAGTAATACACTATACCAGTGTATTACTGTAGTGCAGCGGCGGCATGAAGCGCACGCGTCATAGCAACCAATGACGCCGTGCGCTCCTGCTCTGAACAGGAATCCAGCCCGGCATGCCGCATGCATTCGGCCTTAGGGTACTTAAACACTAGCGGCAGGACAGCCTGCCGGATCCATCCTGCCGCTATTTCGCCGTGCCACCTCTCCGTCCCCATTGACTATAATGGGAAGGGGAGCGGAGCTCCGGCGCAGTACGGCAGTGCGCTGTGAGAGGCCGCCGGAAGAAAAAGTTGGACCTGCAGTACTTTTTGTCTCGCCGCGCACTGCCGGAGTTCTGCCCCCGTCCCCATTATAGTCAATACGGGCGGAGCGAATCTGTCCTGCCGCAAGTGTGAAACTACCCTTTATGCCATGGCAAGCTGGATGCCTGTGAAGGCGTCCGGTTGCCATGGTAACCATCGGGGCTGACACAGCAGCGCCCGGGAGGCAGCTCCATCCCTGGAAGGGGTTAACAGCTGACATCAGCTGCCAGCATGGGGTTCCCCTCAGCCAACCATGAAAAACTGAAAGAGAGGGAAGGGGGGGTTGAGGTTGGGACAGTTATCCACAGCAGGGGGTGGGGAATCGTGAAAGTTATCCACAGCAGGGGGGAGGGGGAATCGGGACAGTTATCCACAGCGGGGCGGGGGGGGGGGGGGGTAGGTTCAGTTATCCACAGCAGGGGGGGGGGTAGGGACAGTTATCCACAGCAGGGGGGGGGGGGGTAGGGACAGTTATCCACAGCAGGGGGTGGGGGCAGTTATCCACAGCAGGGGGGGTAAGGACAGTTATCCACAGCAGGGCAGCTCTCCTCACCATTCACTGATCCCGGCTGCTCTGCAAAACGCTGACAGCTTCCCTCCTCCTCCTCCTGTAGGGGGGAGTCGGCACAGTAACCCAGAGCAGCCCGTTCTCACCATTCACTGACCCTGGCTGTGCTGCTGAACGATGACAGCTCCCCTCCTCCTCCTCCTCCTCCTCCTCCACCTCCACCACCTGAAAGGGGCGGGGGTCGGCACAGTTACACACAGCAGCGCAGCCCCGTTCTCCTCACCATTTACTGATCGGGGCTGCGCTGCTGAAGGCTGACAGTTCCCCTCCTCCACCATTCTCTCCCTCTACAACCGACCGCTGCATACAGAGCAAAAAGCGGCTCTGTTTGTGAAGCGGCAACGCTCTGGGCATTGGGCGGCGTGCGCTCATGTGATGACTGAGCGCCAGGCAAGAAGAAAGAGGAGGAGCTTATGCGCAAGCGCGGCCCAGGGACTCGCTCCAGAGGAGGTGGACGTTTCTAGGGGAGACCAAATCAAACACTGGAGTACAATCCACAATATTTGACCTAGAAAGGTAGAAATTTAATAATAGTTTATATGGGCAAAAATGATCATTGGCACATACTTAATGAAAGTATGATCATTAAGATGAGAATACCCCTTTAAGTAAAGGTGTCTTATGTTAAATCTGCAAGAGTTGTGTGTTATTCCTGGTGATACCAAGGCAACATACTGGTAGCTGTGGTATAAACTGAGAACAATTCCATGAGCTAGGGGGAAAAAGGGAATATTGACAGTGTTCATCTAAAAATTGGTGATATTCTGCCCTTTTTACACCAGTAAGGTCAGATATTGCTGTTGATAGCAATTATTGATATTAATAAGCAATATTTATTGTTTTTCACCATCTTTTCTTTTCCCTCATTCCCAGGGACAACCCAACAGGGATAGACACCTTTTTTCTCTCCTGGCTGGATCATCTGCTCTATATCTTTCCTCATCTGAGATTAATACCCAGATTAATTCAAAAACTGAGGTCAGAGCAGGTGAGACTAATTTTGATAGCACCCTTTTGGCCAGGGAGAATCTGGTTCACCTGGCTGAGAAGGATGTCCCTCTCAGATCCCTGGGTACTACGATTACGGAGGGATCTCATCTTTCAGGGTCCGGTGTTTCATCCAGATTGAGAAAAGTTGCACCTGACGGCCTGGAATTTGAGAGGGGCATCCTAAGAAGAATAGGTTTTATCTAATCAGGTTGTTTCTACCCTTTTATCCAGCAGGAAGCCGGTCACATCAAAACTGTATTTGAGAATTTGATCTGCCTTTTTGAGTTTTTGTCAGTGTTCAGTAGATTCATTACTGCCCCCTCCTATGCCAAAGATTTTAGATTTAAACAAAAAAACTGATTGTTTTTATTAATGTATCTCTGGCCTAAATCCTTGGGTAAAGAGGTTTTTTTAAGGCGGTGGGATGACTTACTCCACCTGATAACCTTAAAATTCCACTCTGGGACCTTAATTTGGTCTATTCTAGCTTGACGAATCCCCCATTTGAACCATTGGATGAGATTCCAATTAACATCCTATCCATTAAGACATTTTTTTTTTTTTTTTTTTTTTTTTTTTTTTATGGCCATCACCTCAGCCAGAAGGATAAGAACAATTAGTGCCCTCTCTAACCCTCCTTTTACTAATTTCCTAGAGAATAGAGTGGTTATTAGAACAGACCCAGCTTTCCTACCCAAGGCTGTATCCCCCTTTCATCGTTCTTAGGAGACTGTTTTATCTTCTTTATGTCAAAACCCAAAGAACCATAAGGAAAGAAAGGGTTAATTACTCTTACCGGTAATTGGATTTTCCAATAGCCTCCCCAACGGCACTGAGGAGGGTGCTCCCCGCCTCCAGGACAGGAAACAACATGGAAGCTCAAACTTTAGGTAAGGGGAGGAGGCCCCTTTTAATCAGTGAATAACAAAGTACACCATAATGATGCAAAAAATAAATATTAATCCAACTGGAATCAAAGAACCAACATGAAAACATAAATTCAAATAAATAATAATTAAGGGTGGGAATCCCCTAGTGCCATTGGGGAGGCTACTGGAAAATTCAATTACCGGTAAGAGTAATTAACCCTTTTCCCTGGCGCCTCCCCCAACGGCACTGACGAGGAAAAACAGAGGAGTTTTTTAGGGTGGGATTATGGCAGAAAGAATTCTTCGCCCAAAGGATAAATCCTGATTATGCATGGACCTTTAATTTATAATGGTTGAAGAAAGTCATTGGATTTGCACACACAGTTGCCTTACAGATTTGTTCAGTTGAGATGGACGGATTTTCTCAAGCGGTCGACATAGCTCATGTTGAATGGGCCCTGAGTCCCTTTGGAAGATCCAGGTTTTTCTAAGTATAACACAGAGAAATTGCCTGCTATATCCATCTTGCAATAGTGGCTGGCTGCCTGACCTTTGTTAGGTCCCTGAAACTGAAGGAGGAGGTGATCGGACTGCATTTCTTCTCTCCAGATTTTTAGGTAGGCAAGAACACATCTTCCATCCAGGTTATGAAAGCGCCTCTCTTGGTTTGTCGAAGGTGATGGACAAAATGATGGTAGATTGACTTCCTGATTACAGTGAACGCCGATATTTTTGGTTTCTGCATTTTTTCAGGCACGGTTGTATGTCGTACATTAAACCAGCTGTATTACAACCAGTGCCCCACAACAAAATGGAGGCTGTTGTGAAGGCCCTCATGGAGGCTAATCTGAAGCAAAGAGAGACAAACCTGCAGCAACGTGAGGCTAATAAACAGCAGTAGAAGTCTAACCAGTTGCTGCTACAACACGTGATTGCTTTTCAGACAGCAAAGGCAACCCCGAGCGTCCACGATGCACGGAAAGCAGTCCGTGCCACGATTCCTAAGATGAGCCCCACAGACTACATCGAAACCAACCTGGTGATGTATGAGAAAGTGGCCATCAGTGAAAAGCTACCCTGTGACCAGTGGGCTGAGGTCGTCTCTCCATTCCTGGCATCCGATTCCCAGCAGGTGTATTTCGACATGCCAGGGATCAAGCGACCGACTACCAAAAAGTAAAGGGTGAGATTTTGGCAAAACTGGGGGTGATTGTGTTGGTCCGGGCCCAGCGGGTACATCAGTGGGGGTTTAAGCCGGCTGAGCCTGCGAGGACCCAGTTTTATGACTTATTCCACTTCTTGCAAAAGTTGCTACAGCCTGATGTGCTGAGTCCCATGGCTAATCTGGATTGACTTTTGGTTGATATGTTCTGGAGGGCTCTGCCACCCCCTCTCCAGCACTGGATCGGCCAGGTGTCTCCTGGCAATGCCCTAGAAATGGTGGGCCTGGTGTAGTGCAACTAGGCTACTAAGACTGTTACAGGGGGTTCTTTTGGGAGGGGGGCAGTCAAACCCCATAAATCTCCATCCCATACCCAGCGACTTGTACCAACCAAACCCACCCGGGGTGTTCCCTCTACCGACCTGGCTCCGATAGTCTGCTGGCTGTGTCAGGAGCCGGGCCATGTAAAAGCTGACTGTCCCCATCAGGTGGAACCCATGGATACTGACAATGGCTACCGTCAGTCGCTATATGCCAGGCAGCTGTGTGCAGTAGGTACCCCAAAAACTCTAAAACACCTGTGCCAGGTGGAGGTAGGAGACACTCCAGTGGAGGCTCTGCTGGACTGGTCTAGTGTCTCTAGTAAGGGTTCCCCTGGTACGGTCATCGGAGTATACTGGATGGAAAGTCAGGGTCATGTGCAACCATGGAGACTTAAAAGACTATCCCACCGCCCTGGTGTCTCTAACCACAGGGGCTGGCAGATGAACTCATAAAGTGGCAGTTGCCCCAAATTTACACTACAAACTTATAATAGAGAGAGAGACTTCCCGGCACTGTAGCCTGCTATGAGAGTGACTGATACCCATGAGACACGGTTAACCCTAACAGAGTGTCTCGGCTCAGGGGGGAGACCAGAACCCTGGGAACCTGAGACCGAAGGGCCAGTGGTAGGGGTAACCGCCACTTCAGGGGGAGACAACTCCGCTAAGTGTGATGGTGGGAGATATGGAAGACTTGCCACCGGGTCCTGAATTGGCAGACCTCAATGTCTCCAAGGATAATTTTGGTACCATCCAACGTCGGGACCGAACCCTATCCCACGCCTGGGAAAATGTGTTAATAGTATATGGTGAACCACAACAACCTGGGGCAGAGTCAGTGTTTTCCCCGTTTTGTGGTTCATCAAGATATGTAGTATCGGGTAATCCAACTACGGGGTGAACTTATTGAACAGTTGATGGTCCCCAAGGCTTATCGCAAGCTTGTGTTAGATCTAGCTCACCAACACGTTCTAGAGGGTCACCTGGGGATGCAGAAAACTCAGTATTGTATTCTACAGCGGTTTTACTGGCCCAGCATATTCAAAGAAGTGGAATAGTTTTGTAAGTATTGCCCGACCTGCCAGATAACTAGCCCCCAGCCACATTTCCGTAGTACCCTAGTACTCTCCCGTTTATCGAAATACTGTTTGACCGAAATAGCTATGGACCTCATAGGCCCAGTACCGAAGTCTGCCAGAGGGCATCAACACATCTTAGTCATTCTAGACTACGACACTCGCTGCTCGGAGGCGGTGCCACTCCAGCATACTTCGGCCAAACTCATAGCTAAGGAGTAGAGTTGAGCGGACACCTGGATGTTCGGGTTCGAGAAGTTCGGCCGAACCTCCCGGAAATGTTCGGGTTCGGGATCCGAACCCGATCCGAACTTCGCCCCGAACCCCATTGAAGTCAATGGGGACCCAAACTTCTTGGCACTAAAAAGGCTGTAAAACAGCCCAGGAAAGGGCTAGAGGGCTGCAATAGGCAGCAACATGTAGGTAAATCCCCTGCAAACAAATGTGGATAGGGAAATGAATAAAAATAAAATAAATAAAAATTAACCAATATCAATTGGAGAGAGGTCCCATAGCAGAGAATCTGGCTTCACGTCACCCACCACTGGAACAGTCCATTCTCAGATATTTAGGCCCCGGCACCCAGGCAGAGGAGAGAGGTCCCGTAACAGAGAATCTGTCTTCATGTCAGCAGAGAATCAGTCTGCATGTCATAGCAGAGAATCAGGCTTCACGTCACCCACCACTGCAACAGTCCATTGTCAGATATTTAGGCCCAGCACCCAGGCAGAGGAGAGAGGTCCCATAACACAGAATCTGTCTTCATGTCAGCAGATAATCAGTCTTCATATCAGCAGAGAATCAGGCTTCACGTCAGCCACCACTGTAACAGTCCATTATCATAAATTTAGGCCCCGGCACCCAGTCAGAGGAGAGAGGTCCCATAACACAGAATCTAGCTTCATGTCAACAGAGAATCAGTCTTCATATCATAGCAGAGAATCAGGCTTCACTTCACCCACCACAGTAACAGTCCATTATCATAAATTTAGGCCCAGGCACCCAGGCAGAGGAGAGATGTCCCATAACACAGAATCTGGCTTCATGTCACCAGAGAATCAGTCTGCATGTCATAGCAGAGAATCAGGCTTCACGTCACCCACCACTGCAACAGTCCATTGTCAGATATTTAGGCCCAGCACCCAGGCAGATGAGAGAGGTCCCATAACACAGAATCTGTCATCATGTCATAGCAGAGAATCAGGCTTCACGTCAGCCACCACTGCAACAGTCCATTGTCAGATATTTAGGCCCAGCACCCAGGCAGAGGAGAGAGGTCCCATAACACAGAATCTGTCTTCATGTCAGCAGAGAATCAGTCTGCATGTCATAGCAGAGAATCAGGCTTCACGTCACCCACCACAGTAACAGTCCATTATGATAAATTTAGGCCCCGACACCCAGTCACAAGAGAGAGGTCCCATAACACAGAATCTGTCTTCGTGTCAGCAGAGAATCAGTCTTCATATCACAGCAGAGAATCAGGCTTCACGTCAGCCACCACTGCAACAGTCCATTGTCATATATTTAGGCCCAGCACCCAGGCAGAGGAGAGAGGTCCCGTAACAGAGGATCTGCCTTCATGTCAGCAGAGAATCAGTCTGCATGTCATAGCAGAGAATTAGGCTTCACGTCAGCCACCACTGCAACAGTCCATTGTCATATATTTAGGCCCTGCACACAGGCAGAGGAGAGAGGTCCCGTAACAGAGAATCTGTCTTCATGTCAGCAGAGAATTAGTCTGCATGTCATAGCAGAGAATCAGGCTTCATGTCAGCCACTACTGCAACAGTCCATTGGCATATATTTAGGCCCAGCACACAGGCAGAGGAGAGAGGTCCCGTAACAGAGAATCTGTCTTCATGTCAGCAGAGAATTAGTCTGCATGTCATAGCAGAGAATCAGGCTTCACGTCACCCACCACTGCAACAGTCCATTGGCATATATTTAGGCCCAGCACCCAGGCAGAGGAGAGAGGTCCCGTAACAGAGAATCTGTCTTCATGTCAGCAGAGAATCAGTCTGCATGTCATAGCAGAGAATCAGGCTTCACGTCACCCAACATTGGAACAGTCCATTGGCATATATTTAGGCTCCGGCACCCAGACAGAGGAGAGGTTCATTCAACTTTGGGTAGCCTCGCAATATAATGGTAAAATGAAAATAAAAATAGGATTGAATGAGGAAGTGCCCTGGAGTACAATAATATATGGTTAAGGGGAGGTAGTTAATGTCTAATCTGCACAAGGGATGGACAGGTCCTGTGGGATCCATGCCTTGTTCATTTTTATGAACGTCAGCTTGTCCACATTGGCTGTAGACAGGCGGCTGCGTTTGTCTGTAATGACGCCCCCTGCCGTGCTGAATACACGTTCAGACAAAACGCTGGCCGCCGGGCAGGCCAGCACCTCCAAGGCATAAAAGGCTAGCTCTGGCCACGTGGACAATTTAGAGAGACCCAGAAGTTGAATGGGGCCGAACCATCAGTCAGTACGTGGAGGGGTGTGCACACGTACTGTTCCACCATGTTAGTGAAATGTTGCCTCCTGCTAACACGTTGCGTATCAGGTGGTGGTGCAGTTAGCTGTGGCGTGTTGACAAAAGTTTTCCACATCTCTGCCATGCTAACCCTGCCCTCAGAGGAGCTGGCCGTGAAACAGCTGCCTTGGCGACCTCTTGCTCCTCCTCTGCCTTGGCCTTGGGCTTCCACTTGTTCCCCTGTGACATTTGGGAATGCTCTCAGTAGCGCGTCTACCAGCGTATGCTTGTACTCGCGCATCTTCCTATCACGCTCCAGTGCAGGAAGTAAGGTGGGCACATTGTCTTTGTACCGTGGATCCAGCAGGGTGGCAACCCAGTAGTCCGCACACGTTAAAATGTGGGCAACTCTGCTGTCGTTGCGCAGGCACTGCAGCATGTAGTCGCTCATGTGTGCCAGGCTGCCCAGGGGTAAGGACAAGCTGTCCTCTGTGGGAGGCGTATCGTCATCGTCCTGCCTTTCCCCCCAGCCACGCACCAGTGATGGGCCCGAGCTGCGTTGGGTGCCACCCCGCTGTGACCATACTTCATCCTCATCCTCCTCCACCTCCTCCTCATCCTCGTCCTCCAGTAGTGGGCCCTGGCTGGCCACACTTGTACCTGGCCTCTGCTGTTGCAAAAAAACTCCCACTGAGTCACTTCGAAGAGACTGGCCTGAAAGTGCTAAAAATGACCCCTCTTCCTCCTCCTCCTCCTCCTGGGCCACCTCCTCTTCCATCATCGCCCTAAGTGTTTTCTCAAGGAGACATAGAAGTGGTATTGTAACGCTGATAACGGCGTCATCGCCATTTGCCATGTTGGTGGAGTACTCGAAACAGCGCAACAGGGCACACAGGTCTCGCATGGAGGCCCAGTCATTGGTGGTGAAGTGGTGCTGTTCCGCAGTGCGACTGACCCGTGCGTGCTGCAGCTGCAGCTGAAACTCCACTATGGCCTGCTGCTGCTCGCACAGTCTGTCCAGCATGTGCAAGGTGGAGTTCCACCTGGTGGGCACGTCGCATATGAGTCGGTGAGCGGGAAGGCCGAAGTTACGCTGTAGCGCAGACAGGCGAGCAGTGGTGAACTTCTGCACCACCAAATTCAGCACATGCACCAGGCAAGGGATGTGCGTCAAACCGGCTAGTCCCAGAGCTGCAACGAGATTTCGCCCATTATCGCACACCACCAGGCCGGGCTTGAGGCTCACCGGCAGCAACCACTCGTCGGTCTGTTGTTCTATACCACGCCACAACTCCTGTGCGGTGTGGGGCCTGTCCCCCAAACATATGAGTTTCAGAATGGCCTGCTGACGTTTACCCCGGGCTGTGCTGAAGTTGGTGGTGAAGGTGTGTGGCTGACTGGATGAGCAGGTGGAAGAGGAGGAGGAAGCCGAGAAGGAGGAGGTGGCAACAGGAGGCAAAGAATGTTGCCCTGCGATCCTTGGCGGCGGAAGGACGTGCGCCAAACAGCTCTCCGCCTGGGGCCCAGCTGCCACTACATTTACCCAGTGTGCAGTTAGGGAGATATAGCGTCCCTGGCCGTGCTTACTGGTCCACATATCTGTGGTTAGATGGACCTTGCTACAGATGGTGTTGCGCAGTGCACACTTGATTTTATCGGATACTTGGTTGTACAGGGAAGGCACGGCTCTCTTGGAGAAGTAGTGGCGGCTGGGAACAACATACTGTGGGACAGCAAGCGACATGAGCTGTTTGAAGCTGTCTGTGTCCACCAGCCTAAATGACAGCATTTCATAGGCCAGTAGTTTAGAAATGCTGGCATTCAGGGCCAGGGATCGAGGGTGGCTAGGTGGGAATTTACGCTTTCTCTCAAATGTTTGTGAGATGGAGAGCTGAACGCTGCCGTGTGACATGGTTGAGATGCTTGGTGACGGAGGTGGTGGTGGTGGTACATCCCCTGTTTGCTGGGCGGCAGGTGCCAACGTTCCTCCAGAGGCGGAGGAAGAGGCCGAGGCGGCAGCAGCAGAAGAGGCCGAGGCGGCAGCAGCAGAAGAGGTAGCAGGGGGAGCCTGAGTGACTTCCTTGGTTTTAAGGTGTTTACTCCACTGCAGTTCATGCTTTGCATGCAGGTGCCTGGTCATGCAGGTTGTGCTAAGGTTCAGAACGTTAATGCCTCGCTTCAGGCTCTGATGGCACAGCGTGCAAACCACTCGGGTCTTGTCGTCAGCACATTGTTTGAAGAAGTGCCATGCCAGGGAACTCCTTGAAGCTGCCTTTGGGGTGCTCGGTCCCAGATGGCGGCGGTCAGTAGCAGGCGGAGTCTCTTGGCGACGGGTGTTCTGCTTTTGCTCACTGCTCCCTCTTTTGCTACGCTGTTGGCTCGGTCTCACCACTGCCTCTTCCTCCGAACTGTGAAAGTCAGTGGCACGACCTTCATTCCATGTGGGGTCTAGGACCTCATCGTCATGGCACCTGTGTTTCGTCATCATCAGAGACTTGCTGAGGTGGTATTCCCATGTCCTCATCATCAGGAAACATAAGTGGTTGTGCGTCAGTGCATTCTATGTCTTCCACCGCTAAGGAAGGGTTAGGTGGATGCCCTTGGGAAACCCTGCCAGCAGAGTCTTCAAACAGCATAAGAGAGTGCTGCATAACTTGAGGCTCAGACAGTTTCCCTGGTATGCATGGGGGTGATGTGACAGACTGATGGGGTTGGTTTTCAGGCGCCATCTGTGCGCTTTCTGCAGAAGATTGGGTGGGAGATAATGTGAACGTGCTGGATCCACTGTCGGCCACCCAATTGACTAATGCCTGTACCTGCTCAGGCCTTACCATCCTTAGAACGGCATTGGGCCCACCATATATCGCTGTAAATTCTGGCGGCTACTGGGACCTGAGGTAGTTGGTACACTAGAACGTGTGGATGTGGCAGAACGGCCACGTCCTCTCCCAGCACCAGAGGGTCCACTAACACCACCACGACCATGTCCACGTCCGCGTCCCTTACTAGATGTTTTCCTCATTGTTATCGTTCACCACAACAACAAAAATATTTGTCCCAATGTATTGAATTCAAATTCAGGCCTTTTTTTACAGACACCTAACACTATCTGGCTATCTATTTAGGTACCGTATTACACTAATACAGGCACAGCAGTAACCACCGATTTAGCTGACTATGAATTTGAGGCCTAGTATTTAGGCGCTGGGTGACAGGTATACGTTTTACGGACAGAATTAGACTGGGATATGCACAGTAGCGTGTGTGTGAAGTTATTCAGAATGACCCTATGTGCACCTTGAATATTATATACAGTCATGTGAAAAAATTAGGACACCCTTTGAAAGCATGTGGTTTTTTGTAACATTTTTAATAAAAGGTTATTTCATCTCCGTTTCAACAATACAGAGAGATTAAAGTAATCCAACTAAACAAAGAAAACTGAAGAAAAGTCTTTTCAAGATCTTCTGTAAATGTCATTCTACAAAAATGCCTATTCTAACTGAGGAAAAAGATAGGACACCCTTGCCCCTAATAGCGAGTGTTACCTCCTTTGGCTGAAATAACTGCAGTGAGACGGTTCTTGTAGCCATCTACCAGTCTTCGACATCGGTCTGAGGAAATTTTACCCCACTCCTCAATGCAGAACTTTTTCAGCTGTGAGATGTTTGAGGGGTTTCTTGCACGTACAGCCCTTTTCAAGTCACCCCACAGCATCTCAATGGGATTCAAATCTGGACTTTGACTTGGCCATTCCAGGACTCTCCATTTCTTCTTTTTCAGCCAATCTTTGGTTGATTTACTAGTATGTTTTGGGTCATTGTCATGTTGCATGGTCCAGTTCCGCTTCAGCTTTAATTTTCTAACTGATGGTCTCACATGTTCTTCAAGCACCTTCTGATACACAGTAGAATTCATCGTGGATTCTATGATGGTGAGCTGACCAGGTCCTGCTGCAGCAAAGCAGCCCCAAACCATGACACTTCCACCTCCATGCTTCACAGCTGGTATGAGGTTCTTTTCTTGGAATGCTGTGTTTGGTTTACGCCAAACATGTCCTCTGCTGTTGTGTCCAAATAATTCAATTTTGGACTCATCTGTCCAAAGAACATTATTCCAGAAGTCCTGGTCTTTGTCAACTTTATCTCTGGCAAATGTCAGTCTGGCCTCGATGTTTCTCTTGGAAAGCAAAGGTTTCCTCCTTGCACACCTCCCATGCAAGTTAAACTTGTACAGTCTCTTTCTGATTGTAGAGGCATGTACTTCTACATCAACAGTAGCCAGAGCCTGCTGTAGTTCTCGAGATGACACTTTAGGGTTTTTGGAGACCTCTTTTAGCATCTTGCGGTCTGCTCTTGGGGTGAACTTGCTGGGGCGACCAGTCCTGGGCATGTTGGCAGTTGTTTTGAAAGCCCTCCACTTGTAGACTATCTTCCGGACAGTGGAATGGCTGATTTCAAAATCTTTTGAGATCTTTTTAAATCCCCTCCCAGACTCATAGGCTGCTACAATCTTTTTTCTGAAGTCCTCTGACAGCTCTTTTGCTCTCACCATGGTGCTCACTCTCACTTCAACAGTCAGGAGCACACCAAACTAAATGTCTGAGGTTTAAATAGGGCAAGCCTCATTCAACATGCAGAGTAACGATCTACTAATTATGTGCACCTGGTGTGATATACCTGTGTGAGATCTGAGCCAATTTAAGAGGGAATACATGTGAGGGTGTCCTATCTTTTTCCTCAGTTAGAATAGGCATTTTTGTAGAATGACATTTACAGAAGATCTTGAAAAGACTTTTCTTCAGTTTTCTTTGTTTAGTTGGATTACTTTAATCTCTCTGTATTGTTGAAACGGAGATGAAATAACCTTTTATTAAAAATGTTACAAAAAACCACATGCTTTCAAAGGGTGTCCTAATTTTTTCACATGACTGTACCCTTTTAGGGATGTATTTAAAGTAGGCCTGATACAGCAGAAACCACTAAATTAGGAAATTGCTAAATTGGGAATTGTATTTCAACCCAGAACAAAAACTGTGCTTTGACGGACACTAAATAACTTGCCCAGCCACAACAGTACAGCAGTAACGACAGATTTAGCAGGATATAAATTTGAGGCCTAGTATTTAGGCGCTGGGTGACAGGTATTACGTTTTACGGACAGAATTAGACTGGGATATGCACAGTAGCGTGTGTGTGAAGTTATTGAGAATGACCCTATCAGCACCTTGATTCTGATATACCCTTTTAGGGATGTATTTAAAGTAGGCCTGATACAGCAGAAACCACTAAATTAGGAAATTGCTAAATTGGGAATTGTATTTCAACCCAGAACAAAAAATGTGCTTTGACGGACACTAAATAACTTGCCCAGCCACAACAGTACAGCAGTAACAACAGATTTAGCAGGATATAAATTTGAGGCCTAGTATTTAGGCGCTGGGTGACAGGTATATGTTTTACGGACAGAATTGGACTTGGAAATGCACAGTAGCGTGTGTGTGTGTGAAGTTATTCAGAATGACCCTGTGTGCACCTTTATTCTGATGTACCCTTTTATGGATAAATTTAACCACTTCAGCCCCGCTAGGTGAAACCCCCTTCATGACCAGGCCACTTTTTACACTTCGGCACTACACTCCTTTCACCGTTTATCGCTCGGTCATGCAACTTACCACCCAAATGAATTTTACCTCCTTTTCTTCTCACTAATGGAGCTTTCATTTGGTGGTATTTTATTGCTGCTGAAATTTTTACTTTTTTTGTTATTATTCAAAATGTAACGATTTTTTTGCAAAAAAATGACATTTTTCACTTTCAGCTGTGAAATTTTGCAAAAAAAACGACATCCATATATAAATTTTTCGCTAAATTTATAGTTCTACATGTCTTTGATAAAAAAAAAATGTTTGGGCAAAAAAAAAAAATGGTTTGGGTAAAAGTTATAGCATTTACAAACTATGGTACAAAAATGTGAATTTCCGCTTTTTGAAACGGCTCTGATTTTCTGAGCACCTGTCATGTTTCCTGAGGTTCTACAATGCCCAAACAGTATAACTACCCCACAAATGACCCCATTTCGGAAAGTAGACACCCTAAGGTATTCGCTGATGGGCATAGTGAGTTCATAGAACTTTTTATTTTTTGTCACAAGTTAGCGGAAAATGATGATGATTTTTTTTTTTTTCTTACAAAGTCTCATATTCCACTAACTTGCGACAAAAAATAAAAAATTCTAGGAACTCACCATGCCCCTCACAGAATACCTTGGGGTGTCTTCTTTCCAAAATGGGGTCACTTGAGGCGTAGTTATACTGCCCTGGCAATTTCGGGGCCCATATGTGTGAGAAGTACTTTGCAATCAAAATCTGTAAAAAATGACCGGTGAAATCCGAAAGGTGCACTTTGGCATATGCGCCCCTTTGCCCACCTTGGCATCAAAAAAGTGTCACACATCTGGTATCGCCGTACTCAGGAGAAGTTGGGGAATGTGTTTTGGGGTGTCATTTTACATATACCCATGCTGGGTGAGAAATATATCTTGGTCAAATGCCAACTTTGTATAAAAAAATGGGAAAAGTTGTCGTTTGCCAAGATATTTCTCTCACCCAGCATGGGTATATGTAAAATGACACCCCAAAACACATTCCCCAACTTCTCCTGAGTACGGCGATACCAGATGTGTCACACTTTTTTGCAGCCAAGGTGGGCAAAGGGGCACATATTCCAAAGTGCACCTTTCGGATTTTGCAGGGCATTTTTTACACATTTTGATTGCAAGGTACTTCTCACACATTTGGGCCCCTAAATTGCCAGGGCAGTATAACTACGCCACAAGTGACCCCATTTTGGAAAGAAGACACCCCAAGGTATTCCGTGAGGGGCACTGCGAGTTCCTAGAATTTTTTATTTTTTGTCACAAGTTAGCAGAAAATGATGATTTATTTTTTTTTTCTCTTTTTTCCTTACAAAGTCTCATATTCCACTAACTTGCGACAAAAAATAAAAAATTCTAGGAACTCGCCATGCCCCTCACGGAATACCTTGGGGTGTCTTCTTTCCAAAATGGGGTCACTTGTGGCGTAGTTATACTGCCCTGGCAATTTAGGGGCCCAAATGTGTGAGAAGTACCTTGCAATCAAAATGTGTAAAAAATGCCCTGCAAAATCCGAAAGGTGCACTTTGGAATATGTGCCCCTTTGCCCACCTTGGCAGCAAAAAAGTGTGACACATCTGGTATCGCCGTACTCAGGAGAAGTTGGGGAATGTGTTTTGGGGTGTCATTTTACATATACCCATGCTGGGTGAGAGAAATATCTTGGCAAACGGCAACTTTTCCCATTTTTTAATACAAAGTTGGCATTTGACCAAGATATTTTTCTCACCCAGCATGGGTATATGTAAAATGACACCCCAAAACACATTCCCCAACTTCTTCTGAGTACGGCGATACCAGATGTGTCCCACTTTTTTGCAGCCTAGATGCGCAAAGGGGCCCAAATTCCTTTTAGGAGGGCATTTTTAGACATTTGGATCCCAGACTTCTTCTCACGCTTTAGGGCCCCTAAAAAGCCAGGGCAGTATAAATACCCCACATGTGACCCCACTTTGGAAATAAGACACCCCAAGGTATCCAATGAGGGGCCTGGCAAGTTCAAAGAATTTTTTTTTTTTTCGCATAAGTTAGCGGAAATTGATTTTTTTTTTGTTTTTTCTCACAAAGTCTCACTTTCCGCTAACTTAGGACAAAAATTTCAATCTTTCATGGACTCAATATGCCCCTCAGCAAATACCTTGGGGTGTCTTCTTTCCAAAATGGGGTCAGTTGTGGGGTGTTTGTACTGCCCTGGCATTTGAGGGTCTCCGCAATCATTACATGTATGGCCAGCATTAGGAGTTTCTGCTATTCTCCTTATATTGAGCATACAGGTAATGAGTTTTTTTTTTCCGTTCAGCCTCTGGGCTGAAAGAAAAAAATGAACGGCACAGATTTCTTCATTCGCATCGATCAATGTGGATGAAAAAATCTCTGCCAAAAAAAAAAAATGGAGGGGAAAGGCGTCTGCCAGGACATAGGAGCTCCGCCCTACATCCATACCCACTTAGCTCGTATGCCCTGGCAAACCAGATTTCTCCATTCGCATCAATCGATGTGGATGAATAAATCATTGCCGGGATTTTTTTCTTTATATATATATACATACAAAGTGCTTGCCAAAGCATAGGAACGCCGCCTCCTCCTCAGCTCGTATGCTTCGGCAAACGTATCTGTTACTGCAGAGTAGAAATCTCGTCTTGCAGCGCCGCATACACCGACTTGCGTGTAATCTGACAGCAGCGCAATGCTTCTGTCAGAATGCACATCGGTGCTGCAGCTAGTAGATCGGTTGGTCCACCTGGAAGGTAAAAAGACAAAAAAAAAGAAAAAAACAGGCCACAACGCAATAATTTTATTAACTTTGGAACAGAACATGTAACTTTAACTTTTGGAACTAAACATTAACCTGTTTGCTTACCAGTTTTTTTTTTTTTTTTTTTTTTTTACCTTTATAGAACAAACCTCTTCTTCCCCATGGGTCAATGTGCATAGCGCAAATCGCCCAAAGATGTGGCGAAGTGCGTTATGCACTTTGTCCCATGTGAAAGGAGACGTTTGCAGCAGCAGTGAGTGAATGGGCCCTAATAGCCCTGTGTGCCTATCCTGGTGAGATGATCCCTATGCTAATAGTGTACCTGTGAGTGGTACTTCCGGAAACACTCTCCAAAGCATAGGGCAGGGTGGTCCGGACAGTCAGGACAGAAATAGCGGGTGTCACGCCTTATTCCACTCCTGCTACAGACACGACATCTTTTTCGGGGTGACTGTTGGGTTGAGGTACCAGGAACGACATTGGGGAAATGTCGCTCGTGTAGACGGCTAACTACACTGGTGGTTGGGGCCACGGAACCTCCTGGATACAGGAGGTTCTCGATGATCTCTTCCTGAAATTTGAGGAAGGATCCAGTTCTCCCAGCCTTACTGTAGAGAACAAAACTATTGTACAGAGCCAATTGAATTAAATATACAGACACCTTCTTATACCAGCGTCTGGTGCGTCGGGAAACTAAATACGGAGACAACATCTGGTCATTGAAGTCGACCCCTCCCATGTGGAGGTTATAGTCGTGGACTGAGAGGGGCTTTTCAATGACACGGGTTGCTCGCTCAATTTGTATTGTCGTGTCTGCGTGAATGGAGGAGAGCATGTAAACGTCACGCTTGTCTCTCCATTTCACCGCGAGCAGTTCTTCGTTACACAGTGCGGCCCTCTGCCCCCTTGCAAGACGGGTGGTAACGAGCCGTTGGGGGAAGCCCGCGCGACTAGTTCGCGCGGTACCACAGGCGCCAATCCGTTCTAGAAACAAATGCCTAAAGAGGGCCACACTTGTGTAAAAATTGTCCACATAAAGATGGTACCCCTTGCCGAATAAGGGTGACACCAAGTCCCAAACTGTCTTCCCACTGCTCCCCAGGTAGTCAGGGCAACCGACCGGCTCCAGGGTCTGATCTTTTCCCTCATAGACCCGAAATTTGTGGGTATAGCCTGTGGCCCTTTCACAGAGCTTATACAATTTGACCCCATACCGGGCGCGCTTGCTTGGGATGTATTGCTTGAAGCCAAGGCGCCCGGTAAAATGTATCAGGGACTCGTCTATGCAGATGTTTTGCTCTGGGGTATAAATATCTGCAAATTTCTGGTTGAAATGGTCTATGAGGGGCCGAATTTTGTGGAGCCGGTCAAAAGCAGGGTGGCCCCTGGGACGGGAGGCGGTGTTGTCACTAAAGTGCAGGAACCGCAGGATGGCCTCAAAACGTGCCCTGGACATGGCAGCAGAGAACATGGGCATGTGATGAATCGGGTTCGTGGACCAATATGACCGCAATTCATGTTTTTTTGTCAGGCCCATGTTGAGGAGGAGGCCCAGAAAAGTTTTAAGTTCGGAAACTTGGACTGGTTTCCACCGGAAAGGCTGGGCATAAAAGCTTCCCGGGTTAGCGGTGATAAATTGTGTGGCATACCTGTTTGTTTCGGCCACAACTATGTCTAAAAGCTCCGCAGTCAAGAACAGCTCAAAAAATCCCAGGGCCGAACCGATCTGAGCCGTCTCAACCCGAACTCCAGACTGGGCAGTGAAAGGGAAAACTACAGGTGCGGCTGAAGTTGGGGACTGCCAATCAGGGTTTGCCAGCACCTCTGGGATTCTAGGGGCTCTACGGGCACGTCTTTGCGGTGGCTGCGACGGGGTCACTACTGCACGTGCCACCGTACCAGCTTCAACTGCCCTTCTGGTGCTCGCTACTTCACCAGGTTGTACGGCAGTGCTGGTACTAGGTCCAGGAAGGGCTGCGCTGCTGGTGTATGCCTCACCACGTAATCCGACAGCACCAGCCCCACTCTGCTGCTCTTGAAGCGGATCCTGCGCAACCTGCGGTCTAGCGACACGGGGCCGGGTACGCCTGGTTCTATCAGGGACCTCAGCCTCCTCGTCCGAACTTTGGGTCAGAGAGCCACTGCTTTCTACAGGTTCGTATTCTGACCCGCTGGATTCATCAGATGAGGGTTCCCACTCCTCATCCGACTGGGTCAGAAGCCTGTAGGCCTCTTCAGAAGAATACCCCCTGTTTGACATGTGGGCAACTAAATTTAGGGGTATTCCCTGAGACTACCCAAGAAAAAAAAAGCAAGCCTGTCTTTCAAAGGGGAGGCTAGCGAAGTACCGGAGGCCGCTGCGGTTGATAAAAAATATCAAAACTGATTTTTTTATCGCCGCAGTGCGTGTAAAGTGAATGTGCAGTGATCAAAAAAAAAATTTTTTTTTGTCACTGCGGTGGGGCGGGTGTGGGCGAACGCACGTGTGGGCGACCGATCAGGCCTGATCGGGCAAACACTGCGTTTTGGGTGGAGGGCGAGCTAAAGTGACACTAGTACTATTATAGATCTGACCGTGATCAGTTTTGATCACTTTCAGATACTATAAAAGTACAAATGCTGATTAGCGATACGCTAATCAGCGAATAACGGACTGCGGTGCGGTGGGCTGGGCGCTAACTGATCGCTAACTACCTAACCAAGGGACCTAAACTATACCTAAAACCTAACGGTCAATAACAGTGAAAAAAAAAAGTGACAGTTTGCACTGATCACTTTTTTCTTTTCACTTGTGATTGACAGGGGTGATCAAAGGGTTAATTGGGGTTCAGGGGGGTGATCAGGGGCTATAGTGTAGTGTTTGGTGTACTCACTGTGAAGCCTGCTCCTCTGCTGGATCCAACCGACGAAAAGAACCAGCAGAGGAGCAGGCAGCCATATAACAGATCATATTTACAAATATGATCTGCTATCTGGCACTTTGATTGGATTTTTTAAAAATCAGCAACCTGCCAGCCACGATCATTGGCTGGCAGGTTGCTGACGAAATACTTCTCGAAGAAATGCCGGCGCGAACTGCGCACGCGCGGGCGCATACTCGCGTCATCTCGCGTCTCGCGAGATGACGCGTATATGCGTGACTGTGCGCCAGCCTGCCACCTCCGGAACGCACATGTGCGTTAGGCGGTCCGGAGGTGGTTAAAGTAGGCCTGATACAGCAGAAACCACTAAATTAGGAAATTGCTAAATTGGGAATTGTATTTCAACCCAGAACAAAAAATGTGCTTTGACGGACACTAAATAACTTGCCCAGCCACAACAGTACAGCAGTAACGACAGATTTAGCAGGATATAAATTTGAGGCCTAGTATTTAGGCGCTGGGTGACAGGTATACGTTTTATGGACAGAATTAGACTGGGATATGCACAGTAGCGTGTGTGTGAAGTTATTCAGAATGACCCTATGTGCACCTTGAATCTGATATACCCTTTTAGGGATAGATTTAAAATAGCTCTGATACAGCAGAAACCAATAAATTAGGAAATTGCTAAATTGGGAATTGTATTTCAACCCAGAACAAAAAATGTGCTTTGACAGACACTAAATAACTTGACCAGCTACAGCAGTAACGACAGATTTAGCTGGATATAAATTTGAGGCCTAGTATTTAGGCGCTGGGTGACAGGTATAGGTTTACTGACAGAATTAGACTTGGAAATGCGCAGTAGCGTGTGTGTGAAGTTATTCTGAATGACCCTATGTGCACCTTGGATATGATATACCCTTTTAGGGATAGATTTCAAATAGCTCTGATACAGCAGAAACCACTAAATTATGAAATTGCTAAATTGGGAATTGTATATCAACCCAGAACAAAAAATGTGCTTTGACGGACACTAAATAACTTGCCCAGCCACAACAGTACAGCAGTAACGACAGATTTAGCTGGATATAAATTTGAGGCCTAGTATTTTGGCGCTGGGTGACAGGTATAGGTTTACTGACAGAATTAGTCTGGGATATGGCCAAAAAATAACCACACTATTGCTGGTTAAATGCACTTGGTGTGACAGCTTGACCAACCATACTACTGAGGGTTAAATGCACTTGGTGACAGGCGCAGCTTGCCCCTGATGTAGTATATGGCCAAAAAATAACCAGACTATTGTTGGTTAAATGCACTTGGTGTGACAGCTTCACACTGATGTAGGAATTAGCCAAAAAACAACCACACCATTAAGGGTTAAATGCAGTTGGTCGCAGCTTGTGCTGGCACACCACAAGACACAAAATGGCCGCCGATCACCCCAGAAAAAAGTGACTGACAAACGGTCTGGGCAGCCTAAAAACAGTGAGCAATTGAGTATCAGCAGCTCAATGATCCACAGCTGCAGATCGATCAATTAATCAAGTCCTTTGGAGGAGTTAATGTGCCTAATCTCGCCCTACTGTCGCAGCCGCAACCTCTCCCTATGCTGATCAGAGCAGAGTGACGGGCGGCGCTATGTGACTCCAGCTTAAATAGAGGCTGGGTCACATGGTGCTCTGGCCAATCACAGCCATGCCAATAGTAGGCATGGCTGTGATGGCCTCTTGGGGCAAGTAGTATGACGCTTGTTGATTGGCTGCTTTGCGAAAATGTCCGGGTTCGGGTCCGTGTCACGGACACCCCAAAATTCGGTACGAACCCGAACTATACAGTTCGGGTTCTCTCATCCCTACTAAGGAGTTAATGGAGATGTTTTCCAGAGTAGGACTACCTAAAGAGGTTCTGACCGACCAAGGGACCCCTTTTATGTCCAAGGTGATGAGGGAACTGTTTAAGTTGCTGCACATAAAACAACTACAGACTTCTGTTTACCATCCACAAACCAAACATAAAATAAATGTTGAAAAAGCTATTGGAATGACTGCCCTATCATAGGTTCGCAGTGCGAGAGGTACCCCAGGCCTCTACTGGGTTATAGCCCTTCGAATTGGATGTGGCCAAAGAGGCATGGGAACAACAACCAACTCCACATAAAAGTGTCATTGAGTACGTTAACCAGATGCAAGATCGGATAGAGACAGTGTTTCCTCTTGTTGGGGAGCATATGGAGGCAGCTCAGCGAGCCCAGAGTCCGGTCTATAATCAGCAGGCTCGGGTCCTGATCTTTAACCCAGGTGATCAGGTTTTGGTTCTGGTGCCAGCCGTGGACAGTAAGTTCCTGGCTAGGTGGCAGGGGCCCTACAAGGTGCTTGAGAAAATTGGAGATGTAAACTACAAGGTACACCATCCAGGGCAGCGAAAGCCGGAGCAGGTTTACCATGTGAATTCACTCAAACCATGGAAAAATGGGGAAACCTGTACAGAATACAACCCGCGGCCAGGTTTTCTAGGAGAAGAGGTACCGGCCCCTCTGATGCAAGAGAGGTGGCTGCCACAGCAAAAATTGCTGACGGCCTACCCTCTAAACAGACTCGGGAGGCGAGGGAATTCGTTAGTGGGAACACAGATGTGTTCTTGGACCTCCCTGGACGCACTTCCATAATCCAGCATGACATTGTCACTGAGCCTCAGGCAAAAGTCAGATTAAAACCTTACCAGGAGCCCGAGGCTCAGAGACAAGCCATATTGGAGGAGGTGCAACTAATGTTGCAGCTAGACATCATTGAGGAGTCAAAAAGTGAGTGGGCCAGTCCTATAGTATTGATACCCAAGCCGGACGTAAAGTTGCGGTTTTGTAATGACTCTTGAAAACTTTACGAGGTTTCCAAATTTGATGCATTTCCCATGCACCGGATGGATGAGCTCATCGAGAGGTTAGGACAAGCCCGTTATTTTTCTGTTTTGGACCTCACAAGAGGGTACTGGCAGGAGCCCTTAACGGAGGCTGCCAAAGAGAAAACTGCCTTCATCACGCCTGAGGGGCTGTATCAATATAAGGTCTTACCCTTTGGTCTGCTTGGTGCCCCGGCCACTTTTCATCGACTAATGGACATTGTGCTTCGTCCACATCGTCGGTACGCTTCGGCTTACCTGGACGATATTGTCATCCATAGTACCAACTGGGAAAGTCACCTACCCAAAGTGCAGGCTGTAGTGGACTCCCTTCGGAAAGCTGGCCTAACCGCTAACCCCAAAAAATGTGCGATAGGGTCAGAAGAGACTAAGTACCTGGGGTATGTCATTGGGCGCGGAGTCCTCAAACCCCAAGTCAACAAAATAGTGGCGATACAGAATTGGCACCGACCTGTCACCACTAGGCAAATAGTCATTCTTGGGAATGGTGGGCTATTACCTGAGGTTTGTTGCCCACTTTGCTATCTCACCCAGCATGGGTATATGTAAAATGACACCCCAAAACACATTCCCCCACTTCTCCTGAGTACGGCGATACCGCATGTGTGACACTTTTTTGCAACCAAGGTGGGCAAAGGGGCATATATTCCAAAGTGCACCTTTCGGATTTCGCAGGCCATTTTTTACACATTTTGATTGCAAAGTACTTCTCACACATTTGGGCCCCTAAATTGCCAGGGCAGTATAACTACGCCACAAGTGACGCCATTTTGGAAAGAAGACACCCCAAGGTATTCCGTGAGGGGCATGGCGAGTTCCTAGAATTTTTTATTTTTTGTCACAAGTTAGCGGAAAATGATGATTTGTTTTTTTTTCTCTTTTTTCCTTACAAAGTCTCATATTCCACTAACTTGCGACAAAAATGTAAAAATTCTAGGAACTCGCCATGCCCCTCACGGAATACCTTGGGGTGTCTCCTTTCCAAAATGGGGTCACTTGTAGTAGTTATACTGCCCTGGCAATTTAGGGGCCCATATATGTGAGAAGTACTTTGCAATCAAAATGTGTAAAAAATGGCCTGCGAAATCTGAAAGGTGCTCTTTGGAATGTGTGCCCCTTTGCCCACCTAGGGTATATGTAAAAGGACACCCCAAAACACATTCCCCAACTTCTCCTGAGTACGGCGATACCACATGTGTGACACTTTTTTGCAGCCTAGATGCGCAAAGGTGCCCAAATTCCTTTTAGGAGGGCATTTTTAGACATTTGGATCCAGACTTCTTCTCACGCTTTAGGGCCCCTAAAAAGCCAGGGCAGTATAAATACCCCACATGTGACCCCACTTTGGAAAGAAGACATCCCAAGGTATTCAATGAGGGGCCTGGCGAGTTCATAGAAAAAAAAAATTTGGGCATAAGTTAGCGGAAATTGATTTTTTAGTTTTTTATTTATTTATTTTTTCCTCACAAAGTCTCACTTTCCGCTAACTTGGGACAAAAATTTAAATCTTTCATGGACTCAATATGCCCCTCAGCGAATACCTTGGGGTGTCTTCTTTCCAAAATGGGGTCAGTTGTGGGGTGTTTGTACTGCCCTGGCATTTGAGGGTCTCCGCAATCATTACATGTATGGCCAGCATTAGGAGTTTCTGCTATTCTCCTTATATTGAGCATACAGGTAATGAGATTTTTTTCTTCCGTTCAGCCTCTGGGCTGAAAGAAAAAAATGAACGGCACAGATTTCTTCATTCGCATCAATCAATGTGGATGGAAAATATCTCTGCCAAAAAAAAAAAAAGGGGAAAGGCGTCTGCCAGGACATAGGCGCTCCGCCCAACATCCATACCCACTTAGCTCGTATGCCCTGGCAAACCAGATTTCTCCATTCACATCAATCGATGTGGATAAATAAATCATTGCCAGGATTTTGTTCGCATTTTTTTTTTATACAAAGTGTTTGCCAAAGCATAGGAACGTTGCCTCCCCCTCAGCTCGTATGCCTTGGCAAACGTATCTTTTACTGCAGAGTAGAAATCTCGACTTGCGTGTAATCTGACAGCAGCGCAATGCTTCTGTCAGAATGCACATCAGTGCTGCAGCTAGTCGAGATCGGTTGGTCCACCTAAAAGGTAAAAAATAAGAAAAAACCAGGCCGCAACGCAATAATTTTATTAACTTTGGAACAGAACATATTTTTTTACCTTTATAGAACAAACCTCTCCTTCCCCATGGGTCAATGTGCAAAGCGCAAATCGCCTAAAGATGTGGCGAAGTGCGTTATGCACTTTGTCCCAGGTGAAAGGAGAGGTTTGCAGCAGCTGTGAGTGAATAGGCCCTAATAGCCCTGTGTGCCTGTCCTGGTGAGATGATCCCTATGCTAGGTGTACCTGTGTGTGGTACTTCCAGAAACACTCCCCTAAGCATAGGGCGGGGTGGTCAGGACAGTCAGGACAGAAATAGCAGGTGTCACGCCTTATTCCACTCCTGCTACAGACACAACATCTTTTTCGGGGTGACGGTTGGGTTGAGGTACCGGCAACGGCATTGGGGAAATGTCGCTCGTGTAGACGGCTAACTACACTGGTGGATGGGGCCACGGAACCTCCTGGGTACAGGAGGTTCTCGATGATCTCTTCCTGAAATTTGTACTTTACTGTAGAGAACAAAATGATGATCTCTTCCTGAAATTTGTCCTTACTGTAGAGAACAAAACTATTATACAGAGCCAATTGAATCAAATATACAGACACCTTCTTATACCAGCGTCTGGTTCTGCGGGACACTAAATACGGAGACAACATCTGGTTTATTGAAGTCCACCCCTCCCATGTGAAGGTTATAGTTGTGGACTGAGAGGGGCTTTTCAATGACACGGGTTGCTCGCTCAATTTGTATTGTCGTGTCTGCGTGAATGGAGGAGAGCATGTAAACGTCACGCTTGTCTCTCCATTTCACCGCGAGCAGTTCTTCGTTACACAATGCAGCCCTCTGCCCCCTTGCAAGACGGGTGGTAACGAGCCGTTGGGGGAAGCCCGCGCGACTAGTTCGCGCTGGTGCCACAGGCGCCAATCTGTTCTAGAAACAAATGCCTAAAGAGGGCCACACTTGTTTAGAAATTGTCCACATAAAGATGGTACCCCTTGCTGAATAAGGGTGACACCAAGTCCCAGACTCTTCCCACTGCTCCCCAGGTAGTCAGGGCAACCGACCAGCTCCAGGGTCTGATCTTTTCCCTCATAGACACGAAATTTGTGGGTATAGCCTGTGGCCCTTTCACAGAGCTTATACAATTTGACCCCATACCGGGCGCGCTTGCTTGGGATGTATTGTTTGAAGCCAAGGCGCCCGTTAAAATGTATTAGGGACTCGTCTATGCAGATGTTTTGCTCTGGGGTATACAAATCTGCAAATTTATGGTTGAAATGGTCTATGAGGGGCCGAATTTTGTGGAGCCGGTCAAAAGCTGGGTGGCCTCTGGGACGGGAGGTGGTGTTGTCGCTAAAGTGCAGGACATGCAGGATGGTCTCAAATCGTGTCCTGGACATAGCAGCAGAGAACATGGGCATGTGATGAATTGGGTTCGTGGACCAATATGACAGCAATTCATGCTTTTTAGTTAGACCCATGTTGAGGAGAAGGCCCAGAAAAGTTTTAATTTCGGAAACTTGGACTGGTTTCCACCGGAAAGGCTGGGCATAAAAGCTTCCCGGGTTGGCGGTTATAAATTGTGTGGCATACCGATTTGTTTCGGCCACGACTAAGTCCAAGAGCTCCGCAGTCAAGAACAGCTCAAAAAATCCCAGGGCCGAACCGATCTGAGCTGTCTCAACCCGAACTCCAGACTGGGCGGTGAAAGGGGGAACTACAGGTGCGGCTGAAGTTGGGGACTGCCAATCAGGGTTTGCCAGCACCTCAGGGATTCTAGGGGCTCTACGGGCCCGTCTTTGCGGTGGCTGCGACGGGGTCACTACTGCTCGTGCCACCGTACCAGCTTCAACTGCCCTTCTGGTGCTCGCCACTTCACCAGGTTGTACGGCAGTGCTGGTACTAGGTCCAGGAAGGGCTGCGCTGCTGGTGTATGCCTCACCACGTAATCCGACAGCACCAGCCCCACTCTGCTGCTCTTGAAGCGGATCCTGCGCAACCTGTGGTCTAGCGACACGGGGCCGGGTACGCCTGGTGCTATCGGGGACCTCAGCCTCCTCGTCCGAACTTTGGGTCAGAGAGCCACTGCTTTCTACAGGTTCGTATTCTGACCCGCTAGATTCATCAGATGAGAGTTCCCATTCCTCATCCGACTGGGTCAGAAGCCTGTAGGCCTCTTCAGAAGAATACCCCCTGTTTTACATTTGGGCAACTAAATTTAGGGGTATTCCCTGAGACTACCCAAGAAAAAAAAGCAAGCCTGTCTTACAAATGGGAGGCTTGCGAAGTACCGGAGGCCGCTGCGGTTCATAAAAAATATAAAAACTGATTTTTTGTTTTATCGCCGCAGCGCGTGTAAAGTGAATGTGCAGTGATAAAAAAAAAAATTGTCACTCACTGCGGTGGGGCGGGCGTGGGTGAATGCACGTGTAGGCGACCGATCAGGCCTGATCGGGCAAACACTGCGTTTTGGGTGGAGGGCGAACTAAAGTGATCACTTCCAGATACTATAAAAGTACAAATGCTGATTAGCGATACGCTAATCAGCGAATAAGGGACTGCGGTGGGCTGGGCGCTAACTGATCCCTAAACTACCTAACCAAGGGGCCTAAACTATCCTAAAACCTAACAGTCAATTCCAGTGAAAAAAAAAAAAGTGACAGTTTACACTGATCACTTTTTTCCTTTCACTAGTGATTGACAGGGGTGATCAAAGGGTTAATTGGGGTGCAGGGGGTGATATGGGGCTAGTGTTTGGTGTACTCACTGTGAAGCCTGCTCCTCTGCTGGATCCAACCGACGAAAAGGACCAGCAGAGGAGCAGGGCAGCCATATAACAGATCATATTTACTAATATGATCTGCTATATGGCTTCTGATTGGATTTTTAAAAAAACCAGCAACCTGCCAGCCCTAATCATTGGCTGGCAGGTTGCTGACGAAATACTGCTTTAACTTTTGCCGGCCCGCGATGCGCATGCGCGGGCCGGCTTTGATCGAAATCTTGCGTCTCGCGAGATGACGCACGGATGCATCCAGGAGAAGTAAATCAACCACCTTCCGGACGCATCCGTGCGTTAGGCAGTCCGGAGGTGGTTAAGTGGGCACTCGAGTCTCTCTGCTACTATTTGTTGGGGAGAAAGTTTTGCATGTTGACCGACCACTCCCCTCTCAAGTGGATGAGCCAGGCCAAAGACAGGAATGCCCAGGTCACCAGATGGTTTTTAAGTTCTCGGTAGAACACAGAGCAGGCTGGTTGCAGGGAAACGTGAAAGCCCTGTCCTGGGTGCATTGTCTGGCGTGTGTCCACCCACTGAGGTTTGAACAAAGGGGGGGGGGGGGTGACACAGTGAGGGATTGTGTCTGGCAAGGCAGGTGTTCTCTTCCCCGCATGTGCGGCTGAGCTGATTTACTACCAGGTGAGGTCAAATACCGGACCGGAGTTTAATATAACAGACCCTTTGGCCAAGGCTGAGATAGGGTGTCTACTATTTCTGGACCGTGTAGGGGAGACAGAGAACAAAACCTCTCTACTTTCCCGAATAAATCCAGAATTGGAACACCCCACATCTTGGTAATGTGAAGAAAGACACTGGATGTAAAGTCCATTCTCCCTCTTTTAGAGATTGACAGCTGAGGAAGTCAGCCACCATATTGCTGCTTCCTTTTAAATGCACAGCCGTTAGAGAGGATACGTGTCTCTCCGCAAAGAAAAATATATATTTTGCTGTTGCTGCCAGTGATCTGTTTCGGGTACCTCCTTATTTAAATAAGCGACTGTCGTCACATTGTCCGACAGGATCTTGACATGATCAAGAGGGGTCTTTGAGTGAACGGCTAGAAGAACTTCATAGACTGCTCTAAGCTCTTAGGTTTGATGCCTGTAGCATGGAATTATCCCAGACGCCTTGAACCATAAGGTCCCCCATATGGCCTCCCCAGCCTAGTCTGCTGGCATCTGTAGACACCAATAGAAGGTTTTTTTGATGCCTCTTTGCAGATTTCTTTTCATTCTCCACCAAGCCAGGGAACGTTTTATGAACGGTGGAATTAAAACTTTCTTGTCCAGAAAACTTCTGTTGCCATCCCAAAATGCTAGAAGAAAGGCTTGCAAAATTCTGGTGTGGCTTTTTGCCCATCTGACAGCAGGGATTGAGGAAGTTAGAATTCCCAGAATTGTCATGACATTTCTGAGAGTAGTGGATCTTAGGCTGCAAAACTGCTTTACTTTTAATTGAAGGGATGACTGCTTCTCTTCTGGGAGGAAGGACATCAGTAAACAAGAGTCGAGGAGTACTACCAAAATGACTTTTGGCTGAGCTTGAACGAGGTTGTATTTTTTTATATTTATGATCATCACAGATTTGTGAAGGTTTTTTGAACCAGGTCTGGATGTGCAAGAAGCTGATTTTCTGATTCTGCTGCCAATAGGAAGTCGTCCAGGTAAGGCACAATAAGAATACCCTGTAGATGAAGATAACTGGTTATTTCTGCCACTACTTTCATGAAAATTCTGGGAGCTGATGACAGGCCAAGAGGGAGCGCCTGAAATTGAAAGTGACAGAGGTGACCTCTCATAAATACTGCTATCCTGAGAAATCTTTGATGATCTTTGAAAATGGGTATATGGTAATATGCGTCTTGCAAATCTATTATTCATAAAAAAAAAGTGTAAATCAAAACAGATCCGTCTTGACTTACATTGAAAGTCAATGGGGGATGGATCCGTTTTCAATTGCACCATATTGTGTCAGTGAAAAACGGATCCGTCCTCATTGACTTACATTGTAAGTCAGGATGGATCCATTTGGCTCCGCATAGTCAGGCAGTCACCAAAACGCTGCAAGCTGCGTTTTAGTGACCGTCTAAAAAACATAATGGAGACCAAACGCAGCCAAATTGATGCATTCTGAACGGATCCTTATCCATTCAGAATGCATTGGGGCTTAACTGATCCGTTTTGGGCCACTAATTTTGGGTAATACAAAATTAAATGTAAATCCTAATACAAAATGCAAATTAAAACTAATCAAGACTTACACGTCTACGACCGCCACGCTCATTCCCACGGACTCTGGAGCCGACTGGGGGATCTTTGCTGGCAGCTCTAAGTGCAGATTGCTGAAACAAAAACAAAAAATGTTTTAAACAGAATGTATTTAAATAAAATCTAAAAATTAAATAAGAAATATATATATATATATATATATATATATATATATAAAGATAAGAAATTCCACAGCACATACAAGTTGTAAAAAGTAAAAAAGACGGCTTTATTCACCAGACACGCGACGTTTCGATCCGCTCAATGGGATCTTTTTCAAGCAGTGACAAAAGTGGGCAGTGCATAGTACATATTTATGCGGTTTAGGCATCATTAAACAATTAACAAATCAAGTACATTTATCACATATAATATAGTGAAAACAACAGTAAAATAATGTTATCATTTGTGTTTGAACAATCAGACTCTACAATTCATAACAGTGCATTACAATGGCATTAATCCTTCTTATACAGTATATCATGGCCATTGAAAATATGACATAATACATTAATTGTGATGATAGTGAATACAGGTGTAGATCTTTCCAGTACCTTAATAATCTAAAGTGCACAGGTGTGTCTTCAGTTGGAGATGACATGGATCGCGGGAGTGTATGGTGCAGTCAAAGACACATGGATCTCGGCGTATCAGTCTATGCAATGCGCATGTCAGAGGACCTTTCCAAGTAATTCAGTCACATGATCGCGCGTACACCGGTCACGTAGTGCGCATGTCCAAGGACCTTGGAACATGTGATCGCACCACGTGATCACGCACCCGGTCACGTGGCTTAATATGTCACGTCACATAATAAGAAAGGAAAGGAATTCTAGTTGCTCCGTATCCCACACTGTCCATAGACAGCTGATCGTGTATCTGATCATATGTTCCAATACACAAACGTCTCATCATAAAAAGTATGTACATATAGAACACCTAGTTAGATGGTATATTAATCTAGATGATGTCCGCATCCCAGCACAAGAAAATTACGCCCGCACCAGCATCTCATGCCCACCGCATGTCAGTATTGATCGCAAATTGTCGGATCCGATATGGGAGGCAAATAAATATGGGTCAGTGGTTCATCAGGCCATTTGTCAAAAAACGCAATTGAATGATGCCAACATTGTGGTAAATATTTCATCACATGTCTTGTCAGATACGCAGTTGAGTATGTTGGCCAGGGGTTTGAGTTTTTGTCCCAATAGTAATACAGATTGGTTACAACTTAAAGCGGACCTATATCAATTTTTCCGCAGACTCAAGCTCAAAACCTGGTTCTCAACACATTCATCTACAGATAAAACTAGTATCCATACTGAATTGAAATTGAGTGATTATAACCTGTTCAACAAGAGTGATTTTGTTCCACCTGTTTCCTCTCCAGCAATTGAGTTGTTCTTTGATGCAGTGATCAAAGATGTAAATACATTGAAATCGAATGCTCATAGCAAATTTACACATCCTAATATGACACTATTGGAATGGCGTGCTATTGATGAGTTGGTCCATGACCACAGTCTCACCATTAAGCCTGCTGACAAAGGCGGTGCGATTGTGGTCATGGACACTCATCAATACATTGCAGAGGCCAACAGACAGTTGGACGATTGTGAGGTCTACCAAAAATTGAATACTGACCCCAGATGGGATATTGAACGTAAGATAAAGAGTGTAATACAGGGGGCTAGCAATGCTGGCATTATTGATGACAAGCTTAGAGATTTTTTAATAATTTCATATCCCTTGACACCTTTTTTATATTTGTTGCCCAAGATCCACAAAAATCTTAAAACTCCACCTGGGAGACCCATTGTCTCGGGCCGTGGCTCCATCTTGTCCAATATTTCTATCTTTTTGGATAGGATATTGCGACAATACGCAGTATCAGCTCAATCTTACATTCAGGACACCTCAGATTTTCTAAATAAACTGACAGTGACCACCGTTCCACCGAATGCAATTTTAGCATCGTTGGACATTACCAGTTTATACACCTCAATCCGACTACTAATTTTGGGATTGAAGTAGTCACTAGGGCCCTGACCCAGTCGACTCAGCTGAATGTCAGGATTTCATTTTACAATTGTTACATTTGGTACTGACATGTAATTACTTTTTGCTTGGAGATTCTTTTTATCTCCAGAGGAAGGGGACCGCCATGGGGTCCAATGTGGCCCCGACGTACGCCAACATGGCGGTCTGCTTCCTCGAAGAGATGTACATCTATGTATCGCCCCACTTCCGGCATGTCTTGAGGTGGTGGCGATACATAGATGACATTTTTTTGATTTGGACTGGGTCAGAGAATGCACTGATTGATTTTTTTCAATTTTTAAATACTATTGACATAGATATCAAATTTACACTAGAACATTCAAGTGAACAAATTCACTTATTGGACACTGTTGTAACTATCAAAGAGGGTGTGCTGTCGACGAGCTTGTACTCCAAGCCCACTGATCGCAACACCTTATTGAGTTACAACAGTGCACATCCAAGAACCATGGTGAAATCATTACCTTTGAGTCAGTTCTACCGTGCCAAACGTATTGTGAGTAACAATGATGAATTACCAGATACTCTCAAGCGTATGACACAGGCCTTTGTGGATAGAAACTATCCCTTGTCTCTACTAAAAGAACACCTTACCACGACACAGGAGAAATCACGTGACGATCTTCTCAAAAAGAAGGATAGGAATAACAATAAACATGCTAAGAGAATTCCTCTAGTCACTACTTACACTGAAGATAGTATACAGATTAGACAAATTATATTAAAACACTGGCCGGTACTAAAGAGTGGACATGGGGGAATTGAAGAATTTCTTCTTCCTCCCCTCATGTCATACAAGAGAGCTAGGAATCTCAAAGACAAAATAATACACACTGACATAGGTCCACAAAAAGAATCTGGCCAGACATTTCTACGTTGCCCTAAATTGGGAAGTTTTCCCTGCTTAAACTGTATAAATTGTCGCTACATGCAGAAAGGCAGCTCCTTTCTGCATCCATCGACACAGAAAAAATACCAAATTAAACACTATTTAACTTGCGAATCTTCATTCGTTGTATATGTTCTTTGGTGCCCATGTAAGTTGTTATACGTGGGGGAAACCTCACTGGATTTTAAAAGTCGAATCAACCAACATCGATATACCATCCGTAAAAAACGTATGGATCTTCCAGTTCCAAAACATTTCACTGACATGGGCCACAAAGAAAGGGACCTCAAATTTATGCTCATAGATCATATTCCTACTCCTCGTAGAGGTGGGAATAGACACACTTTACTTAAAAAATGTGAGATCCGATGGATCACTAGATTAAACACCTTAAAAACCGGAAGGGTTAAATGTGGATTATAGGCCCTGGCTTTTGTCTTGAATGGTCACGTTGGGATTCTGCTCGCCTGTTTCAATTTGAGGTTATTTGTGGTAGTGTTCCTTGAGATTGACAGCTGAGGAAGTCAGCCACCATATTGCTGCTTCCTTTTAAATGCACAGCCGTTAGAGAGGATACGTGTCTCTCCGCAAAGAAAAATATATATTTTGCTGTTGCTGCCAGTGATCTGTTTCGGGTACCTCCTTATTTAAATAAGCGACTGTCGTCACATTGTCCGACAGGATCTTGACATGATCAAGAGGGGTCTTTGAGTGAACGGCTAGAAGAACTTCATAGACTGCTCTAAGCTCTTAGGTTTGATGCCTGTAGCATGGAATTATCCCAGACGCCTTGAACCATAAGGTCCCCCATATGGCCTCCCCAGCCTAGTCTGCTGGCATCTGTAGACACCAATAGAAGGTTTTTTTGATGCCTCTTTGCAGATTTCTTTTCATTCTCCACCAAGCCAGGGAACGTTTTATGAACGGTGGAATTAAAACTTTCTTGTCCAGAAAACTTCTGTTGCCATCCCAAAATGCTAGAAGAAAGGCTTGCAAAATTCTGGTGTGGCTTTTTGCCCATCTGACAGCAGGGATTGAGGAAGTTAGAATTCCCAGAATTGTCATGACATTTCTGAGAGTAGTGGATCTTAGGCTGCAAAACTGCTTTACTTTTAATTGAAGGGATGACTGCTTCTCTTCTGGGAGGAAGGACATCAGTAAACAAGAGTCGAGGAGTACTACCAAAATGACTTTTGGCTGAGCTTGAACGAGGTTGTATTTTTTTATATTTATGATCATCACAGATTTGTGAAGGTTTTTTGAACCAGGTCTGGATGTGCAAGAAGCTGATTTTCTGATTCTGCTGCCAATAGGAAGTCGTCCAGGTAAGGCACAATAAGAATACCCTGTAGATGAAGATAACTGGTTATTTCTGCCACTACTTTCATGAAAATTCTGGGAGCTGATGACAGGCCAAGAGGGAGCGCCTGAAATTGAAAGTGACAGAGGTGACCTCTCATAAATACTGCTATCCTGAGAAATCTTTGATGATCTTTGAAAATGGGTATATGGTAATATGCGTCTTGCAAATCTATTATTCATAAAAAAAAAGTGTAAATCAAAACAGATCCGTCTTGACTTACATTGAAAGTCAATGGGGGATGGATCCGTTTTCAATTGCACCATATTGTGTCAGTGAAAAACGGATCCGTCCTCATTGACTTACATTGTAAGTCAGGATGGATCCATTTGGCTCCGCATAGTCAGGCAGTCACCAAAACGCTGCAAGCTGCGTTTTAGTGACCGTCTAAAAAACATAATGGAGACCAAACGCAGCCAAATTGATGCATTCTGAACGGATCCTTATCCATTCAGAATGCATTGGGGCTTAACTGATCCGTTTTGGGCCACTAATTTTGGGTAATACAAAATTAAATGTAAATCCTAATACAAAATGCAAATTAAAACTAATCAAGACTTACACGTCTACGACCGCCACGCTCATTCCCACGGACTCTGGAGCCGACTGGGGGATCTTTGCTGGCAGCTCTAAGTGCAGATTGCTGAAACAAAAACAAAAAATGTTTTAAACAGAATGTATTTAAATAAAATCTAAAAATTAAATAAGAAATATATATATATATATATATATATATATATATAAAGATAAGAAATTCCACAGCACATACAAGTTGTAAAAAGTAAAAAAGACGGCTTTATTCACCAGACACGCGACGTTTCGATCCGCTCAATGGGATCTTTTTCAAGCAGTGACAAAAGTGGGCAGTGCATAGTACATATTTATGCGGTTTAGGCATCATTAAACAATTAACAAATCAAGTACATTTATCACATATAATATAGTGAAAACAACAGTAAAATAATGTTATCATTTGTGTTTGAACAATCAGACTCTACAATTCATAACAGTGCATTACAATGGCATTAATCCTTCTTATACAGTATATCATGGCCATTGAAAATATGACATAATACATTAATTGTGATGATAGTGAATACAGGTGTAGATCTTTCCAGTACCTTAATAATCTAAAGTGCACAGGTGTGTCTTCAGTTGGAGATGACATGGATCGCGGGAGTGTATGGTGCAGTCAAAGACACATGGATCTCGGCGTATCAGTCTATGCAATGCGCATGTCAGAGGACCTTTCCAAGTAATTCAGTCACATGATCGCGCGTACACCGGTCACGTAGTGCGCATGTCCAAGGACCTTGGAACATGTGATCGCACCACGTGATCACGCACCCGGTCACGTGGCTTAATATGTCACGTCACAGAATAAGAAAGGAAAGGAATTCTAGTTGCTCCGTATCCCACACTGTCCATAGACAGCTGATCGTGTATCTGATCATATGTTCCAATACACAAACGTCTCATCATAAAAAGTATGTACATATAGAACACCTAGTTAGATGGTATATTAATCTAGATGATGTCCGCATCCCAGCACAAGAAAATTACGCCCGCACCAGCATCTCATGCCCACCGCATGTCAGTATTGATCGCAAATTGTCGGATCCGATATGGGAGGCAAATAAATATGGGTCAGTGGTTCATCAGGCCATTTGTCAAAAAACGCAATTGAATGATGCCAACATTGTGGTAAATATTTCATCACATGTCTTGTCAGATACGCAGTTGAGTATGTTGGCCAGGGGTTTGAGTTTTTGTCCCAATAGTAATACAGATTGGTTACAACTTAAAGCGGACCTATATCAATTTTTCCGCAGACTCAAGCTCAAAACCTGGTTCTCAACACATTCATCTACAGATAAAACTAGTATCCATACTGAATTGAAATTGAGTGATTATAACCTGTTCAACAAGAGTGATTTTGTTCCACCTGTTTCCTCTCCAGCAATTGAGTTGTTCTTTGATGCAGTGATCAAAGATGTAAATACATTGAAATCGAATGCTCATAGCAAATTTACACATCCTAATATGACACTATTGGAATGGCGTGCTATTGATGAGTTGGTCCATGACCACAGTCTCACCATTAAGCCTGCTGACAAAGGCGGTGCGATTGTGGTCATGGACACTCATCAATACATTGCAGAGGCCAACAGACAGTTGGACGATTGTGAGGTCTACCAAAAATTGAATACTGACCCCAGATGGGATATTGAACGTAAGATAAAGAGTGTAATACAGGGGGCTAGCAATGCTGGCATTATTGATGACAAGCTTAGAGATTTTTTAATAATTTCATATCCCTTGACACCTTTTTTATATTTGTTGCCCAAGATCCACAAAAATCTTAAAACTCCACCTGGGAGACCCATTGTCTCGGGCCGTGGCTCCATCTTGTCCAATATTTCTATCTTTTTGGATAGGATATTGCGACAATACGCAGTATCAGCTCAATCTTACATTCAGGACACCTCAGATTTTCTAAATAAACTGACAGTGACCACCGTTCCACCGAATGCAATTTTAGCATCGTTGGACATTACCAGTTTATACACCTCAATCCGACTACTAATTTTGGGATTGAAGTAGTCACTAGGGCCCTGACCCAGTCGACTCAGCTGAATGTCAGGATTTCATTTTACAATTGTTACATTTGGTACTGACATGTAATTACTTTTTGCTTGGAGATTCTTTTTATCTCCAGAGGAAGGGGACCGCCATGGGGTCCAATGTGGCCCCGACGTACGCCAACATGGCGGTCTGCTTCCTCGAAGAGATGTACATCTATGTATCGCCCCACTTCCGGCATGTCTTGAGGTGGTGGCGATACATAGATGACATTTTTTTGATTTGGACTGGGTCAGAGAATGCACTGATTGATTTTTTTCAATTTTTAAATACTATTGACATAGATATCAAATTTACACTAGAACATTCAAGTGAACAAATTCACTTATTGGACACTGTTGTAACTATCAAAGAGGGTGTGCTGTCGACGAGCTTGTACTCCAAGCCCACTGATCGCAACACCTTATTGAGTTACAACAGTGCACATCCAAGAACCATGGTGAAATCATTACCTTTGAGTCAGTTCTACCGTGCCAAACGTATTGTGAGTAACAATGATGAATTACCAGATACTCTCAAGCGTATGACACAGGCCTTTGTGGATAGAAACTATCCCTTGTCTCTACTAAAAGAACACCTTACCACGACACAGGAGAAATCACGTGACGATCTTCTCAAAAAGAAGGATAGGAATAACAATAAACATGCTAAGAGAATTCCTCTAGTCACTACTTACACTGAAGATAGTATACAGATTAGACAAATTATATTAAAACACTGGCCGGTACTAAAGAGTGGACATGGGGGAATTGAAGAATTTCTTCTTCCTCCCCTCATGTCATACAAGAGAGCTAGGAATCTCAAAGACAAAATAATACACACTGACATAGGTCCACAAAAAGAATCTGGCCAGACATTTCTACGTTGCCCTAAATTGGGAAGTTTTCCCTGCTTAAACTGTATAAATTGTCGCTACATGCAGAAAGGCAGCTCCTTTCTGCATCCATCGACACAGAAAAAATACCAAATTAAACACTATTTAACTTGCGAATCTTCATTCGTTGTATATGTTCTTTGGTGCCCATGTAAGTTGTTATACGTGGGGGAAACCTCACTGGATTTTAAAAGTCGAATCAACCAACATCGATATACCATCCGTAAAAAACGTATGGATCTTCCAGTTCCAAAACATTTCACTGACATGGGCCACAAAGAAAGGGACCTCAAATTTATGCTCATAGATCATATTCCTACTCCTCGTAGAGGTGGGAATAGACACACTTTACTTAAAAAATGTGAGATCCGATGGATCACTAGATTAAACACCTTAAAAACCGGAAGGGTTAAATGTGGATTATAGGCCCTGGCTTTTGTCTTGAATGGTCACGTTGGGATTCTGCTCGCCTGTTTCAATTTGAGGTTATTTGTGGTAGTGTTCCTTGAGATTGACAGCTGAGGAAGTCAGCCACCATATTGCTGCTTCCTTTTAAATGCACAGCCGTTAGAGAGGATACGTGTCTCTCCGCAAAGAAAAATATATATTTTGCTGTTGCTGCCAGTGATCTGTTTCGGGTACCTCCTTATTTAAATAAGCGACTGTCGTCACATTGTCCGACAGGATCTTGACATGATCAAGAGGGGTCTTTGAGTGAACGGCTAGAAGAACTTCATAGACTGCTCTAAGCTCTTAGGTTTGATGCCTGTAGCATGGAATTATCCCAGACGCCTTGAACCATAAGGTCCCCCATATGGCCTCCCCAGCCTAGTCTGCTGGCATCTGTAGACACCAATAGAAGGTTTTTTTGATGCCTCTTTGCAGATTTCTTTTCATTCTCCACCAAGCCAGGGAACGTTTTATGAACGGTGGAATTAAAACTTTCTTGTCCAGAAAACTTCTGTTGCCATCCCAAAATGCTAGAAGAAAGGCTTGCAAAATTCTGGTGTGGCTTTTTGCCCATCTGACAGCAGGGATTGAGGAAGTTAGAATTCCCAGAATTGTCATGACATTTCTGAGAGTAGTGGATCTTAGGCTGCAAAACTGCTTTACTTTTAATTGAAGGGATGACTGCTTCTCTTCTGGGAGGAAGGACATCAGTAAACAAGAGTCGAGGAGTACTACCAAAATGACTTTTGGCTGAGCTTGAACGAGGTTGTATTTTTTTATATTTATGATCATCACAGATTTGTGAAGGTTTTTTGAACCAGGTCTGGATGTGCAAGAAGCTGATTTTCTGATTCTGCTGCCAATAGGAAGTCGTCCAGGTAAGGCACAATAAGAATACCCTGTAGATGAAGATAACTGGTTATTTCTGCCACTACTTTCATGAAAATTCTGGGAGCTGATGACAGGCCAAGAGGGAGCGCCTGAAATTGAAAGTGACAGAGGTGACCTCTCATAAATACTGCTATCCTGAGAAATCTTTGATGATCTTTGAAAATGGGTATATGGTAATATGCGTCTTGCAAATCTATTATTCATTAAAAAAAAGTGTAAATCAAAACAGATCCGTCTTGACTTACATTGAAAGTCAATGGGGGATGGATCCGTTTTCAATTGCACCATATTGTGTCAGTGAAAAACGGATCCGTCCTCATTGACTTACATTGTAAGTCAGGATGGATCCATTTGGCTCCGCATAGTCAGGCAGTCACCAAAACGCTGCAAGCTGCGTTTTAGTGACCGTCTAAAAAACATAATGGAGACCAAACGCAGCCAAATTGATGCATTCTGAACGGATCCTTATCCATTCAGAATGCATTGGGGCTTAACTGATCCGTTTTGGGCCACTAATTTTGGGTAATACAAAATTAAATGTAAATCCTAATACAAAATGCAAATTAAAACTAATCAAGACTTACACGTCTACGACCGCCACGCTCATTCCCACGGACTCTGGAGCCGACTGGGGGATCTTTGCTGGCAGCTCTAAGTGCAGATTGCTGAAACAAAAACAAAAAATGTTTTAAACAGAATGTATTTAAATAAAATCTAAAAATTAAATAAGAAATATATATATATATATATATATATATATATATATAAAGATAAGAAATTCCACAGCACATACAAGTTGTAAAAAGTAAAAAAGACGGCTTTATTCACCAGACACGCGACGTTTCGATCCGCTCAATGGGATCTTTTTCAAGCAGTGACAAAAGTGGGCAGTGCATAGTACATATTTATGCGGTTTAGGCATCATTAAACAATTAACAAATCAAGTACATTTATCACATATAATATAGTGAAAACAACAGTAAAATAATGTTATCATTTGTGTTTGAACAATCAGACTCTACAATTCATAACAGTGCATTACAATGGCATTAATCCTTCTTATACAGTATATCATGGCCATTGAAAATATGACATAATACATTAATTGTGATGATAGTGAATACAGGTGTAGATCTTTCCAGTACCTTAATAATCTAAAGTGCACAGGTGTGTCTTCAGTTGGAGATGACATGGATCGCGGGAGTGTATGGTGCAGTCAAAGACACATGGATCTCGGCGTATCAGTCTATGCAATGCGCATGTCAGAGGACCTTTCCAAGTAATTCAGTCACATGATCGCGCGTACACCGGTCACGTAGTGCGCATGTCCAAGGACCTTGGAACATGTGATCGCACCACGTGATCACGCACCCGGTCACGTGGCTTAATATGTCACGTCACAGAATAAGAAAGGAAAGGAATTCTAGTTGCTCCAGTATCCCACACTGTCCATAGACAGCTGATCGTGTATCTGATCATATGTTCCAATACACAAACGTCTCATCATAAAAAGTATGTACATATAGAACACCTAGTTAGATGGTATATTAATCTAGATGATGTCCGCATCCCAGCACAAGAAAATTACGCCCGCACCAGCATCTCATGCCCACCGCATGTCAGTATTGATCGCAAATTGTCGGATCCGATATGGGAGGCAAATAAATATGGGTCAGTGGTTCATCAGGCCATTTGTCAAAAAACGCAATTGAATGATGCCAACATTGTGGTAAATATTTCATCACATGTCTTGTCAGATACGCAGTTGAGTATGTTGGCCAGGGGTTTGAGTTTTTGTCCCAATAGTAATACAGATTGGTTACAACTTAAAGCGGACCTATATCAATTTTTCCGCAGACTCAAGCTCAAAACCTGGTTCTCAACACATTCATCTACAGATAAAACTAGTATCCATACTGAATTGAAATTGAGTGATTATAACCTGTTCAACAAGAGTGATTTTGTTCCACCTGTTTCCTCTCCAGCAATTGAGTTGTTCTTTGATGCAGTGATCAAAGATGTAAATACATTGAAATCGAATGCTCATAGCAAATTTACACATCCTAATATGACACTATTGGAATGGCGTGCTATTGATGAGTTGGTCCATGACCACAGTCTCACCATTAAGCCTGCTGACAAAGGCGGTGCGATTGTGGTCATGGACACTCATCAATACATTGCAGAGGCCAACAGACAGTTGGACGATTGTGAGGTCTACCAAAAATTGAATACTGACCCCAGATGGGATATTGAACGTAAGATAAAGAGTGTAATACAGGGGGCTAGCAATGCTGGCATTATTGATGACAAGCTTAGAGATTTTTTAATAATTTCATATCCCTTGACACCTTTTTTATATTTGTTGCCCAAGATCCACAAAAATCTTAAAACTCCACCTGGGAGACCCATTGTCTCGGGCCGTGGCTCCATCTTGTCCAATATTTCTATCTTTTTGGATAGGATATTGCGACAATACGCAGTATCAGCTCAATCTTACATTCAGGACACCTCAGATTTTCTAAATAAACTGACAGTGACCACCGTTCCACCGAATGCAATTTTAGCATCGTTGGACATTACCAGTTTATACACCTCAATCCGACTACTAATTTTGGGATTGAAGTAGTCACTAGGGCCCTGACCCAGTCGACTCAGCTGAATGTCAGGATTTCATTTTACAATTGTTACATTTGGTACTGACATGTAATTACTTTTTGCTTGGAGATTCTTTTTATCTCCAGAGGAAGGGGACCGCCATGGGGTCCAATGTGGCCACGACGTACGCCAACATGGCGGTCTGCTTCCTCGAAGAGATGTACATCTATGTATCGCCCCACTTCCGGCATGTCTTGAGGTGGTGGCGATACATAGATGACATTTTTTTGATTTGGACTGGGTCAGAGAATGCACTGATTGATTTTTTTCAATTTTTAAATACTATTGACATAGATATCAAATTTACACTAGAACATTCAAGTGAACAAATTCACTTATTGGACACTGTTGTAACTATCAAAGAGGGTGTGCTGTCGACGAGCTTGTACTCCAAGCCCACTGATCGCAACACCTTATTGAGTTACAACAGTGCACATCCAAGAACCATGGTGAAATCATTACCTTTGAGTCAGTTCTACCGTGCCAAACGTATTGTGAGTAACAATGATGAATTACCAGATACTCTCAAGCGTATGACACAGGCCTTTGTGGATAGAAACTATCCCTTGTCTCTACTAAAAGAACACCTTACCACGACACAGGAGAAATCACGTGACGATCTTCTCAAAAAGAAGGATAGGAATAACAATAAACATGCTAAGAGAATTCCTCTAGTCACTACTTACACTGAAGATAGTATACAGATTAGACAAATTATATTAAAACACTGGCCGGTACTAAAGAGTGGACATGGGGGAATTGAAGAATTTCTTCTTCCTCCCCTCATGTCATACAAGAGAGCTAGGAATCTCAAAGACAAAATAATACACACTGACATAGGTCCACAAAAAGAATCTGGCCAGACATTTCTACGTTGCCCTAAATTGGGAAGTTTTCCCTGCTTAAACTGTATAAATTGTCGCTACATGCAGAAAGGCAGCTCCTTTCTGCATCCATCGACACAGAAAAAATACCAAATTAAACACTATTTAACTTGCGAATCTTCATTCGTTGTATATGTTCTTTGGTGCCCATGTAAGTTGTTATACGTGGGGGAAACCTCACTGGATTTTAAAAGTCGAATCAACCAACATCGATATACCATCCGTAAAAAACGTATGGATCTTCCAGTTCCAAAACATTTCACTGACATGGGCCACAAAGAAAGGGACCTCAAATTTATGCTCATAGATCATATTCCTACTCCTCGTAGAGGTGGGAATAGACACACTTTACTTAAAAAATGTGAGATCCGATGGATCACTAGATTAAACACCTTAAAAACCGGAAGGGTTAAATGTGGATTATAGGCCCTGGCTTTTGTCTTGAATGGTCACGTTGGGATTCTGCTCGCCTGTTTCAATTTGAGGTTATTTGTGGTAGTGTTCCTTGTTGAATCAACAGGGTAATTCTATATATTGTTTTTATTGTTCTCAGGGGATGGTGACAATGGATCTGGTTTTTGCCAGGGGAGAGCGGTGCAAGGTCAATTGACTGGATCATCATGGGACCTGGATTAGCCGTATCACGAATTTTCATCATTTTTTCCTATACATCACTATTTATTTTTTTGAACATTAAGGTATATGATCTTCTTTTCCGCACTTAGCGCATGAATATTGCCATGCACAGCTGTTTCATGGGGTGCCGACAATGTTCAGTAAGCGACCTGCATTTTCTGGCCGATTATGGGGGTTGCTTTTGGAGTCAGTGGTATCAGAGGGATAGGCGACATTAGGATTTCTTTAATAGGTGGTTCCTGTGATTGCCTCACAGCCTAGAGGACGACCCCGGACTGTTGCACCGGATTTCCAGGAATGGGATCCTATGAACAGGGGGTTACTTCAACCTGGGGCTAAGCGGTGAAAACCGGGTCACATTGGTTGTGCTCCTCGATATGACTGGGAGGCATTAGAATGACCATTTTGAGCTAACAACTCGAATGGGTATCTGGCGGTACTACCGCTCACTTTACACCGTCTTTATAACAACGGTACTTCCGTCTAAGACGTTGCCTGCCAAGTTCCCTGATGAACCACTGACCCATATTTATTTGCCTCCCATATCGGATCCGACAATTTGCGATCAATACTGACATGCGGTGGGCATGAGATGCTGGTGCGGGCGTAATTTTCTTGTGCTGGGATGCGGACATCATCTAGATTAATATACCATCTAACTAGGTGTTCTATATGTACATACTTTTTATGATGAGACGTTTGTGTATTGGAACATATGATCAGATACACGATCAGCTGTCTATGGACAGTGTGGGATACGGAGCAACTAGAATTCCTTTCCTTTCTTATTCTGTGACGTGACATATTAAGCCACGTGACCGGGTGCGTGATCACGTGGTGCGATCACATGTTCCAAGGTCCTTGGACATGCGCACTACGTGACCGGTGTACGCGCGATCATGTGACTGAATTACTTGGAAAGGTCCTCTGACATGCGCATTGCATAGACTGATACGCCGAGATCCATGTGTCTTTGACTGCACCATACACTCCCGCGATCCATGTCATCTCCAACTGAAGACACACCTGTGCACTTTAGATTATTAAGGTACTGGAAAGATCTACACCTGTATTCACTATCATCACAATTAATGTATTATGTCATATTTTCAATGGCCATGATATACTGTATAAGGAGGATTAATGCCATTGTAATGCACTGTTATGAATTGTAGAGTCTGATTGTTCAAACACAAATGATAACATTATTTTACTGTTGTTTTAACTATGTGATAAATGTACTTGATTTGTTAATTGTTTAATGATGCCTAAACCGCATAAATATGTACTATGCACTGCCCACTTTTGTCACTGCTTGAAAAAGATCCCATTGAGCGGATCGAAACGTCGCGTGTCTGGTGAATAAAGCCGTCTTTTTTACTTTTTACAACTTGGATGTGCTGTGGAATTTCTTATCTTTATATCGTTGGAGGTGGATCGCCTCCTCAGCCGCTGGCACTCCGACCGTACCGTCCAGACAGCTGTTCTGCCCACATCCTTCTATCTGTATTATATATATATATATATATATATATATATATTCTTGACAGCCCCGATCCGGGCTTGGTCCACCTCCCCTGGACGCTGCGAGTCCACTACTGTTGAGCCAAGTGTTGATTTTATACTTACCGGCCACTGAATACGGCGGTGCCTACTGGGTGGGTTTTTCCAATCTATGGTTTGCTTCTTTGATTACATCTGTACCCAATATATTACCAGACAAAATGCAGAGAACGTTAAATGAACTTGTTTTGAGCACTTTTTCCTCATATCAACAAAAATGTGTAATTTTTTTTTTAATACTTACTTTTTAAAAGATAGATTGGTGCTTGCCCACCTCAGAACTTTCTAGAAATGTTAGTTTTTTTTGGGGGGGGGGGACGACCCTAATAAAATGATAAAAAAAAAAAAAACAACAGGAGCCATAATCCCCCCAAATCACCCCCAGAGACAGCAGCCCCGCATAGTGCCTGCAGCCCCCATAGTGCCAGCAGACCCCCACAGTGACATCAGCCCAGTTCCAAACAACCTTCCCACAGTGCCCTCAGCCCCTTCCAATGCCAGCAGCCCCTTCAGTTCCAGCCACACACACCCCTGCAGTGCCAGCAGACCCCCCAGTTCCAGCCACACACACACCCGCAGTGCCAGGAGCCCCCCCAGTGCCAGAAGACCGCACAGTTCCAGCCACAAACATCCTCGCAGTACCAGCAGACCCCACAGTTCCAGGCACCCCCCACTAGTGCCAGCAGCCACCCCACCCCAGTGCCAGCAGCCACACCCACCCCAGTGCCAGTAGCCCCCATAAAGGCAGCCCCCACCCCCAGTGCCAGCAGCCACAACTGTTCCAGACACCCCCCCCCCCTTCCCAAGTGCCAGCAGCCCTCCCACCCCAAAGCGGAGCCAGGACAAACGGATCCGTCCCCATTGACTTCAATTGTGATTCTGGACGGATCAGTTTTTATCTGCATCATCAGGCAGACACCAAAACGCTGCAAGCAGAGTTTTGGTGTCAGTCTCAAAAGCGGAACGGAGACCAAACGCAGCCAAACTGATGCATTCTGAACAGATCCTTATCCATTCAGAATCCATTGAGGATGAACTGAGCCGTTTTGAACCGTTTGTGAGATCCCTGAAACGGATCTCACAAACGGAATTCAAAACGCAGGTGTGAAAGTAGCCTAAGACAATCAGCCAAAAAATAAAAAAAGCTATGGTTTTCAGAATATGGAAACACTAACACATGATTTTTTTTTTTGTTTCAAAAAGATATTATTGTGTAAAAATAAATAAATAAAAAAGTATACATATATATAATCTATATAATCCAATGCCCCTGTAAAAGGCAATATGTGGGCAGGACCAAGAGACTATTGAAAGTACGTATAGCGGAACATATCTCCAACATCAAAAAGGGTTACGAGAAACATACATTATCTAACCACTTTAAATCCTTACATAATCAGGATCCAAAAGGGTTAATTTTTGCCGCTTTAGAAAAAGTTGATTTTTCCATGCGGCTCCGGTGAGCTTTGCCGGCTGGCGTGACATCGCGCCTGAAGCGGCCATTACCGTGAAGGCGCCATCTTACTTCTACTGCGGCCTAGCAGTGTGGCGCATCCGCGGCCTGGATTTGCTTCTGCACGGCCGCCTACTGTCCGCACCACCGCCAGCCCAGAGATTCCATCAATATAAGCGCAGAGATCGATCCAGCGCTGCACCCCCGCTGAACACTGTAAGCGGCCCCAGAAAGCTTCTGAAGCCGGCGTGACATCGCGACAGGAACATCAAGCAGGCGCTTTTTTGGGGACCCGATCATCGCATCGCTCGGCGGCAAGGTACCACTAACCGTCACCGGATCGCTAGCATTAAGGTACCCACCTTGCCCTCTAAACCCTGACCCACAGTGCGGCCCCTAACACCCACCAGTTGGACTCCTGCTGTAGCACGCCGGGCTCCAGCTATCTCATTGCTTTGAGTGCAGAACTGCACTGGACCCTCTAGCTTCTCCTATAAGAGAGAATCATCAGTGGCACAATACTAATTCTACCTCTGGGCCCACAGAACCAACTTGAGTGCCAGTACTGAAAATCGCCAATTTAAAGGGACAGTAACCCTTTTTTGTCTCAGCAAGAATATGTTTTAAAAGCTGGCTTTGGAGCTTAGACTCTATCTCCATTCATGTTCTGTTAATACAATGGTTCTTTAACCTGAGATGACGCGGTGAGCACAATTCGCTTTAAGGGCAAGATCAAACGCACCTATGGTAAAAGTGGGCAGATATAGGGGAGTGGAACAGGACTCTCAGAAACGGGCAAAAGCTCCATCTCTTTCTCAATCAGATTTAGATCGTTTCATGATGAAGAAAAACACTTCGAACCAAGGGATCCCATCTTCTGCCTCCAAAAGCAATCCTCAGAAACAACTAGCCACACGGCCTGATAGAGAGAGTGAGGAAGATGAACCTTTTGAGGCAACCTCAGATCTACCTATTTCCAGATCCTTCATTTCAGAAGCTTTAACCAAAGCTTTAAACCCCGTTTTAGAAGAATTATCCGAAATAAAAAGAGAAATGAGACAAGTGGGCCAGAGAGTTGAAGCTTTAGAATCCACTCAAACGGCTGTTGCAGACTACACTAATAAAAACTCTGCCGCCCTCTCAGCTTATCAAAGCCACATAAATTACCTCTACGATTACATTGAGGATCAAGACAATAGAGGAAGAAGAAACAACATCCGCATCAGGGGAGTCCCAGAAACGATTGCTAATGAGGCCATACCCAATGCAGTGAAAGAAATCTGCAAAGCTCTACTGGGTGAAGAATATCCCGACCCAATCATACTTGAAAGAGCCCACCGTGCCCTCCGTCCCAAACCCAAAATCGGCGATCCTCCCAGAGACATTATCTGCAAGCTGCTGAACTTTGCCCAGAAAGATCTTATTATGAAGAAGGCCAGAGAAAGCGAGGGAATTACATATGAAGACGCCCAAATCCTCCTCTTTCAAGATCTTGCACCTGCTACTCTAAACAAGAGAAGAGCCCTGCGGCCATTCACAGATCACCTAAGACACAGACGCATTGCCTTTAGATGGCTCTTCCCATTCGGAATGCTCATCACATGGAAGGAAAAGAAATTCATCCTAAGATCACCAAAAGACCTCCCAGATATTATGGAAGCATTGGAGATACAAGATGTGGACATTCCAGATTGGTCCGCTACAAGTGATGTATTCATTCCACAGGACATCTTGCCTCCCACCACTTGGGAATTAGTCGGAGGTGGCAAATCCACTAAGTCCAAAAAAAAGCATGGGAAACTAACCCCCAGACGCATTATTCCTGAAGAAGACTGAATGGACATTTCAAGGTTCACAGTGGACATGTCCTATTTATCTTGTCCTTTCACTTTATAGCCGGGGGTGATGACGGGATTGCTAGCCGCACAGACCCCTAACGGTTGGAGTCTTTCACTGGTTTGTGTAGATTCCATACTAGTCTCAGTCCCGGTGTGGACTGGTCTGGGCGGCTGGCGATCTTGGCTCATTACACCCAGGTTTCCTCCATGGTGATTTTCATATGATTTCTTTTATGTTCTTATGGGCTGCTTAGTATAACTGCTTTTATTTTAGTAGTATTCACAGCACCTCTCACCTCATCATCTCACTTATATGTTTACTGTTTAATGCCTCATTTGCTGTCCCTGTACTGTTTTCGGGGCAAAGTACTTCTATGCTGGAATAGAAGTACGGACCTGAACTGGTCCTACATCGGGAAAATGAATTCCCAAGTTTCCTCTTTCAGCAGAGGTTCGTTCATACTAAGTTTATTCTATGTTCTGACGTTATCTCCTTTACCTTCTAGCTCCTTCCCATCCCCCCTCAAAGGCATTTCATCTGCATTATTGTCACCACCAACCTCCATACCAGACAACAGATATGGAATCGAACCAGGCATCCGTTGGCATCTCCTCCCCACCCCCTTACAAAACTGCTTCTTTGGCGCCTTAACCTCCACCACCATCTCCACTGGGCATCGGAAACGGAGTTGTACCAGGCATCCGTCGATACGTAAGTTCTCCCCTTGCTCTCCCCAAATATCATCATGGCTGACATTCATATAGCATCATACAATGTTAAAGGGCTTAAAGACCCATGTAAGAGAGGTCAGATCCTACACTATTTACACAAGGAAAAATCCAAAGTTATAATGCTACAGGAGACGCATTTTAAAAATAATAAGATCCCAAATCTCTCCAGGTCATATTACAACCAATGGTTTCATAGTTCCTCCCCACACTCGAACAGACTTGGTACTAGCATAGGCTTTCATTAACAACTAGATTTTAGCATGACCGACACACTAACGGACCCGAACGGCCGCTTTATCTTAGTAAAAGGTACCATTAACTCCCAATTATATACCTTTGCAAATTTTTATGCACCCAATGAGGCCCAGAAAAGCTGGTTTGAAGAGACGTGGCAAAAATTTGAAGACTTCAGGGAAGGCATAGTATTCCTAGCTGGGGATTTTAACGTCGCCCTCAATCCTCTGCTTGACACCTCATCAGGAAAATCCTCTGTACCTTATAAAACCCTCAACTGTATACAGAAACTTATACATGGAAGTAACCTTATAGATGTTTGGAGAGCGAACAACCCTAAAGAAAAAGATTATACCTTTTTCTCGGCCCCTCATAACTCCTACCACAGGATTGACTATATCCTAGTGCCTTTATCACAAATACACCTGTGTACCCAAACGCATATTGGCAACATAGTTCACTCTGATCATGCCCCAATCTTCATTACCTGGAAACTATCTGATACCCGTCCTAAAACTTTTATTTGGAGGCTAAATGAGACCTTATTAGATGACACACGAGTCATTGAAAAGATAAAGGGAAAGTTGTCAGAGTACTTTAAGGTGAATGCGTCAGATGAAGTATCCCCGCATGTAATCTGGGAAGCACATAAAGCCGTAATTAGGGGAGAATTTATCTCCACAGCTTCACATATTAATAGGCTAAGACGCGCCAAAATCGCTGAGCTCTATGATAAATTATCTGAGTTAGAAACTGCTCACAAACGGTCCCGCTCTGAACATCACTTAATAGAACTGGCAGCAACTAGAGACGAATTAAAAGGACTCCTGAACAAACAATCAGCTAAACTTTATTTGGCCCTAAAACAAAAGTTCTTCGCCCATGGTAATAAACCTACCAAATTTATGTTAGCCCTAATAAGACAACGTAAAAGGAAATCCAGGATAGCGATTATCCGAAATGAGAAAAAGGAACTAGTGGAAGATGATTTGGAAATAGCAAACGCCTTCCATGATTTTTATTCGGCGCTTTATAACATAGATAAATCAGATTCCGAAAACACCCGCCTAGAGAAGGCAGCCCGAACTGCTACCTTTTTGGACAGCCTTTCACTTCCTTCTTTGTCCCCTACGCAGGCCTCTGAGCTATGCACTCCAATTTCTCCCTCGGAGATTTCAGCCACCTTAAAACAAATGGCAAAAGGTAAGGCCCCAGGTCCGGACGGCCTCCCTTTGTTATATTATACCTCTTTTAAGGACACGCTAATGCCACACTTACTCAACTCATTTAATACTGCCCTCTCAGGTAAGGCGTTTTTACCGCAAGCGGTGAATGCCCATGTCACCCTAATCCCGAAGCCACAGAAGGATCCCAGCCTTTGCTCTAGCTATCGACCCGTTTCTTTGTTGAATCTGGACATAAAGATTTATGCAAGAATTCTAGCTAACAGGATTAAACCATTACTGCAAGATCTGGTGCATCCAGACCAAACTGGGTTTGTACCCAACCGAGAAAGTAAAGACAGTACTTACAAAGTACTCAACACCATAGCCTTGGCGAAGAGATCAGGGACTCCCTTAGTGGTTCTGGGAACAGACGCAGAGAAAGCTTTTGATCGGGTGGCATGGGCATTCATTAAAAACGTCCTGACCAAGTTTGGTTTTCCCAAATGTTTTATCTCCGCAATTTTCTCAATGTACGGCGCACCTAGTGCAAACTTAAAGATAAATGACACTCTTTCTCACCCGTTTCAAATTAATAATGGGACCAGACAGGGATGCCCTCTCTCTCCAATTCTATTTATTCTCACAATAGAACCACTTTTACAGTTCATCAGACAATCAAAAGAAATAAGGGGGTTAGTATGTGGAGACTTAGAGATTAAACAAGCGGCCTATGCCGATGACCTTTTGCTACTAGTATCTAATCCCCTACGAGCATTTCCGGCTATCATTAAAGTTTTCACAGAAAGATAAACCTCCCGAAGTCCGAGGCTATGAACATAAACCTCCCGCACAATCTCTTAAAAAAGCTTAAAACAAATTCCCCCTTTGAATGGTCACAATCCCATGTAAAGTTTCTGGGCATAAACATAACACCTGACCTAGCTAAATTATATGATGCCAACTTTCCGCCTTTGCTCAAAACAATTCCTGACACTTTAAATTCATGGTCTCCCTCTTTCATTTCCTGGCTAGGTAGGCGCAATATTTTTAACTCCCTTATAGTACCTAAAGTCACCTACTTACTGCAAGTTCTACCGATAAAACTACCCAGTAGTTTTTTCAATTCCTTTAGAAGAATCTGTTCTTCCTACATTTGGGGTAACAAGAAACCTAGAATTTCTAACAAGATTTTATTGCTACCTTTTGTTAAAGGAGGGATAGGTTTCCCTTCCATCACAAGATACCACAGAGCGGTTCATATAAATAGGATCATTGATCTACTGAGACAGCCTAAACACAAGCTCTGGATCCCACTAGAGGAGAAACTGATAGGTCTCCCGATCAGGCCTCTATTGATGTCTGATACTAGTAGAGTTATGTCCCGGAGCATGGATAACCCATTTATTTCAACCACTCTGTCAATCTGGAACGCCCCAGAGGTAAGAAGAAGTTGTATGTCCTTCCCTTCCCCCCTCATGACCATTAGGGATTGCCTCAGCCTAAATACGGATTGCTTTAAAATTCTGCCTACACAAATACGAGACTCAACACTCCCTATTGAGGAACTCTTAGACAGTGATGGCACCTTTATAAATGTTACAAACGTAATAAAGAAGTTCCAGTTACCCAATCTAAATCAGATACAATATGCTTGTCTGAAAAACTCTGAGCCCCACTATTAAGAAAATAAGATCAGACGCATCATTATCATGGTTCGAAAAACTAGTCTCACAAACTCGCTATCCTACTAAAATAATTTCCACTGTCTCTAAGAACCTGCTATTACTAGAATCCCCCCCCCCCTCCTTATATTTCTTAAAGGAATGGGAAAGGGACTTAAATGTAAAATTCTCAGCAGAGGATAACAAGATATTGTTGAACGCACCCAGACTGTCTTCTAGATGTGTCACAATACAAGAAAATGCATATAAAGTACTCACCAGGTGGTACTTAACCCCTGTAAGACTGAGCCTGATGTATAGCAGTTCTTCTGACAGATGCTGGAGATGTTTGGTAGAGAAAGGATCCTTCCTACACATTTGGTGGGCATGCCCATATATTCAGACGTATTGGGATAAAATCTTTAAGTTAATTAGAGTCATACTGGGACTAAGTATAGTCTCTCTCCCGACTTGCCCTAAGACTGCCCTTCTGTCCCTTTTAACGCATACCTTAGATAACCCCAAAAAAGCACTTCTGAGCATCCTACTGGCCGCAGCCAGACTTCTAATCGCTCACAACTGGAAGTCAACTCATACACCGTCAATATCACAGTGGAAAAGTAAAGTAGAAGCTTTAGCTAGACTAGAGGAGTTGTCACACTGGGAAACACGCTCGCATCATAAATACCTGAAAATCTGGTCTCCCTGGAGAGATCATACTGATTACATCACCACTCAACAGATTACTGAACTTGATACTCCCTCTCTGTAGTCCCCGCTCATGAGGTTCCACCTCACAATTACCCTAAGCTCAGTGCGTTACCTTTGGTGGGATGCTTGACACCAACTTCTTACGCAGTGTCGACGAGATGCCTGGTCACTCCAGATAGCCCACAGATTACTAGTTTTATACTACAACCCGCAGGTTCAGTCTTCTGCCTTCATATCGGTGGTAAATGAATGCCACCCCGCCACGTCCCCCCCCCCCTCCCCCCCCCCTTCCTAGTTAACTGTTCAGTTTATTTTTTCTTTTTCTCCCAATTTCATTTATAGTTTCCTTTTGATTATTCTCTTCCTTTCTGGTTTTACTTCACTTGATATTATTATTCTTATTGTCAGAAGCCTACGTACTGTCCGCTCGGCTCCTTGCACCATCCGGGCAAGGGCTTTCTTTGAAATAAAAAGGGATGTTGGTCTCGCGCGTCCCAGTTCAGGAAAGACTGTTTGACATAGCCTTGATTTATTGGACGAAGTGATGCTAGCAGAGCAGGTTGTAATGGTTAACTTATCAATAATGACTGTTTTATGCATTTTAGTATGCTCTATCTGCCTTAGTCGGCCAGGCTGTGTTCTAATGTATCAAATTGTGCCTTTGTCCAATTGCTGTAAACCTTCTGTGCGGACTTACTAGTATACCTTTGCAGAATCTGCCTGTCTGCAATATTGTTTGTTCACCCCCATTTCTGTGATAAAATCAATAAAAAGAATTTAAAAAGAAAGAAAAAGTTGATTTTGATTGGAGGGGTGGGAACCACATTAAAAAAAAATTCAAGAACTGAATCTAGGCATATTTTCTAATTCAACACTCTCCTACCAGCAGGATTAAATGCTGAGTTGGAGTTGTATTGCTTTCTTTAGGGTGGTGGGGCCCCTCACCGATGGGGGACCCGCAGGTTAGTACCTATGCGGGCCTCCCCTCGGTGGGTGACCTCACTTCCCTATTTACTCTACTTCACATAACCAAAGAAGGCGATTTATTCAGACAAGTTGAAGTATTTATAATTTTACGACTTTTAAACTGTATTATTGGTACCAACTTTACCTGTATTAATTTTTTATGCAATAATTTTTTATGCACTCATTTTTAAGACACACAAGAACCCTAATATTGACAGGAAATTGTAAGGAAAATTATCTTGTCTTGATATAGAAAAATGCAATACCACCGCAAGGGTTAAATCCGCTTGAAATAAGTAAAAGCAACAGAGAATAATGATGAGATCATCAAACAGTCCAGTAAAAATTGATGTATTAACCCCTTAAGGACACAGGGCGTACAGGTACGCCCTTGTGCCCTGGTACTTAAGGACACAGGGCGTACATGTACGCCCTGGGCATTTTCGATCACTGCCGTGCGGCTGGCAGTGATCGGAACCCGGTGCCTGCTCAAATCATTGAGCAGGCACCTAGGCTAAATGCGCGGGGGGGTCCCGTGACCCCCCCATGTCGGCGATCGCGGCAAACCGCAGGTCAATTCAGACCTGCGGTTTGCTGCGATTTCTGCAGTTTCTGATCCCCGCGGTCCCTGACTGCGGGGATCAGAAACTTTTGCATTGGTAAAATATAAATGTATCCCTCCCCCCTGCACCCCTTAGTGATTTTTGCCCGGTGGGAGGTGCAGGGGGAGGGTTGCGGGCGGTGCGGGAGGCGGGCGGTGCGGTAGGCGGGATCGCGATCCCCCGCCCGCCTCCCATTGCGTAATCGTTGGCGTCTAGTGGGTTATACCAGGGTGCCAGCACATTGCTGGCACCCTGGTATAAATGGCTGACATCGGTGATGCGATGTCAGCCGTTTAACCCTTTCCATACAGCGGTCCGTACGGACCGCTGTATGGAAAAGGTTAACAGTAAGAGGGAGCTCCCTCCCTCTCCGATCGGGGGGCTGCTGTGCCTTTGCAGTCCCCCGAATGGAGAGGGAGAGCGCTCCCAGGCAGCCCCCCCAGAGCCCCGTCCTTACCCTTCCCCGTCTGCGCAGTTCTGGCCACTACTGAGCAGACGGGGAAGGTTCCCATGGCAACAGGACGCCTGCTCAGGCGTCCTGCTGTCCATGGTGCTGAACAGATCTGTGCTGAAAGCATAGATCTGTTCAGTGTAAGTAAAATATAGTACAGTGCAATATATATTGTACTGTACTGTATTATGCAGACATCAGACCCACTGGATCTTCAAGAACCAAGTGGGTCTGGGTCAAAAAAAAAGTGAAAAAAGTGAAAAATAAAGTAAAAATCAAAAAACACATTTATCACTGATTAAAAATGAAAAAAATAAAATTCCCTACACATGTTTGGTATCGCCGCGTCCGTAACGACCTGATCTATAAAACGGTCATGTTACTTTACCCGAACGGTGAACGCCATAAAAATAAAAAATTAAAAACTATGATGAAATTGGAATTTTGCCCACCTTACTTCCCAAAAAAGGTAATAAAAGTGATCAAAAAAGTCGCATCTACGCCAAAATTGTAACAATCAAACCGTTATCTCATCCCGCAAAAATCATACCCTACCCAAGATAATCGCCCAAAAACTGAAAAAGTTATGGCTCTTAGACTATGGAAACACTAAAACATGATTTATTTTGTTTCAAAAATGAAATCATTGTGTAAAACTTACATAAAAAAAAAAAAAGTATACATATTAGGTATCGCCGCGTCCGTATTGACCGGCTCTATAAAAATATCACTAACCCCTCAGATGACCACCGTAAAAAAATTAAAATAAAAACGGTGTAAAAAAAGCAATTTTTTGTCATCTTCCGTCACAAAAAGTGTAATAGCAAGCAATCAAAAAGTCATGTGCACCCCAAAATAGTGCCAATCAAACCGTCATCTCATCCCACAAAAAATGAGACCCTACTTAAGATAATCGCCCAAAAATTAAAAAAAAACTATGGCTCTTAGACTATGGAGACACTAAAACATTTTTTTTGTTTTAAAAATGAAATTATTGTGTAAAATGTACATAAATAAAAAAAATTGTATACATATTGGGTATCACCGCGTCCGTGACAACCTGCTCTTTAAAATTACGTCATGATCTAACTTGTCAGATGAATGGTGTAAATAACAAAAAAAAAAAACGGTGCCAAAAAAGCAATTTCTTGTTACCTTGCCGCACAAAAAGTGTAATATAGAGCAACCAAAAATCATATGTACCCTAAACTTGTACCAAAAAAAATGCCACCCTATCCCGTAGTTTCTAAAATGGGGTCACTTTTTGGGAGTTTCTACTCTAGGGGTGCATCAGGGGGCTTCAAATGGGACATGGTGTAAAAAAAAACAGTCCAGCAAAATCTGCCTTCCAAAAACCGTATGGCATTCCTTTCCTTCTGTGCCCTGCCGTGTGCCCGTACAGCGGTTTACGACCACATATGGGGTGTTTCTGTAAACTACAGAATCAGGGCCATAAATAACGAGTTTTGTTTGGCTGTTAACCCTTGCTTTGTAACTGGAAAAAAAATATTAAAATGGAAAATCTGCCAAAAAAGTGAAATTTTGAAATTGTATCTCTATTTTCCATTAAATCTTGTGCAACACCTAAAGGGTTAACAAAGTTTGTAAAATCAGTTTTGTATACCTTGAGGGGTGTAGTTTCTTAGATGGGGTCACTTTTATGGAGTTTCTACTCTAGGGGTGCATCAGGGGGGCTTCAAATGGGACATGGTGTCAAAAAAACTGTCCAGCAAAACATGCCTTCCAAAAACCAAACGGCGCACCTTTCACTCTACGCCCCGCTGTGTGGCCGTACAGTAGTTTACGGCCACATATGGCGTGTTTCTGTAAACGGCAGAGTCAGGGCAATAAAGATACAGTCTTGTTTGGCTGTTAACCCTTGCTTTGTTAGTGGAAAAAATGGGTTAAAATGGAAAATTAGGCAAAAAAATGAAATTCTCAAATTTCATCCCCATTTGCCAATAACTCTTGTGCAACACCTAAAGGGTTAACAAAGTTTGTAAAATCAGTTTTGAATACCTTGAGGGGTGTAGTTTCTTAGATGGGGTCACTTTTATGGAGTTTCTACTCTAGGGGTGCATCAGCGGGCTTCAAATGGGACATGGTGTCAAAAAACCAGTCCAGCAAAACCTGCCTTCCAAAAACCAAACGGCGCACCTTTCACTCTACGCCCCGCTGTGTGGCCGTACAGTAGTTTACGGCCACATATGGGGTGTTTCTGTAAACGGCAGAGTCAGGGCAATAAAGATACAGTCTTGTTTGGCTGTTAACCCTTGCTTTGTTAGTGGAAAAAATTGGTTAAAATGGAAAATTAGGCAATAAAATGAAATTCTCAAATTTCATCCCCATTTGCCAATGACTCTTGTGCAACACCTAAAGGGTTAACAAAGTTTGTAAAATCAGTTTTGAATACCTTGAGGGGTGTAGTTTATAGAATGGGGTCATTTTTGGGTGGTTTCTATTATGTAAGCCTCGCAAAGTGACTTCAGAGCTGTAGTGGTCCCTAAAAATTGGGTTTTTGTAAATTTCTGAAAAATTTCAAGATTTGCTTCTAAACTTCTAAGCCTTGTAACATCCCCAAAAAATAAAATATCATTCCCAAAATAATTCAAACATGAAGTAGACATATGGGGAATGTAAAGTCATCACAATTTTTAAGGGTATTACTATGTATTACAGAAGTAGAGAAACTGAAACTTTGAAATTTGCTAATTTTTCCCAATTTTTGGTAAATTTGACATTTTTTTATGCAAAAAAAATAATTTTTTTTAACTTTATTTTACCAGTGTCATCAAGTACAATATGTGACGAAAAAACAATCTCAGAATGGCCTGGATAAGTCAAAGCGTTTTAAAGTTATCATCACTTAAAGTGACACTGGTCAGATTTTCAAAAAATGGCCTGGTCCTAAGGTGTAAAAAGGCTGTGTCCCTAAGGGGTTAAATCATATGTTCCATACATTTTACGTTACCCTCTGCCTGTTAATTTTAGCGATTGTTCAAAAAAAATATGTAGAGAATAACAATACTGGCAAAAAAACGCTGAAAAATTACCTGTATGGGCACATGCAGTAAAAGGCAACTTTATTTGCAAGGGTTAAAATTATTTGGAACAAGAGGTTGATACAAATCGATACTCCCTGTATGGTCTATTGACTCCAAATTGGATAAAATATACAACACGATTGAATACGGGGGTAGACAAACATACATCCATTTAATGCCATGTTATATAAAGAAAGTCGCATGGAGAATATTATGATTGTTTGTTTGTTTTTTTCACAAAAAAAACGCAGGAATAACGTAAGTCTGCTGCAAGATAGCTAGTGATAGTAAATAATGATGAATGTGTTTATCTATGCATAGTCTATGAATCGCACTCAACCTTTCAATTTTTACATCGCAACTATAGATATAAATATGGTTGCTACAATGGTATTATGAGTATCCAGAAAACTCCACTTCATAATTTGAATATACCTGAATCAATTCACATCTGGACAATTGGATATAAAAGACGACCAGTCACATGGGAACACTAGCCACTGAGGAAGGAGTCGTAGCCATCTCCGAAACGCGTTTGGTGAAAGAGGATCCCATGAGACTGAGCATACAGCCGGAATATTGAAGCGCTTCAAACCAACTGTAAGGAGAGGGATCGGTATCAAAAATAATTGGCAGGAGAAATCAAAGACTGATTGCCGGAGTAAAAACTAGTCTGCCACTTGACTCGAGCACCTGGCAGCAATTTCTACTTACAAACTTTCAACTACGGCACTCCTGCAATTGATCACTGAAGATCCCTGGATCCACACTCAGGAAGCTACACCGCTGCCTGCAAGCGGAAAACACGTGGGACGCCACACTAAACCACAACACAGCCGGCATAACCGTGAGTAGACAAATTAATGCCGAATCAATGCATGCATAGAAAGTGAACCAAACAAAAGAAACACAAGTGATAAAACTACTTACCCTCATTTGATTACATCAAAAGTATTCTGGGAACTTTGCTCCGCATGTTCTGAGAAATCAGACTTGCTATATGAGCATTATACTACGGACAAATACACAGTTGAAGGATCCTTCCTTTTAGGACTACTCGATTCAGTATGTGGTTGTGTGTATTTTAGCAATCTTATTTATTTATTTTATATGTGACGTTACAGCATGCGAATATTTAATTGAATTTTATGTGTTGTTATACACAAATGTTTGAATAAATTTATATCAAATCTCCTATGTGTATCCAATTGTAGGTGTGCCCTACTATTTTTTTCATATATTACAAAAAGTATACATATTAGGTATTGCCACATCCGTAACAACCTGCTCTATAAAAATATCACATGACTTAACCACTCAGGTGAACATGGTAAAAAAAAACTGTGTTAAAAAGCAATTTTTTTGTCACCTTGCATCACAAAAAGTGTAATAGCAAGCGATCAAAAAGTCATAAGCACCCCAAAATCATACCACTCAAACCGTCATCTCATCCCGCAAAAATTATTTCCTACCTAAGACAATCGTCCATAAAAAATAAATAAAACTATGGCTCTCAGACTATGGAGACACTAAAACATGATTTTCTTTTTGTTTCAAAAATTATATTGTGTAAACCTTAAATAAAATAAAAAAGTATACATATTAGGTATTGCCACGTCCATAACGATCTGCTCTATAAACCACATGACCTAACCCCTCATTTGAACACCATAAACAAATTAAGTAAAAAGTGTCAAAAAAAGGCATTGTTTGTCACCTTACATCACAACAAGTGTAATACCAACTGATCAAAGTCTTATGAACCCTAAAATAGTACTAATCAAACCGTCATCTCATACCGCAAAAAATTAGACCTTACCTAAGACAATCGCCCAAAAAAATAAAAAACTATGGCTCTCAGAATATGCAGACACTAAAACATGAAACAAACAACCAAAAGGAGTATACATATGTTAGTCGCATCCATAACAACCTGCTTTATAAAAATACCACATGATCAGATGAACATTGTAAATAAATAAAAAAATAAAAACTGTGGCAAAACAGCTATTTTTTGTTACCTTGCCTAACAAAAAGTGTAATATAGAACAACCAAAAATCATACCATAAAATAGTACCAACAAAACTATCGCCTTATCCCGTAATTTCCAAAATGGGATCACATTTTTGGAGTTTCTACTACAGGGAAGCTGTCTTACATTTAGAACTGGCAGAGTATCTGCCCAAGTTATTTAGAGACCGGTGCCTCTTCATAACTTCAGCGGATCCACTGCCAGCTTAGAGGTTTATTAAGACCGGCGTCTAAAACGCCGGTCTTAATAAATGTGCCCTTGAGTCTTTTAGAACTCTGTTGGGTTGTTATGCATCTGTATACCTCTTTTTTATTCTTTATTTTATTGTTTTATAGAGAGTAGCAATAACCAATAAAGGAAAACAATATTCAGTTCAAAGTTAGTAAAGGGGTTTTGCAAAGTTTAAAAGTTGTACCCTATGCATAGGATAGGGGATAACCAGCTGATCTCTGGGGGATCTGACCGCTGGGATCCCCACCGATCATGAGATCAGTGGCCCCATTCCGTTCTGGGGCCCCATTTCGTTCGGTGGAGCGTTGGGTGATGCATGTACACTGCTGCTCCATTAATTCTCTATGGGACCGCCGGAAATGTCTGACTACAGTGCTCGGTTATTTCCAAAGCTCTCATAGAGAATGAGCAGTAGTGCGCATGTATAATCTGCCTTTTCACCAGAAAAGGGCAACAAGACCCCCGTTTTTTCGTGATCGGTGGGGATCCCATCGTTCAGACCCCCAGTGATCTGCTAGTTATCCCCTATTTTTTAACTTGGCACAAACCCTTTAATTGTACAGTGCACTGCATGAGAAATTGCAGCTGAGAGTCCAGATAGTTTTTTATTTATTACATGATTGCTGATGATATTTGCGATTGTGTTTTTCTCAGATATGTGGCACAGTATGAGCTGGATGGACCTTGCTCAGATATAGAGACCCTGCTCAAAAAGATTGCCATTAAGTTAGGAAAGACGCAGAGAGTGAAGGCCATAACTGGTGTTGGTGAGTATTCCTAACACAGCTTGTATGGTTGGCTAGATGAGGCCTGTTTGCATCCAATATTAACACTGACTATGCTTGAATAATATAAAAAAAAATTACTTAAAAAGCTTATATGAATTATATTCATGTTTTCTAGCAATGTATATAAATAAACATAAATATACCTGATAAGCCACATTTTAACCCCTTTCACCTTCCTGACAGAGCCTATTTTTGAAAATCTGACATGTGTCACTTTATGTGGTAATAACTTTGGAATGCTTTTACCGTATATACTCGATTATAAGCCGACCCGAGTATAAGCCGAGGCCCCTAATTTTACCCAAAAAAATGGGAAAAATTAGTGACTCGAGTATAAGACTAGGGTGGGAAATGCAGCTATAATGCAGAGTGTATGTGTATATAATGCACACACTCTACATTATATACACACATCTGCAAGAGGGTGACTCAGATTGATGGGAGTCTGACTCTGACTCCCTGTATTTAATGCAGAGTGTGTGCATTATATACACACACACTCTGCATTAAATACAGGGAGCCATCCACAGATCTCCCCCCTAAACAGTGCCATCCACAGATCCCCCCTAAACAGTGCCATCCACAGATTCCCCCCTCCCCTAAACAGTGCCAGGATGGCACTGTTTAGGGGAGGGGGATCTGTCGATGGCACTGTAGGGGGATCTGTGGATGGCACTGCCATCCACAGATCCCCCTACAGTGCCATCCACAGATCCCCCTCCCCGATGCTCACAGCAGTATATTTATAAAGTATAAAGTATAAGCAGTATATTTATCAGTATTCTTTATCAGTATTCTTTGGATATCTTACTTTATCGTTGCTCCGGTAATAGCAGGCAGTGCGGGGAGCGGCGCTCACTCACTGACGTCACACGCCTGCTCCCACTAGGCGGCGCAGGCGCGTGACGTCAGTGAGTGAGCGCCGCCCCCCGCACTGCCTGCTATTACCGGAGCAAAGACAAAGTAAGATAGACTCGAGTATAAGACGAGGGGGCTTTTTGAGCACAAAAATATGTGCCCAAAAACTCGTCTTATACTAGAGTATATACGGTACTTATCCAAGCAATCCGGTTTTAGGCTTTGATCTGCACTCTGCAGATCAGAGAGCCTGAAATCAGGCACTAGCTGCTCCATGCCCTGCTTTGTGTATCCAGATTTGTGCCCGCCTGTCCAATTTATGCCCACCCTGCCTCAGACTGTGCCCCTGTTGGCTCGAACTGTGCCCGCCTGTGTCCCCTCCCCTCATCTGTGTCCCCTGGTGTGTCCCCTTGCTGTATCTGAGGGTGGTGGCTCTGTTCCTGAACAATCAGCAGCTAGTGTCAGCTGTATGCTGACACTAAAAATTAGCAAATCGAAGTTGACAAAGTGGAATTCGTTCCAAATTTCTGGAAAAATGTTATTTGTCCCGAAGTTGAATTTCCTCGCGCTACGTGGTAACGAATCACATTTTTTTCTGCTACACACTTACTACTACACACATGTACTACTATTGCACTTGTTAGAACGAAGAAGTAAGAATCCTGGGAACGAGGGAGCACCCATAATGCCGTGCAGACAGCTATTCAGGCCAGCCACTGGGATGTCACAGGCCTATAAAAAGCTTCCTCCTGCCCAGTCTCCCCAATTTTACAGTGAACTTAGTGCAGGGAGAGACAATACAGGCACTAAAAATTTTCAAGGGTCTCTAGGACCATCTGTGGCCCTTATTCCTCACTGACTGATTATTAAAACTTATACTTTTATTATATCACATTTAAAATTTGTCCTGTTGTATCAGGAGAACACACCATTAAAATTCCTCAGGATCTGGAGTAGGGGTTCTGTGTTTCACACTTTCAAGTACGTTCATGTACATACATTTCCGTCATTACACAGCTTGCTCTGGAGGTGCCTGATACTTCTCAGGTATCCCTCCTGTCTCTACTTCTTTGTCTAGCTAGGCTTTGTCTTAGCTGTGTATTGAATTAATAGCGTCTCTATTTTCTTCCCCTTTGTCTCCCCCAGATCTTGAACTAAAATCTACCTCCTGCTTCCCTACATGTTTTTTAATGGTGTGTTCTCCTGATACAACAGGACAAATTTTAAATGTGATATAATAAAAGTATAAGTTTTAATAATCAGTCAGTGAGGAATAAGGGCCACAGATGGTCCTAGAGACCCTTGAAAATTTTCGGTTTAAACAATAATGTGGTCACCTCCTGAGAGACCTATATGTATGTTGGTCGTATAATACAGGCACTAGGGACAGTGTTTAGAAAAGACTGTATTCACCAAAAAAACGATTGAGCTGTTCAGGGAAAGATTATTCATAGTGTTGGGAAAGGATAGGGAGGCATTATCCACACTGTAGGGAGATAGCAGGAACCAATAGGATAGTGTAAAGCCTGGGTAATAGGAGCTATTGCACTTTGCTACACTAATTGGGGATTCTAATTGGGGGGTGATCTATTACTACAAATTTTAGGTTGTTTGCATTATTTAAAACAAGAGTAATTCCAGTAATCCTAGCTTCTGTTATTTGTCTGAAAGTGCAGTCTGATACAGCCAGTTTTGTGGGTGTATTTACTTAATTTACAGTCGGGTCAATAAATATTGGGACATCGACACAATTCTAACATTTTTCACTCTATACACCACCACAATAGATTTGAAATGAAATGAACAAGATGTGCTTTAACTGCAGATTGTCAGCTTTAATTTAGCATTAATTTACATCCAAATCAGGTGACCGGTATAGGAATTACAACAGTTTGCATATGTGCCTCCCACTTGTTAAGGGACGAATAGTAATGGGACAGAATAATAATCATAAATCAAACTTTCACTTTTTAAAACTTGGTTGCAAATCCTTTTCAGTCAATTACAGCCTGAAGTCTGGAACGCATAGACATCACCAGATGCTAGGTTTCATCCCTGGTGATTGATGCTCTGCCAGGCCTTTACTGCAACGGTCTTCAGTTGCTGCTTGTTCTTGGGACATTTTCTCTTCAGTTTTGTCTTCAGCAAGTGAAATGCAGGCTCAAATCGGATTCAGGTCAAGTGATTAACTTGGTCATTGCATAACATTCCACTTCTTTCCCTTAAAAAACTCTTTGGTTGCTTTTGCAGCATGCTTTGGGTTATTGTCCATCTGCACTGTGAGGCGTCGTCCAATGAGTTCTGAAGCATTTGGATGAATATGAGCAGATAATATTGCCCGAAATACTTCAGAATTCATCCTGCTGCTTTTGTCAGCAGTCACATCATCAATAAATACAAGAGGACCAGTTTCATTGACAGCCATACATGCCCACGCCATTACACTACCACCACCATGCTTCACTGATGAGGTGGTATGCTTAGGATCATGAGCAATTTGTTTCCTTCTCCATACTCTTCTCATCACTCTGGTACAAGTTGATCTTGGTCTCATCTGTCCATAGGATGTTGTTCCAGAACTGTGAAGGCTTTTTTAGATGTCCTTTGGCAAACTCTAATCTGGCCTTCCTGTTTTTGAGGCTCACCAATGATTTACATCTTGTTATGAACCCTCTGTATTCACTCTGGTGAAGTCTTCTCTTGATTGTTGACTTTGACACACATACACCTACCTCCTAGAGAGTGTTTTTGAACTGGCCAACTGTTGTGAAGGGTGTTTTCTTCACCAGGAAAATAATTTTTCGGTCATCCACCACCACTTGTTTTACGTGGTCTTCCGGGTCTTTTGGTGTTGCTGAGCTCACCGATGTGTTCCTTCTTTTTAAGAATGTTCCAAACAGTTGTTTTGGCCACGCCTAATGTTTTTGCTATCTCTGATGGGGTTGTTTTGTTTTTTGTTTTTCAGCCTAATGATGGCTTGCTTCACTGATAGTGACAGCTCTTTGAATCTCATCTTGAGTTGACAGCAACAGATTCCAAATGCAAATAGCACACTTGAAATGAACTCTTGACCTTTTATCTGCTCATTGTAAATGGTATAATGAGGGAATAACACACACCTGGCCATGGAACAGCTGAGAAGCCAATTGTCCTATTACTTTTGGTCCCTTAACAAGTGGGAGGCATATATGCAAACTGTTGTAATTCCTACACCATTCACCTGATTTGGATGTAAATACCCTCAAATTAAAACTGACAGTCTGCAGTTAAAGCACATCTTTTTGTTTTATTTCAAATCCATTGTGGTGGTGTATAGAGCCAAAAATGTTAGAATTGTGTAAATGTCCCAATATTTATGGACCTGACTGTATCACCAGCTCAGGGGCACCGCTATGGGTAGTTCGTGTGCACCATCTTACGCAAACTTGCTCCTGGGCTGGTGGGAGGAGACGGTCATCTTCAGGGACACACCAGGCTGGTACTCTGAATATATCGCCCTCTGGTCCCGCTACATAGATACTATTTTAATTCTGTGGAGCGGATCAGAGGGTGATTTCGGTAGGTGGGTTGATGAACTCAATCATAACTCTATCAGCCTCAGGTTCACCTCCACAATAGTGTGGAAACACCTCACCTTTCTAGACATATGCATATCTAGAGATGATAGTGGGGGTCTGCAGACTACCATCTACCGTAAGTCAACGTCAAACTCCCTGCTCAGGTGGGATAGTTGCCACCCCACCCCACTGAAACGGGGGATACTGTTTGCAGTTTTTGAGGCTAAGGCGCAACTGTTCCAACCTAGGGGAATTTAAACGCCAGTCAGATGACCTTAGGAAGCGGCTTCGTGAACGGGGCTACCCGGATAATGTCCTTAGGAAGGCCTATGACAGGGCACGCGGCCAGTCACGTAGTACACTTTTACATTTGACCTTGGGCCCCAAAAAAGACTCAAAGAAGCCTATACGAGTCATAGGCACCTTCGACTCAGCCGCGACCAAAATTATGGAGATCCTAGGTCGTAACTGTGAAACCCTCCAGATATATCCTGCGGGTAATATGTACCACATACAGGATTTTATCAACTACCGCACAACGGGGGTTATCTATCTTATCACCTGCGAGTGCGGCAAGCGTTACGTAGGAAAAGCCCACTGAGAACTACGTAAACGAATGGGCGAACACATTGGAGACATACGGAACGACAGGGACACCCCCGTGGCCAGACATTTCCAGACAGGCCGTATCTCCGTAATTACATTCATGGGCATTGAACATGTCTTGAAATCCCAACGGGGGGGGTGACTGGGATAAACGCATCCTCCGTGTGTGTGTCTCTAATACTTTTTAAACCATCACCTCTTCTATATATCACCACAGGGCTATGTGTTTGTAAATCCCCTGGATGGCAGAAAATATGAAATTAGAGAATTCATTAATTGTCAAACAATGGGCATCATCTATATTGTACGTTGCCCATGTTCCAAATTGTATGTGGGCAAAACATCCCAAGAATTCCGACTGCAAATCTGTCAACATTTAAGTAGAATCAATACGAAGTCTGATACGACAATATCAAGACATCTCAGGGCTTTCCATAATGGCGATCAAAGATGCTTACAATTCTGGTGTCTGTGTAAAAATACTCTAGGAGCACGTAGAGGAGATCTGGATAGAATTCTCCTACAAGAAGAGACGAGGTGGATTTACTGCCTTAAAAGCCTCAGTCCTAATGGCCTCAATGAAGGCTTTACATATTGATAATTTCTTTAAGATGAAGATCAGCACGTTATACTATTTAGTTATAAATGGAATATAGTGTAAGCACTAAAAAGTTAGCTTACTTAAAATTTTCAGCAATGATCTGGTGGGCACCAAGAAAAGGTGCTCATAGAGGTAATTTAGTTGGGTAAAATAAACCCTATTAATGTCAATTACATATATGAGATAAAAACACAGTGCGGGCACGATGTGCGACTGACGTTTTATTGCCATAAACCATCAAAATTATATAAATGAGAAACAAATACTGTCTCATAAACTAGGAGATGTGAGGTTGGAGAATCTCAGCCCTATATGACTACCAATCTAAACATAGTACATATAATAACAGATCTCACAAAGAGGTAGAGAAACCTATGTAGTCCTAATGGGTGTTTTTATTGAATGCATGCCTGCTAGAATAGTGTACAATGTGTATATATAAATATTAAAACACTTGTATAGGTATAATAAAACCAATATGTTACTGCAGGGAATAAAATCATGCGCAGGCGCACTGCGCCGTAGAAATAGCGTAAGTACTAACATATAAACCATTGGTACATACGAACTAAGTACAGGCGCGGCCGCAGTATCATCCTCTGCTGGCTCTTTACTATTACCGTATTTTTCGCCCTATAAGACGCACCGGCCCATAAGACGCACCTAGGTTTTTGGGGAGGAAAATAAGAAAAAAAATGTTTTTAACCAAAAGGTGTGCTGTGTGTTTGGTGGGTTTCGAACTAATGGTGGTCTGTGGATGGCACTATTACTGGGGATCTGTGGTTGACTGACACTGTTATGGGGGGATCTGTGGATGACGGACACTGTTATGGGGGGATCTGTGGATGACGGACACTGTTATGGGGGGATCTGTGGATGACGGACACTGTTATGGGGGGATCTGTGGATGACGGACACTGTTATGGGGGGATCTGTGGATGACGGACACTGTTATGGGGGGATCTGTGGATGACAGACACTGTTATGGGGGGGATCTGTGGATGGCGGACACTGTTATGGGGGGGATCTGTGGATGACGGACACTGTTATGGGGGGATCTGTGGATGACGGACACTGTTATGGGGGGATCTGTGGATGACGGACACTGTTATGGGGGGATCTGTGGATGACGGACACTGTTATGGGGGGATCTGTGGATGACGGACACTGTTATGGGGGGATCTGTGGATGACGGACACTGTTATGGGGGGATCTGTGGATGACGGACACTGTTATGGGGGGATCTGTGGCTTGCACTGTTACAGGGGGATCTGTGGATGGCACTGTTACGGGGGGGATCTGTGGATGGCACTGTTACAGGGGGGGATCTGTGGATGGCACAGTTATGGGCTGGGGGGATCTGTGGGTGGCACAGTTATGGGCTGGGGGGGATCTGTGGGTGGCACTGTTATATATGTGCCATTCACAGACCCCCCCAGCCCATAACAGTGCCATCCACAGACCCCCCCCCCCAGCCCATAACAGTGCCATCCACAGACCCCCCTAGCCCATAACTGTGACATCCACAGATCGCCGCCGCCAGTATACTAAAATAAGATGTCATATTCAAGTAATACTTATTAAACATGCCCCCTCAGTCCTATTACTACCTTACATCCTAATCGCTTGTGTAGAATGCAGGCAGGCAGGCAGGCTGGGCAGCTGGCGTGTCTCTCACTGACGTCACTTGCCTGCGCCGCCTGCTTCATTCATAAAGTAGGCGGCGCAGGAACGTGACAAGAGTTACGCTGCCGCCCGGCCTGAATTCTACAGAAGCGATTAGGATGTAAGGTAGTAATAGGACTGAGGGGGCATGTTTAATAAGTATTACTTGAATATGACATCTTATTTTAGTATACCGGAGCAGCGGGGCGGGGATACTACACTGACTGAACCGCCCCGCCGCTATTGCCAGCCCCCAGCTCCTCCTCCCAGTCCCTCCCCGAGTCCCCGCTCGCTCGTACATTGCAGCTTGCGATGTAAAACTGCAAGCATTCGCCCCATAAGACGCAGGGGCATTTCTCCCCCATTTTGGGGGAAGAAAAAGTGCGTTTTATGGGGAGAAAAATACGGTAAGTTCTGCCTCATGCGCAGTGGTGAACAATCGGTACGTACAGAAGGTAAGTTTGTGCGGCAAATTAGGGTGAGACTACCGCAGACACTCTGCGAGCAAAGGATAACTCTCTATTTCTTAAAACATCCAACTGGTAATGCCGAAAAAAAAGTGGAAGGTGAGGACCAGGTGGTCGCCTGGCAAATCTTCTCTAATGGAACATCTGTTGATTCAGCCCAAGATGCTGCTACCGACCGAGTTAAATGGGCATTAAGACCTGCTGGGTGGGGGACTTTTTTTTAGTCATAACACCGCAGGATTGCCGATCTGATCCATCGGCTGATAGATGCTTTGCTTGCCGCGTTACCCCTGTTTGGGCCTGAAAATTGAACAGTCTGTCCGTCTTTCTGAAGTCTTCCGTGGCCTTAAGATAGGTCAGTACTGCTCTTCTCAAATCTAGGTTGTGAAAGAGTCTTTGTTCTTGACTGCCAGATGGAGACCCAAAGGATGGAAGAGACGCTTCCTGTAGACAAATGGAACTTAGAGATCACCTTGGGCAAAAAAATACTATTCTATCATCTCTGATGGTTAGATATGGCGGTCTACATGAAAAGGCTTATATTTCCCCCACCCTTCTAGCAATCAGAAAAACAGTTTTGAAAGTAAGCAATTTTAAGGATATCTCCGGTAAGGGCTCAAAGGCAGATAGTAGCAGGTTTAAATCCCAAGGGGGAACAGTGGGCCTAACCATGAGTTGTTTTCTTCGGGCCCCTTTCACAAATCTTTTTATGAGATCCAGTTCTGCCAGTTTAATGTCCAGAAAGGCACTTAGGGCAGATATCTGGACTTTAATTGTGCTAACTCTAAGACCCTTTTGTAGACCTGACTGGAGAAACTCCTGAACCTTAGCGATCATAAAGGGGCCCCTGGTATCACCATCTGTAAATTTCAAAAATAACTGCCAGATTCTGTTATAGATCTTTGATGTAACATTTTTGCGGATACAAAGAATCGTGGAAATTACCGCATCGAGGAGACCTTTCTCTCTTAATCATTTCCGTTCAGGTTCCACGCTGCTAACTGAAGTCTGGCTGCCCTGGGATGCCAAACTGGGCCCTGGTGAAGGAGATCCGGAACATCCAGAAGTAGAAAAAAGTCCTCCGCTGACATCTTCAGTAGTAGTGGGATTCAAGATCTCCTGGGCCAATAAGGTGCGATCAGAAGTAACCTGTGGTTTCCCAGTAACACTCTATGTAGAACCTTGGGAATTGGCACAAATGGAGGAAAGGCATACAAGTTTTCGTCCGATCATGGTTGGGAGAGGGCGTCGACTATGAATGGGTGATCCGCGTAGGATAGAAAACGGAACTTTTCTGTCTGTTTAGACGGGTTGCGAAGAGATCTACTTCTGGAAAGAACCACTTTTCCTCTATCTGAAGAAATATTTTACGGTTTAGGCACCACTCGCCCTCCTTCAAGACACCTCTGCTTTGGAAATCCGTGACCTCGTTGTTTTCTCCTCTTATATGAACTGCTGATAGTACATGTCTTTCGGCCCACTGAAATATTTATTTTGCGACTCTTGCTAGGGCTGAACTCTTTGTGCCCCCTTGTTTGTTAAAGTATGCTACAGTTGTGGTATTGTCTGATAATACTCTTATCTCTTTTCCCCTGAGTTTTGGGTGAAGGGCTTTTAATGCTTCCCAAACTGCGGTTAATTCCCTTAGGTTGGAAGAAGCTAAGTTTAGGTATTTCTTCCATGTACCTTGCACTATGAACTGATTTGAAAAGGCTCCCCAGCCGCTTCTGCTGGCGTCTGTAGTTATTGTCACAACTTCTATTTGCTGCCAAGGAATGCCCCTGCTTAAATTTTTACTTTCGTCTCTAGTGAGTCTACCCTCTTGTTCCATGCTCTGAGCATAAATGACTGGAGGGTCCGAGAGTGAGCTTGGGCCCACTTTACTGCTGGGATAGTTGAGGACATCAAACCCAAGATCTTCATTATCAATCGGAGTGTCACCTTGTATTTGCTGCGGAACAGGGTTATTTCCTGACTGATTTTCTGGATCTTTTCTTGTAGAAGAAAAGTCTTCATGAGTTCAGAGTCCAACATCATCCCTAAAAATACTTTTTTCTTTTCTGGACGGAGATCTGACTTCTCTACATTTATTAAGCATCCAAGATCTGTTACACTCTGCTTTACCAATTGTATGTATTCCACAAGTAGATGTTCTGATTCTGCAGCAATAAGGAAGTCGTCTAAATAAGGGACAACTATTATTCAGATGTAGGACCGCTACCGCATCGGCCATAACCTTGGAGAAGACTCTTGGTGCTGATGTAAGGCCAAATGGGAGGACCTGGAACTGGAAGTGATGCACTACAGTCTGACCGAACTGCAAATCTGAGGTATTTTTGGTGATCTCTGCAAATAGGAATGTGGTAATATGCATCGGTGAGATCCAGGATTGCTAAAAAGATGTTTCTTTTTAACAGGCTGATTGTGGATTTTATACTCTCCATCTGGAAACGCTTGTAAAGCAGATGATAGTTCAGCCCTTTTAGATTTATAATGGCTCTGTAAGAGCCATTCGGCTTTTTTGCAAGGAATATAGGAGAATAATATCCTGTTCCTTCTTCCCCTGGGGGAACTGGAACTATGGCTTCTTTTTGTAATAGGACCTTCACCTGATCTAGGATCAGAGATTGGACCGATCTGGTCTTTTTGGTAATCTGAAAAACATCCTGGGGTAGAGAGGAAAATTCTAGCTTTAGACCTGAAGAAATTGCGTCCAGCACCCAAGGAGAGCTGGAAATATTTCTCCAAGCCTGGACGAAATCCTTTAACCTTCCTCCTACCTTGCCTCTGGAGTAATTGTTTAGATGACTTTTGGGAAGAATCTGAGGGGTTGAATAAAAACCCTTTTCCTCTTCCCCTTCCCAAACGCCATTGGGATGAGAAATCTCTTTTTTTCTGATCCTGCCTGCCTCTTGATGCCGCAGGAAAGTTTTGTTTTTGACTAACATTTCTCGGGTCTGAGGGAAAACCCTTCTTTTTATCCGTGGCCTTTTCTAAATGTCATCCAGTACTGATCCGAACAATCTATCGCCTTCACAGGGAATGCCGCACAACTTATTTTTAGATGCAGGTCCCCTGCCCAAGACCTCAGCCACACTGCTCTTCTGGTGGCATTTGAGAGGGCCGCTGATCTTGCTGCCAGTTTAACCATCTAGGTGGTTTGTCACGAGTCAGTGATCCCACAACTCGTGACACACGATTGAGTGAGATGACTGACAAATTCAAACAGAGATTATCCCAGTTCTGTTTAATTACAACAAAGGGCCAAAATCGACAGCACTGATGCAACACCCAAAAAATCCAACCCCAAAAGAATTCCATTTGTGGTCAAATATCATCCGTGGATTAATCGCATCAGATCGGTCATGTATAAACATTGGAATATAGTTAAATCCTCTTACCCTACTTTTGCAGAACTCCAGAACCCTCCCATGATCTGCTACAAAAGGGCAAGAAACATCAGGTACATGGTGACTAGGGCCGACATAGGTAGCAATAAACTAAACATTAGACAAAGGACATTTGCCACTGTCAGAAAGGGCACCTTCCCTTGTCTCAATTGCGTTCACTGCTCAAATGTCATTAAAGGGGCATGTATCTCACATCCCCACACAGGTGAGCAGATCCCAGTGAAGGGACACTTCACATGTGACAGCTCCTTTGTTGTCTACCTGTTGATGTGCCCCTGCAGTCTGTGTTATGTGGGTGAGACCAGCATGCGCATGAAGGAATGCTTTGGTAAACACAAATCTACCATACGCAATGAGAATGTATTACTCGCCATTCCTCAACACTTTCACCAGCAGCGACACAATGCCTCACAACTTCTGTTTCAGATCATTGAAGACCCAATTGATCATTGTGTGGGAACCGTATAGAAATGTTACTCAGACGCAAGGCTTTCTAGATCCATCGGCTACAAACACTGGCTCCTAAAGGGTTAAACCGGGACTATGCGATTAACAGCTTCTTATGAGATTTTTTATAAGACCACTTATTCCTCTTTTTTGCCTCTCTCTCTCTCTCTGTTGGTTGCACACTGTTGCAATATATAGCAATTAATGAATGTTGCTACCAGGATATGTTCGTATGCACAATTTGTGTCACTTACTTGCAACAATGTTTCTCTTCACAGTGCAACTGAAATTTACTTTCCAGGGTGTGACCTCTGTGAAGACTCAACAGGAGGCGTCCACTCACATTGTTGTTTATGTGTCTCCCCGGCAACGTGATGTCATCATCACATGACCAGGGGTGGATTATTTAAACCTGTTTTGTTTGTATGTTCTTCCACTCATATTGCTGCTCACTTCTTGTTTTAAAAAAAGGCACCTGTGAGTGCCAAAACAGCGTGCGTCACCCTAATATGAGTGACCAATAAATCGATCACCAGCAAAGATTTTTGTGAGTGCCGGTTTTCTTTCACTTTCATCCTCTGAGGAATCCAACTCAGACCCAGAAGGGAGTTCACCTTCATCTAATTCATATTCCTGACCGTCAGTCTCTGAGACGTCGAAGCAAATTTTTTATCCACCGCACTGCTCACAATCTTTTCCAAACACCTTGAAGAGAGGTTTTTTCTTATTTTTTTTATATCCAGACGGTAAACCCTTCTTACAGATGGAACATTTTTTTGACTCGCTGGGAAGATTCGGTTGATTTGAGCCTCCCTGACCTAGGAGATGCATAAGGGTGCTCTTTTAGAAAAGGGGCCGCCCAGAATATGATATATTTAGACCCTCACCCTGGTGCAATAAGAGATTGTTTCTGACCAAAAAGGGGTGCACAGATAAGAAAAAGAGCAATCTTATTAAACCTCCCAAGGAGGATGTCATACCGGGCTGCCGATTTTTGCTGGGTCTGCAGGCCTGCGAATCGCGTCCTCTCCTGGTGCCGACATAGCTGCTCGTCTGCTGCACCGAAGACGCCAAGCAATCTCCACGCTCGTTGTCTAGGAGAAATTGTGTCACAGACTCCACCTGTATGTGAGTCAAATGCTCACATGACCCACGCGTCCTCTCGCGGGAATTCGCACAGACACGCCGCCCCCCCCGGAGGACTTATACCTAGGAGTCAGAAAAAGGCCGTACTGTGCCCCGCGGCCCTGCTCCCTGCCCGGAGTTCCTTTGCTGACCGGGCACTCCTACAAAGAAAAAACTACGTTCTCCCAAAGGAGGGTCTCCATGTACTCCCAGAGGGACAGGAAACAACTGGAGCAGGTAAGGGGAAAGGACTATTTAAAGATCTCCATGTTGTTTCCTATCCCTGGGGAGGCGGGGTATCCTCCTGTTACGTGCCGCTGGGGGGCGTTTGGAAAAGTTACGTGTTATTTGTCTGGGAGAAGAGTGGTTAGTAGCTGGTTAGGCATAAGTGGTTGTCATATTAGGTATCATCCCGCAAAAATGAGAACCTACCTAAGACAATCGGTAAAAAAATAAAAAATCTATGGCTCTCAGACTATGGATACACTAAAACATCATTTTTTTCGGTTTAAAAAATGCTATTATTGTGTAAAACTTAAATAAATAAGAAAAGGGATACATGTAAGGTCTTTAAAAGGGGGAAAAGAGAGAAGAGAGGAGGCAGCGCCTCGTGTGTAGAACCTTAGAGCACTAGGTATGGGCACAAAAACACTGATTATGCTTACCAGATGGGGTTGTGAAGGGACACAACGCCTCCGAATCGCTTTTCTGGAAGATTACCCATCCAGTTTACGGGAGAAGAGAAGACTGCGTCTGCTGCCCCTGGTCTTTATCCCTTGCCGTGGTTGCGGTTATCAGGATAAAATATGTGCAGAGAAGTGAAGAAAAATCTGACTATTCTCGGTGGCGCTGGTGGAGTAAGAACTTATTACTCAAAAGATACCAGTAAAGGTAATCTTTTTATTAAAGACTGTCTGCGCGTTTCGGGGGCAGAACATCCCCCTTCATCAGGACAATGTGTCCGGTGTCTCAGCCCTCCATCATGTCTGTGGGTATGTTCACGTTCCCAGTGGGTACTTTTGTGTGAGGTCTGTTTCTTTGTAGCCTGCTATTCACGACCTAGTGTGAAGGAGTGTATCCATCTGAATATATCAGATGGATACTGTGTGATTACTTGCTCTACAGTATTACTATTTAGGGCCCCATTATTATATACTGACTCTCCACTGGGCTATGCAGTGAAGCTAATATCAGTCACTTGTAGCTGGTATGTACCAGATACTATTTACTCGTGAATCACCTCACTGCATATTGCACATACATGTATTCCATCTGTTTGGCGGGTTGTTGAGGCACCGGCAGGGGGGACTACGGCATCCAGGTTGTTTTGCTGACTGTTCTCCAAAGTAATTCTGTGAAAAGGTCCGTGGTGGTCTACATGTGTGTGTGTATATATATATATATATATATATATATATATGGATGAAAAATACATAGAATGGTATCTCTCTCTGTGTGTATGTTTCTCTCCATCTATATAACGTGGTTATGTTTTTGTTACTGGTCTAGTTTTTTGTCATTGTGTGGATCCTCGATTCTTTTTGTTCCATAGTCACAGTTTGTGTTTGGGGTTACAGGATGGTCTCGTTAAGCCCGTGTGGGGTCAGGGTGTCTAGTTGATAGATCCAGTATACCTCTCTTCTCTGGAGGCTGCTGAATCTATTGTAAGGGTTGTCTGGGATGTAGTCTATGGGTATGTTTTTTAGTGTATGTTTTTTTTTTTCTGGTGTTGTGGCGCAGTGACGTGAGATGCGGTGTTTTGGGCATAGTTTTTGTATGTTGTGTCTGTGTTGGTTGACTCTACAATGTAGCTCTGGTGTTGTCCGCCCCACATACTGAAGTCCACATTTACATTCTATAAGGTATATTACATAACTGCTCTTGCAGTTTAGGTGATGTTTTATTGAGAAAGTGGCGCCATTTTTGTTGAGCTGAAATTCTTACTGTTGTGTACGATTATGTTGCAGCAGAGGCAATGTTTTGTCCCACATTTGAAGCTGCCTGCTGGCGCTCTTTTAGTTTCTTTGGGGATTTTTATATTCTTTTTCCCTTTGCTGGGGGCTAGGGTATTTTTTATATAGTCGGTGCTCTTCTGTAAATGACAGCAGGTTTTGTTGGGGGGTATTTTTCAAGGATGTGCCAGTGTTTTGTCAGAATGTCTTGAATGGCTTTATTTGAGGTATTGTATTGTGTGATCAAATTTAGATGTTTAGGGTATTTTTTCTGTTCTTGTAATTTTTTCTCCTTTGGTGTTTGTTAGGCACTCTCTTTGTGTAGTTTTTTTTGCTCTTTTGATAGGCATTTTTTATTTGTTTTGGGTAGCCTTTGTCGGTAAATCTTTTCTGAATGATTTTTGCTTGTTGAATAAAATCAGTGTCCTCTTTGCAATTTTGTCTTATCCGCTTGTATTGGCTGTAGAGAATGTTATGAAGCCATTTTTTATGGTGGAAACTTTTGTTATGTATGTAGCTGTTAGTGTCTACTTGTTTGAAAAATGTTTTAGTTATAAGGGTATTGTTTTTAGTAGTGATGGAGATGTCTAGGAAGTCTATTGTGTTTTTGTTATAGTTAGGGGTGAAGGCTATTCCCCAGCTTGTCCTGTTTAGGTCACCACAGAAGCTTAGTGCAGATTGTTTGTCCCCTTCCCAAATGATAAAGATATCATCGATATATCTTTTATAATACACAATGTGTTTGAATTTCTCTGTATTCCCGTAGATATGTGTGTCCTCAAATTGGCCCATGAAAATATTTGCAAATGCCGGTGCCACTTTCGTGCCCATCGTGGTCCCCCGGCATTGGTGGTATGTGGTGGTGTTGTAAATGAAAAAATTATTTTCCAGGACAAAACGTAAACTCTCTAATAGGAATTGGATTTGTGGTAGTTTTAGGGTGGTGTCATTTTTTAGGGTGGTTTCTACGCACTTGATGCCTAGCTCATGTTGGATATTTGAGTATAGTGCCGTTACATCCATAGTCAGTAAAGCGTATGTGTCTTTCCACCTTATTTTATCGATTTCTTGGATTAACTGTCTGGAGTCATGTAGGTAGCTCGTTAGATTGCGGACATACGGTTGGAGGAACAGATCAAGATAGTGTGATATATTACTTGTGGTTGAATTTGTGTTTGACACTATTGGCCTTCCTGGTGGTTTTTCTGAGTTTTTATGTATTTTTGGTAAATGGTAAAAATATGGATTGGAAGGAGCTTTCGGGATGAGAAAGTTTTTTTATTTTTTATTTATATACTGTTGTTCATGGGCATGTTTTACTAGATTTTTTTAACCTTTTGATTATATCTGAGATGGGGTTATCTTGTATCACACGGTAGTACTCAGTGTTGCTCAGGATTTTTTGGGATTCTGCTTCATAGTCCTCTATATTTTGAATCACTATACCCCCTCCCTTATCCGCCGGCCGTGTTATTATGCTCTCATTATTTTTTTAGTGTTTTCATAGCGCGTACTTCGCAGTGTGTTAGGTTTCCGCTGGTGAAGGATCTTTTTTGTTGTTCATTTTTTTTCAAGTCTGTTGCTATTAATTCGAAGAAGGTGGGTATGAAGTGTCCTTCTCTATGTACAGGGAAGAAACTGGATTTTGGATGTACTTGCTGATGTTTATATATTTCTTTCTCTTCTACATCTGCACATGCCATATTGTCTGTTTTCTTACTGTTTTCGTGTTCGAAAAATCTTTTAATGGTCAGGTTTTTTCTAAATTTCTGTATATCCAAATATATATTTCTGTATATCCAAATATATAGTTGGAAGGGGTCAATATTGTGGAGTAGACAGAAGGACAATCCTTTTTGCAAAAGGTTATCTTCTTGGTTTGATATGATGAAAGGTTGAAGATTCTTACTGTTGGTATATGATCATTGTTATTCTTTCTTTTTTTTTATTTATTTTTTTATACAGGTTTTATTTTTCTGGTGTTGTCCTCCCCTGCACCCTCGGGTTCGAAATTTTCCCTTCCCGGGGGTGGGCTTGAAAAATTCTGTTATCTGTGGGGTGACTGTTTTGTAGGGGTTTTTTGTTGTTGTAGTTTCCTTGTGTCTGGTTGGTATGATACAAGGAACCAGGGCTGATGTAGTGCAGTGTTGTCTATGGTAATTAGAGGTGTACTATCTATCTGATCTTCTAGGATGGAAGTTTGGTGAGTTGTTAGGATGGACATGTTAATGTTACTGTCTTGGGTGTGATTCCAAGGTGGTTGGGTCATTTCTATTTTCCTATTCTTGTCAGATGTGCTAATTTTCATCTGATCTGTATTCTTTAGGGGACTAAGTGTTATCAGTGGTGATGATGTAACTGTGTCCTGGTCTCTTCTCGTTACATTTATCCTTTTGTAATCTAGATACTTGGATTTCAAGACTCTAAATCTTTCTAAAAATGCATCTGTTGACGTATCTAAGTCTTTTTTCTTGGTAGAGCAGTATGTCTATATTGTAGGCCATTTGTGGGCTATATATGTGTGATGATTCTAATATATCCTTTGTTGTTTGTGTACTCTTTTTTTGGTGTAGCGATTGGGAGCATTGCGTGTTGTTTATTTGTTGGCAAATTGTTGGTGTGAGAGGTATGAGCCGCTTTACATTTTAGTGCTACAGCGATAGGTGTTTTCTGTATTTATTGCGGAGGTATTTTTTTAGTTTGTGTTTGTCTGGGATATTGGCGCTTTATGGTATTGTTCGTCATGGCGCTAGTTTTGGCTTGTAGTTTTGTGGTATCCTTATTGAATGGTCTCTTGTATATTTGATTGGTAAATGAACGTGCTCTGACATCCTGATTGCTGTTTCTTCTATGGTCATATGTAGTTTTATCTGCGATATGTTCGGTTAGAGTAGAGCCTGTAGGGTTTTGGTGTGTGCTGTTTCTTTGTTGTTGTTTGGGTCTATAGTTCCCTTGTTGTTTGTCTAGTCTGTCCCTTTGTAATTTATTTGCCTTATCGGCTACAATGTTCTGTTCATTCTAGTAGATTCTATTGGTTATGTTATGGGGAGTGTCTGGTATCCTAGCAACCGGACAAACACTCACGCCCCCAGCCTCCTCCCCACCCATGTGACTCGCACACATTGCGCTCAAACTGAGTGCATAAAAGAACTGGAAGCACTGTGTTTTAAATGTATTAATAATTTTTATTGTCCTGATGAAGGGGGGATGTTCTGCCCCCGAAACGCGTAGACAGTCTTTAATAAAAAGATTACCTTTATTGGTACCTTTTGAGTAATAAGTTCTTACTGCACCAGCGCCACCGAGAATGGTCTGATTTTTCTTAACTTCTCTGCACATATAAGGTATTGCCATGTCCGTAACGTTCTGCTCTATAAAAATGTCACATGATCTAACACCTCAGGTGAACGCTGTAAAAATAAATACTGCCAAAACAAATTTTTGGGTCACCGTGCCCCATAAAGTTTAATAATGAATTATAGAAAAATCATATGTATCCAAAAATGGTACCAATTAAAACATCAACTCTTCCTGCAAAAAACGAGCCCCTGCACAAGACGATTGGCAGGGAAAAAAAAAAAAAAAGCGTTTAGAAAAGGGAGACACAAAAACATAATTTTTTTTCAAAAATGCTTTATTATGTTGAAATTAAACAAACAAAGTCTACATATTTGATATCATTGTGTCCGTAACAACCTGCTCTATAAAAATAGCACATGATCTACCCTGTCAGATAAATGTTGTAAAAAATAAAAACAGTACAAAAACAGCAATTTTTTTGTTACCTTGCCTCACAAAAAACGTAATATAGAGCAATTAAAAAATCATATATGCCCCAAAATAGTACCAATAAAACTGGCACCTTCTCCCCTAGTTTCCAAAATAGGGTCTCTTTTTGTGAGTTTCTACTGTAAGGGTGCATCAGGGGGGCTTCAAATGGGATATGGCATCTAAGAACCAGTTCAGCAAAATCTGCTTTCCAAAAACCATATGGCGCTCCTTTTTCTTCTGCGCCCTGCCTTGTGCCCTTACATCAGTTTACGACCACATGTGGGGTGTTTCTGTAAACCGCAGAATCAGGGTAATACATATTGAGTTTTGTTTGCTGTTAACTCTCGATGTGTTGAAGAAAAAAAAATGATTAAAATGGAAAATCTGCCAAAAAAGTGAAATTAGAAATTTCATCTCCATTTTCCTTTAATTCTTGTGTAACACCTAAAGGGTTAACAAAGTTTGCTAAATCAGTTTTGAGTAACTTGAGGGGTGTAGTTTATACAATGGGGTCATTTATGGGGAGTTCCACTATGTAAGACCCACAAAGTGACTTCAGACCTGAACTGGTCCTTAAAAAGTGGGTTTTGAATTGCTTCAAAAATTCTAAGCCTTCTAACGTCCTTAAAAAAATATAACATTTACAAAATGATGCCAACATAAAGTAGACATATGGGGAATGTTAAATAATAAATATTTTATGAGGTATCACTTTCTGTAAAAACAAATAGAAATTTTGAAAATTGCGAATTTTTTATATTTTTTTGTAAATTTGGGATTTTTTCATAAATATATTGACTAAAAATTATGACTATCATGAAGTACAATGTGTCACGAGAAAACATTCTCAGAATGGCTTGGATAAATAAAAGCGTTCCAAAACTATTACCCCATAAAGTGAAACAAGTCAGATTTGCAAAAAATGGCCTGGGCCGAAAAGTGATAACTGGCCCGGGTTAGAAGGGGTTAACATTGTCTGCATATTTTCTCTTGGGATTTTGATTTATTGCAGATCTGAGAATTGGACGTTCCAAGGTCTGAAATAGTAACAGAAAAACAAGATATACACAGTGACCATTGTGGATTGCATAGGGTACTTTCACACTTGTGTTAAACTTTTCCACTATTGAGTTCCGTCCTAGGGGCTCAATACCGGAAAAAACTGATCAGTTTTATCCTAATGTATTCTGAATGGAGAGCAATTTGTTTAGTATATATCAGGATGTCTTCAGTTCAGTCACTGTACAGTTTTTGGATGGAGAAAATACCGCAGCATGCTGCAGTATTTTCTCAGTCCAAAATTCCGGAACACTTGCCGGAATACCGGATCCGGCATTATTTTACATTGAAATGCAAGTGTTCCGGCAAAACAGATCTGGTTTTGTGGCCTGCACATGCGCAGTCCTTTTAAAAATGTAAAAAAGATAAATACCAGATCCGTTTTTCCGGATGACAACCGGAGAGACTGTTCCAGTATTGCAATGCATTTGTGAGACGGATCCGGCAGTTCTGGTGATGGAACTACCTGACGGAATCCAGCAAAGCAAGTGTGAAAGTACCCTAAGCTGGTCTGAATCTTCGAAGCACTGCTTTTGTAACACTAATACATATTACTGGTGTCTTTATAATAATATATTGTGGCTGTGAATAAAACCGCAATATGTATTAGCTTTATAAGACAAAAAAAAATATATAGTAAGGCCTTAACCTTTTTATTATGGGTTAAATAAGGGGGAAAAATAATTGAAGAAAAAAAATCTAGGTTACAGCCTTATCATATTGAGAAGAGTGGTTTTCTTTACTTAGAGAGCTAATACATATTACTGGTGTCTTTATAATGATATATTGTGCCTGTGAATATCCCAGTAATATGTGTGAGCTTTCTCAGCATAAAAACCCTCTATTGTCAACATGGTAAGTAAATAGAGTATATGATATGTACTTGCTAGGACACCACTCGGCCGTCAGCATGCTGATGTATAACACAGTCAATCAAGGGAAGGGGGAGTGTGCAGAGCAGGGATGTTACAAAAGCAGTGGTTTAAGGATTCACCCCATGTTACTATGTGACTATAATATGTGAAATCTCCTAGTATTGACTGGTGTGTGGTAAACCTCTTATGTGAAGGTAATTCACAGTAATCTTTTTTTTTTCTTTCTTTAAATACCAAACATTAGAATACATACCAGAGAAACAGAAGCATTAAAATGGTTGTTCTATCCGCAGAACAATATGTTCCAATTTTTTGTGACAAAAGTGAAATAGTTAATACATAGTCTAACATATTTTGTGGATTTTTTTTTTTAAATAGAACATATTAAAATGGAACATAAAAATGTTTTATTTATGATGATTTTTTTCTCTTTAGGAAATGTGAATATTACAGTACCAAATTACTCAGCTGCTGCTTATGATTTCATTCGGTCTTTTCGGAAAGGAGATTTGGGAATAGTGACTTTGGACTGATGAGGTAGAAGTAGATAAAATAACTGGACTTCACACAGGAACACAGAAAAAAAAAAATAGCCTCTCTCATGACTGTGAAGCTGAAATAGTCTGTGGCAAATTAAATGAACTGGAGAATTAAACTGTCAAATTAAACTTGTTTTTTTCCATTCTGTATAGCAGGTATCTTTTTTTATTTTTTTATTTAAATATTTTATTTGTAATACAAAAATACATATCCATATAACATTTATGCTATTATAAGATCCTGAAGTCCGTAAGTTTCTGATTTATAAACATAGTTAATAATAGTTTCATTCAATTACCCATACTTATGGGGATAATACAGGTCGAATGGAGATCTCACTTGCTAAGAGGAGAGCGGGGCTCCCCCGACATCGGCAGCCCAATCGGGCACGCACACACAACATCTAACTTAGCATGTTAGTGTCTATAAAGGGCAGAGATCGGGGGCCCACGGCCCGGGCGGCCACCAGGGAACGAGCGCACACCCCACGCGTCCTCTCCCAAATATAGGTGAAGAAGGACAGGATTAACAATCTTAGATCCATTCACCTGGTGCTCACATTAACCATGCATAGCGGGCTTACAACGATCTTTGATCGAAAACATTTCTTGAGGCAACCTAGGGGGTCCAGCAGTCTTCTACCGCAGTGGAGAAAGAAAAAAAATCCACGTGCATATTTTGGTGTCTCATCCCCAGATAGTTAAGATTGAAAGTTAATGCCCGGCTTAACCGTACCTCGCATACAATCACACCAGTATCTCAGGTGCAAGGGGACTCAGGTCGAGTATCACTCGGCAATCACCGGCATTTTAAAAGGAATGTGGACAGAAACACCACCAGAGACCGGCCCTGTCCCCTAATAGCACCCATACAACATGTATCGTATCACTGCCTACAGTCAAACCGCATATCAACAGAGAGAACCGCATTTCGGGTCGCACCCCGCCCCCGGGCCACCCAGGGTCCCGAGCCCCGGGTCCCCGCCCACAGAGTGCACAGTGCCCTGATTTAACAAAAAACTTTGGCCATTGTTCAGTGCCGGCGAGTCCCGCTATCCTCCAGCGTTCCTGGAGTAACTTCACATCCTTCGCCAATTACAATGCATACAGAAATACCGGACTAATAAGATCATCATAAATGATGATCATCATGAATATTCATAAATAGCCTATGCAGGTTGTGATGGGTACCCCTTTTTGGCATAAAGCCATTTTGGTCTGGGTGGATAATAGTGGATATGACCCGTGAAAGCCTCCTAGCCAAAACTTTTGATAGTAACTTAGCGTCTGTATTTAATAACGAAATTGGTCTATAAGAACTCATTTCTATCGGGTCTTTGTCCTTTTTAGGAATTAGAACAATAAGAGCCTCCATCATAGAACAAGGTAGGCTCCCTCCCTGTATTGCCTGGGAAAAAACCTCTAACAGCTGAGGAAGAATCACATCACTATACTTACGATAGACCTCGTATGGAAGGCCATCCATCCCTGGCGACGAATTCCCCGAGACAGATCCCAAAGCCTCCTGGAGCTCCGAAAGAGAGAGCTCCTCTTCCAGATATTCTATTTGGGTTTCATTTAAGGTAGAAAGTGGAATCCCCTCCAGGAACCGCGCCGCCAGGTCGGGTGACAAGCCAGAAGAGGAACTATATATCTGAGTAAAGTATTGTAAAAAGATGTCCCTAATTCCTTCTGGGTCTGTTATAATTTTTCCCACTATATTGCGAATAGAGACAATAGATTGATTTTTCTTGTCTTGTTGTGTGATTATCCTAGCTAAAAGCCTACCAGGACGTCCAGATTCCGAAAAATATTTTAGGCCCTTAAAGAATACTCTATGATTTGCTTTCTCTATTATATAGTTCTTCAAGGAACAGCTGGCCTTCTGCATCTCTTCCCTGTTATACTCAGTAGGTTGACTGGTAAATCGCTCAGTTGTATCTGCAGCAGCCTTGGCCAGTTCCTCCTCTTTTTTTTTAAATGTTCTCTTTGCTGCAGCAATCTCGCTTATAAAGACCCCCCTCAGATATGCTTTCAAGGCATCCCATACTACATTGATGCTAGCAGAGGGAAGATTCACTTCCCAAAAGGAGGACATCAGGGATTTAATGGACTGAAGGTTATCCATAATAGTAAGCCAGTATGGATTCAGCCTAAATCCTAACCCCCTATTATCCTTATTCTTCCCAGTGCAAACCTCAACCAGTACGGGTGAATGGTCCGAAACTGTTCTTATCCCATATCGTATCTTTCGGATATTACTCAAATTACTCTCATTGGTAAATTCTAAATCGATCCTAGACATTGCTCTACCACCCCTGCTAACACAAGAGTATACTTTCTTTCCTCCGCCAACATAATCCCATATATCCACCAGTCCAACCTCCGAACAGAACTGTGACAGCGGGGAATTACATACATTCCTCACCTGTTCTGCATCTAGTGTGAATCTATCTTTATTGGGGTCCATGACATCAGAACTAGCCGGCATTCTGATCTCCCTTCAGAAAAACGTGTTAGCTGGATCAGTGGATACATTGAGAAAGGCGGAGGTATATAAAAGAAAGCGAGGATGTAGCTGCAACCATGCAGCTTACCATGCAAAAAGATAAACCTACCCTGGTCATCTATATAAGATTTTATGAGGGTAAAGTCCACAGAATTATGAATCAGAACTGAAACACAACTGAAACACCCCTAGAGGAACTACTAAAAGTGGAGTGATAAGATTGGGAATACCATCCCGTTGTCAGGCGGAACACGGTTTCTTTAGTGAGATGAGTTTCTACCATGCAAATAATTGCTGGGAGGTATCTCTTTAAGGCATCCATAATAGCTTGTCTTTTGACCCTTTCCCCAAGCCTTCTGATATTCCAAGTTACAATTCTAGTGGACATCCTTCACTGCAACGGAAGAAAAAAAAACATAACCCCATAGCTGCAAGGTGGGTCCCCCCCCCCTTCCCTCCCATCCCCCCCTCTCTATTGATCCGCCCAATCAGCGAACCTCTAACCTCAGGCCATTCTCCCCCGGTCCACCCCCCCCCCCCCCCCCCAACGCTTCAATCATAGTGTTGCGCAATTTCAAATACCCCTTTGCTCCATCCAATCTAACACTTGTTGTGGTGTTTCAAAAAAAAGAGAAGTCCCATTGTGGATCACTCTTAATTTCGCTGGATACTGAAGGGAATATTTAATCTCCTTGGACGCCAGGCGTTTCTTTATCTCTATGAAATTTCTTCTTTTTTTCTGAGTCTGCCGAGCAAAGTCAGGAAAAAAGAGCAACCTAGTACCCTGATATTCAATGGGAGTACATTCTCTTGCTCTTTTCAGTATCATGTCTCTATCGACGGATGATAATAATTTCATTAAGATTGCACGCGGCGGCCTCCCTGGGATAGGTTTCCCTCCTGGGATTCGATGGGCTCTTTCTATTTGAAACATGGAGGAAAAGTAGTCACTGCCAAGGTTATGCATGACCACATCCTTGAGTTGTTCCTCTAGATGTCGACCCTCCGCTCCCTCTGGGAAACCAATTATACGGACATTGTTTCGCCTTGACCTATTTTCAAAGTCCTCTAACTTATTTTGTAGTGCTTGATTTTCTGTTGCAAGAAGCAAAGTTTTAGATTTCAACATGTTAATATCGGTTTGCAAAGAGTCCACAGTTTTTTCCACATTAAGGACTCGATCGCAGATCTTTACCAGGTTCTCTCTAATTAAAGAAATGTCGCTCTGCACAGACCCCAGTTGAGTAGACATCTCTTGCACTAAAGTGCCGTTGTTCTCCACGGCAGAGAGAATTTTATCCAAAACGGAGGGGTCGTGTTCAGTTCGCATCTGTGCAGAGAGACCTTCCCCCCCTACTTCCTGATCTACCTCCGCTGAACCGTCCTCGGAAAGTTCATCAGTTTGGGGAGTTTTAGTAGATTTTTTTCAGATTAGCAGAGGATTTTGTTTTAGCTGAGTTCTTCTCATTTAAAAAGGGCGACTTCAAAAACTTATCAATTTTATTCTCTGGGGTCTTAGAACCCAACTTTGTTACAGAGGAGTCAATCGACCGTCGTTTTGGGGCCATTCTTATTCCTTTTTTCTTCCCCGTCTCTCCTTTCCACCTCTTTCTTTGCCCCTTTTTTTTTTTTTTGTTTTATACTCTTCTTTATATCCCCCTTTGCTTATTTCTCTTCTTCTCCTCTTCCTCCCTTTTTTTCTTTTACTTTCTTTTTTCTCTTTCCCCCTTCTTCCCTTTTTCTTTCCTTTCTTCCCCTTCTTCCTCTATTTTTTTTTTCCCTCTTCTTTTCCTTTTTTTATAACCTTTGCTCTCCTCTCTTTCCCATCTATTCGCCCCTCTATCCCTCCCTCTCCAGCACCGCAGAGGGAAGCGGGCAGCCAAATTCGCCTCTATGCAACCGAAAAATCTTTAGCCGAATAGCAATAACGTCACAATTAATTATTTTCTCACGTGGCCCAGCAAAGGGGGGCGAAGGTCCTCGCTGATCTTCAAGATGGCAGAGATCCGGATGGCAAGTCAGCAAATGGTCCAGTAGCCTTCAGGAAAAGGAGACTGCAGGCAAAGAATCTTTAGAGAAGAAAAAAAAAAAAAATTCCCACCGATCACCAGCAGAGGGAGCAAGCACCAAACAAACCAGGAAGCCGGTGAACAGCTGAGCCGAGCAGAGCAACGGAGTCCAGGCACATGCCACGCACCAGAGAGGAGAGGAACCAACCGAGGAGGAAGACAGGAGGTCCAGGCGGATCAGAACCCTGGAACAGAGAGGAACACGCCAGCAGCAGGAACCATGAGCCGAGAGGAAGCGGAGGGAGCCGCCAGCCAGCAGCCAGACCGGTAAGCAGATCACAGGAACCCCGACCTTCCAAGGCAGCTGAAAAAGGTGGTTGAAGCACCATAGCGTCCCAGCATGCAGGGGCAGTCGGCGCTCAGTCAGCGCTCAGGATCCCTCAGTAAAAAAAATACCCTCAGTACTAAATGCCAAAATAGGCTTGGCCTTTAAAGGTTTTTTTGGGGTTGCCAATTTTAAAGGGGTTGTCCCACAAAATTTTAAACCAGCACCTGCATCTGAATACTTTTTCAATTGCATGTAATTAAAAATTTAGCATAGCCACTGAGTTATTCAATAAAAGGTACAGTATCTGTATAGCGTCACCTGCAGGTTTTTTTTTTTTTTTTCTAATTTCTTTGACCTGCTCACTGAGAGAGCCACTCATTTCATCCTTCAATTGCCTCCTGAACTGGGATAGGGAAAGGTCTGCTACATTGTTGGCATGAGAGCAGGTGGTCCAAGGACTTCCACATTGCTGCATGGTGTGAACAAACACCAGACTCAAGGTAAACACTGAACTGTTTAAGGTAAAGATGTTGTCGTTGCCTCTATACTGCGTCCGCAAGCCTGTCTACCAGAACAAATACCCACAATATTATATATAAAAAAATTAAAATAAATGGGACTCCTTGGCTGCAACACAATGCTACTACAAGTACCAGACACTGCTTAATGCACAAAGACATAGGTAAACGGTGAAACTGTAAACTGCATTGCTGCTGTACTAAGTAGAAGCTCTCTGTGTATATTTTTGATCATTAATATGGGCCCATCTATCAGCGACAAGGTGGCTTCTAACAGACATGAGCTACTCCTGGGCTTCTAACCTACAAGGTTCAGGGCAAAGTAGGATCCAGCTGACTCTGATTAAAAGCACCACGTGGATGGGTGGGAGTGCAAGGTTCACAGGGGACACCACTCCCTCACATATTCAACACAAAATAAAATAAAACCAGCACCTCCTTTTGCAATATACTTTACTGAAATATAGTTCTGAAGTGGCCAATTTCTTACATTAGCAGCGCTTCTCGACTTCTATTTACTGAACTGTGGAGAAGCGATCCAAACTGTCACTTCCTCTCTCCTATCCTATATAGCCCTAAAACTGGCATATATATATATATATATATATATATATATATATATATATTGAGGAAGGCTCCTGTATAGAGGCATGTCCTTTCTGGGTAAATAAATTTATTTTTTATTTTTTCATTTTTACCTTCTGGAGTGCTGCCCATTTTTACTAATATATATATATATATAGATCCATGAGAAGATTCAGGCAGCACTCCCTTTAGTGCAGATATAATAATGCAGGTGCCCGCGGTGGTCCCTCGATATGGGACAAATTCAGTAGAGAAGGAAAGTCCGCAGCACTCCTTTAAGTAAAAAAGTGAATTTTATTCACACATGTCAGACAACGTTTCGGTCCTCTCACAGGACCATTTTCAAGTCAAGTGAACAAAAAAGTGCATAGTGCAAAAATAAATACAACTCTACAGCATGACACAATCCATTATCAGCCAATAGAGTACTAGTGCACTCCCATTCATGGGTGGACTACAATTCATATAATTAACTCCATATATTGCCGTGCATATCAACTTCAGTAGCAGTACATCAGTGTTACATTCAATAATAATTCATCATAATATGTGTACATAAAGTGTATATAATAAAGTGAACCGTGCAGTTTTAAAAAATTCTTGACTGTATTACCTTGCCTTAAGCCTGCTGGAGAGCCGAGAAAGTTTGTGGAGAAGGTTTGTGGAGAAGGCGTCTCTACATGTGTCTGAACACGCCACTCATCCGCGTCCTCTACTCCTTACTGCGCATGTACTCAGCCCCGTTCCGTTCACGCAGCTTCTAATACTCCTACGTCACCTCTATGGTGGAAACCAACGCGATGACGTACGGTCGATCACGTCCAGGCGCCGCACACAGACGAGTCTGCGTCAGCGTATGGACAGATCGTTCACGCCCCATCACGAGTCCCTATCCACCATCTTTTATTAGGTAATATTTACGGGCAAAAGTATCATGCCTCCATAACTCACATATTTATCTCGTCTCCATCTATGCACGGCCCGGCACTGGCAAAAAAGTCAGCATCCATCTATATCTTCAGGCAAATCATTGTAGTTTCCATTTAATTCACTGCATATAGAGAGCAGACAACATCAGGGCATAGGCCATGTAAACTGGGTATCTAGCTAACCATTCCTCCTGTCACCCTAAATTCTACATTTAACCCTTTGGGTTTTAGGGTATCGAGCCGAAAAATCCACCTAAGTTCAGTTTTTTTTTATTTACTTAATCGATCACCTCCTCTTTCCAATGGTTTAACATGATCTATAATCATAAATTTCAAGTCACTTTCTTTATGATTTTTTTCGGCAAAATGCTTTGATACAGGCAGATCTCTTCTTTTATTCCTAATAGACTGCCTATGGTTATTTAACCTGGTCTTTAGATCGCAAGTGGTTTCACCAACATATAATTTTTTACAAGGGCACCATAGTACATATATCGCCCATGACGAATCACAGGTGAGATAATGCACTATATCAAAGGTCTCGCCCGTGTCTGGATGTGCGAACGTCGATCCCTTGACCATCAGTTTACAGTTCACACATCCCAGACACGGGAAAGAGCCCGTGCACCTTGTTTTGAGGAATGTCTGTCTGGATTGTCCTTTATCTGGTACTTTGGAGTGTACTACCTTATCCCTGATGTTGCCTGCTCTTCTATATGCCATCATCGGCACACTTCTAAATGCAGCAACATTTGGGTGTCCACTGCTCAGTAAGCTCCAATGTCGCCTTATTATTTTTTCAATTTCAGGACTCAACTCGTTATATGATGATACAAACTGCATTCTGTCATTAGTTCTTCTCGTTTTCGGGGTCAATAACTCATCTCTGGGGATTTTTTTAGCCCTTTCTGCATGTCTTTTCACTAACTTTCTAGGGTATCCCCTGTCTATAAAAGATTGTTCCATATTTTTCATTGCTGTACACATATTCTCATCCTTATCAACAATTCTCCGCACCCGAAGCATTTGGCTAAACGGCAGAGAATCTACCATCCTTCTTGGGTGCCCACTGGTAAAATGCAACAATGTATTCTTATCTGTGGCCTTAATGTTTAAATCCATATGCACCTGTTCATCCTCAATATATACTTGTGTGTCCAAGTATTGCACCCGGTCAGTCGATGCCGTTAACGTAAACTGGATCTCCCGGTCAAGGGAGTTCAAGTGTACGTGAAAATCCATCAACTGATCCATGGTGCCATCCCAAATGAGGAAAATGTCATCTATGTATCTCCACCACGACAACACTTGATTGAAGTGGGGAGATACATAGACGAAAAGGTTGGTTGACCCTCCAGGTCGGCCGATAATTTCGGGTAGGGGCTCTATACTATCCAACATTAATGTATTTCTGGATAAGATACTGAGAGAATATGCTATGGGTGCTAAATCGTACGTTAGGGATACCGGAGACTTCATCACCAAGATTAAAGGGATGCAGGTACCAAGGGGGGCCATTATAGCCTCCTTTGACATAGTGTCGTTGTACACCTCGATTGACCATAACAAAGGCTTGTCGGCTGTGGCGGAGATGTTGGCACATTCGGAGCATCCCGCCCCAGTTCGACAATTTATATTGACATTGTTGGAATTGTCCTTGAGGAACAATTATTTTGTGTTCCAGGGACAATTTTTCTTGCAAAAGATGGGCGCGGCGATGGGCTCTAATGCCGCGCCCACTTATGCAAATATTTTTGTGCGGTCATTTGAGGAGCGTCTCGTCTATGTATCTCCCCACTTCAATCAAGTGTTGTCGTGGTGGAGATACATAGATGACATTTTCCTCATTTGGGATGGCACCATGGATCAGTTGATGGATTTTCACGTACACTTGAACTCCCTTGACCGGGAGATCCAGTTTACGTTAACGGCATCGACTGACCGGGTGCAATACTTGGACACACAAGTATATATTGAGGATGAACAGGTGCATATGGATTTAAACATTAAGGCCACAGATAAGAATACATTGTTGCATTTTACCAGTGGGCACCCAAGAAGGATGGTAGATTCTCTGCCGTTTAGCCAAATGCTTCGGGTGCGGAGAATTGTTGATAAGGATGAGAATATGTGTACAGCAATGAAAAATATGGAACAATCTTTTATAGACAGGGGATACCCTAGAAAGTTAGTGAAAAGACATGCAGAAAGGGCTAAAAAAATCCCCAGAGATGAGTTATTGACCCCGAAAACGAGAAGAACTAATGACAGAATGCCGTTTGTATCATCATATAACGAGTTGAGTCCTGAAATTGAAAAAATAATAAGGCGACATTGGAGCTTACTGAGCAGTGGACACCCAAATGTTGCTGCATTTAGAAGTGTGCCGATGATGGCATATAGAAGAGCAGGCAACATCAGGGATAAGGTAGTACACTCCAAAGTACCAGATAAAGGACAATCCAGACAGACATCCCTCAAAACAAGGCGCACGGGCTCTTTCCCGTGTCTGGGATGTGTGAACTGTAAACTGATGGTCAAGGGATCGACGTTCGCACATCCAGACACGGGCGAGACCTTTGATATAGTGCATTATCTCACCTGTGATTCGTCATGGGTGATATATGTACTATGGTGCCCTTGTAAAAAATTATATGTTGGTGAAACCACTTGCGATCTAAAGACCAGGTTAAATAACCATAGGCAGTCTATTAGGAATAAAAGAAGAGATCTGCCTGTATCAAAGCATTTTGCCGAAAAAAATCATAAAGAAAGTGACTTGAAATTTATGATTATAGATCATGTTAAACCATTGGAAAGAGGAGGTGATCGATTAAGTAAATTAAAAAAAACTGAACTTAGGTGGATTTTTCGGCTCGATACCCTAAAACCCAAAGGGTTAAATGTAGAATTTAGGGTGACAGGAGGAATGGTTAGCTAGATACCCAGTTTACATGGCCTATGCCCTGATGTTGTCTGCTCTCTATATGCAGTGAATTAAATGGAAACTACAATGATTTGCCTGAAGATATAGATGGATGCTGACTTTTTTGCCAGTGCCGGGCCGTGCATAGATGGAGACGAGATAAATATGTGAGTTATGGAGGCATGATACTTTTGCCCGTAAATATTACCTAATAAAAGATGGTGGATAGGGACTCGTGATGGGGCGTGAACGATCTGTCCATACGCTGACGCAGACTCGTCTGTGTGCGGCGCCTGGACGTGATCGACCGTACGTCATCGCGTTGGTTTCCACCATAGAGGTGATGTAGGAGTATTAGAAGCTGCGTGAGCGGAACGGGGCTGAGTACATGCGCAGTAAGGAGTAGAGGACGCGGATGAGTGGCGTGTTCAGACACATGTAGAGACGCCTTCTCCACAAACCTTCTCCACAAACTTTCTCGGCTCTCCAGCAGGCTTAAGGCAAGGTAATACAGTCAAGAATTTTTTAAAACTGCACGGTTCACTTTATTATATACACTTTATGTACACATATTATGATGAATTATTATTGAATGTAACACTGATGTACTGCTACTGAAGTTGATATGCACGGCAATATATGGAGTTAATTATATGAATTGTAGTCCACCCATGAATGGGAGTGCACTAGTACTCTATTGGCTGATAATGGATTGTGTCATGCTGTAGCGTTGTATTTATTTTTGCACTATGCACTTTTTTGTTCACTTGACTTGAAAATGGTCCTGTGAGAGGACCGAAACGTTGTCTGACATGTGTGAATAAAATTCACTTTTTTACTTAAAGGAGTGCTGCGGACTTTCCTTCTATCTATATATATATATATATATATATATATATATATATATATATATATTCTCATAGTTTCCTGCCTGTCTGCTATCTCTATAATTGTGTAAGCTAGGAGTAATACGTAAGAAGCAGACATCTAGATAAATTACCTCAAACCGTGAGCACTAAGTGCTCGCTATTGAGAAGGCAGAGAGAAAGGTAACTGCTGTTCTACACTATATAGGGACAGTTATAATATATACAGTAGCTGTTCCTATATAGTTCCTATAGAACAGCTGTTACTTGCCTTCTCAATATCAAGCGCTCACTGTTCACAGTAATTCATCTAGCTGTCTGCTTCTTACACATCGCTCATCGCTTCTTACACTGGAACAATTATAGCAACAGCAGCCAGACGGGGAAAAAAATAAATAAATGTATATAATATTTGTATAGAAAGACAAGACAGAAAGACAAGAGACAAGACAGAAAGACAAGAGACAAGACACAAGATGAGTGTGTGTGTGTGTGTGTGTGTGTGTGTGTTGGAGCAGCACTGTTAAAAAACATGGAGTGCCAGCAGTTGTGGATCCAACCAAAGTTACCAATTAGATAGAAGACTTCCATGGCACCTCCGTATGGTGAAATAAATATGTCCTTTATTCACCCATGCAACCTTTCAGTCCTCTTACCCGGACTTGCTTGAAAAAAGGTCACTACTATCCCCTAACAGTGGTGCACCAATATTCATATATACTGTATAATAAGAAAAGAATAACAAAACTAGAAGTAGACCTAATAACGCAAATTACGGAAATAGGACTCGCTTCTTCACTAACAATACACACAAAAAATAAAGACTCACTCACATGACCACCAAATCAAGCAGTCCAATATAGAAAGTATAGAGGGGAGAGCGAAGGGACACTCAGGATATTCTGGCACAGTTTCTACAAATATAGTAACAGACCAAGTATCCAGCAAAAATAATATCAGCGGGGACCCGAGACACATAGAGACCCAACTGCTAATAGTGGGGAAACTGGTTATCCACAAGCCAGCAATACATCTAATCCTCTCAAGGAATAGTACACATGTCACCAGATTACCCAAGATCCATCTATGGAAGATTTTATGGCTAAATTTTGAGCCCTAAGATCTAAATATTTTTAATATAAAGCCAGGCATCAAACACTGCAGCTATATCTTATCAATCTTACTCCAGATAAAACTGCACAATTTAACAATAGTAATACCAATTTGGGCCTATTTTTGGTATGGCCAATTTATATATTTGTATAAGTTACTCATGGCAGTCTCTTCTCAAGACTAAATAAAATTATTTTAATCTTTCTTCTTAACTAAGACCCTCCATGCCCCATATCAGTTTAGTCGCTTTCCTCTGTACTTTTCCAGCTGTTGTGCATCCTTTTTATGGACTGATGTCCAGAACTAAACTGCATATTCCAGATGAGGCCACACCAACGCTTTGTAAAGTGGTAATATTACATCCCTGCCCCGCGAGTCCATGCCTCGTTTAATGCATGACAATATCCTGGTGGCCTTAGAAGCAGCTGATGACATGGTAGATTAAATAACAGCATACAATCTACAAGGACACCCAAATCCTTCTGTATAAATGACTCTCCCAGTGTTACATCACCTAGAACAGGCATGCTCAATCTGCGGCCCTCCGGCTGTTGCAAAACTACAACTCCCAGAATGCCTGAACACTCTACAGCTATCCGTCTACAGCAGGGCATTGTGGGAGTTGTAGTTTTACAACAGCTGGAGGGCCGCAGATTGAGCATGCCTGTTCTAGGTGATGTAACACTGGGAGAGTCATTTATACAGAAGGATTTGGGTGTCCTTGTAGATGGTAGGACATATGCCTGACCTAGGACATATGAAGCACAGAGAATTTTACTACCAAAATGCATAGCTCTACATTTATCCACAATGAACCTCATTTGCCAAGTTGATTCCCAATCACAGAGTGTTCAAGTGAGCTTGTAGTTTATGGACATCTACATAGCTTGGTGTCATCTGCAAAAATAGAAATGGTGCCATTATTCCCGTCCTTTCATGTGAAAGATAGCATGAAATCTAATTTGATACAAGTTAGCGAGACCAATTTACATTCAGTTTCCTTTAGCTTGCAGCTTGACAATCATAAGGTAACTCGTGTAGGTGTGATATATAGACCACCTAGCCAAATCAAAGAATTAGATGATCTACTAGTTGAGGAAATAGCTAAAATGACATTAAAGTCTCCCATAATGATAATTTCCCCCTTCAATCTTCCTAATGTAAACTGGAAACCCAAAATAGCTAGTTCTGCCAGGAGTACAGATATTCTAAATTCCCTACTGGGATTATCTCTACAGCAAGTAGTTGAGGAGGCCATTTTAGATTTAGTATTCACAAATGGGAATTTGGTATCTGATATTGCTGTAGGGGAAAGCTTAGGATCTAGTGATCACCAGTCAGTGTGGTTTACTATAAGTACAGTGACTGAGTCACACCACTCAAAAACAAAAAGTTTTATAATTTTATAAAAACAGACTTTTCTAAAATTAAATTAGTAGCATACGAGTCCCTATCAGATTGGAACAGTTTCAATGGAGTCCAGGAGAAATGGGATTACTTAAAAGTGGCACTATTGAAGGCAACAGAAAATTGCATTAGGCTTGTCAGTAAAAGAAAAAAAAGGAAGAGACCACTGTGGTACTCAGCAGAAGTGGCCAAAATCATTAAACACAAAAAGATAGCATTTAGTAATTACCGTATTTTTCGTTTTATAAGACGCACTTTTTCCCCCTCCAAAGTGGAGGGAAAAAGTTAGTGCGTCTTATAAAACGAATGTGGCCCAAATGTGTAACTTAATGGAGCTCAGGAGCTTTCACTAACTGCTCCTGAGCTTCCATAAACAACGGGAGAACAGGCGGGAGGACAGACAGGAGAACGGGCGGGCAGCACTCACTGTACCCTTCAGTGAAGCCGCCAGCCCGTGCATACATTGCGGCACTAAGCAGTGGGCTGGCGGTTTCACTGATGACCAAGTGCTGCGCCCCCGATCTCCTCCATGTACCGTAAGCTAGTCCTGGAGCGTTTGGACCGGTACCGTAACTGTCTGCAGGCTGGCGGCATCTCTGTATGCCATATAGTGCCGCCAGCCTGTGTGGTAAAGCGCCGCCTCCTCTTCCACCCTTCAAGCCACCCCCCCTTCCCCCGGCAGTTTCTCCTCACCTCCTCCTTCATCGATGTCTGCAGGCTGGCGGCATCTCTGTATTCCATATATTGCCGCCAGCCTGTGTGGTAAAGCGCCGCCCCTCAAGCCACCCCCCCTTCCCCCGGCAGTTTCTCCTCACCTCCTGAGTCCTCCTTCCTCGATGTCTGCAGGCTGGCGGCATGTCTGTATTCCATATAGTGCCGCCAGCCTGTGTGATAAAGCGCTTCCCCCTAAGCCCCCCCCTTTCCCTTTCCCGCCAGCCTGCTGTATCCAATCGGGATCCAGACCCCCCTTCCCCCCAGGCAGGCAGTTTCTCCTATCCCCCTGGGCATACTCACCCCAACTCTACTTGTCCGGTGCTGATTGGTGGTGAATCCTACTCCCCCTTCCTCCACCAATCAGCTACCGGTACACTGTTCAGTGTCACATGACACTCCCCCACCCCCCTCTGGGTACCATAGATTGCATCCTAAGTCCCAAGGTGAGGACATCTTAAGGCAATTTATGGTACCCTAATTAAAGTGCCAAATATGACTATAACCCCCATCATCCATAGAAATCCACCCATATACTGCAGTATATGGGTGAATTCCTATGGATGTGGGGGGTTATAGTCATATTTAAAATAAACACTGTTCTGCAATAGTCATGTGTCTATATTAAATATGACTATAACCCCCCTCATCCATAGAAATCCACCCATGTACTGCAAAATATGGGTGGATTCCTATGGATGAGGGATTATAGTCATATTTAACGTACCATAATATAAACAGTGTCCAGGTACTGTTCTGTAATTGACATCTGTCTACGGTATATTAAAAAGGACTATAACCCCCCTCATCCATAGGAATCCACCCATATACTGCAGTTCACTGGTGAATTCCTATGGATGAGGTGGGTTACGGTATATGGTAGCCATATCAGTTACCGTAAGCTATTGTAATACAGTCCAGGGTACAGTCCCTGGACAGTGTTCATATTTAATGTGACTATAACTCCCCTCAGTGTATTCTTTATGATGGGGGTTATAATCGCATAACAGTGGCATCCACAGATCCCCCATAATAGTGTATCATCCACAGATTCCCGTGTGTCATCCAGAGATGACCCCCCATAACCGTGTGACATCCAGAGATCCCCCATAACAGTGTGACATCCAGAGATCACCCCATAACAGCGTGACATCCACAGGTCCCCCATAACAGTGTGACGTCCACTGATCCCCCATAACCGTGTGACGTCCACTGATCCCCTATAACCGTGTGACGTCCAGAGATCCCCCATAACCGTGTGACGTCCAGAGATCCCCCATAACAGTGTGAAATCCAGAGATCACCCCATAACAGCGTGACATCCACCGGTCCCCAATAACAGTGTGACATCCAGAGATCCCTAATAACGGTGTGACATCCACAGGTCCCCCATAACAGTGTCATCCACTGATATTCTTAGCTAGTATCCCCATGACACTGACATGCTGTTATTACTGTATTTTGTTGTAGAATACTACCGTACTGTAGTCTCCTGCTGCATCCATACTGTAGAAAGATGTCAAAGCAGAAAAGGCTTTCATATAAGATCCCTTTTAAACTGGAGGTGATAAAATACGCCAAAGAACATGGAAACAGGGCAGCTGAGAGACATTTTGGGCCGCCTCCAACAGAAAAAATGATACGGGAGTGGAGGAAACAGGAGGATCAGCTGCAGAAAGCAGATAAAAGCAAACGCACTTTTCGTGGGCGTACTGCAAAATGGCCACAGAAAATGAAAGAGTGGATCACGCGTCATAGGAACAATGGCTTCTGCGTATCTACCAAAATGAAGCCAAGCGCCTAGCTGCAGAAAAAGGCATTGATGAGTTCACTGGATCCCCATCATGGTGCTACAGATTTCTGAGGAGGTGTGGCCTTACTATGTGCACCAAAACTAGAATAGCACAAAAAATGGCAAAAGAATACGAGTCCAAGATTCTTTCTTTTCACAAATTTGTGCTGGATTCGAGAAAGAAAAATGGCTATCAAATAAGCCAGATTGGGAATATGGATGAAGTCCCATTAACCTTTGATGCTCCATCGAACAGGACTGTTGATATGAGAGGCACAAAAACCGTAACAGTGAAGACCTCAGGGCACGAAAAAACCCATTACACGGTTGTATTGTCCTGCTGCGCAGATGGGACCAAACTGCCACCAATGATCATTTTCAAAAGGAAGAACATGCCAAAAGAGGTGATTCCAAGAGGAGTGATTGTCCATGTTCATGAGAAAGGGTGGATGGACGAGAATGGCATGGGAATATGGGTCGACAAAGTGTGGTCCAAACGACCTGGAGGGCTTCTGAAGAAACTGGCCTTACTTGTGCTTGACCAGTTTAGGGCACATATCACCGAAAACACAAAAAAGAGGTTCAAAGACGTGAACACTCATCTAGCGGTCATTCCTGGGGGGCTTACCAGCCAGCTGCAGCCTCTTGATGTATCATTAAAAAAGCCATTTAAGGTTTGCATGCGGGAGGAGTGGATGGCTGCTGGGAATCATGACCTTACACCCAGTGGACGGATGAAGAGGCCCACTATCGCCCAAGTCTGCGAGTGGGTGAAGTCATTATGGCAATCAGTAAAGGAAGAAACGGTTGTCAAATCCTTACAAAAATGCGGCATCAGTAATGCCCTGGACGGTTCGGAGGATGGTGTCCTATATGAAGACACCAGTGACAGTGATACCACTGACATTGAGCCACTGAGTTCGGACAGCAGTGAAGAGTTTTTGGGGTTTTCAGATGACTAGAGGTCATGTCGTACTGAAAATCTCTCTCTTCTGTTATTGTTAATGCTTCATAATGCTGCTGATGGCTGTTGGTAATGTTTGCACATTATATGTTATTTTATTAAAATGTTTTAGTCCACCTTTTAGTTCAAATTATTTTTTTCTACATTTTCCTCCTCTGAAAACTGGGTGCGTATTATCATCAGGTGCGTCTTATAAAGCGAAAAATACGGTATAAATTAGGCAGAGAGGCCAAACAAGTTATAAGAGCTTCTAAAGCACAGGTGTAAGAGAAATTAGCTCAGTCAGTGAAAAAAGGCAATAAGACATTCTTCAGATACTTAAATGAAAAGGAAACTAAAACAAGGAATTATCAAATTAAAAAAGAAGGAAGGTATATGGATGAAGATAAAAAAAACTAGCTGAGTGCCTCAATGAATACTTCTGTTAAGTTTTTACAAAGGAAAATGAAGGAAAAAGGACCTCTGTTAGGAAAGAAGACTAATGATTCTTTTGATGTATGTGTCTTTACAGAGGAAGAGGTTCTAAGTTGGCTGTCTAAAATTAATACAAATAAGTCACAGGGGCCTGATGGGATACACCCAAAGCTATTAGAGTTCAGCAGCGAACTAGCAAAACCATTAACAGATTTATTTAACCAATCACTGGCAAAAGGAGTTCCCATTGATGTCAGAAGATTGGGACTTGGCAAATGTGCCCATTCACAAGAAAGGTAGTAGGGAGGAATCGGGCAACTATAGGCCAGTAAGCCTGACATCAATAGTGGGGAATTTAATGGAAACCCTACTTAAGGAGAGGATTGTGGAACATCTAAAATCCCATGGATTGAAAGACGAAAAACAGCATGTGTTTACTTCAGGGAGCTCATGTCAAACTAATCTTATTGATTTTTTTGATTGAGTGACTAAAATATTAGATGGCGGAGGTGCAGTAGACATCGCTTATCTGGACCTTAGTAAGGCTTTTGATACTGTCCCACATAGAAGGCTTATCAATAAATTGCAGTCTTTGTGCATGGACTCCCATATTGTTGAATGGTTTAGGCAGTCCCTGAGGGACAGACAGAGGGTTGTAGTCAATGGAGTATATTCAGACCATGGTCTTGTAACCAGTGGGGTACCTCACGGATCTGTTCTGGGACCCATATTGTTTAATATCTTTATCAGCGAAATTGCAGAAGGCCTCGATGGTGAGGTGTGTCTTTTTGCTGATGACACAAAGATTTGTAACAGGGTTGATGTTCCTGTAGAAATACACCAAATGGAAAAGGATTTCCGAAAACTAGAGGAATGGTCAAAATTTGGCAACTAAAATTTAATGTTAAGTGCACGATAATGCACCTGGGGCGTAAAAACCCAAAAGCAGAATATAAATTCAGTGATACAGTCCTAACCTCAGTATCTGAGGAAAGGGATTTAGGGGTCATTATTTCAGAAGACTTAAAGGTAGGCAGACAATGTCATAGAGCAACAGGAAATGCTAGCAGAACGCTTGGGTGTATAGGGAGAGGCATTACCAGTAGAAAGAGGGAGGTGCTCATGCCGCTCTACAGAGCACTAGCAAGACCTAAAACTAGTACATAGATTGCAGGATAAAACTTACCAGGAAAGATTAAAGGACCTTAACATGTATAGCTTGGAAGAAAGACGAGACAGAGGGGATATGATAGAAACTTTTAAATACATAAAGGGAATCAACAAGGTAAAAGAGGAGAGAATATTTAAAAGAAGAAAAACTGCTACAAGAGGATATAGTTTTAAATTAGAGGGGCAAAGGTTTAAAAGTAATATCAGGAAGTATTACTTTACTGAGAGAGTAGTGGATGCATGGAATAGCCTTTTCTGCAGAAGTGGTAGCTGCAAATACAGTGAAGGAGTTTAAGCATGCATGGGATAGGCATAAGGCCATCCTTTATATAAAACAGAGCCAAGGGCTATTCATAGTATTCAGTATTTTGGGAAGACTAGATGGGCCAAATGGTTCTTATCTGCCGACACGTTCTATGTTTCTATATCCTCAATATCATTAATAAATAAATTAAATAATATAGGGCCCAGCACTGAACCTTGGGGTACACCACTTATAACCCAGGACCATTCTGAATAGGAGTCATTGACCACAACTCTGGACACAGTCCTTCAGACAGTTTTCAGTCCAATTACAAACTATACTTTCCAAGCCTATAGACCTTACTTTACCTATTAAAAGTCTATGAGGGACAGTATTAAAAGCCTTTGCAAAATCTAGAAACACTACATCCACAGCCACCCTTCTGTCCAGGCTACTACTGACCACCTTATAAAGACAAATCAGGTTAGTCTGACAACTTCTGTCCTTGGTAAACCCATGTTGGTTATCACTTATAATATTATTTACAGTCACATACTCCTGTATATAGTCCCTTAAGAGTCCTTCAAACATTTTTCCCACAACAGCAGTTAAACTAACTGGTCTATAATTGCCTGTGAAGGACCTAGATCCTTTTTTCAATATAGTCACCACATTTGCCTTTGCGCCAATAACTTGGCACTGTACCAGTACCTAGAGAATCTTAAAAAATTATAAACAGGGGCACAGCAATGACTGAACTGAGCTCTTTAAGCACTCTTGGGTGTAATCCATCTGGACCCGGAGCCTTGTTCACACTTACCTTATTTAACTTATCTTGGACCATATCTACAGTTAGCCAATTGAGTATATTACTGGATGTACTAACAGCCCCAGCACCACAGATATCAGCTCATTTCTCTTTTGTATATACAGAGCTAAAAGGGGGTCTATAGATTACACAAAGTATTATTTTTTCAGTGTTTATATCCCCTTTGAACTTCCACCCATAAGGTTTCCACATCCTCACCCACAATTGCCTCTTTCACACTTGTCTTCAGTTCACTCCTCACATACAGGCACACGCCACCACCTTTTCTACTGACCCTGTCTTTCCTAAATAGTGTAAAAACCTTAATATTTACAGCCCAGTCATGCGAAGAATCCAACCATGTTTCAGCCACCCCAACTACATCTTTGTGTTCTTCTAGTACCATAGCTTCCAGCTCCCCCAATTTTTCTAGCTAAACTTCTGGCATTTGTGAAAATACATTTTAAATTAATATTACCTGTAAAGTGAATATTTGCAATTTTTGGTTTATGTTTGCGTGTAACAGGTTCTTGTTACCAGAAGTTCTATTTTTCATCGGTGTATAGTTCTGCCCATTTTTCTCCCTAGTTGCGGCCCTATATTGTAATATATGTCATGAATTGGGGATCCAGTGTGTGAAAACAGTACTGGAAAGGGACACAACACTAAAACCAAACCTGACACAATTTCTGCTAGAAAGTTTGCATTTTATCCATAATACGGTGTATCCATTGTAAGGGTACCGCGATGAGAAGGAGAGTAGCAACCTCTTTAGCTAACCTATTTATGGAGGAATTTGAAGAGAAATACATTACTAAACCCCTTACAGAAAGAGCGGATTATGGACTATAAAAAAAAAGGTACAGCGATGATATATTTATTATTTAGCGGCAGTTTGGCAAGAGAGAAAAGAAAGGGGAGAGGCGCTCATAGGGTGGTGGGTAGCGGTTGTGTTGTTCTGCGTAATGGTCGAAGTGTGCTCACCTTTTGGTGTTGTGCTGGTTGGAGCTCAACGTCCGTGAAGGTAGGTACACGTGGAGAAATAGGGGGGCGTTGGTTATTTTGGAAAGGTCGGTGCTGCCAATACCCGTTCGGTCCCTTAGGTGGAGTTGCCAGGGACTCCTAGGGACTGTGAAGGAAGAAGTTGCTGGTTTGTGTGCGATTGCACACAGTAGGGTATTTGTTTGGCGCACAAAAGGACGACCTCAGACAGTGGACTTTGGTGAAATAGCTGTTTTTATTGTTCAGTAGACAACGCGTTTCGGAGTTTATAACTCCTTTATCAAGTCTAAAACAAGGGTATAAAAGAAAAAAATGCCGGAGGCAAGAGATGTATCCCCACCTGGTTAGATGGGTGTGGACATGCATTGAACAGTGGAATATTTAGAGAGTTTGTGCGCGTGCCTTTAAGCATTAAAATGTGCATAGTTATATACAAAAAAAAATAATTTATACATAAAATAATGAAGGCAATAATAAGATCTGTAGTTTGCAGAGAAATAAAAATGCAAATGTCAGTGACAGCAGCAGCAGTTGATTAAAAGCGAAGAAAGTCAGTAAGTATTCGGTGGTCCGCGTATGAGGTCACTATTGGGCCCAGGTGTGTATTATTTCTGCTGGCATAAAAGATTGTGTGCTCAAGTATGTTTCAGGAGGACTGTGGTTATCGGATGAGTGAATGTATATGGCGTGTGAAGGCTGGTGTCCCTAGTGCGGTATGTGTGTGTGTTATGACGGTATTAGGTTGAATGTGGTTGTGGGGGGGGGGGGGGGTTTACCTTAATCGGGCGTCAGCATAGAGACAGGCCAGATGGCTGTGGGAATAAAAACACAACAAATGAGAAGACGGACACTGGGCAAAGGGGCATGATGATGTATGTGTTTGTGGTGATGGAACTGAGGGGGGGGGAGGTTGCGAGGAAAAAATATGACAGGTGGCAGGTTGGGGGGGGGGGGGAAACATGGTGCTGTGCAATGTGATGTAGTATGTTGTGTTTGGAATATGGCTGTGGGGGTAATAAAGAAGGTGGGGGTAATAAAATGAAGGGGGCGGGTGGCCGGTGGTGATGAGAAGGGTGGGTGCAGTGTGTGGTGGTATTTTGATGGTGCTGGAGGGAGGAGGAAGGGTGTCCTGTATAATGGTGGGGATTTTGAGCTGCGCTGGTGGAATGTGGCCCCACATGGTGGTTAGATAGGCTGACCAAGTTATTTGGGGTGCAATGGGGGATGTGGACATCACAAGCGCTGTGGCAGTCTGCCTCTTACCTGGAGCGTCTGGTTAGTGCTGGGAACGCCGCTCTCCATGTGTCTGAGCGCGCGCTTTTTGAGTTCGGGTGGCGGGGGCGGGGTTGTGACGTCAGAAGGGGGCGTGGTCGTGACGTCAGAAGGGGGCGTGGTCGTGACGTCAGGCGGGAAGGCTACTGGTAATGCTGCGCCGATCAGCTGATGTGCTAAGGGGGCGGGGGAGGGCGGTGTACATAGTTGTTATGCCGATCAGCTGGTGTGCTGGGGGCGGGGTTGTGGCGTCCTTGAGTGCTGCTCGGCTGACGCTGGGCAGTGAGGGAATATGTAATGTGATGAGTAGGTGGACAGTTTAATGTGTTATGTTGGCAGCACGGGGGGGGGGAGAGGGAAAAAGGGGGGGGGGGGCTGGTGCTGTGTAATGTTATGTGTTGATGGGGTGTTTTGATGGGGTGGCTGTGATGGGGTGTTTTGATGGGATGTGATGTGATGAAGGGGCTGGTGTGTTGTGGCTGGTTTGATTCATTTGAAATGGAGTGGGGAGTGTACTAGGGTGGCTGGTTTGAGGCATGTATATGACCTAGAGTGGCGCGGTAGTTGGCAGGTGGGCGGAAGGGATGTGGTGGTGGAGAGAAGGGGGGGGGATTATTGGGATGGATGGTGGTAAGGTGGGTGGGAACGGAGAGGTGGGAGCGTGAGTGCTGTGGGTGCTGGAGGTGGTGGGCACGTCGGGGGTTTGACATGGTGGGGTAGGATGATTGGAGATGGGGGAGGGGAGTGGATGGGTGTGGAGGGGGGGGCAGTGAAGGAAAGGGCAGTGGTGTGTGTGAAACAATATGGAGTGGTGCGTGGCAGAGTGCGTGGTGTGATTTGAAGGGCAGGGATCCGGGTTTGTTTAGATGCAGTTGGTTTCTAACAGTTCGTTTAGGCAATCTGGGTTTTAGAAGCAGTTGGTTTCTAGCGATTCATTTAGGCCGTATGGTTCTATGGTTTGTAGTTTGAATATCCAGTACATTTCTTTTCTCCTCAATTTCTGGTAGCGGTTACCATGGGTGGCTGGGATTTCTTCAATGGGTAGTAGGGAGAGGTCTCCTGCATCCTTGTTGTGTGCCTGCAGGAAATGTCGGGATACTCCATGTTTGAGGAAGCCGTTCGTGATGTTCCACCGGTGTTTGTTCATCCTCTCTCTCAGAGTGAGGGTGGTCCGGCCAACGTATTGTAATCCACAGCTGCATTCCAATAAATAAATGATGTATGATGATGAACAGTTTAGGAAGTGCTTTATTTCAAAATTTTCTCCTGTTATATTACTGGAGAATTTGGTGGTCCGATTTGAGATGTTCAGACAACACTTACATCTTTGGTGTCCGCATTTATAACTTCCAAGCATTTTGGGAAAGAGGCTCAAAATGGCTGGGGGATGTTTTTTCTGAATGCGCAAGCGACTAGGGGCGATGAGATTTTTGATTGTTTGGGCTCTTCTGAACGTTATGTGTGGTTCTGGTCGTATATGTTTCGTTAGGAAGGGATCCGCTTGTAGTATCTGCCAGTGCTTCTTCAGTATATTTCTCAGGGTCGTGTGGTTGGTATTGAATGTGGTTATGAAGGATGTCTTGTATTTTTTGGTGGTATCTGGATCACTAGGTTTGGTGATTGGTGGTTTTGTTTCTGATGGTAGGCAGTCATCCTGGGTGTATTTCTGTGCTTGCCGTAGTGCTGCTTTGACGACGCCGCATGGGTATCCTTTGTTGCGGAATCTTTTTTCAATTACCTGGCTTTGTAGTTTGAAGTCTTCATCCTTTGTGCAATTTCGACGGATCCGCTTGAATTGGCTGAATGGTATGTTATTTTTCCATTTTTTGTGGTGTGCGCTCCTATAGTCCAGATAACTGTTTCCATCTACTTTTTTAAAAAAGGTTTTTGTTTCGATGATATTTTCCTTAGTGGATAGGACTAGGTCCAGGTATTCAATAGATGTTTCGGAATAGTTGGCTGTAAAGGTGAGATTGAAGTTATTTTTGTTTAGGTGGGTGGTGAAATTGTTGGCCTCTTCTAGGCTGCCATCCCAGATCAAAAGCAAGTCATCGATATAACGTTTGTAGAAGACTAGTTTGTCTTGCCAAGGGTGTTTGTTGTAGATGAATTGGTTTTCGAAGATTCCCATGTACAGGTTCGCGAAGCTGGGCGCGAATCGCGTCCCCATAGCGGTCCCTCTGGTCTGTTTGTAGATTTTGTTCTCAAAATTGAAGATGTTGTGTTTGAGAATGAAGTCGATGCCGTCCAGAATGAATTGTCCCTGTGAGGTTGGCAGGTTCGTGTCTTGTTGTAGGTACTGCCGTATGGCGTCTATCCCTGTATTGTGTGGGATGTTGGAATATAATGAGGCTACGTCAAGTGTGGTCCAAATGTATGATTTTTTCCAATGTACCCTTTTGAGCAAGGTGATTAGAGTGGCGGAGTCCTTCAGGTAGGAGGGTAGTTGGATGACATATTTCTGTAGAAAAATGTCGATGTAGTGTGATAAATTGCATGTGAGTGAGGAGATGCCAGATATGATCGGTCTCCCTGGCGGATTGTGGGTGGATTTATGTACTTTTGGTAGATGGTAAAAAAGTGCCAGGTTCGGGTGGTCTATGGTAATGTATTCTTTTTCCTTTTTGGTTAATATTCCCTGTGATTCTGCTTTTTCCAGAAGGCCCAATAGTTTTTTGGTGTCTTCCTTTATCGGGTTGTGGGATAGGATTTCATAGTAGTTTTTGTCTCCTAGGATTTTTTGTGCTTCGGCCAAATAATCCTCGCGGTCCTGGATCACGATGCCGCCTCCTTTATCAGCATTTCTGATGATGATGCTGTTATTATCCATTAGCTCTTTGAGGGCGATTTTTTCTTTTTTGTTTAGGTTATTTGTTGTATTAAGATCTTTATTAATGGTTCTGAGGTCTTTTGTTACGAGTGCAGAGAAGGTTTCGATGTGGCTCCCCCTATGGTATATCGGGTTGAAAGTGGATTTGGGTTTCAGACCTGTGGTGATGGCTTTTATGATTTCGTCAGGTTGTGCATTTTCGGTGCTACTTGGTTCGGCGATTTTTGGTTTTGCGGACTGGATTTCGAAGTGCCTAGCTAATGTTAATTTCCGAATATAGGAATTGAGGTCGACGAATAGATCAAATTCATTGAATTTGCCGCTTGGGCAAAATGACAACCCTTTTTGTAGCAGGCTTATTTCCGCTTCATTGGGTTTGTGCGATGAGAGGTTGAAGATCCTTACTGATGTTTCGTTTTGTTCCGTTTGGGACTTAGCTGATTTGGGGTCTGTTTCTGGATTGCCCCAGTTTTCTTTTCTTTCTGTATTTGTTCTGCCTCTTCCTCCTCGTCGTCCTCTTCTAGGTTTATTTGTCTTTTTATTCCTCTGTTTGGGACTGGTCTGAAGAAATCGGTGATCATGGTTGTCCCTGACGGATGCCACAAGGCATATGTTGCTTCCGGGGTCAGGGCCCCGGGGAGGGGTAAAAAAGAAGATGAATGTTGGTGGACTGATGCGGTGATATCCTGGTTGCTGGTGTTGTGGACAGTGATTGAGGAGCAGTTCTGTTGGTGGTCCGGGGGTTCCATAGTACCAAGATTGCTGTGGTTATGGATGGTGATAAGGGAATCTTCAAAGAGAGCAGAGTTTTCGGGTGTTGTGGTGGCGTGTTCGGGAGTCCGTGGTGGGAGGTCGGTGGTGGGCAAAGGCCCCACAGACCCGAGCCAAAAACCCACCTCCATAAAATGGTTCATTCCCAACGACCACGGCCCAACCCCGCCTCCGGACCTTCATCACCTATCCAACAATCGCCTACATTTCCCCCCCACCACATTTTGTCCTCCCCCCACCTCACCCCCCACTCCCAGCCCTATGCCCACCACCGACCTCCCACCACGGACTCCCGAACACGCCACCACAACACCCGAAAACTCTGCTCTCTTTGAAGATTCCCTTATCACCATCCATAACCACAGCAATCTTGGTACTATGGAACCCCCGGACCACCAACAGAACTGCTCCTCAATCACTGTCCACAACACCAGCAACCAGGATATCACCGCATCAGTCCACCAACATTCATCTTCTTTTTTACCCCTCCCCGGGGCCCTGACCCCGGAAGCAACATATGCCTTGCGGCATCCGTCAGGGACAACCATGATCACCGATTTCTTCAGACCAGTCCCAAACAGAGGAATAAAAAGACAAATAAACCTAGAAGAGGACGACGAGGAGGAAGAGGCAGAACAAATACAGAAAGAAAAGAAAACTGGGGCAATCCAGAAACAGACCCCAAATCAGCTAAGTCCCAAACGGAACAAAACGAAACATCAGTAAGGATCTTCAACCTCTCATCGCACAAACCCAATGAAGCGGAAATAAGCCTGCTACAAAAAGGGTTGTCATTTTGCCCAAGCGGCAAATTCAATGAATTTGATCTATTCGTCGACCTCAATTCCTATATTCGGAAATTAACATTAGCTAGGCACTTCGAAATCCAGTCCGCAAAACCAAAAATCGCCGAACCAAGTAGCACCGAAAATGCACAACCTGACGAAATCATAAAAGCCATCACCACAGGTCTGAAACCCAAATCCACTTTCAACCCGATATACCATAGGGGGAGCCACATCGAAACCTTCTCTGCACTCGTAACAAAAGACCTCAGAACCATTAATAAAGATCTTAATACAACAAATAACCTAAACAAAAAAGAAAAAATCGCCCTCAAAGAGCTAATGGATAATAACAGCATCATCATCAGAAATGCTGATAAAGGAGGCGGCATCGTGATCCAGGACCGCGAGGATTATTTGGCCGAAGCACAAAAAATCCTAGGAGACAAAAACTACTATGAAATCCTATCCCACAACCCGATAAAGGAAGACACCAAAAAACTATTGGGCCTTCTGGAAAAAGCAGAATCACAGGGAATATTAACCAAAAAGGAAAAAGAATACATTACCATAGACCACCCGAACCTGGCACTTTTTTACCATCTACCAAAAGTACATAAATCCACCCACAATCCGCCAGGGAGACCGATCATATCTGGCATCTCCTCACTCACATGCAATTTATCACACTACATCGACATTTTTCTACAGAAATATGTCATCCAACTACCCTCCTACCTGAAGGACTCCGCCACTCTAATCACCTTGCTCAAAAGGGTACATTGGGAAAAAATCATACATTTGGACCACACTTGACGTAGCCTCATTATATTCCAACATCCCACACAATACAGGGATAGACGCCATACGGCAGTACCTACAACAAGACACGAACCTGCCAACCTCACAGGGACAATTCATTCTGGACGGCATCGACTTCATTCTCAAACACAACATCTTCAATTTTGAGAACAAAATCTACAAACAGACCAGAGGGACCGCTATGGGGACGCGATTCGCGCCCAGCTTCGCGAACCTGTACATGGGAATCTTCGAAAACCAATTCATCTACAACAAACACCCTTGGCAAGACAAACTAGTCTTCTACAAACGTTATATCGATGACTTGCTTTTGATCTGGGATGGCAGCCTAGAAGAGGCCAACAATTTCACCACCCACCTAAACAAAAATAACTTCAATCTCACCTTTACAGCCAACTATTCCGAAACATCTATTGAATACCTGGACCTAGTCCTATCCACTAAGGAAAATATCATCGAAACAAAAACCTTTTTTAAAAAAGTAGATGGAAACAGTTATCTGGACTATAGGAGCGCACACCACAAAAAATGGAAAAATAACATACCATTCAGCCAATTCAAGCGGATCCGTCGAAATTGCACAAAGGATGAAGACTTCAAACTACAAAGCCAGGTAATTGAAAAAAGATTCCGCAACAAAGGATACCCATGCGGCGTCGTCAAAGCAGCACTACGGCAAGCACAGAAATACACCCAGGATGACTGCCTACCATCAGAAACAAAACCACCAATCACCAAACCTAGTGATCCAGATACCACCAAAAAATACAAGACATCCTTCATAACCACATTCAATACCAACCACACGACCCTGAGAAATATACTGAAGAAGCACTGGCAGATACTACAAGCGGATCCCTTCCTAACGAAACATATACGACCAGAACCACACATAACGTTCAGAAGAGCCCAAACAATCAAAAATCTCATCGCCCCTAGTCGCTTGCGCATTCAGAAAAAACATCCCCCAGCCATTTTGAGCCTCTTTCCCAAAATGCTTGGAAGTTATAAATGCGGACACCAAAGATGTAAGTGTTGTCTGAACATCTCAAATCGGACCACCAAATTCTCCAGTAATATAACAGGAGAAAATTTTGAAATAAAGCACTTCCTAAACTGTTCATCATCATACATCATTTATTTATTGGAATGCAGCTGTGGATTACAATACGTTGGCCGGACCACCCTCACTCTGAGAGAGAGGATGAACAAACACCGGTGGAACATCACGAACGGCTTCCTCAAACATGGAGTATCCCGACATTTCCTGCAGGCACACAACAAGGATGCAGGAGACCTCTCCCTACTACCCATTGAAGAAATCCCAGCCACCCATGGTAACCGCTACCAGAAATTGAGGAGAAAAGAAATGTACTGGATATTCAAACTACAAACCATAGAACCATACGGCCTAAATGAATCGCTAGAAACCAACTGCTTCTAAAACCCAGATTGCCTAAACGAACTGTTAGAAACCAACTGCATCTAAACAAACCCGGATCCCTGCCCTTCAAATCACACCACGCACTCTGCCACGCACCACTCCATATTGTTTCACACACACCACTGCCCTTTCCTTCACTGCCCCCCCCTCCACACCCATCCACTCCCCTCCCCCATCTCCAATCATCCTACCCCACCATGTCAAACCCCCGACGTGCCCACCACCTCCAGCACCCACAGCACTCACGCTCCCACCTCTCCGTTCCCACCCACCTTACCACCATCCATCCCAATAATCCCCCCCCCTTCTCTCCACCACCACATCCCTTCCGCCCACCTGCCAACTACCGCGCCACTCTAGGTCATATACATGCCTCAAACCAGCCACCCCAGTACACTCCCCACTCCATTTCAAATGAATCAAACCAGCCACAACACACCAGCCCCTTCATCACATCACATCCCATCAAAACACCCCATCACAGCCACCCCATCAAAACACCCCATCAACACATAACATTACACAGCACCAGCCCCCCCCCCCCTTTTTCCCTCTCCCCCCCCCCGTGCTGCCAACATAACACATTAAACTGTCCACCACTCATCACATTACATATTCCCTCACTGCCCAGCGTCAGCCGAGCAGCACTCAAGGACGCCACAACCCCGCCCCCAGCACACCAGCTGATCGGCATAACAACTATGTACACCGCCCTCCCCCGCCCCCTTAGCACATCAGCTGATCGGCGCAGCATTACCAGTAGCCTTCCCGCCTGACGTCACGACCACGCCCCCTTCTGACGTCACGACCACGCCCCCTTCTGACGTCACAACCCCGCCCCCGCCACCCGAACTCAAAAAGCGCGCGCTCAGACACATGGAGAGCGGCGTTCCCAGCACTAACCAGACGCTCCAGGTAAGAGGCAGACTGCCACAGCGCTTGTGATGTCCACATCCCCCATTGCACCCCAAATAACTTGGTCAGCCTATCTAACCACCATGTGGGGCCACATTCCACCAGCGCAGCTCAAAATCCCCACCATTATACAGGACACCCTTCCTCCTCCCTCCAGCACCATCAAAATACCACCACACACTGCACCCACCCTTCTCATCACCACCGGCCACCCGCCCCCTTCATTTTATTACCCCCACCTTCTTTATTACCCCCACAGCCATATTCCAAACACAACATACTACATCACATTGCACAGCACCATGTTTCCCCCCCCCCCCCAACCTGCCACCTGTCATATTTTTCCTCGCAACCTCCCCCCCCCTCAGTTCCATCACCACAAACACATACATCATCATGCCCCTTTGCCCAGTGTCCGTCTTCTCATTTGTTGTGTTTTTATTCCCACAGCCATCTGGCCTGTCTCTATGCTGACGCCCGATTAAGGTAAACCCCCCCCCCCCCCCACAACCACATTCAACCTAATACCGTCATAACACACACACATACCGCACTAGGGACACCAGCCTTCACACGCCATATACATTCACTCATCCGATAACCACAGTCCTCCTGAAACATACTTGAGCACACAATCTTTTATGCCAGCAGAAATAATACACACCTGGGCCCAATAGTGACCTCATACGCGGACCACCGAATACTTACTGACTTTCTTCGCTTTTAATCAACTGCTGCTGCTGTCACTGACATTTGCATTTTTATTTCTCTGCAAACTACAGATCTTATTATTGCCTTCATTATTTTATGTATAAATTATTTTTTTTTGTATATAACTATGCACATTTTAATGCTTAAAGGCACGCGCACAAACTCTCTAAATATTCCACTGTTCAATGCATGTCCACACCCATCTAACCAGGTGGGGATACATCTCTTGCCTCCGGCATTTTTTTCTTTTATACCCTTGTTTTAGACTTGATAAAGGAGTTATAAACTCCGAAACGCGTTGTCTACTGAACAATAAAAACAGCCATTTCACCAAAGTCCACTGTCTGAGGTCGTCCTTTTGTGCGCCAAACAAATATTTATTATTTGGGATTGTGATGAATTAGCTAAATTATTTAGTGATTCCCTAAATAAGAGACTGGGGGATTTCCTTAGCCCTAATTACAGTAAAACTGAGAGTTTTTGGATAATGTTATCAAAAATCACAACAACCTGATTACTAGAACATATTTTAAATCCGTGCACACTAATAGCTAACATACATTACTCTAGCTTTCATCATAAGAAATGGCTACAAAACATACCGTACAGCCAATACAAACACATCATACACAACTGTACGAATAATGATGACTTCAGACTACAAGCACAAATTAGGAAGAAGAGATTTTCAGATAAAGGCTATCCTAAAAAACTTGTTATCCACACTGGAAGACTGCTTGATGACTGGTTCCAAAAAACAAGATGCACAAATATATGCAGTGGTGGACTGACAACTCATGGGGCCCCCGGGCAATAGGAGATTATGGGGTCCCTGTGTCCCCGCCCACCCTCAAGCCACACCCACACACAGCCACACATCACCTACACTTGGTACAGAATTTCTCTTCACTATGTTCAAAATAAATGCTTAATAAAAAATAAAATCACACCCTCCACCACAACACAAGCATATCTTAGACTCAGTTTATCGCATAGCTCCACAGCAATACAACTCACAGTAATGTGCGATGTGCAAGTACATCACAGATCACCTTAGCAATAAAATGCATAGAAAAGTGCAGTGTGAGTATCAAGCTCTACAGCAATATAAGTCACTATAAGTCACAGGAATATGCAGTTTTTGAGTGTATTACAGATCACCTCATCAATACAATGCACAGGAATGTGCAGTGTGTGAGTATATCATAGCCAACCCACTTCTTTCCCATAGGGAAGCAGTGGGAGGCTATTGCACATGCTTGGCTTCATAGATGTTTTGTATCAATGCATTTCTATGAGGAGTGTTTAGCGTGAATGCCAGTGTTGCATGTTATGCAACACTGGACTAGGAAGCACCTCTAGTGGCCGTCTGATGAATGGCCACTAGAGGTGTTCCTTGGCAGTAATGTAAATGCTTTTTCAGAAAAAAAGGAAGTAGTGTTTACATTAAAAAGCTTGCAGAGGCATGCTATAGCCACCAGACCTGCTATGTTAAGCTGTTGTGGTTCTGGTGACTATAGAGTCCCTTAATATAGAGACGGATAAAATGCACAAAATTATCAAATAAAATGGCTGTATCATTATTCTAAAAATTAAATTTTTTTTTTTTTACAATGTGCAGATAGTACTGAACCCCTCCATCCACCCTCTCTCACATAAAACAAGTAATATACCATATACACTCACCTAAAGAATTTTTAGGAACACCATACTAATACGGTGTTGGACCCCCTTTTGCCTTCAGAACTGCCTTAATTCTACGTGGCATTGATTCAACAAGGTGCTGATAGCATTCTTTAGAAATGTTGGCCCATATTGATAGGATAGCATCTTGCAGTTGATGGAGATTTGAGGGATGCATATCCAGGGCACGATGCTCCCGTTCCACCACATCCCAAAGATGCTCTATGACTGTGGGGGACATTTTAGTACAATGAACTCATTGTCATGTTCAATAAACCAATGTGAAATGATTCAAGCTTTGTGACATGGTGCATTATCCTGCTGGAAGTAGCCATCAGAGGATGGGTACATGGTGGTCATGAAGGGATGGACATGTTCAGAAACAATGCCCGTGGCATTTAAACGATGGCCAATTGGCACTAAGGGGCCTAAAGTGTGCCCAGAAAACATCCCCCACACCATTACACCACCACCACCACCCTGCACAGTGGTAACAAGGCATAATGGATACATGTTCTCATTCTGTTTACGCCAAATTTGGACTCTACCATTTGAATGTCTCAACAGAAATCGAGACTCATCAGACCAGGCAACATTTTTCCAGTCTTCAACAGTCCAATTTTGGTGAGCTCATGCAAATTGTAGCCTCTTTTTCCTATTTGTAGTGGAGATGAGTGGTACCTGGTGGGGTCTTCTGCTGTTGTAGCCCATCCGCCTCAAGGTTGTGCGTGTTGTAGCTCCAAAAATGCTTTGTTGCATACCTCGGTTGTAACGAGTGGTTATTTCAGTCAATGTTGCTCTTCTATCAGCTTGAATCAGTCGGCCCATTCTCCTCTGACCTCTAGCATCAACAAGGCATTTTCGCCCACAGGACTGCCGCATACTGGATGTTTTTCCCTTTTCACACCATTCTTTGTAAACCCTAGAAATGGTTGTGCATGAAAATCCCAGTAACTGAGCAGATTGTAAAATACTCAGACCGGCCCGTCTGGCACCAACAACCATGCCGCGCTCAAAATTGCTTAAATCACCTTTCTTTCCCATTCTGACATTCAGTTTGGAGTTCAGGAGATTGTCTTGACCAGGACCACAACCCTACATACATTGAAGCAACTGCCATGTGATTGGTTGACTAGATAATCGCATTAATGAGAAATAGAACAGGTGTTCCTAAGAATTCTTTAGGTGAGTGTATAATATAGCTTACAGTGAATTACTGTAAATACTTACAGTTCTGAAGACTACAGCAGGCTCAGAATCAGTGCAATGGGCAGCTGGGCTCAGGGCTGGAAGTGGTTACCGCTCTGCAGTTCAGAAAGGAGACCTATACATTATTTTTTTTACTTACAATCACAAAATTTGGCACACAGGTGCATGGGAAGGTTTTAGACCGGGTCTCAGCTCTCTAGGATGTACCTTTCATGAGATATTCCCCAAAAAATTAATTAGCCAATAGAAGCCTAGTCACATGACCCTGATTATCTCATAGAAGCTCGCAGGCCCTTATTCTCCACATACACACAGTTTTACACCATGTTTCTATAACAACCCAGCCATTTTTCTTTATTGCTGTAGGTCAGCTTTAAAGCGGCAGGGCGCTGTGGATGACACTGTTAAGGGAGCGGAGTGCTGTGCAGATCAGAGTCAATGGGGCAGGTAAGGTGGCCATTCAGCCCACCCCCAAAAAAAGGACTTAAAAAAGAAATGCCCCCATGCCCACTAAGCCAGACCCCCTCCCACTCCGCAGCCCATGGGAATTGAAAAAAATGAAGGTAAAAATCTGCTTCTGTCAGCTGCAGGGGTGGGAGGGAGGGTGACTTTCTCCCTGCAGCACACACTCAGAAAGCACAGTGCTGCAGTCTTAAAGTGCGCTGTTCAAATGAAGTGCCCTGTGTCAGTCCAGGCCCTACGCCGAGCGGAGGACAGGGAGTCTGAAAGCCGGACTGTCCAGCCTAAAACTGGACCTCTGTCCACCATAGGGGCAGGATGCTGTGGAGGTCACCGTTAATGAGATGGTCCACTATGGAGGTCAGTGTTAAGGGGCAGATTGCTGTAGAGGCCTCTGTTAAGGGGGCGGGTGTTGTGGAAATCACTGTTAAGGAGACTGGGTACTATGGAGGTCACTAATAAAGGGGCGGCCGCTGTGGAGGTCATTGTTAACGGAGCGGGATGCTCTGGAGGTTACTGTTAAAGGGGTAAGCACTGTGGAGTATTTCTGTTAAGGGGGCAGTGAATGGAGGAGGTCACAGTTAAGGGGACGATCCGCTGTGGAGGTCAGTGTTAAGGGGTGGGGTGCTGTAGAGGCCACATTTTAAGGGACCGGAGCTCTGTGGAGGTCACTGTTAAGAGGGCGGGTTATTGTGGAAATCAATGTTAAGGAGCCTGGGTACTGTGGAGGTCACTAATAAAGGGGTGGCTGCCATGGCAGTCACTTAAAGGAGCAGACACTGTGGAGGTCATTGTTGAGGGAGAAAAGGCTGTGGAGGCCACTAGCAAAGGGACAGCAGGGTACTGTAAGGTAACTGTTAAGGCAGCGGGGTACAGTGTAGGTAACTGTTAAGGGAGCAGTCATTGTGAAGGTCTCTCTTAAGGGGGCAGGGAATGGTGGAGGTCACAGTTAAAGGGACTACAACTTATGGTCAGTGTTAAGGTGCTGTGGAGGTCTATCTGCTGTGAGGGTCAAAGTTAAGGGGTTGGGCTGCTGTGAAGTTCCCATTTCAAGGAGACAGGGCACTGTGGGGGGGGGGGGTCAGTGATAAGGGGTGGGGGCTGTGGTGGTCACTGTTAAGAGGGCAGGGTACTGTAGATGTCACTGTTATAGTGGATGCTGTTGATATCTTTTAACACACTAACATTAAATGAAACAGATGAATTATACCCGTGCAAAGCCGGATCCTTCAGCTAGTCTAATAAAGCTGAGTGTATGTGTGTATGTCCGCTAAAGGAATCCAGACTGTCGCATTTACAATCATGAAATTTGGCACACAGGTACGTCAGGTGTCCGGAAAGGTTTTAGATCAGTTCTCAGCTCTCTAGGATGTACCGTTTCTGAGATATTCCCAAAAAATGCATTAGCCAATAGAAACCTGCAGGTCTTTCTCTTCATATCCCAACTGCCATACACAGTCACGTGTCTCTTATCAGCCAATAGAAGCTGACAGGCCCTTAGTCTCCACATACACACATTGTTTCCATAACAATCCAGCCATTTTTCTTCACTGCTGTAGGTCAGCTTTAAAGTGGCAGGGCACTGTGGTTGACACTGTTAAGGGAGTGGAGTGCTGTGGAGGTCACAGTTAAGGGGGCATGTAGGGTGGCCAGCATACAGGCAGGTTGCTGTGAAGGTTACAGTTAAGGGGACGATCCGCTATGGCGGTCAGTGTTAAGGGGGCGCGGTGTTGTGGAGGTCACATTTTAAGGGAACAGAGCTCTGTGGAGGTCACTCTTAAGGGGGCGGGTTATTGCGAAAATCACTGTTAACAAGATGCAGTACTGTGGTGGTCACTAAAAAAGGGACAGCCACTGTGGAGGTCACTGTTAAAGGGGAGGGCGCTGTTGATGTTACTGTTAAGGGGGCAGGCCGCTTTGGAGGTCACTTTTAAAGGGATGGGCACTGTGGAGGTCACTGTTAAGGAATGAGGGGGACTGTGAAGGCCACTATTAAAGAGGCAGGGGGGTACTGTGAGGTCACTGTTAAGGCAGTGGGGTACAGTGGAGGTGACAGTTAAGGGAGCGGGATACTGTGGCAGTTGCTGTGGAGGTCTGTTAAGGGGGCCGGGAATAGTGGAGGTCAGTTAAGGGGACTGTAACCTGTGGTCAGTGTTAAGGGGCGGGTGCTGTATAGGTCACTGTTAAGGGGGCAGGCCCCTGTGTAGGTCACTGTCAAGGGGTGGGGTGCTGTGGAACTCACTGTTAAAGAGACAGGCTGCTGTGGAGGTCCCATTCTAAGGAGATGGGGCACTGTGGGGGGGGGGGGGGGTCAGTGTTAAGGGGGGGGGGATGTGAAGGTCACTGTTAAGTGGACGGGGTCCTGTAGATGTCACTACAGTCACATCTACAGTTGCAAGGAAAAGTATGTGAAGTCACAATAGACAATCACAGTCTACTTAAACTAATAACACACAAAGAATTATATGTTACCATGTTTTTATTGAACACACCATGTAAACATTCACAGTGCAAGTGGAAAAGGTATGTGAACCCTTGGATTTAATAACTGGTTGAACCTCCTTCAATAACTTCAACCAAACGATTCCTGTAGTTGGAGATCAGACGTGCACAACGGTCAGGAGTAATTATTGACCATTCCTCTTTACAGAACTGTTTCAGTTCAGCAATATTCTTGGGATGTCTGGTGGGAATCGCTTTCTTGAGGTCATGCCACAGCATCTCAATTGGGTTGAGGTCAGTACTCTGACTGGGCCACTCCAGAAAGTGTATTTTCTTCTGGTTAAGCCATTCTGTTGTTTATTTACTTCTATGCTTTGGGTCCTGTTGCAACACCCATCTTCTGTTGAGCTTCTGCTGGTGGACAGATGGCCCCCTGCAATGGTTCTCCTGCAAAATGTCTTGATAAACTTGGGAATTCATTTTTCCTTCAATGCTAGCAATCCGTCCAGGCCCTGATGCAGCAAATCAGCCCCAAACCATGATGCCCCCACCACCATACTTCACAGTTGGGATGAGGTATTGATGTTTGCGTGCTGTGCCTCTTTTTCTCCACACATAGTGTTGTGTGTTTCTTCCAAACAACTCAACTTTGGTTTCATCTGTCCACAGAGTATTTTGCCAGTACTGCTGTGGAACATCCAGGTGCTCTTGTGGACTCATGAACAGCAAGGCTTTTTCAGATACTTTTATAACCCTTTCCAGCTTTATGCAAGTCAACAATTCTTAATCGTAGGTTTTCTGAGAGTTATTTTGTGCGAGGCATCATTCACATCAGGCAATGCTTCTTGTGAAAAGCAAACCCAGAACTGGTGTGTGTGTTTTTTTTTTTTTTTTTATAGGGCAGCTATAACCAACACCTATTAGCTGTAACCAATCTCATCTCACTGATTGGACTCCAGTTGGCTGACACCTCACTCCAATTAGCTCTTAGAGATGTCATTAGTCTAGGGGTTCACATACTTTTTCCACCTGCACTGTGAATGCTTACATGGTGTGTTCAATAAAAACATGGTAACATTTAATTCTTTGTGTGTCATTAGTTTAAGCAGACTGTGATTGTCTATTGTTGTGACTGAGATGAAGATCAGATCACATTTTATGACCAATTTGTGCAGGAATCCATATCATTCCAAAGGGTTCACATACTTTTTCTTGCAAATGTACAATATACAATATGAGAAGGCCTTAGAAAAACACTGGCACATATTATTACAAGATACGTATGTAGTGAAATATCAAATATGAGGTGTCTTGGGTGACCTACCCAAGACACCTCATATTTGGCCAGTTTATCTAGATCCCTCTCTAAGGTTTTTAACAGTGGGACATAGTTTATCATGAATAACTTCTTAAATGATACTGTAAGTTTTATCCCCAGGTACTCGATCTGGCTGTTTTGCCAGTCAAGGTCGAAACTATCCTTCAGCCTCTTCATCTGATCAAGGGGGACATTTATTGGGAGAGCCTGAGATTTAAGAGCATTCAGTTTGTAGAATGAGAGATCTCCAAATCGGGTTATAATTTCAATTGCAGCTGTGCATCCTTTCAGATGTTTACCCTCCCAAAACTCCTCTACATATTCAGGACACTACCTATTAGTCCCCCAAGTAGTTTTTTCCAGAAGTGTTCTAATTTGATCAATGCGTTAATTTGGAAACGACATAAACCCAGAATAGCAACTGCGATAATGCAGAGACCTAAACTCCGAGGGGGATTGGGTCTCCCTAATATCTATGAGTATTTTTTAGCCTCACAGGTATCACAACTAAGAGAATGGTGGGTGGGCAATGAGGTGAAACAATGGGTACACATAGAATCAATATTATCTCCTGGTAGGAACTTAAGAACCCTCCTACTCGCGGTTCTTTACCCGACATTTAATTGGCCACCCCTTCCGACGTTAGTACGTATAGCGTTGGAAAATTGGCTCCGATTTCATAAGTTATGTACTTTGGAGTCTGGACCCTTTCCGCCCAGCGCCCCAGTAACTGTACTTAATTTTCTTATTCCGAATATTTCTGTGTCGTCTTGGGCGCTGGGCGGTTTGGACCTTCTCTCCAAATTATTTATAGCGGACACCCTTTGTCCTTTTGAATATTTTCATAGGCGGTTCCTGATTCCACACACAGATTTTTATAAATATTTATGTATAAGACATTTTTTTAAAGTTAACTGTCCGTTTAATCTGGTGTGCAATCGGGAAGTGTTTAGTTTGTGGTCAGTAGCCTCTCCACAAGGTACACGATTGAGGCCTCTGTATATGATGATGGGAGATAAGGGATCATTTGTTAAAATGACACCATTGGTTTCCTGGGAAAGAGATTTGGGGGTGGAGTTCACGGTTGAGCAGTGGTCTATGGCCTTCATTTGTATAAATAAAAATATTAGATGTGCTCTACATTTTGAATCCTTGATGAAGACCACGCTAAGGTGGTACTATACACCGGATCGCCTGAGCCATATATTTCCTGACCTTTCATACCTATGCTGGCGGGGATGCGGCGAAAGGGGTACATTGTGCCAGATCTTATGGTCCTGTCCGAGGTTGCGAGATATTTGGAGGGCTATATTTTGTCTGGCCTCGGATCTACTGGGCTTCCAGCTCCCGCATTGGCCCTTTTATGGATTGATTTGGTTCGGATACCATGTGAGGGGAGAGTTGTACTGGGTCATCTTTTCCTTTCAACCAAACTGGCCATAGTTAAAAATTGGAAATCGAGGGATGTTCCGTGCCTATCAGAGATCATCCGTAGGCTAAATTCTACTTATATATATGAGCGTGCGCTGGCGGGAGCTGGAGAAGCGGCCCTGAGGTTTGAGAGGGAATGGGGTGTATGGAGAGTCTCTCCGCTTGCTGTATCACTCCCTGATTGATATATTTAGGTATATTTAATATGGGGTTGATCCCCTGTGATATATAAAGGTATACCTATATAAAATCATAACTGCGTTAAAACTGCCTAGTAATTGCACTGTATGTCTCTATGCTGTTTTTTTTTTGTCTTTTATGTTTCTTTTTGTCTGTTTAGTCTAGTTTTGGTCTGTTTGTATTCTATTGCGTTATGTATATTGACTAAGCTATTGTTGTCAATGTGACCGTGTATACGGCTGATTCTGCCGCCGTTTGTCTTCTTTCTATGTTTAACAATGTATGTATGTCTTTTTTTTTTTAAAAACTAATAAAATATGAATGAAAAAAAAAAACAATATGTTCAACGCACAACGCAAGCCCTAGATTGTGCATCAATCAACGTAGATATAATATGCAAAGAGTATTTAAAACATAGTCTCTCTAGTCCAGTGATGCCCAACCTGTGGCCCTCCAGCTGTTATAAAACTACAACTCCCACCATGCCCTGTTGTTGGCTGATAGATGGAGACTGTCCAGGCATGCTGGGAGTTGTAGTTTTGCAACAGCTGGAGGGCCACAGGTTGGGCATCCCTGCTCTAGACACTGTATCTATGTCAGAGAAAGATAAACATCCTTTAAAATGTACTCCACTTGATCATATACCAGACAATCCCTTCAATCTATTTGACCTCTAAAAGCCTGAAGTTTTTTGGATATATCAACTCGATACTCTTACGCCACATTGTCTGTATGAAATCCGTGAAACTATTCTATAAAAAATTGTAATACTCATCTTTTACCACACAATTAATCTTTTGTTATAAAATTATAATCTTGTTTCTTTTTTCTCTCCTTTTTTACATTATATGATATATTAATTTATTGTCTGTATATACAGTGGATATAAAAAGTATACACACCCCTGTTAAAATGTCAGGTTTCTGTGCTGTAAAAAAATGAGACAAAGATAAATCAATTCAGAACTTTTTCCACCTTTAATGTGACCTATAAACTGTACCACTTAATTGAAAAACTAACTGAAATCTTTTGGAGGGAAGAAAACAACACAAAAACTAAAATAATGTGGTTGCATAAGTGTGCTTATAACTGGGGATGTAGCTGTGTTCAGAATAAGGCAATTACATTCAAAATCGTCAGCATACACCTGCTATCATTCGTGCCTCTGATTAACCCCAAATAAAGTTCAGCTGCTCTAGTTGGTCTTTCCTGAAATTTTCTTAGGCTACTTTCACACTAGCGTTCAGGTGTCCGCTTGTGAGTTCCGTTTGAAGGCTCTCACAAGCGGCCCCGAACGGATCCGTCCAGCCCTAATGCATTCTAAGTGGATGCGGATCCGCTCAGAATGCATCAGTATGGCTCCGTTTGTCCTCCGCTCAGCAGGCGGACACCTGAACGCTGCTTGCAGCGTTCGGGTGTCCGCCTGGCTGTGCGGAGGCAAACGGATCCGTTTTGACTTACAATGTAAGTCAATGGGGACGGATCCGTTTGAAGTTGACACAATATGGCTCAATCTTCAAACGGATCCGTCCCCCATTGACTTTCAATGTAAAGTCAAAACGGATCCGTTTGCACTATCATGAACAATGGTAATGCAAACGGATCCGTTCTGAACGGATCTAAGCGTTTCCATTATAGGTGCGGATCCGTCTGTGCAGATACCAGACGGATCCGCTCCGAACGCAAGTGTGAAAGTAGCCTTAGTCGCATCCCACAGCAAAAACCATGGTCCACAGAGAGCTTCCAGAGCATTAGCGGGATCTCTTTTTTAAAAGGTATCAGTCAGGAGAAGGGTACAAAAGAATTTCCAAGGCATTAGATATACCATGGAACACAGTGAAGACAGTCATCATCAAGTGGAGAAAATATGGCACAACAGTGACATTACTAAGAACTGGACGTCCCTCCAAAATGTATTAAAAGACTAGAAGAAAACTGGTCTGGGAGGCTACCAAGAGGCCTACAGCAACATTAAAGGAGCTGCAGGAATCTCTGGCAAGTACTGGCTATGTGGTACATGTGCCAATAATCTCCCGTATTCTTCATATGTCTGGGCTATGGGGTAGAGTGGCAAGACGAAAGCCTTTTCTTACGAAGAAAAACATCCAAGCCAGGCTACATTTTGCAAAAACACATCTGAAGTCTCCCAAAAGCATATGGGAAAAGGTGTTATGGTCTTATGAAACCAAGGTTAAGCTTTTTGGCCATAATTCCAAAAGATATTTTTGGTGCAAAAACAACACTGAACATCACCAAAAGAACGCCATACCCACAGTAAAGCATTGTGGTGGCAGCATCATGCTCTGGGGCTGTTTTTCTTCAGCTGGAAATGGGGCCTTAGTTAAGCTAGAGGGAATTATGAACAGTTCCAAATACCAGTCAATATTGGCACAAAACGTTCAGGCTTCTGCTAGAAAGCTGAACATGAAGAGGAACTTCATCTTTCAGCATAACAACGACCCAAAGCATACATCCAAATCAACAAAGGAATAGCTTCACCAGAAGAAGATTAAAGTTTTTGGAATGGCCCAGCCAGAGCCCAGACCTGAATCCGATTGAAAATCAGTGGGGTGATCTGAACAGATTTGGAGTGTTTTTGCAAAGAAGAAATGGCAAATCTTGCCAAGTTAAAATGTGCCATGCTGATAGACTCAGTATTTTGGGGTATGAGTGCTGTAATAAAATAAAAAAGTGCTTCAACAAAGTATTAGTTTGAGGGTGTGCACAGTTATGCAACCATATTTAATTTTAATATTTTTTCTTCCCTCTACCTAAAAAATTTCAGTTTGTTTTTCAATTGAGTTGTACAGTTTATAGGTCACATTAAAGGTGGAAAAAGTTCTGAAATGATTTATCTTTGTCTAATTTTTTTACATCACAGAAACCTGACATTTTAACAGGGGTCTGGAGACTTTTTATATCCACTGTATATATATATATATATACAGTTATACACAGGGACAGAAAAAAGATTTTGTCAAAACGTTTTTTATGTCACTTTGATATATTTACACCTGTATTCTCAGCTCTTTTTAGTAACACAATATGTGGGTAATTTGAATATTAATTGCTTCCCAGACATGCACATATTTATATATATTGTGCTGCCCCTCATTCAGAATACACAGGTGTCACGGTGGGGAGTGGGGAACCCCCCCCCCCCCCCTACGATGAGTGGGGGGGGATAATGAAAGCAACTAGGCCAGGATACCAGACTCAGGGAGCAGGTCACTTACTAAAGAGTCCCTAACTCCTCACCGTATGAGCGGACCTGGATGGTAGGACGGCTCATACCCAGGATACCTAGGACCCTGATAATCCCTCACATTGGAGCAGGGGAGAGACGACTTGTTCTTCCAAGACTCGGATGAACAGGAGTCTGAACCGACCTAGTTGCAGAGAAATGCCAAGTGAAACAGCAGGTAAGTTTCCAGTGGCAGGGATAAACCTAGAACCCATAAAGGCATGGTAACTTACCCCTGGCAGCTGCTGGATGGCAGAACAGAAGACCACACCAAGGTAAACTGGAACCCATAAAAACATACTGCAATCCAAACACCAAACAGATGCAGTATGTACTGACACACAGGAACCAGCACTCCAGCAACAACTCACAGACTTGATATTTGGGTCACCCCTCCAGTAAACCATGAGACCCTCTTCCGAAGGCCACGACAGACAACAGGTGAACATCTAGCATCCATGCCATACATGATAATACACCAAACACTGACCAGACACAGAACAACAACTAGACGAACAACCACCCCATAACATATACCACACCAAACATACCCACAGGTAAGGTAGGGAAAATGGAGGAGACATAAGGAAGACATTGGTGTCTTACTAGTTGTCCCTCACACAGAAAGATTGAACATCCAGACAAGGAGCATAACTCCAGCACACACCAAGGCTGGAGTACAACTGACTCCTGGCCAAAGGCCACAGGTACAAGAAGCACCTAGTGACCACACCCAATCAGGGGGTTAACCCTAACAGCACCAGACAGGAGAAGGCTACAACTTAAATGGGAAGTTCACACACCAGCCACCACATTGCCACCGGCAACAGGATGCGTGGTAACTATGTCACGGCGCACACAGCCAAAGCCAAGACACTGCCACCACATGCTATAACAGCAACATATTGCCATTGTCAACCGCAAGCATGGCACAAGTGTCATGGCGCACAAAGCAAAGGGCGTGACAACAGGAGTAGAGCTTATATCATCTCGAACCGCTTCTCTGCACGTCTACATACATAATTTATTGAAGCAATTCCCAATTACTTCATTAAATATTGCAACATTAGAGAATAATATGTTACAAATATGCCGTCCTTATATGGCAAGCAGCATGTTAGCAATACCTTCTTGACATCCCCAGCAATAAGTGTATGCGAAGATGTTACATTCAAACATAGGGAGATTGCGCTCCGGAACACACTGCCAGTCAGTGAGGTCCCGCCCTGAACTGGCCCCCTTCTTTTCCCGGTCTGCACACCTAAAATTGCTTTTAAACTAATGTGCTTGTCTATATAGTGATGATTAGATTGTCCTGAGTAAGAGGGCTTTTCGCCTTTGAAACGCATAGATACAATAAAGTATCTTTTACAATACTTACCAAGATCGATGTCCTCACTGGGAGTGCTATGATAGAGGTTCTTCTGCATTTCTTCTTCTTCATGTTTGTATAATAACAAAAGATTATTCATCGAGGAAACAAGCAATTGTGCATTATTTCTTCTAGGATTCTACCATTGAGATATATAGGGCTTTCCAATATGTCGCCATTTGCGCCTAGACCCTCCTCTGCTCTGCCGCTTTAAGAAAAAAGGCTTTCATCCAACAGACATGCTGCAGACGTACTCTGGGTGAAGATCCACACTTCACATTACCCGGCATAGAGGTGGGCCTGGCTCTGGTTCCTTTCCTGTGTCATATGAAGCGTACCCACTAACCTCACTCTACACCTGCTAGATCTATTCATTTATCTGACTAAATAGAAATAAAATAATAGCGATGAGAGGCTGACACCCCATTGCAGGTGCTTGTCCTGGAAAACTTTCCTACATAAGGAGAGAAAACCCTCTAAGCACAAACAACAAAGTACAAGCAAGTCATACATGACAGTGCAAAAAGAGCGGCATCCAGAGTGATTATACAACGTACACACACAGGCCTGAATCATCTAACGGGGAGGTGACACTCCCGGAATATAGAGTAAATGCCTCCATTAGGACACCTTATACAGAGTATCATGTACTACACTTTGGAAGATTTGCATGAGAAAGTGTCTGTGATGTTATAGGTCTGTTTGGTGATGGGTATACAAACTGTATTTGCGGATAAGACCTGTGTCCATTTTTGTGGTTGCATGGAAAAGTGCCCATCATCTGTGATGGATGCACAGATTCAAGATAAACTATTTTGCCCAGCTGTAGATGGTGGGGAGACATTGAGCGGAAAATTTGCTACTTGATGTAGATTAGAGCCTAAGCTTTACACATACTTTATGCAATCTTTACACAAGGATATAGGTGGAAATGAACTAATGATCTTCTCTGTTTCTGTTGGGCAAGGGAGGAAGTCCATTGAAGCCCAGTACAAAACATTTTTTTTTTTTTTTTTATAATAGAAGACAATACAATTTTTTCTAGACAAAGACAATTTCCAGCATTTTTTTTTTGAAAACAAAGTTGCAATTGGACAAAGTCCAATACAATCGATGTGAGGTCAGGACTCTGTAGATAGAAATTTTTGAAAATAAGACAATTAAAAAAACATCTTAGGCTACTTTCACACTGCCGTTTCTGGGTCTGCCTGTGAGATCCGTTTCAAGGCTCTCACAAGCGGCCCCAAACAGATCAGTTTAGCCCCAATGCATTCTGAATAGATGCAGATCCGTTCAGAATGCATCAGTTTGGCTCCGTTCCACCTCCATTCCGCTCTGGAGGCGGACACCAAAACGCTGTGGTGTCCGCCTGGCCATGCGGAGCCAAACGGATCCGTCCTGACTTACAATGTAAGTCAATGGGGACTGATCCGTTTACATTGACTTTTTTTTTACAGAGTAATGTTGATGGATCCGTTCTGAACGGATACCAGCGTTTGCATTACAGGTGCGGATCCGTCTGTGCAGATACCAGATGGATCAGAACCTAAACACAGGTGTGAAAGTAGCTTTAGTTTGACAGTTACCTTTCAGACAACCATGGTTAGGTATTGAGACGCACTGGAGAAAATAGATTTTAAAAAATTTTGTTGAAGGAAATTAACTTTCAGCTATTTTTTTGGGGGAAAAAAAGCTCAGTTCCACAATGTAGAGTCATATTGCCATACACAATATGGTTCACCTGAAATGGTGAATCCTGCAGTGCAGTATATCACCTGCTGTTCAATGTTCACGAAGACTAGATTAAACGTTTAACCATCTGCATCAGGGACAGTTGTGGATGCAAACTTTGACCTTGCTTAACTCATAAACAGGCAAAAATAGGCCAAAACTGACACTTCCAGGGTATTTCTGAGTAAATTCTAGCCACAACTGATATATCACATCACTCCTTCCCATTGGAGAAACCTGAGCTAAATTCGATATGGCGAATTTAAAAATTGCAGCTCAGAACTTTTCAACCACCAAATGATGCAGCCTCCTTCCCAATTAATACTTTCACACAATGGAAGTAAATTTTCTACAAATTATACCAGTTAAACAAGTCTGCCCAGAAATTTGCTCCAACATGTATGTGAGCAACTCGAGCCCTGTAATGCACACATTAATCTAACTGACCCTATCCTATCCCTAGTAAACAGAGCCTAATAGACAAGTCAACATCCTCTCTCCTGATTGGATGTTAGGCTGACAACAAGGCATTATGGGCAAAAATGCCAGCCAGGACCTCTACGGTCATGTGATGCTCCCTCTTCCCAGCCCTGTTTTCTTCACTAGTGTACTAAATTTGATATGTAAAATGGCAGGCACCTTTTTGCACGACTTGTCCAAATCGATGAACCAAAATGTAGGCTTTATTTGAAAGTACAATTTTTTTGAAATTCGTAATGAACTTTTGCCTCTTAACATTAAGGATTGGCAAATATGTATCATACATCTGAGCTGATTTCACATGATGTCTATTTCAGGTAAATTTAGTTCAGTGAAAGTGTGTTACACTATACTTTTATAACTGTTAGTAATACTAGATTCTAGCTCACTTGCTGTTTGCTATATAGTCTGGATGTTCTTTACAACCTTGTCACACTGGACTGTGTTGGAAATGGTACTTATCTGTGGGAGAAAGCAGTCAGACAATGGGATATGTATTTCATGTTTATGGCTATCTTGGGTGACTGTATAGAAATGATTGATATGTCAGTAAAGTAAATATTTTTAGCACACGATCAATATAAACTTTGAAATATTAAATAGGGAAAAAAATCATACTTTCAAAGTTTCTATATTATAAAATGACTCCTGCCCTCAGTTCCCCACCTTTTTTGGCATTAATTTTAAAGGAGAATCTGTGTTTCTGGTTCTTATAACAGGATAATCAGAAAGGGAGTGTTCATACTGGACTCTTAGCCTTAGAGGTAATCACTTTTTAATGCAGTTATATATATATGACATACTGAGTAGACATAGGCCACCAGGGAAGTGGTTGACCGTCCCATGCTCCCTATTAACTGTTGCATTTCTCGACCAGGAATACTGCAAGGATTTTCATGTAACAGCCATCTATAATGATTTATATTTCCAGCAAAAAACATCTGTAAAAAATTAAAGTTTCTGCTTTCTCAACATATAAGCATGCAAGAATAAACTTTGTAAACATATATGCTTATCTGTGAATTCCATTAAATTCATGGAGCATTGCTCTAATGTAGCAGATACAAATAGGGTGAATGGACTGAAATGTGAGGTCACAGGTGACTATAGTGGAATTTAGTTTCTATGAAACTTGCACATCAATCAATTTTTGCAAGAAGGTTGAGTTTGATTAATTTAATTTATTCTTTGTAATATCTAATTTTATTTATACATGTCCCTTCTGAGATTTAAAATTATTAACGTATTAACTATGTAACTATATTTAGTTACATAGTTAATACGGTTGAAAAAAAAAAAAAAACGTCCATCAAGTTCAACCAAGGAATAGGTGGGGACACAAATCCCAGAAGGAAGTGAGACTCAGATTTCTACACCTTTTCATAATCATTTATGTTTTTTACTTTTACGAAATATATGATGGCCTTATATATTTTATCATATTTAATACAGGCTTTAGAGTGTTTGCACAGTCCCCATATGGGTGAAAGGATATTGCTTTTCAGTATAGTTTATTAATTAAGATTTGTGGCTGAACTGATGATCTATGTCTTGGTATAAATTAAAACCCTGTAGGATATCCAGGATAAATGCCAGGTAAGGATAAAAGGGGCCTCCGTCAACATTCCTGAAAGTAAAAAAAAAAACATTTCTACAGATTTTTTTTAACATCAACAATAATAATACTTAAAGAGGTTGTCCGGTCCCAAAATCAAAATTCTTTTCATGGGCTCCTAACACCCCTCACCATGCATACATATGCCCCCAATACCTGTTTTCATGTTTGAGCTATCCTTTCTCTCTGGAAGACATCAGATTATCCTGGCAGATCTGTTTAGTTTCTCACCTTTTTTTGTTTTGTTAAATACATAACTGTCACCGGGCGCCAAAGGCGCACTCGGTCTCCCATCAGCCGCAGACCTGCTGCTTAGCTTCGGATGCGAAGATCTGTGTTTGGCCTCGTTCCCAGGGCGGCTTTGCTAGCTGGGAGGCTCCCTGCTCCTAGGTCTGCCTTGAGCGCCGAGCTGATCACTCGGTGCTCGACTTGTCTGTCACGTCACATGACCCTCAGACCCCACTATAAATGCAGGCAGCCTGCTGGCCACAGGTTTAGTGTTAATTCTAGGTTCCTGGCTATTTGTTGGACTACTGAATACTACCCGATCCTGTTCCCTGACAATCCTTTGCCTGCTCCTCCTGTACTGCACATCTCTCCTGGTATCCTGACCCCGGCTTCCACCTGACGATTCTTTGCGGACTCCTGTTGTACTTCGTTTCTCTCCTGGTACTTGACCTCGGCTTTTCCTGACTATTCTCTGCTCATTCCTTTGTACTGCGTATTGACCCGGTCCGTTGACGTTCCGTTATTTGTCTTGTCTGTCTTCCCAGCACGTATCCTAAGTTAGGGACTGCCGTCTAGTTGTCCCCTGTCATTAGGACCTGCGAGGTAAGTAGGCAGGGCCAGGGGTGAGGGTGGAGCGCAGTGGTTACTATCCTCCCCCCTGTGTGTAGTGTACGTGACCGTCACAATAACTTTATTGATACACAAGCCAGGCTGCACTGCACAGAGATGAGTCACAGGCTGGCCACGCCCCCCATTCTGCTCTGCCTGCAGCAGCTACTCCTATAACTCCTGTGTCAATCTTTCTGCACACAGACATGATTCTACTTCTCACACAGTGTCAAAATCTCATTACTGACTGTCCACAGGCTCTGCCCTCACCATCTCCAGAATGTAATAAACAGCCTGAATCAGCAAACCTACCCAAACACATCTGTATCTAATCCTATCCTGTGTGATACAGCCTGCTGAGCTGTGTATCTAAACTCCTCATTGACCGTCCACGGGCTCTTCCCTCACCATCTCCAGAGTGTAATAAAAAGCTGGAATCAGCAAGCACGTCCAAACACATATGTATCTAATCCTTATATGTATGTGTGCCTGATACACACAGCCTGTTGTGTGTGATACTGCCTGCTGAAGTGTGTATCTAATCCCATCTTCTATGATACAGCCTGCTGAGCTGTGTATCTAATTCCATTTTGTATCATAAAACCTGCTGAGCTGTGTATGTAAACCTTTTATGCACACAACCGTATCCATTTTGCGATCCACATTTTTTGCAATCCCATTGAGTTCCTCTTTCTGAAGACCAGAATAGGACATGTTCTGTCTTTACTGGAACTGACATACGGATGTAAAAAAACACACTGATGACGTCCATATGCTTTTCACATCCGTATGTAAGTTCTGCGAAAGATAGAACATGTCCTATTCTGGTCTTAATAATCCAGATCTAAAACCCATAGAACTCATTGGGACTGCAAAAATAAAATAAAAATATGTGAATCACACACGGACAGTAACCTTATTTAGTGGATCCGCAACTTGCAGACTGCAAAACCGAAACTCTGTGCACGAGCCCTATCACTTATTCTCAGCGCCCATAACAGTGACGTCCGCTGCGCCGCCATAACAGTGACGTCCGCTGCGCCGCCATAACAGTGACGTCCGCTGCGCCCCCATAACAGTGACGTCCGCTGCGCCCCCCATAACAGTGACGTCCGCTGCGTCCCCATAACAGTGACGTCCGCTGCGTCCCCATAACAGTGACGTCCGCTGCGTCCCCATAACAGTGACGTCCGCTGCGCCCCCATAACAGTGACGTCCGCAGTGCCACCATAACAGTGACGTCCTAAGTGCGTCCATAACAGTCACATCCACAGTGCGTCCATAACAGAGACATCGACAGCACCTCATTATGCCATTTATTGCCCCCCGTGCCATCCAGTGCCCTCATTGTGCCATCTAGCGCCCCTTGTTTGCCATCCATTGTCCCCCTTTTGCCACCCAGTGCCCTCATTGTGCCACCCAGTGCCCTATTGTGCCATCCAGTGCCCTTTATTCTGCCATCCATTGCCCCCTCAAGAAATCCAGTGCCCCTATTGTGCCATCCAGTTCCCCATTGTGCCATCCAGTGCCCTTATTGTGTCATCCAGTGCCCCCATTGTGCCATCCAGTGCCCCTCATTCTGCCATCCAGTGCCCCCTTGTGCTTTCCAGTGCCCCTATTGTGCTATCCAGTGCCCCAATTGTGCTATCCAGTGCCCCTCATTATGCCATTTATTGCCCCCCTTGTGCCATCCAGTGCCCTCATTGTGCCATCCAGTGCACCTTGTGCCATCTAGCGCCCCTTGTTTGCCATCCCCTGCCCCCTTTTGCCATCCAGTGCCCTTATTGTGCCACCCAGTGCCCTATTGTGCCATCCAGTGCCCCTATTGTGCCAGTGTCCACTGTTTGCCATCCAGTGCCCCTGTTTGCCATCTAGTGCCCCTCATTCTGCCATCCATTGCCCCTCAAGAAATCCAGTGCCCCTATTGTGCCATCCAGTGCCCTCATTGTGCCATCCAGTGCCCCCATGGTCATCCAGTGCCCCTATTGTGCCATCCAGTGCCCCCATTGTGCCATCCAGTGCCCCTCATTCTGCCATCCAGTGCCCCCTCGTGCCATCCAGTGCCCCCATTGTGCCATCCAGTGCCCCCATTGTGCCATCCAGTGCCCTCATTGTGCCATCCAGTGCCCTCATTGTGCCATCCAGTGCCCTCTGTTTGCCATACCCCTTGTGCCATCCAGTGCCCCCATTGTGCCATCCAGTGCCCTCCATTGTGCCATCCAAAGTGCCCCCAGGGACATGCATAGCATAGCGATCAGCCTCTGTGGCTGATCGCTATGCTGTCACTCCGGCACAGCGCTTACATCGCGCTCTGCAGGACTCAGTACAGGCTTCACATAGAAGTCTGTACACTGCAGAGAGCGGCCGGCAATCCCACGCATGCACACTATGATTCAGCACAGAACACTTTCATTGTAAGTGAAGACAGCCGGCCGGAACTTTCTTTTGCAGGAGGTTGTGACGTCATTCATGACGATTTGTGTCCTGCACAAAAAAGGAAGAGAAGAAGACGGAGACTCACCGGAAGAGAAGAAAGCCCAACAGGAGCAGTTATGTGACCAGGTGGTGGATCTTGGAACTGGCTGCGCTGTGGAAGGTAAGTATATGCTCAATAATCTTTCCTCCACAGGTTAGCTTTTAATCCAAAATAAAAGGTTAAGCCCGGGCAACCCCTTTATGCTGAAAAAAAAAGCTTTTTCAGAGTGGAAAGCTTTCAGACTGATAAAATACATTGCTGCTCTTCCTTCTCTACCTCTAGTATACAATACAATGCTATTGGACTGTTATTTTAGCTATTATTTTAGAATAATGGTTGGGGGAAAGACATTGTAATAATATGTCCAATACTTAGTCTATACAATAAAAAGTATCCCTTCTAACAAACAAACACACTAAACTTCCAGGAGATAAAACAGAAAGTGTGATCTAAAAAGGATAGACTAGTGATGAGTAGAGTTGAGCAGACACCTGGATGTTCGGTTTCGATGGGTTCGGCTGAACTTCACAAAAATGTTTGAACCTGAACTAGACCCCGAACCCCATTAAAGTCAATGGGGATCTGAACTTTGGAGCAATAAAATTGCTCTTAAAAATGTCATGGAAAGGGCTAGAGGGCGCAAATGGCAGCAAAATGTGGTTAAGAGCATGGCAAGTGCTCTGCAAACAAATGTGCATAGGGAAATGACTTAAAATAACATAAAATACGTATCTAGGAGGACGAGGTCCATATGGAGTAGGAGGTTGAGGAGGCAGTGGATGTGGTGGTGTAGGTGGAAGTAGCGGTGGAGGAGGAGGAGGTAGCGTACACTGGATTTTTATTTTAATTATAATTTTTTTTTTTTATTAGGGTACACCCCAAAACATTGGGAAATATAACCTGTGATAACCCTCTCCAGCTGTGCTAACCAAACGTTCAGGGCAGGCCAGCACCTCCAAGGTGTAAAGGGCAAGCACAGGCCGTGTGCCTAATTTGGAGACCCAGAAGTTAAAGGGGGCAGACCCATCAGTTAGTCCCTGTGATGTCCACGATGCAATTGGATATCTTCTCTAGCAAAAAGCTGGAACAGGGTTTGCATTGCAAGTGCAGCATAAATGATGTAAGAGCAAACCTCAGTAGTAACTAGGTATAAAATATCCTAAATCAAGTGCCATATAGGTAAAAAAAGAGAGCAGAGACTCACCAGAAAAAAATGTGTGCTATGTCACCTGTCTACTAGGTATAGCAGTGGTATATCACAGCAAAAAATTGGGGAATTTCACCTGAAAATGTAACAGACAAATTAGGGAAATGATAAAAAATAATCTTGACTTATGAGGTGGAGGTCAATATGGAGTGGGAGTTTGAGGAGGCGGTGGATGTAGCGGTGTAGGTGGAAGCGACGGTGGAGGAGGATGAGGTAGCCAACACTGTTTTTTTGTTTTTTTTTTAATATATTTTTTTACTTAGGCTACTCTCCAAAAGAGTGGGAAATATCAAAACTACAACAATGAGCTATTGTGCTGTAGTATAACAATGGCTAGATAAGGCCGGTATACATGTCTATTCTGCACAAGGTACGGACAAGTCCTGTGGGATCCATGCCTGGTTCATTTTAATGAACGTGAGCTTGTCCACATCGGTTGTGGACAGGAGGCTGCGCTTGTCTGTGATAACGCCCCCTGCCGTGCTAAACACACGTTCAGACAATACACTGGCTGCAGGGCAGGCCAGCACCTCCAAGGCGTAATGGGCAAGCTCAGGCCATGTGCCTAATTTGGAGACCCAGAAGTTGAAGGGGGCAGACCCGTCATTCAGTACGTGTAGACGTGTGCACACATACTGCTCCACCATGTTGCTGAAATGCTGCCTCCTGCTAAGACGTTCCATATCAGCCGGTGGTGCTGGTTGTTGTGGCGTGCTGACAAAGCTTTTCCATATTTCGGTCATGTTAACCCTGCCTTCTGAGGTGCTGGTGGTGCCCCAGCTGCGTTGGCAACCTCTGCCTTCACCATGTGCTTTCACTGTGCCCCCTCTGTCAGGTGGGAATGCCACTAGCAATGCGTATACCAGCGTGCGCTGGTAGTCGCGCACCTTAAGATCATGCTCCTCCTCCTCATCCTCCACCTCATCATCTTCCAGAACTGTCCTGGCTGGACAATTGTTAATGACTGGCCTGAAACCCTATGAAATGATCCCTCTTCCTCCTCCTCCTCCTCCACCTGTGCCACATCCTCTTCCATCATCGCCCAAAGCGTTTCTTTTCAAGGAGGCATAGAAGTGGGATAGTAACGCTGAGAGCGGCATCATCGGCACTGGCCATGTTGGTGGAGTACTCAAATCAGAGCAAGAAGGAACACAGGTCTCGCATGGAGGCCCACTCATTGGTGGTGAAGTGGTTCTGTTCTGCAGAGCAACTCACCCATGCGTGCTGCAGCTGAAACTCCACTATCGCCTGCTGCTGCTCTCACAGTCTGGCCAGCATGGGCAAGGTGGAGTTCCACCTTGTGGACACGTCACATATGAGGTGGTGAGCGGGAAGGCCGAAGTGCTGCTGACAGGCGAGCAGCAGCAGGGTGAGAATGCTGAAAGCGAGCACAGACGGCCCGCACTTTCTATATTTGGGGTAATTTTTAAGGAACCTCTGCACCACCAAATTCAGCACATTTGCCACACAAGGGATGTGCGTTAAACCGGCTAGTCCCAGAGATGCTACAAGATTTTGCCCATTATCGCACAGCACCAGGCCGGGATTGAGGCTCACGCACCAACCACTCATGGGTCTGTTGTTCCATGCCCCCCCCCCCAAACAGATATGTTTTAAAACTGCCTGCTGTCATTTACCCCTGGCTGTGCTGAAGTTGGTGGTGAAGGTGTCACGCTGACCGGATGAGGAGGCGGTAGAGGATGGGGAAGCGGAGTAGGAGGAGGAAGCAAACAGGAGGCAAACTGAAGCGCCCTGCAATCCTCAGTGGTGGAAGGACATGCGCCAAACTGCTCTCCGCCTGTCACGAGGGTGTCAAGAGCCACGTCTGACTCCGTTATACCCGGGGTCAGGAAGTCGCAGCGGGTGGCTGCGCGCTCTATGTCTAAAGATCACGCTGTTTCTTAATGATAGTTTTCTGTGCTTGCCTTGCTATCCTTTTTGTCTCACTCAGGGATCCGTAGCTTCTCCTCCTCAGCTGTTTCTTGTCTGCCACTCCCAATCTCCTTATATTCTCCTCTCTCACTTCTCTGGTTGCCAGATATAGAGCTTCCTGCCTGGACTTCTATACTGACCCACTGGAGCTGTGAATCCTGGTTGTTGTTCCAAAGTGTTACCCTCCGGATCCCTGTTGGGCTTTTTGTTGTCTTCTGTTGTCGCCCACCTGGGATTATATGTTGTCTGTATTGTCTGTCCTCCCCTTGGTGTTTTCCTTTAGAGTTAGTGGTGCGGACTAGTGTTCCAACCGCCCTATTCACTATTTAGGGCTCATCTTAGGGAAAGCCAGGGTTTTAGGCATGCGATCGGCGTACGGGTGAGGAACCCGTCTAGGGACGTCAGGGCAGTCAGGTGCCAGCGCAAGGTGAGTCAGGGGTCACCACCTTTCCCTCTCCCTTGGACAGAGCCTTCCCTTTTCCCTCCCTTTGTGTCACGTATGTGATAGGCACGCCGGTCGTGATACCGCCTCAGTCTTAGCCGCCACTGCATTTACCCAGTGTGCTGTTAGGGCGATATAACGTCCCTGGCTGTGCTTACTGGTCCACGTATCCGTAGTTAGGTGGACCTTGCCACAGATGGTGTTGCGCGGTGCACACTTGATTTTGTCCCCCACTTGGTTGTGAAGGGAAGGGATGGCTCGCCTGGAAAATTAGTGTCAGCTCGGCACGACGTTCTGAGGGACAGCCACCGCCATAAGGCTTTTAAAACTCCGTCTCCACCAGACGAAATGACAGCATTTCAAAGGCCAGTCATTTTGAAATGCTGGGGGGTAGGGGGGTACTTAATCTCCCAAACACTGGAGCAGAAGAGGGAGAGCTGAATGCTTCAGTGGGACATTGTGGAGATGCTTGGTGACCCAGGTGTTGGTGTTGCTGGCAGATCCTCTGCGGGGTGGCAGATGCCACTGTCACTCCAGAGGGGGATGAAGAGTCCGAAACTGCAGCAGAAGAGGAAGCAGGAAGAGCCAGAGATCTTTCTTGGTTTTTGAGGTGTCTACTCCACTGCAGCTCGTGCTTTGCACTTAGATGGCTGGTCATGCAGGTTGTTCTTAGGTTGAGAACGTTTATGCCTCGCTTCAGGCTCTGATTGCACAGTGTGCAAACCACTCGTGTCTTGTCGTCAGCACATTGTCTGAAGAACTGCCACGCCAGGGAACTCCTTAGAGCTGGCTTTGGTGTGCTCGGTCCCTAGCTGCGGTGGGCAGTAGCAGGCATGCTGTCTAGGCAATGGCCGCTCCGCTTTTGCACCCTGCTCCCTCTTCTGCTGTGCTGGTGGCTCTGTGGCCCACTGCCTATTCCTTCGAACTACACAGGTCACTTGTATGACCTTGATTCCAGTTTTCACCCCTGCCCTCCTTGTAGGTCTGCACACTGCAGAAAGCCACAGCAGTTGGCACCTGTGTTTAGTCTTCATCCGAGACGTGCTGCGATGGTCCTCCCATGTACTTATCTTGAAAGATAAGTGGTTGGGAATCGGTGCACTCAATCTCTTCCACTTCTGGGGCAGTGCTAGGTGGATGGCCCTAGGAAACCCTGCTAGCAGAGTCATCAAAAAGCAGAAAAGACTGCTGCATGACTTGGGGCTCAGACTGCTTGGCTGATTTGCAAGGGGGTGAGGTAAAAGACTAATGGACATCAGCTGCAAGTGGCAACTCTGATCTTTCAGCAGGAGACTGGGTGAGAGACAATGTGAAGGAACTGGAGGCATTGTCAGCAACCTAATCTAGTATCGCCTGTACTTGTTCTGGCCTCGCCATTCCTAGAGCCGCATTAGGCCCGACCAAATAACTCTGAAGGTTCTGTCGCCTACTAGCACATGAGGAAGGTGTTTCACTTGTGCGTGTAGCTGGCACAGATCGACCATGTCCTCTTCCTGTAACAGGAGCTCCACCAGCAGCACCACAACCTGGGTCACGTCCCTTTTTCAACACTCTCCTCAAATTTAAGATCTAGACCAAAATGGGTGTTTTTTCAATAACAGAATATAACAGCAGTATCTAAACGTGAGTATTTCACACTGACAGATGCAGCAAAGGCTGCAAATTTAGTATTTTGCCCAAAATGGGTGTTTTTTTAATAACAAAATAGAACACCAGTATCTAACGCATGTATTTCACACTGACAGATGAAGCATAGGCCCCTGATGTAGGGTATTGCCAAAAATCTGTGTTATTTTTTAAACCAGAAAATTATTGCAATATTTCAAGCTTGTATTTCACACTTAGAAATGCTGCAAAGGCACCAGATGTAGAATATTGTAAAAAAATGTTTTGTTTTTTTTTTAAACCCAGAAAATTATTGCAGTATTTCAAGCTTGTATTTGACTGTCACAAATGCACATATGCTGTGCTGGTGCACTAAACTTGCATAAAATGGCCGCCAATGCCCACCTAACTAACAGACGGAAAAAAGTTTTTTTTCTGTGTCACCGGGCTCAAGGCAGGGTAAAAAGATTGTGCACTGCACCCACACAACAAAATCTATGTTGATCGCTGAGTTCAATAGCAGTTCTGATTAAAGAGTCTTTCCTATTCTCTCCCTTACAGCAGCAGCATCCTATAAGAGCACTAATAAGAGCAGAGTGACGTGCAGCGTGACTCCAGCTTATATAGAGGCTGGGTTCACATGCTGCACTAGCCAATCACAACCATGCCATGAGTAGGCATGGCTGTGATGGCTTCTAAGAGCACAAGAGTAAAATGCTTGTTGATTGGCTGCTCTGCAGCCTTTCAAAAAGTGCCATTAAATCGCCGAACACCAAACCTAAACCCGAACTTTTTATGAAAAGTCCCAAAATCCAAAAGTTCAGTACGAACTTGAACTTTACAGTTCACTAGGCTTGAGCGAACCTGATGAACGAACACGGACTGCCACATTTGGGACCATGTACCAAACACGAACACGGAATTTGACACCAAAATCCGTATCTGGGTTTGTTGTTCATACTTTACATAAAGCTTGTTGAAAGGCTGCAGCCAATCAACAAGCGTTTAACCACTTCATGACCGCCCATAGACTATAAACTTCCTATGGGCGGTTGTTTTTCTCTGATCGGACGTTTTAGAACACTTTTTCAGAGATGGCAGCTGCATGCTAATCATGCAACTGCAGAGCAGGGGGCTCGCTGTCAGTGACAGCAGTGTACCCCAGAGAGAGGGCAGGGACAGTTCCTAGGTGTCCCTGCCTTTTATATCGCTGAATGCACAGCCCTCAACGACCGCTATATATACAGATCAGGAAGCGCTGTGCACTTCCTGTCCTGGCGGTCATGTGACCGCCGGGGCCAGGGGAGTGCAGGAGCTGTCGGGTCTACCATAGATCTTGATCAGCCCGGCTCTGAGGCTGTACAGCACAGTATAAAGCTGTACAGCCTCTTTGGGAGGTGTATTTCCCCTGTAACTGTGGCTACTATGTCAGCCCCAGTTACAGGAGAAAGCAATACTGAAAAAAAAAAAAGTGAAGTTAAATGTCCCCCAGGGGTCTTGTATGACCTTATGGGGGACGCAAAGTGTAGAATAAAAAATAAAGTGTTTTATAAAAAAATAAAAAAAAGTTTCACATGTGTAGGAGGGCGCAAGGGTCTGTCATTGACGCAAGGTATGTGTCACCGAGGTTCCTGGCCTCGGTGAGATAAGAAACTGTAATTTTGTGTGTCAGCGGCAGCTAGTGCTTGCTGACACTGTTTTACTTAGTGTGGCTGTAAAGCCATTCCGGGCCGGTTCTTATTGGGAGCAGCCAAAGTGCAAGGTGGGTGGCTGTTCCCCACGTCCAGGCCAGGTTTTGGGCTGGGGTTTAAAGGATAACGGTCATATTATTTTTTTTTTGCTAAAGTGTTGGGTAAGTGATAGCTAACAATTTTGCAATAGACTTTATTTGGCCAAAACGTTTATTTTTGGTAGAAAACTGGGGCTGAAATGGCCCTTAGCAGCACTCTTCAAATGAGCGTTGCTAAGGGCCATCCGTCTCCTATTAGAAAAGGGGAGATGGGCTGTGAAGACGCTGTGTTTCTGCCTCCCGTGCTTCCCTGGGAGACAGAAGGCTGGGCACAGGAGTCTTAGGAGTTAAAATTACATTTATATTCCCCCTTTCTATGCAATCTAATGCTCCGCTACATTCACTGACCTGCGATCTCTGTGATAATAATTCATTAAGCAGCAGTTGGCTCACTGCGCACAGTGCTTCTACTTCTGGTGGCTGCTTTATGAATTATTATCACAGGGATCGCTATCGCACAGGGATTACTATCACTTGCCCTACACTTTAGCAAAAAAATAAATATATGACAGGTATCCTTTAACCACTTTAACCCCGCTAGCTAAAACCCCCTTAATGACCAGGCCACTTTTTACACTTCTGCACTACACTACTTTCACCGTTTATTACTCGGTCATGCAACTTACCACCCAAATGAATTTTACCTCCTTTTCTTCTCACTAATAGAGCTTTCATTTGGTGGTATTTTATTGCTGCTGACATTTTTACTTTTTTTGTTATTAATCGAAATTTTCAATTAAGACACCCCAAGGTATTCCGTGAGGGGCATGGCGAGTTCCTAGAATTTTTTATTTTTTGTCACAAGTTAGCGGAAAATTATGATTTTTATTTATTTATTTTTTTCCTTACAAAGTCTCATATTCCACTAACTTGCGACAAAAAATAAAAAATTCTAGGAACTCGCCATGCCCCTCACGGAATACCTTGGGGTGTCTTCTTTCCAAAATGGGGTCACTTGTGGCGTAGTTATACTGCCCTGGCAATTTAGGGGCCCATATGTGTGAGAAGTACTTTGCAATCAAAATGTGTAAAAAATGGCCTGCGAAATCCGAAAGGTGCTCTTTGGAATGTGTGCCCCTTTGTTCACCTAGGCTGCAATAAAGTGTCACACATCTGGTATCGCCGTACTCAGGAGAAGTTGGGGAATGTGTTTTGGGGTGTCATTTTACATATACCCATGCTGGGTGAGAGAAATATCTTGGCAAAAGACAACTTTTCCAATTTTTTTATACAAAGTTGGCATTTGACCAAGATATTTATCTCATCCAGCATGGGTATATGTAAAATGACAGCCCAAAACACATTCCACAACTTCTCCTGAGTACGGCGATACCACATGTGTGACACTTTTTTGCAGCCTAGATGCTCAAAGCGGCCCAAATTCCTTTTAGGAGGGCATTTTTAGACATTTGGATCCCAGACTTCTTCTCACGCTTTCGGACCCCTAACATGCCAGGGCAGTATAAATATCCCACATGTGACCCCATTTTGGAAAGAAGACACCCCAAGATATTCCGTGAGGGGCATGGCGAGTTCCTAGAATTTTTTTTTTTTTTGGCACAAGTTAGCGGAAATTGATTTTTTTTTTGTATTTTCTCACAAAGTCTCCCTTTCCGCTAACTTGGGACAAAAATGTCAATCTTTCAAGGACTCAATATGCCCCTCACGGAATACCTTGGGGTGTCTTCTTTCCGAAATGGGGTCACATGTGGGGTATTTATACTGCCCTGGCATTTTAGGGGCTCTAATGCGTGAGAAGAAGTCTGGAATATAAATGTCAAAAAAAATTTACGCATTTGGATTCCGTGAGGGGTATGGTGAGTTCATGTGAGATTTTATTTTTTGACACAAGTTAGTGGAATATGAGACTTAGTAAGAAAAAACAAACAAAAAATTTCCGCTAACTTGTGCCCAAAAAAATGTCTGAATGGAGCCTTACAGAGGGTGATCAATGACAGGGGGGTGATCAGGGAGTATATATGGGGTGATCACCCCCCTGCTGTCATTGATCACTCCCCTGTAAGGCTCCATTCAGACGTCCGTATGTTTTTTTTACGGATCCACGGATACATGGATCGGATCCGCAAAACGCATATGGAAGTCGGAATGGAGCCTTACAGGGGGTGATCAATGACAGGGGGGTGATCAGGGAGTCTATATGGGTGATCACCCCCCTGTAAGGCTCCATTCAGACGTCTGTATGATTTTTTACGAATCCACGGATACATGGATCGGATCCGCAAAAAGCATACGGACGTCTGAATGGAGCCTTACAGGGGGGTGATCAATGACAGGGGGGTGATCAGGGAGTCTATATGGGTGATCACCCCCCTGTAAGGCTCCATTCAGACGTCCGTATGATTTTTTACGGATCCACGGATACATGGATCGGATCCGCAAAACGCATACGGACATCTGAATGGAGCCTTACAGGGGGGTGATCAATGACAGGGGGGTGATCAATGACGGAGGTGATCAGGGAGTCTATATGGGTGATCACCCCTCTGTCATTGATCACCCCCCTGTAAGGCTCCATTCAGACGTCCGAATGTGTTTTGCGGATCCGATTCATGTATCAGTGGATCCGTAAAAATCATACGGATGTCTGAATGGAGCCTTACAGGGGGGTGATCAATGACGGAGGTGATCAGGGAGTCTATATGGGTGATCACCCCTCTGTCATTGATCATCCCCCTGTAAGGCTCCATTCAGACGTCCGCATGTGTTTTGCGGATCCGATCCATGTATCAGTGGATCCGTCAAAATCATACGGACGTCTGAATGGAGCCTTACAGGGGGGTGATCAATGACAGGGAAGTGATCAGGAAGTCTATATGCGTGATCACCCCCTTGTCATTGATCACCCCCCTGTAAGGCTCCATTCAGACGTCCGCATGTGTTTTGCGTATCCGATCCATGTATCCGTGGATCCGTAAAAATCATACGGACCTCTGAATGGAGCCTTACAGAGGGGGGTGATCAATGACAGGGGGGTGATCAGGGAGTCTATATGGGGTGATCAGGGGTGATCAGTGGTTCATAAAGGGTTAATAAGTGACAGGGGGGGTGTAGTGTAGTGTAGTGGTGTTTGGTGCTACTTTACTGAGCTACCTGTGTCCTCTGGTGGTCGATCCAAACAAAAGTGACCACCAGAGGACCAGGTAGCAGGTATATTAGACGTTGTTATCAAAACAGCGTCTAATATACCTATTAGGGGTTAAAAAAAATCACATCTCCAGCCTGCCAGCGAGCGATCGCCGCTGGCAGGCTTGAGATCCACTCGCTTACCTTCCGTTCCTGTGAGCGCGCGTTCACAGGAAATCACGGCTCTTGCGAGATGACGCATATATGCGTGACTCTGCGCAGAGCTGCCACCTCCGGACCACACATCTGCGTTAGGCGGTCCGGAGGTGGTTAAAAACCCAGCCAGCAGCTCAGCTGGCTGTGGTATGTTCCTCCAAGTGAGAGTGGAGCTGGGACAGCTCTGTGTGTTTGGGAGCTGCATGAGAGCCGCCCTAAAGCCTGCCAGGTGATTTATGTTATTTTTGGGAGCTCTTGCTGTGTGAACTAACACCAGAACTCTGTAAAGCGTTGTTTTTTCTTTTCTGTCTGAATAAACACTGGACTTTTGTTTTTTTCAACCGTGGTCTTGCCTCTGTATTGCGTCCGCTTACCCTGCCTACCAGAGCAAATCCCTACACATGTTAATATTTTTTTTTATAAATCCCCAATTAAGAAATTTAAAACAATTTTAAAAATAGAAAAACAGTTAATTGACATATTTGTCCGATAAACACCATAAAAAATAAAATAAATACTGTGTCAAAAAAAAGCATGTCCCACAAAATGGTACCAAAGAAAGTCACCTCATCTCGCAAAAAATGAGCCCCTACATAAGAAAATCGCAGAACATGGAGACATTAAAACATCATTTTTTTTGTTTAATAAATGCTATTATTGTGTTAAAGTGAAATAAATAAATAAAAAGTATGCATATTAGGTATCTCCGCATCCGTAACAACCAGCTCTAAAAAATAACACATGACCTCAGGTGAACACCGTAAAAAAAAAAAAAAACGGACAAAAAAGTAATTTTTTTTTGTTGCCCACCTAACATCACAAGTACAACACCAAGAAATCAAAAAAGGTGCATGCCACCCAAAATAGTACCCACAAAACTCACCACCCCATGCAAAAAATTAGACCCTAACTAAGAAAATCGGTCAAAAAATAAAAATGCTATGGCTGTCAGACTATGAGGACACTAAAACATCATTTATTTTGTTTCTAAAATGCTATTATTATGTAAAACTTAAAAAAAATAAGAAAAAGTATACATATTAGGTATTGCCACATCTATAACAATCTCTAAAACCTGAAGTGGAGACGTCTCGTCCTCTCCCTTGGGAATCGGTCCTAATGCTATCGTCCAGTGGAGGATCCTGCTCGCTCTCTGCTACAGCCCCGTTTTTCCATAATGCCTAAAACAGAGGGAAACCCTGCCCCACAATTACACTATGCATAAGGGTTTTTACCACCCCAACTTCATATTCCCTGTGGTGTCTCTATTTTTTCGAGGGCCACAGGATACCTTTGAGTGTCACCATGAATACACATTACATTCACAAATCGATCCAGGACAGAGGGTCCCGGTACAAGGCTGACATGCACTCTGGTCACTAAACTACCCGATTCTAGCAAAGACGTGACCGGGCAGCCATTCACAACAAGTTTGCTCACTTGTGGCTCAGTCTCTAGGCCCATGGTAGCCAGACACGACGGGGCTGCAAACAGGGATTGGAGTCGGCTGTAGTTAGAGTCCATAGGCTCCGTGGCCAGTGGACACTGGGCCATGACGTGACCAAAATCCCAGCACCTCCAACACTGAACCTGCCCCGATCTCCTAGCCATGGAGTCTTTCCGTGGACCTGTTTTTTTTTTTTTTGTCATCCCCTTTTACCAAAGGACGTAGTTTTCCAATCGGAGCCCAACAGTTCCCAGATGATCCCGAGTTGGTGGGCCCCTCCTGGAGGTTTCCCTCTGTGGCAATAAACCTCTCCACTAGTTCCACTAGTTGGTCCGGCCCCTGGGGATCTCCCTGGCCAACCCACCGCTGCAGCTTACTGGGGAGGGCCCGGGAAAAAAGGTTGACGACTAACCTCTCAACAATCTGTGCTGGAGTGCAGACATCTGGTTCCAGCCATTTGTTTTTTACCAGATGAAAAGGTCAAACATTTGGGATCGAGGTGGCCGGTCTGACTTGTATGCCCAATCTCTGACTCTTCTAGCCCGTACTGCTGCTGTAACCCCCAACCGAGCAAGAATTTCTACTCGCAATTTTGCATAATCTCGGACATCTTGTTCACTGAGGTCATGATAGGCTTTCTGGGGTTCCCCGACCAGATAGGGTGCCAGTACCGCAACACAGTCTTCCTTGCTGAGTTTCTCCCTTTGGGCTGCCCTCTCAAAGATGGTAAGGTAAGTCTCAACATCGTCCCCGGGAGTCATTTTTTGAAGGGAGTATTGCACGGCCTCCCTGGCACCCCAGCTCGCAGGGCCCCTCCCCCATGGGACTCAGAACGTTCCAAGACCACCTATTTTAAAAACACTATTTGTTCCAGCATTAGACGTGTGGTTTGCTCCTGAGACTGGCGCTGCTGCTCCAAGGGTTGTTCGTTTTTACCACTTCCTCCATAGGGTGGGTTTGTGACTGCATGGTTGATAGAGACTTCAACCAGGACATCAACAGTACACCTATTATGGAATATAATGGACACTTGCTTGTCACTTACAAAATGGTGTCTATCCGAGAGACAACCCCCAGTATGCATTCTATGATTGAAACTATTTGCAGCAAAGACTTGAAACTGTCAGGAAATCATACATATGCCTTAAACTTTTTTCCTGTTTACATTCCTTCTTGCTAAAAGACCAATCATGTGAGCCCACTCCTCCCACTAATATGGAGGGTATATAATGTGAAGCCCCCACCTATGAAATTAGAGTTATGCTTTGACCTTATCTAGTGTTAGTGTTATTTCTCTCGCCGTGCATGCACTTATCTATCTTATTTGGAGCAGTGTATCAACCTACCTGACCATTAATCAGAACCAGAACATTTTGGCGCCCTACATGGGGCTGGAAGGTTGGACCCCCCCCCCCCTGTTCCTGTACCCCCGGAGATCAGACGTAGGAGGGGCGCACCAACGGACACCGGGATCGCTACCCGTGATATGAGGTAAGAAAACAGAGTAATCTTGCCTATACTGTGTCCCCTGGTGTAGCCTCTTGTCATTTGTCTGAGGAAGGGGTGCGGCAGCAGTTGGGGTGCCTTTGAGGACACGCAAGTAAGAACCCCACAGTAATTGATGAGATTTTAAAACACTGTGTTTTATGTGTTGTGTTGTTCTGACGTTGTTATGACCTTGAGCACCTGTGTATAAACTACCGAGTTACAAGGAAGCCTGCCTCATTAGCCTACAGTGCGGTACAGCCAGAGGTGTCTGTCTGGATAGTAGAAGTGGAGGAGGCAGTCAGACCAGTCCAAAGGTGTACTATGTGTCTGACTCAAAGAAGAACTCAGGTAGTTCAGGAACACAGGGTGCAAGCACAGGTTACGGACTAGACGGCTCCAGGAGATATTACATTATGGGAAATGTTGAAAGTGTCCCGAAGGGATGCTGCTCACCGGAGCAGTACGTGGCGGACAAGAGAGGGAAACGCTTCGTAAATTGCTTACCCAGGTTGGAGAAACATTATGAGATGTGTAAAGGTTGATACATGGAGAGGTTAAATGAAAGAAAAGGCAAGCTTGCTGATGAAAAGATAGTTGATGCAGTGGAAGTGTGGCTTGACTGCAGCAAAGAGTTTGAATGGACAGGGGGAGAACAGAAGTATAATGAAAAGACAGGAAGATATTACTGTATGCCCGGGCAGCAGCCACCTTTTAATTATGGTGTCAACAAGAAGAAGGGGGGGTGGACCTGTGCCGTATGTGGGCAACAGAATCCTCCCTCCAGTGTTACGTGCCTCGTATGTGGTTCATCACACCCACATAGCCACATTCCTGTAGTTCCTTGGCACCTCCGACCCACCGTTCTGCATGAGACACCGTCATATTCCCAGCCGATGCCCGCGGCTGGACTGTTAACCCCCAGTAACCCAGATCCCTCTGTCCTGCCTGTAAGACCACAAGTTCAAGCGCTCTATCCCATGATAAATCCTGATGGCACATTCAGTCTGCCAAAACAGGTTGTTCAAGTGATGGTTGGGAAGAAGGAGGAGGATGGTGGGGATGAGAACTCAGCAGAACCACCCCCCTTGCATACAACTTTGCCAATTCCTGCAGATATTAGGACTCCAAAATGGCGGTCAGACTGAACCGAGGAGGATACAGTATGAGTTACATGAGATAAAAGAACAGATGAAGAATGTGGCAGGAGAACAGTCTGAATTTTTGAGATATGCAAATGAGACAATTTTATCTAAAGCAATATCCAGGGGGCCACCTAGATATGTGTCATTCACACTCAATCAGCTGCATTCAATTGTCAGTCAGTTGCCGGACCCCGAGACCCACCCCATGCCGTTTTACCATAAATTAGATCAAATATACAAGACATATGGGTGTACATGGTCAGATCTGCAAAGTATAGTAAAGAAAAAAACGAGAATACTCAGCTCTCATTCTGGAGAAACACAAAAAGCATTGTGTGCCCCGTACCGTGCGTATCTCTGTTGATCAGTGAGTATAGAGTGAGAGACAGGGGGACATAGCTGGAAGAGTGGAGTGACGTCATGACATTGGCATGTGTGATAAGCGAGAACACTGTCTGCAAGGCCAAAGAGAAAATTGTCACATTCACACATGCAGGCAAGCGATACACTTAGACTGTGATGCCTCAGGGAGCACAGAATAGCCCCTCATGCTTTAGCAAAGCCATGTCCTCCGTGCTCCAACCATGGCAGGCAGACAACCCGGAAGTTGAACTCTTACAATACGTGGATGACATTCTCCTTTGTGCTTCAAGCTTTCAGGAATGTCTGTCCTACTCAATCTATCTCCTACAGTTCCTGGCCGCATCGGGCTGAAAAGTTACTCAAACCAACTCAAATTGTGTTTACCCAAAGGTAGTCTTTCTTGGACACTGTATTGCCCAAGGTAGTAAACACTTGACGGATTCCAGGAAAAAGGCGGTTTCAAACATACGGATAACAGACATTCCATACCAATTGCAGACCTTCTTATGCCACACTACTGATGCAGCCCCTATATGATTGTATTTCCCAGAATGCAACCTCTCTGTTCCAGTTAACAAGGGAGGCTAATGAGTCCTTTGACAAGTTGAAGACAGCAATTGCAACCACTCCGGGCCTTGGGATCCCTAACTACAGCCTTCCCTTCAGGCTGTATGTCATGGAACATCAAGGTCACGCTACTGGAGTTCTTACCCAAACTCATGGTGGACGCAACAGACCACTGGGCTACTACTCTAAGCGCCTTGACCCTGTAGCCAGAGCTGCCCCTTCCTGTGCCAGAGCTGTCCATGCTGCCAGCTCTCTTCTGGATGTCATATCTGACGTTGTGCTTGGGAACCCCCTCACTATTTTGGCTCCGCATGACATCTCTGCCATCCTCCAGCAGACACAACCTAAACACCTCACTGCACAACGCCACCTCCAGCTGCAGTGTAGTCTGCTCCTGCCAGATAATGTCATCATTCAGAAATGTCACATCCTTAACCCTGCTGCACTCCTTCCTCTTCCAAGGCGGAGTATACTAGAGATTCAGGAGATGCTTCTGAAGATTTTATTGATCTGCATGGTGAAGAAGATCTTCAGGAGGAAGAACTATGGACTTCAACTGACTCTCTTTACCAAGAACAGGATCATGATTGCATCACAATGATGGAAGCTGAAGTAGGGACACCACCATCGGTCCAAGACACTCCTCTGACAAACCCTCATTGGATTCTTTTTGTGGCTGGCTCAAGGTACGCCGATGACAAAGGGAAATTCCATACAGGCAGGGCAGTCACTAGTGAGCATAAAGTGCTCTGTGCAAAACAATTGCGCCCAGACTAGTCAACACAGGAGGCTGAACTCATTGCCCTCACTAAAGTCTGCCTCGTGGCAAAAGATTCCACCGCTAATATCTGCACGGATTTCATATATGCCTTTGGAGTGGTTCATGACTTTGGACTAATATGGAAGGCACGGGATTACATCACAGCCGCAGGAACCCCAATCAAAAATGCGTCAGCAGTAGCGGCTCTAATGGCAGCAGTACTCCTGCCCACTCAAGTGGCAGTGATCAAGGTAAAGGCCTGTACACAAACTGACACTCCTGAGGCCAGTGGAAATGCTCTAGCTGATCAAACCGAGAAGAGATAAGCAATGGAAGAGGAAGGAGCCCAGACAAAACAGATCCTGACAGTACAAGAAGATCTGGAGCAAGAGGAAGTCACATGGGACCTACTGAAACAAATGCAGAAACAGGCCACTCCCAAGGAAAAGGAAACCTGGTTGAAAGAGTCAGCCCTCAAAGAAGAATCCGGACTCTGGACACAGGGATAGAGAGTATGCCAACCCAGAACTCTCTATCCCCTAATAGCTGCAATAGTTCATGGGCCCAACTACCAATCCAAAACCATCATGAAAGAGCTAATTGATAAAATATGGGTGGCCCCAGGGATCACCCCGTCCTGGTGAAACATACTCAAGCGTGCCTCATCTGCGCAGAGTGTAATCCAGTTAGAACCGAACACACCCCCGGAAATATCTCCCAAAGGCCTTATATCCCTTTCAGAGGATACAAATCAACAACATCAAGATGCCAATGTGCTGGTAGTGAAAGACTTGTTCTTTGGGTGGCCAGAAGCCTATCCCGTCCACAATCAGACAGCAACTACTACTGCTAAAAAAACTGATGCAGGAGCTTGTCTGTAGGTTCAGAGTACCTGAGGTCATTGAGAGTGATCATGGCCCAGCATTCACTGCCAGATTAACCCAAGAAGTCTGGGAAATGGTAGGGTCGCACCTGGTGTATCATACCCCCTACAGGCCCCAAAGCAGCGGCAAAGTTGAAAGATTGAACGGGGTGTTGAAGTCGAAAATGTTGAAGATGACCAGGGAGACAGGGCTCAATTGGGTTCAGTGCTTGCCTATAGCACTCTTTTCAGTTAGGCACACACCAAGGCCTCCACACAAACTGACACCATATGAGATCCTATTTGGGACAGGGCCAAGAAGAGTACAGTATTTCCCACAACAGTTGAAAATGCATTATGAATCTGTTGCCAAATATGTGATAGCTCTGAGTAAACAATTGTCTAACTTATATTCACATGTTTTCTCTTCCATTCCAGTTCCTAACTCCCTAGAAGTAAGCCACACTCTGAAACCTGGAGAGTGGGTGGTGGGCAAAAAGCATATCAGAATCACCCTCAAACCACGATACGAGGGACCTTACCAGGTGCTGCTGACCAACCCAACTTCTGTAAAACTTGAGGGGAGACCTAACTTGATCCACGCATCACACTGCAAAAGAATACGAGTGCCAGCTCCAGATATCAAGGAAACCACCACTGAATCTGCATGATGCCTGTTGCAGCAGTTATCACTCTTAGCTACTTTTTGTCTACACCTACACAGTCACATATACACAGAATCTTCCAAAGGCAGGAGGACAAGTGGCCATCTCCCAACAAAAAGAGAAGGATGGCTACATATTGACCACTTTCAGGTTTAATTCCTCCAGCACTCATGTGGCTACCTTCAAATTAAATTACTGCAGTCTAGTATTGTGCCCAATGGCAATGTAGCACGTACCAAACGGGCAGCCATAGATCCACATACATCTGTGTCACTGATAACCAGTATGGGGAACAGTGTAACTCGTGGGGAGCAGTTGGGTGGCACACGAGTGACCCATGGGGATACAGACCTCAGAGTGCCTGAGACAAAAAAGACTAAATGGGTAAATCCTTGCTTACTCGTATGACACTGTTTAAGAGTGGAAGATGCCACCTTATAGGCACCCGGATGGGGGTAACTGCTGGGGACATGGGCATGTTCCACTTGAAAGACCTACATAATCTCACAAAGATAGAGAAGGGTACATTCAAACCCTACACTACCTCCCTTAGGCAAATGACAGCCATAGCAGACCCCATCTTTGAAGATACTATGGCCGCCACGACAGGATTTTCTGACACCAACCTGTGGTTAGAATGGATGAAATACAATGCTGACACACACAATAAGATGAACTGTTACATATGCGGGAGGGCTTGCCCACACCTAGGCACAGTGCCCTTGCATCTACCTCCTGAGACTAAAAGCTGCTTCCTCAGCCTATACACCAACAGCAGCGTGAATGACTCTACCTGTGAAAAGTGGAAGAGAAAATACCCCCTGGTAGTTAAAACCCCCAAACCAGGTGAAGGCATAACCATATACCCTGGTAACTACACCTGTTCCTTCAACCCTGGCAGTCAGAGATTCTTGGGCAACTTCACAGAGGGGTACTGCTCATCCCACAGCAACCTGTCCACTGAAACACAGAATCAGAGGGTATCTTTGGGGGACATCTATTGGATCTGTGGAGATGGAAAAATAAGAGCTAGGTTAGAAGGCAATTGGTCCGGTGAATGCGCCCTAGCAAAACCATAATGCCCCTTCACACATGAGAAGATGACCCCACAGTTAGAGGGTATACTCAAAAAAACTATTTAGGAGGTCAAAAAGGGAGGCCTCCCTACAGGTGAACTTTTACCCACATGTGTATAGACGCAATAGGAGTCCAAGGGGGGTCCCCAACTAGGTTTAAGGCCAGAGATCAGGTGGCAGCTGGATTTGGATCCCTACTCCCAATAGTGACAATCGACAAGAACGTCAACTGGATAAACTACATATATTATAATCAGAAAAGATTTGTAAACTACACCCGTGATGCCCTAAAAGGAATTGCAGAACACTTATAGGCCACTTCTGCTGCTGTGGCCTTTCAGAACAGGATGGCCCTAGATATGATCCTAGCTGAGACGGGGGAGTTTGTAAAATAATTGGGGAAACTTGCTGCACCTACATCTCAGATAACACTGGCCCCAAAGGGAAGGCAACTGAAGCAATAAACAAGCTTACTAACCTCTCAGAGGAATTAAAACACAACTCAGGGATAACAGACCCATGGAATAAGCACTTTGGATGGTTCAAAAATTGGAAATCCTTCCTCACCCAGATAGGTATGGTGATAGTCTTGATGCTAGTATTAATGTGAGTAGTGTTATGTTGCATTGTACCCTGTGTGAAAAAATTTTGATTTCAACTACTGAACAGCCCATCATGCTGCTATATGGTGAAGAAGAAATGGAAACCAAAGAATTAAACACAAGTTCCCCCACCAATTACGATGTTGTACCGAAATAGGGAAAGATGAATCCCAGGGTACTATCATAAGTCTGTGTCACAACCAGACAGCTGAGAAGCTCTGACAGAAGCCTTTCAGAACCTCCTCCTTGAGTTTTCTTTGTGGTGATGTTCAGTTCCTCATCTCGTTAGCCTCTCTCAGCTGTCATGTAGTTGGACTGATTGCTTCCCTTTAAATTCCTCCCCATAATGCATTACTGGGCGGCTTATACTTCTTCCTGGAGTGTGTGTGCATGCTGATCCTATTTCTCAGTCTGCTACTAAGTTAAGTGCTGTACATTTATCTGTTATTTTCTGTTTGCTGGATCCCAGGTGACCCTGACTCCCTCCGTGTCTGGTGTAGGGAGACGGTGGTCGTGTCCCCTCACTATTGTAGGGTGTTCAGGTGTTATATAGTCGAAGTACATGGATATGCAACCCTCCACCTCTGGGATTTTTGCATAGGCTGAGCAGCCAGGGAAAGTGCCAGGTTTTGTGCAGGGGTCTCCCTTTTGGTTCCTTAGCTTTAGATCCAGTGAGTCATATATGCATGTTGCATTGTCTTGTTTCCTGTACACCGTCCGTGACATTATAAGCCGCCAAAACCGTCTCAAGCATGGATCCGGTTTCACTTTTGGCTGAACGCTTCCAGGGTCTTTCATTGGAGGTAGCTGATCTCCGTAAGACTTTTTCTCAGCTTCAAGTGACCGGTTCAGCTTGCGTTCATGGAGTTTGTTCTGAGCCTAAGATCTCGCTCCCGGATACGTTCTCCTGGGGTAGTGAGAATTTTGTGCATTTTAGAGAGGCTTGAAAACTCCATTTTCGCCTTCTTCCCCATTCCTCTGGTGATGAGGAACGGAGGGTGGGGATCATTATATCGCTGCCCAGGGGTAACGCTCAGTCTTGGGCCTTTTCGCTGCCGGAGGGGGCACGGCCTCTCCGTTCAGTGGATTAATTCTTTTTAGCCCTGGGTCAGATATATGATGATCCGGATCGTATTGCTCTGGCTAGACTAGTCTAGTCTAGACTACGTCTATTATGCCAGGGTAAACAATCCGCAGAGAGATGCTGCTCAGAATTTCGGAGATGGGCAGCTGATACTGGTTGGAATGATGCTGCACTCCGAAGTCAATTTTGCCATGGTCTTTCAGAGGGATTAAAAGATGCATTTGCCTTTCATGAGAGGCCTATTTCCTTGGACTCTGCTATGTCTCAGGCCGTTCGTATTGACAGGCGTCTTAGAGAGAGAGGAGAGATATCTCCTTCCTGTCATACTCAGTCCTGGGACAGTGGAGCGGTCTCATTCTGTGCGCAGGGGTCTCGGTCGCTGTCAGCCCCTTCTGAGCAGGAGCCCATGCAGCTGGGGTTGATTGCTTCTGACAATAGAAGATTCAGCTCGCATGGGAGGGTTTGTTTTTGTTGTGGAGGTATAAATCATTTGGCAAATTTTTGTCCCTCTAGGAGATTCAGGCAGTTTTCTGGGAGCAATAAAGAAACAAACAGGAAAAAATCTTTTAAAAATGTTCCGTCTGTTACTATTGGCAGGGTTGAGGCGGAAATTGAAGGTTTTCCGTTTGCTTGTAGTTCCCGTTTTGTCCTGCCTGCTAGGGTGGCGCTAGAGAGCAAGAGCATTTTTTGTGGATAGTGGAGCAGCTGTCAATCTCATTGATAATCAATTTGCAATAACTCATGCTTTCCAGGTGCGCACTTTGGGAAAGGATATTCCTGTTTTTGCTATTGATTCCGCTCCACTTTCTCAGAAATCATTAAAGGACATAGTTCACAATATCCGTTTAATTGTGAGTGATGCTCATGTTGAGGATGTGTCATGTTTCGTCCTTAGCGGTTTGCCTACTCCCCTAGTGTTGGGGCTACCCTGGCTCACTAAACATAACCCCACCATTGATTGGCAAGCGAGGCAAATAAAAGGTTGGAGTGACTTTTGCAATTACAATTGCCTCACGACATCTGTTTCTGAGGTTGCTACTAAGACTGTACCATCTTTTCTCTCTGAATTTTCAGATGTCTTCTCTGAGAGTGGAGTTCAGGATTTGCCCCTGCACAGGGAGTACGATTGCCCTATTAATCTCATCCCAGGCGCCAAGCTGCCTAAATCTCCTTTTTACAATCTTTACCAACCTGAGAGGATCGCTATGCGTGCTTATATCTCTGAGAGTCTGAGAAAAGGACACATACGACCCTCAAAGTCACCTGTTGCCGCTGGTTTTTACTTTGTTAAGAAAAAAGATGGTTCTTTAAGACCTTGTCTGGATTTCAGGTTGCTGAACAGTATCACTATTCGTGACCCTTATCCGCTTCCTCTGATCCCGGACCTGTTTAACCAGGTTGTTGGGGCTAAAGTCTTTTCCAAATTAGATCTAAGAGGGGCATACAACCTGGTCAGGGTCAGATAAGGAGATGAATGGAAGACGGCCTTCAATACCCCTGAGGGCCATTTTGAGAATTTGGTTATGCCTTTTGGTTTGATGAATGCCCCAGCCGTTTTTCAGCATTTCGTGAACAGCATTTTATATAATTTGATGGGAAAATTTGTATTAGTGTATTTGGATGACATTTTGATTTTTTTCTCCTGATTTCAAAACTCATAAGGAACATTTACGTCAGGTCTTGCTCATCCTGCGGGAGAATAAATGATATGCGAAACTGGAAAAATGTGTGTTGGCGTTCCAGAAATTCAATTTCTGGGGTTTCTTCTCTCCGCTTCTGGTTTTCGCATGGACCCCGAGAAGGTCCGCGCTGTGCTTGAGTGGGAGCTTCCTGAGAATCAGAAGGCGCTGATGCGTTTTTTGGGCTTTGCCAATTATTACAGGAAGTTTATTTTGAATTATTCCTCTATTGTTAAACCACTCACTGATATGACCAGAAAGGGGGTAGATTTTTCTTCTTGGTCAGTAGAGGCGCGTAAGGCTTTTTCTAATATCAAGGAGAGTTTGGCTTCCGCTCCCATCTTGGTGCAACCTGATATTTCTTTACCCTTCATAATTGAGGTTGATGCTTCTGAGGTAGGTGTGGGGGGCGGTCTTGTCTCGGGGTTCCTCTCCTGCCAAATGGCGACCGTGTGCCTTTTTCTCGAAAAAACTCTTCCACAGAGAGAAATTACGATGTGGGAGATAGGGAATTGTTAGCCATCAAGTTGGCTTTTGAGGAATATCGCCATTGGCTAGAGGGAGCCAGACACCCTATTACCGTATTTACTGACCATAAAAATCTGGCCTACTTGGAGTCAGCCAAGCGTCTGAACCCGAGACAGGCCAGATGGTCTTTGTTCTTTTCTAGGTTTAATTTTGTTGTCACGTTCCGCCCTGGAGTTAAGAATGTGAAGGCAGATGCCCTGTCACGTTGTTTTCCGGGAGGCGGGAATTTTGAAGACCCGGGTCCCATTTTGGCTGAAGGTGTAGTGGTCTCTGCTCTTTTTTTCTGAATTGGAGGCAGAGGTGCAGGCAGCCCAGTCAGAGGCTCCTGATCTTTGTCCTCCTGGGAGGTTGTTTGTGCCTCTCGCTTTAAGACACAAGATTTTTAAGGAACACCACGATACGGTCCTTGCTGGGCACCCGGGGGCAAGAGCCACACTGGATCTCATCGCTCAGAGATTCTGGTGGCCTGCGCTTCGTAAGTCGGTTGAGGGTTTTGTGGCAGCCTGCGAGACTTGCGCTCGTGCCAAAGTCCCTCATTCACGGCCATCAGGTCCTCTCCTTCCCTTACCCATTCCTTCCCGTCCTAGGACACATCTGTCCATGGACTTCATAACGTACCTGCCTCGTTCCTCGGGGAAGACCATGCTTCTGGTGGTGGTGGACCGTTTTAGCAAAATGGTGCATTTCATCCCTTTTCCTGGTTTGCCCAATGCTAAGACACTGGCGCAGGCATTTATTGATCACATTGTCAAATTGCATGGTATTTCTTCAGACATAGTCTCTGATAGGGGCACGCAGTTTGTTTCCAGATTCTGGAAGGCTTTCTGTTCTCGCTTGGGGGTTCGGTTGTCATTCTCTTCTGCTTTCCACCCGCAGTCGAATGGCCAGACAGAGCGCGTCAATCAGAATCTGGAGACATATCTGCGCTGTTTTGTGGCGGAGAATCAAGAGGATTGGTGTTCTTTTTTGTCCCTTGCTGAGTTTGCTTTAAATAACCGTCGTCAGGAGTCCTCTGATAAGTCACCATTTTTTGGTGCATATGAGTTTCATCCGCAGTTTGGGACTTTCTCGGGAGAGGGGTCTTCTGGTTTACCTGATGAGGACAGATTCTCCTCGTCTTTGTCATCTATTTGGCAAAAGATTCAGGATAATCTAAAGAGCATGAGTGAGAGATATAAGCGTGTGGCAGATAAGAGACGTGTGCTTGGTCCGGACCTGAATGTTGGTGATCTGGTGTGGTTGTCTACTAAGAATATCAAATTGAAGGTTCCCTCCTGGAAGTTGGGTTCTAGGTTTATTGGGCCTTACAAAATCCTGTCTGTCATCAATCCTGTTGCCTACCGTCTTGATCTTCCTCAGACTTGGAAGATCCATAATGTTTTTCATAAGTCCTTATTGAAACCTTATGTTCAACCCATTGTACCCTCGCCTTTGCCTCCTCCTTTGATTATGGTTGATGGTAATCTTGAATTTCAGGTCTCTAGGATTGTGGATTCTCGTCTTGTCCGCGGTTCTCTTCAGTACCTTGTTCATTGGGAGAGTTATGGTCCTGAGGAGAGGATGTGGGTCCCATTAAGGCCTCTCGTCTCATCAGGGCTTTCCATAGGTCCCATCCTGAGAAGGTGGGCTCTGAGTGTCCGGAGTCCACTCGTAGAGGGAGGGGTACTGTCACAACCAGACAGCTGAGAAGCTCTGACAGAAGCCTTTCAGAACCTCCTCCTTGAGTTTTCTTTGTGGTGATGTTCAGTTCCTCACTGGCCATGTTGGTGGAGTACTCGAAACAGTGCAACAGGGCACACAGGTCTCGCATGGAGGCCCAGTCAGTGGTGGTGAAGTGGTGCTGTTTCTCAGTGCGACTGACCCGTGCACGCTGCGGCTGAAACTCCACAATGGCCTGCTGCTGCTCGCACAGTCTGTCCAGCATGTGCAAGGTGGAGTTCCACCTGGTGGGCACGTCGCATATGAGGCGGTGAGTGGGAAGGCCGAAGTTACACAGTAGCGTAGACAGGCGAGCAGCGGCAGGATGTGAACACCGGAAGCGCGCACAGACGGCCCGCACTTTATGCAGCAGCTCTGACATGTCGGGGCAGTTATGAATGAACTTCTGCACCACCAAATTCAGTACATGTGCCAGGCAAGGGATGTGCATCAAACCAACTAGTCCCAGAGCTGCGACGAGATTTTGCCCATTATCGCACACCACCAGGCCGGGCTTGAGGCTCACTGGCAGCAACCACTCGTCGGTCTGTTGTTAAATACCCCACCACAACTCCTGTGCAGTGTGGGGCCTGTCCCCCAAACATATGAGTTTCAGAATGGCCTGCTGACGTTTACCCCGGGCTGTGCTGAAGTTGGTGGTGAAGGTGTGTGGCTGACTGGATGAGCAGGTGGAAGAAGAGAAGGAGCAAGCCGAGGAGGAGGCTACAGGAGGCAAAGACTGTTGCCCTGCGATCCTTGGCAGCGGAAGGACGTGCGCCAAAGAGCTTTTCGCCTGGGGCCCAGCCACCACTACATTTACCCAGTGTGCAGTTAGGGAGATATAGCGTCCCTGGCCATGCTTACTGGTCCACTTATCTATGGTTAGTTGGACCTTGCCACAGATGGAGTTGCGCAGTGCACACTTGATTTTATCGGATACTTGGTTGTGCAGGGAAGGCACGGCTCTCTTGGAGAAGTAGTGGAGGCTGGGAACAACATACTGTGGGACAGCAAGCGACATGAGCTGTTTGAAGCTGTGTCCACCAGCCTGAATGACAGCATTTCATAGTCCAGTAGTTTAGAAATGCTGGCATCCAGGGCCAGGGATCGAGGATGGGTGGCTAGGTGGGAATTTACACTTTCTCTCAAATGTTTGTGAGATGGAGAGCTGAACGCTGCCGTGTGACATGGTGGAGATGCTTGGTGTTGGTAGTACATCCTCTGTTTGCTGGGCGGCAGGTGCCAACGTTCCTCCAGAGGCAGAGGAAAAGGCAGAGGTAGCAGGGGGAGCCTGAGTGAGTTCCTTGTTTTTAAGGTGTTTACTCCACTGCAGTTCATGCTTTGCATGCAGATGCCTGGTCATGCAGGTTGTGCTGAGGTTCAGAACGTTAATGCCTCGCTTCAGGCTCTGATGGCACAGCGTGCAAACCACTCGGGTCCTGTCGTCAGCACATTGTTTGAAGAACTGCCACGCCAGGGAACTCCTTGAAGCAGGCGAACTCTATTGGTGGCGGGTGTTCTGCTTTTGCCCCCTGCTCCCTCTTTTGCTACGCTGTTGGCTCGGCCTCACCACTGCCTCTTCCACTGAACTCTGAAAGTCAGTGGCACGACCTTCATTCCATGTGGGGTCTAGGACCTCATTGTCCCCTGCATCGTCTTTCACCCAGTCTCCTTCCCTGACCTCCTGTTCAGTCTGCACACCGCAGAAAGACACAGCAGTTGGCACCTCTGTTTTGTCATCATCATAGACGTGCTGAGGTGGTATTCCCATGTCCTCATCATCAGGAAACATACGTGGTTGTGCGTCAGTGCATTCTATGTCTTCCACCACTGTGGAAGGGCTAGGTGGATGCCCTTGGGAAACCCTGCCAGCAGAGTTTTCAAACAGCATAAGAGACTGCTGCATAACTTGAGGGTCAGACAGTTTCCCTGATATGCATGGGGGTAATGTGACAGACTGATGGGCTTGGTTTTCAGGCGCCATCTGTGCACTTTCTGCAGAAGACTGGGTGGGAGATAATGTGAACATGCTGGATCCACTGTCGGCCACCCAATTGACTAATGCCTGTACCTGCTCAGGCCTTACCATCCTTAGAACGGCATTGGACCCCACCAAATATCGCTGTAAATTCTGGTGGGTACTGGGACCTGAGGTAGTTGGTTCACTAGGATGTGTGGCTGTGGCAGAAAGGCCACATCCTCTCCCAGCACCAGAGGGTCCACTAGCACCACCACGACCATGTCCGCGTCCCTTACTAGATGTTTTCCTCATGGTTACCGTTCACCACAATAAGAAAAAAATAATTTGGCCCAATGTATTTAATTCAAATTCAGGCCTTTTTTTACAGGTACCTAACACTATCTGGCTATCTATTTATGTACCGTATTACACTAATACAGGCACAGCAATAACCACAGATTTAGGGGAATATCAATTGTAGGCCTAGTATTTAGGCCCTGGATGAATGGTATCCTTTTAAGGACAGAATTGCACTTGGAGATGCGCGGTAGCGTGTGAAGTTATTGAGGATGACCCTATCAGCACTTGTATTTGCACCTTGAGTGTAATATACCCTTTTACGGACAGAAATACACTATGAGATGCACAATAGTGCGTACAAATTTAAAGGCTTATGCTATCAGCATTTGTAATTTAACACTTTGTGTAATATACCCTTTTACGGAAAAAAAATACACTTGGAGATGCACGCTGAGTATAATATACCCTTTTACAGACAGATTTACACTTGGCTTGCAACAGCAGAAACCACTGATTTGGGGTATTGCTATTTTGGCAATTGAATTTCACCCCAGAACAAAAACTATGCTTTGACGGACACTATAAAACTTGTCCTGACACAGCTGGAACACCAGATTTAGGGTATTGCTATTTTGGCAATTGAATTTCACCCCAGAAAAAAAAATATCCTTTGCCAGACAGCAGACAGTATTACACTTGGCTAGCCACAGCTGGAACACCAGATTTAGGGGATTGTATTTTTGCAAATGAATTTCACCCCTCAATAAAATATAGAAAATTCTATCCTGAGTTTCTAGGGGTGACAATAAGCACAGCCAAGCCCCTGATGAAGGATATAGCACAAAAAATAAAAATAAAATACTATTGATGGTTAAATGGACTTGGTGGTAACTTGTGCTGGCGCAACACAAGACACAAAATGGCCGCCTGAAAAAAGCGACAGAAAAACGCTCTGGGCAGCCTAAAAACAGTGAGCAATTAACTAGCAAAAGTTGAATGATTCACAGCTGTAGATCGATCACTTGATTAAGTGCTTTTGCTGAGTTAATCCCTGCCTAATCTCGCCCTAACAGCAGCTGCATCCTTTCCCTACACTGATCAGAGCAGAGTGACGTGCGGCGGTGACTCCAGCTTAAATAGAGGCTGGGTCACATGCTGCACTGGCCAATCACAGCCATGCTAATAGTAGGCATGGCTGTGATGGCCTCTTGGGGCAAGTAGTATGACGCTTGTTGATTAGCTGCTTTGCAGGCTTTCAAACTGCGCCATAGAAATTGCCGAACAACAAACCTGAACCCGAATTTTTCCGTAAATGTTTGGGTTCGGGTCCGTGTCATGAACACCCCAAAATTCGGTACGAACCTGAACTATACAGTTCGGGTTCGCACATCCCTAACCGGGAGTCTACCCAAAAGGGGTAGGTTGTCGCCACTGTGGGTGAAGAGGATTGCGAATGGTATTCCCAGGGGTTCACTAGGCAAGGAAAGTTTTACAATCAAGAATCCAAGGGGGGACTGTTATGGAATATAATGGACACTTGCTTGTCACTAACAAAATGGTGTCTGTCCGAGAGACAACCCCCAGTATGCATTCTATGATTAAAACTATTTGCAACAAAGACTTGAAACTGTCAGGAATTTCTCTGAGTCTATCATACATATGCCTTAAACTTATTTTCTGTTTACATTCCTTCTTGCTAAAAGATCAATCATGTGAGCCCACTCCTCCCACTTATATGGAGGATATATAATGTGAAGCCCCCACCTAATAAATTAGAGTTATGCTTTGACCTTTTATAGTGTGTCAGTGTTATTTCTCTCGCCGTGCATGCACATATCTATCTATCTAATTTTGAGCAGTGTATCAACCTACCTGACCATTGATCAGGCCACTGCCTCACTCTCTCAGGGTATGGTAACACTCAGCTCTGTTACCAGCCTGTAGATTGCTAGTGTCTCAAAGCTGGATTGTTTGCAGAGTGACACTGCTAGTTCCCTCAGACTTTTATGCACCTTTAATGAAGGGACTCTTTCGTCAGCTGAACGGGCTGAGTCTTCCCCACTCTGTAATGGAGTGGGAGTGGTGAATCCCACCACCACCTATTCCCCACTCCAACCAAGCCGGCTCTGATTTTACCATTTACCAACAGTTCAGCAACTAGGCTGCTGAACAAACAATATTATCCGGCTTTTAATATCTCGCCCAGCTTAACTTTCTGGGCAGGACATACAATCCCTCCAATACAATTCCTGCTGCCTGCCTACAATACAAAAATCACTGCAAAAAATGCACCAAAATGATACACAACTGACAATACTAGCTAATTCCTCAAGCCGATGTTAAAAGCTGAGAACTTTGCCAATATCTTAGTCAGGAACATATCAGAACCCGTAATGCACCACATCACGGTGTCTCAGCAAGCATGGGGTCCTACCACTAAACTGCCTGTGGTGTGTGAACAAGGTCTGAACAGTGTTAAAAACCAACTCACAGCCAGACTCTCACATGCCTCCATAGTGGTATCACCAATGCACTGTGAGGTAGAATAAAGCTGTGAGCCGCACCCACAACAGACCATGTGACAGTGTGACACAGAAGCTGACAGGTGCAAAAGAACGTTATGAAGAATGAACTGGTGATACCACTATGGAGGCACATTCCGTACACATAAAAAAACGTTCTTTTGCACCTGGCAGATTCTGTATCACACTGTCACATGGTCTGTTGTGGGTGCGGCTCTACTATAGGGGGATCAATGACAAACGTTCCCACAAAAAATATATATTTTAATCCAAGCCCATTTTTATGTATCTTAAAGGCAAATTCTGAAAAATGTGCCCTGCTGTAACCTAGAATTTTTTTTATTTTAGGCCATGGAAGTACGGGCCACAAAAAATAGGCATTCACCTGACATAAACTAAAAATTGTTATGTGGCTCGAGGTACATTATGCGGTCAATGGATACAAATTTTACTGGAGTCCACACCCATCATACACCTTATTTATTATCATTTATTATTGTCAACCAGATCTATCACACTCCAAAGTGCAATCATCCACCAGCTCCCTCCTCCTATTTAGACCAAGTATCAATGCCTCCATTCAGCCAGTCTAAGCCCCACACCCCATGGATGCTCATCCAATCCCTAAATACTTCTCTTTGTCCATCCCTTCTTATCCCCGGCAATGTGCGTGCGCTGAACACAGTCAGCGTTCTCCACGTACCAGACAGCCAGCGGCATGTCAGCCATCCAAGCTGACTTTAATCCAGGTACTACACACCCTTTCCCTCACCTCTGTTCCTAGCACCATCATATTGCATCTCTGTTCCCAACTTTATTTTTGTAGTCCAGTTATATCGACCACTTATATATAATGTATCATGCATAAAAACACCAACATATGCATTATATCACATTATACTTATCCCCCGAACAGCAACTCTGACCTCACTTTTGCACAGCATACAATCCCCTCACAATGCCTCTCCATCAGGGGGTCTTCTAACAAATATACATACACCTTTTTATATATATTGATAATTTACTTATTTATTTATTTAATTAAACATTCATTCTCCATTTTGTTAACGCTTATTCTGACCTCTGTAGAACTCCAGCTCCTCCATATTAACTTATATCATTTCCTAAAAGAGACTTTTTAGTTTTTCTATCTTGCTCAGTTCATGCGACCGCATAGCACTGTTGGGCATACATGTTTTATGTATATTGTATTTTATATTAATATTTATATTGATGTACTCTCAAAGTCTTTTTAGGTAAATTTGCTTTATTCCATTGTGTGTACATACTGTGTGTATATATATATATATATATATATATATATATATATAGCTTCAAGCAGTGCAGGTGCTAGCGTTATCCCCCTGGTCCTGGGGTCCAAACACAATCCAAATAAATATAACGCAGCACTCCTTGTCACTTGGCTTGATAATTATGATCCGGCGTCCTCTCCTACTGTTTACCCGATCAGCAGTGTGACTCCCACCCTAGGCGATTGGACAAGTTCAGGCTGCACTAACCGTTGACTACTTCTATTTTACCTTCATTGTGGTTGCACCTAATTTGGTAGAAATACAGGAAAAAAACGCGGCACTCCAACTTCTCAACACACAACCGTTTCGACTCCACTGAGTTTTGTCAAGCATAGTGTGTTACAATATGTGAAAAGAATTAATGCACATCCCCTAATGTTAATTGGGTGGGTGGTCTGTCCCTAAGGTGCCTAACCCATATGTCCTACAACAATGTTATCACCAACATACAGTAATAATATACCAATCGCCAATATTATAATCAACATACACTTACTTCAGGCTGAAGGAGATCACGCAGAGACCTGTCAAAGGGTGATGCATGGCTGTACTATTCAGCGTCCCCCTCCACGTTTGTCAGCATGGTATGGGTTTCCGTCAACAGCGCTGACATGGTTTCCGGTGAGAGCGCTTGAGAGCTTCCGATCACATGACCTGTGGAACTTCCGGCCACATGACTTACAGAGCATCCCATTGCTAACCAACCACACCCTCCAGCGTGTAAACAATAAACACGGATGTGTTTAGAGAAGTTGAAGTGACACCGTTTTTTCCTGTATTTCTGCATCGTGGGATCTCTAGAGGCTAGAATCCGACACCACAGGCACTTTGGACTTTTTGAGACAACTCGAAGGGTAGTGCTGTCCTATCTCTTACTCTTCTGCACCCAATTTGGTACAACCCTAAAAGGTAAGCAAACAGTTTTTCACTAATTGTGGCTTTCATGTTTACTTGGCATACTACCCTATCAGCGCCTTTCTCTCCTTATTGCCATTATTTGCTGAATTTTACTCCAGGGCAGTGGAGTACAGGCCCAGAACATTAGGCATTCACCATACAGAAAAGATCAAGTGATTATGTGGCTGGAGGTATGTAATAATGGCAGCTGGCAGCCGCCAGCGTGCAGCGGGACCTCAGTCGAACTGCACTCAAGGCTCCTCTTCTCCGCTGCAGGCTCCGCTTCAGTTGCGCCTTGTAGGAGCCTCACGTGTCCTGTTTCTTTAAGGGTTCATGCACGCCCCTGATTCCGCCTTCTCTCCAATCCTGGCCAGGCACCACCTTTTTAAGGGTGCTTCCCCCTTCCTGTAATGCCTGAGCAATATTATAGTTTTCTACAGCGAAGGTTCCAGCTTGTTGTTCCTGTGTTGTTATCCTACTTGCGCCCTTAGCCTGTATCCTGACCTATTCTCTGCCTGACCCTCCTGTACCTCGCTGCTCTCAAGTGTATGTTTTGGATTGTTGACCATGCCTCTGTCTGTTGTTCAGCTTGTTACGCCTGCTACACCTGAGCTATTCCACTCTGCTGTTCAGCCCCAGCTCTGTAGAATCAGTAACTCAGCTCTGCTTCATCTGACTCTGCTGCTGCGCTCCTTCCATCCAGTGACAGATCGCTCCACCTGCCTGTAACCCCAGTGCTTGCAGTGCTTGCTGCCACTTAACCGGGACCTCTCTTGCGGTAGCGACATGGTGTCTCCCCTGCAGCTAAGACCAGCTTCCACATCTTGGATTGGGATAAAGGGTGAAAAGCAGGGGAACACTTAGACTCCGCTCCCAAGTTTGGCCCAAAGACAAATTGGTAAGTTGCGCAGCGGGTCCACAGCCGTTGGAGCGTTACAGTTTCCTCAGGCCATGGACACCGCTGGCAAGCCCAAGCCTGTGGTGCAAGATTTGGACCAAGAGCTACAACGCCAGAGCGAATGCCTAAATGTCCCAGCAACTCCTGTAAATCCTGTTGCGTCGTATTCACACCATGGCATAACTGCTATCCAGCTGCCTTGGCCTCCATGCTACAGTGGCGATCTGAAAGCCTGCAGATGGTTCCTGAATCAGTGCTTGATCCACTTTGAGCTACATGGAGACAAGTTCCAGTCTGACCGAGCGAAAGTAACTTTCATAGTCTCTCTGCTCTCTGGAGAGGCTCTAGTCTGGGCTAATCCTATATGAAAGCGAAGCGGACCTGAGACCGCAAACCTCCAGACCTTCCTAACTGTTTTCCATACGATGTTTAAGGAACTAGGTCGTGCCTCGTCTGCGGCCTCTGTGCTCCTTCGTCTGCGTCAAGGAGCAACGACAGTGGGACAATACGCAATTCAGTTCCGTACTCTGGCCGCAGAACTTTCCTGGAATGATGAAGCCCAACAAGCAGTATTCTCAGAGGGTCTTAGTGACCGTATTAAAGATGAACTTGCGGGAAGGGATCTTCCTGTCTCTCTGGACACATTGGCCACACGTATTGACGTGCGATGTCGAGAACGTTTCTCTCAAGCCGCAAGGGTGAGACAGACATCTAGACTCGCACCTGTCTTGAAGAGGATTGTTCATACTCCGGCTGCAGTTCCACCTGAAGAGCCTATGCATGTGAAACACCTGAAGCTCTCTGACCAGGAGCGCCAGCGGTGACGAGCAGAAGACTTGTGCCTCTACTGTGGCGGAAAGGGTCGCGTTGTTCGTACCTGTCCCCAGAAGGCAGAAAACTTCTGCGCCTAGGCTTTATGGGAGAAGTGACCCTAAGCGAAAGTGTCACCACCAGACATCTGAGAAGCTCTGACACACGTTCTTCAGAACCTCCTCCTTGAGGTTCCTTTTGTTTTGCTTTCGTTTTCTCATCTCGCTAGCCTCTCTCAGCTGTCATGTAGTTGCACTGATTGCATCCCTTTAAATCCCTTCCCATACTGCATCACTTTGCGGTTTATACAACTTCCTGGAGTGTGCTGATGCTAGAAGCTGTTAGTACTGCATCCACAAGATAAGTCTGTTTTCTTTATTTCTGTTTGCCTGTGGGCTTGATCCTAGGTGACCCTGACTCCCTCCGTATTAAGTGTAGGGAGCCGGTGGTCGTGTCCCCTCACTATTATAGGGTGTTCAGGTGCATACAGTCGAGGAACGAGGATATGTGATTTTCTACCATTGAGATTTTGGCATAGGCAGAGCAGTAAGGGAGAGAGCTAGGGCTCTTACAGGGCTTACCCTCCTGTTCTTTAGTTTTGGATCAAGTCAGTTCATTTGTGTCTTCTAGTTTTCTGTAACACCATCCGTGACATTATAAACCGCCAAAACCGTCTTAAGCATGAATCCGGTTTCAACCTTGATTGACCGCATGCAGGGGCTTTCACTGGAGGTAGCAGATCTCCGGAAAACTGTCTCTCAGTTTGAGGTGACCGTTTCTGCTTGCGTTCATGGAATTTGTTCTGAGCCTACTTCCCCTGAGCCTACTCCATTTTCGCCTACTTCCCCTTTCCTCTGGTGATGAGGAGCGGGGGGTGGGGATCATCATCTTACTGCTCAGGGATAACGCTCAGTCCTGGGCCATTTCGCTGCCGGTGGGGGCACGGCCCCTCTGTTCAGTGGATGAATTTTTTTAGCCCTGGGTCAGATATATGATGATCCGGATCGTATTGCTCTGGCTGAGTCTAGACTACGTCTTTTATGCCAGGGTAAACAGTCCGCAGAGATATACTATTCAGAATTTCGGAGGTGGGCAGCTGATACTGGTTGGAATGATGCTGCACTCCGAAGTCAATTTTGCCATGGTCTTTCAGAGGGATTGAAAGATGCATTTGCCTTTCATGAGAGACCTACCTCCTTGGACTCTGCCATGTCTCGGGCCGTTCGTATTGACAGGCGTCTTAGAGAGAGAGGAGAGATCACTCCTTCCTGTCATACTCAGTCCAAGGACAGTGCGGCGGTCTCATTCAGTGCACAGGGGTCTCAATCGCTCTCAATCCCTTCTGAGCAGGAGCCCATGCAGCTGGGCTTGCTTGCCTCTGACAATAGAAGATTCAGCTCTCATAGGAAGGTTTGTTTCTGTTATGGAGGTATAAATCATTTGGCAAATGTTTGTCCCTCTAGGAGATTCAGGCAGTTTTTTGAGAGTAATAAAGAAACAAAAAGAAAAAAATCCTCTAAAAACGTTCCATCTGTTACTATTGGCAAGGTTGATGTGGAGATTGAAGGTTTTCCGTTTGCTTGTAGTTCCCGTTTTGTCCTACCTGCCAGGGTGGCGCTAGAGAGCAAGAACATTTTTTGTGAGATTTTTGTAGATAGTGGAGCAGCTGTCAATCTCATTGATAATCAATTTGCTATAACTCATGGTTTCCAGGTATGCACTTTGGGAAAGGATATACCTGTTTTTGCTATTGATTCCGTTCCACTTTCTCAGAAATCGTTAAAGGGCATAGTTCACAATATCCGTTTGATTGTGAGTGATACTCATGTTGAGGATGTGTCATGTTTCGTCCTAAGCGGGTTGCCTACTCCTCTAGTGTTGGGGCTACCCTGGCTCACTAAACATAACCCCACCATTGATTGGCAAGCGAGGCAAATAAATGGTTGGAGTGACTTTTGCAGAGAGAATTGCCTCACAACATCTGTTTCTGAGGTTTCTACTAAGACTGTACCTTCTTTTCTCTCTAAATTTTTGGATGTGTTTTCTGACAGTGGTGTTCAGGACTTGCCCCCTCACAGGGAGTACGATTGCCCTATCAATCTCACCCCAGGCGACAAGCTGCCTAAATTTCATTTATACAATCTCTCCCAACCTGAAAGGGTCGCTATGCGTGCTTATATCTCTGAGAGTCTGAGTAAGGGACACATACCACCCTCGAAGTCACCTGTTGCCGCTGGTTTTTTGTTTGTTAAGAAAAAAGATGGTTCTTTAAGACCATGTCTGGATTTCAGGGAGCTGAACAGTATCACAATTCGTGACCCTTATCCGCTTCCTCTGATCCCGGACCTGTTTAACCAGATTGTTGGGGCAAAAGTTTTTTCCAAGTTGGATCTAAGAGGGGCATACAACCTGGTCAGGGTCAGAGAAGGAGATGAATGGAAGACGGCCTTCAATACCCCTGAGGGCCATTTTGATAATTTGGTTATGCCTTTTGGTTTGATGAATGCTCCTGCCGTCTTTCAGCATTTTGTGAACAGCATTTTTTATCATTTAATGGGGAAATTTGTATTAGTGTATCTAGATGACATTTTTTCTCCTGATTTCAAAACTCATAAGGAACACTTACGTCAGGTCTTGCTCATCCTGCGGGAGAATAAATTGTACGGTAAACTGGAAAAATGTGTGTTTGCGGTTCCAGAAAATCAATTTCTGGGGTTTCTTCTCTCCGCTTCTGGTTTTCGCATGGACCCCGAGAAGGTCCGCGCTGTGCTTGAGTGGGAGCTTCCTGAGAATCAGAAGGCTCTGATGCGTTTTTTGGGTTTTGCCAATTATTACACGAAGTTTATTTTGAATTATTCCTCTGTTGTTAAACCACTCACTGATATGACTAGAAAGGGGGTAGATTTTTCCTCCTGGTCGGTAGAGGCGCGTAAGGCCTTTTCTAATATCAAGGAGAAGGTGCATGGTATTCCTTCAGACATAGTCTCTGATAGGGGCACACAGTTTGTTTCCAGATTCTGGAAGGCTTTCTGTTCTCACTTGGGGGTTCGGTTGTCATTCTCTTCTGCTTTCCACCCGCAGTTGAATGGCCAGACAAAGCGCGTCAATCAGAATCTAGAGACATATCTGCGCTGTTTTGTGGTGGAGAATCAGGAGGATTGGTGTTCTTTTTTGTCCCTTGCTGAGTTTGCTTTAAATAACCGTCGTCAGGAGTCCTCTGATAAGTCACCATTTTTTGGTGCATATGGATTTCATCTGCAGTTTGGGAGATTCTCTGGAAAGGGGTCTTCTGGTTTACTTGATGAGGACAGATTCTCCTCGTCTTTGTCATCTATTTGGCAAAAGATTCAGGATAATCTAAAGAGCATGAGTGAGAGATATAAGCATTTGGCGGATAAGAGACGTGTGCCTGGTCCGGACCTGAATGTTGGTGATCTGGTGTGGTTGTCTACTAAGAATACAAATTGAAGGTTCCCTCCTGGAAGTTGGGTCCTAAGTTTATTGGCCCTTACAAAATCTTGTCCGTCATCAATCCTGTTGCCTACCGTCTTGATCTTCCTCAGACTTGGAAGTTCCATAATGTTTTTCATAAGTCCTTATTAAAACCTTATGTCCAACCCATTGTACCCTCATCTTTGCCTCCTCCTCCGATTGTGCTTGATGGTAATCTTGAATTTCAGGTCTCTAGGATTGTGGATTCTCGTGTTGTCCGCGGTTCTCTCCAGTACCTCGTTCATTGGGAGGGTTATGGTCCTGAGAGGATGTGGGTCCCAGTGACGGACATTAAGGCCACTTGTCTCATCAGGGCTTTCCATAGGTCCCATCCTGAGAAGGTGGGCTCTGAGTGTCCGGAGTCCACTCGTAGAAGGAGGGGTACTGTCACCACCAGACATCTGAGAAGCTCTGACACACGTTCTTCAGAACCTCCTCCTGGAGGTTCCTTTTGTTTTGCTTTCACTTTCTCATCTCGCTAGCCTCTCTCAGCTGTCATGTAGTTGCACTGATTGCATCCCTTTAAATCCCTTCCCATACTGCATCACTTTGCAGTTTATACAACTTCCTGGAGTGTGCTGATGCTAGAAGCTGTTACTACTGCATCCACAAGATAAGTCTGTTTTCTTTATTTCTGTTTGCCTGTGGGCTTTATCCTAGGTGACCCTGACTCCCTTCGTATTAAGTGTAGGGAGCTGGTGGTCGTGTCCCCTCACTATTATAGGGTGTTCAGGTGCATACAGTCAAGGAACGAGGATATGCGATTTTCTACCATTGAGATTTTTGCATAGGCTGAGCAGTAAGGGAGAGAGCTAGGGCTCTTACAGGGCTTACCCTCCTGTTCCTTAGTTTTGGATCAAGTCAGTTCATTTGTGTCTTCTAGTTTTCTGTAACACCATCCGTGACAGAAAGAGACAATTCTCCCAAACGTCTTGTTCCTGTTCTCTTGTCCTCTGGGATAACCAATATATCTGTACCTGCCTTCCTTGAATCTGGCGCAGCCGGAAATTTTGTTAATCAAGCACTGGTGACACAGTGCCAGTTATCCACCATGTGGGGAAACCAACCTCGCCACTGGGTTTTGGAGGGGGCTGTTTAAAAGCCTCTTGCCTCAGGATTATGGCCCCTACTAACGTTTAAACCCCTGAACCTATTCCAGGGAATTTTGGATAGGTTTGTCCCCCAAGTTATACTGTTTAAATTGATGTAAGTTATATGTATGGACAATGTAACCTCACAAAGTTGTAACAACTTATAATAAGTGTAACTTGTCAGCTTGGGAGGAATATGCTGGGTGTGGTTCTATTGTCCCATTGTGTGTTTGAATGGTGATGTCTGTCCTGTTGTCTCCACATGTGTATTGGCGATCTCCCCTTTGTCCTGAGAGATAATTGGATTGCCCTTGGTTGTCTCCCAGGCAGAGAGGAGGAAACCATGATGCATTGTGGGGATATGTTGTATCTGTCCTGTTTTGCAGTCTCCCTTCTGGTCCTCTAGGGGGCGGGAACGATTGGTTGCTGTATTTACATTGTGTGTCTTGTGAATTACTGATTGGTTGGATTTCAAAACCCTGTGGGCAGTACTATGTTTGTTTTTTATCAATAAAAGAGGCTGTACTTGAAGTACAGTCAGACCACTGTTTGACCCTCAAGACGGAGCCTTGTCTCGTTATTGGGGGGATTCCCTGTATGCTGTTGGAGACTGATTGCCAGGAGTGTAAGCCGACTGTACGCTTTTCCTGTTCGTCTGCCGGCAGCTATTTGCGAGGTTCCAGCTTGGAGTGCTATTTTGTATCCAGTTCGGGAGGTTGGTGTTCTGCAGTAGCTGTGCCTGTCTCTCGGAAAGGGGCATATCTCCTAAATGGATTTTAACCCCTTGTCTGCTTAAAACGGTCTGTTACACACCACTCGTTAGGCGAAGACTCTGGTGGCAACTATTGTTAATGGACAACCCCTGCCCACACCTATTCAGTTCATCACGGCTCCTGTTAAACCCAAAGTCGGGGTGCTACATTCTGAAGAAATATCTTTCTATGTCCTGCCAGATTTCACAGACCCAGTGATTCTGGGATTGCCCTGGCTACAGCAGCATTCTCCCGTCTTAGACTGGCGTACAGGGGATATTATCCGCTGGGGTCCTCAGTGCCATTCTTTCTGTCTGTCGGTGGTTCGCCCAACGTCTCATCGTCCAGTTCCTATGAAACTGTCTAGTCTGCCTCAACAATATGTGGCATATGAGCACGTTTTCTGTAAGAAGAGGGCTGAGACCTTACCACCTCATCGGTCTTATGACTGCCTGATCAATCTTCTTCCTGGAACTTCTCCACCTTGTAGAAGAGTTTATCCATTATCTCTGCCCCAAACTCAGGCTATGGCCGAGTATGTTAAGGAAAACCTCCAGGGGGGATTCATCCAAAAGCTACCTCTCCGGCAGCAGCCGGTTTCTTCTTCGTGGCCAAGAAAAACGACCATGCATAGATTATCGTGGGCTGAACAAGATGACGGTCAAGAACAAGTACCCTCTGATTTCTGAACTGTTTGACCGTATCCGAGGTGCCCAGATATTATCCAAGTTGGATCTGCGTGGTACGTATAACCTGATCCGAATTCGTGAAGGTGACGAGTGGAAGATGACGTCCAATACCTGTGATGGCCACTATGTGTACCTGGTCATGCCATTCGGCCTATGCAATGCTCCTGCAGTTTTTCAAGAATTTGTGAACGATATCTTCCGGGACCTGTTGTACAACTGTGTAGTGGTGTATCTCGATGATATTCTCATCTATTCCCCTGACTTGACCACTCACCCGAAGCAAGTTCACCTGGTTTTGCAGTGATTTAGGGAGAATGGTCTGTACGCTAAGCTCGAAAAATTTGTTTTTGAGCAGTCCACCTTATCCTTCCTGGGATACATTGTTTCCTGCTCTGGTCTGCAAATGGACACCGACAAAGTTTCAGCCGTCCTGAATTGGCCTCGTCCTCAAGGTCTCCGTGCCATTCAAAGGTTCCTGGGGTTTGCCAACTTCTATAGACAGTTCATCCCAAACTTCTCTTCCCTCACAGCTCCAATTTCTGCTCTGATGAAGAAAGGTGTGGATGCAAAGAAGTGGACCCCTGAAGCTGAGTCTGCTTTCCTGCATCTCAAAGACGCATTTTTGTTTTTGCCGCTTCTCTTGTTCTCCGTCATCCGGCTACCTCCAAACAGTTCTTCCTTGCAGTGGATGCTTCTTCTATTGGAGCAGGTGCCGTCCTACAACAGAAGAACTCCAAATGGAGATTTGTCCTGTGTGGTTTCTTCTCCAAGCTCTTCTCTTCTGCGGAAAAAAAACTATTCCATCGGCGATAGAGAGCTGCTGGCTATCAAGATGGCCTTGGAAGAATGAAGATACCTTCTGGAAGGGGCTCTGCATCCTGTGGTGATATACATTGACCACAAGAATCTGACATATCTACAGTCTGCACAGCGTCTAAATCCATGTCAGGCTCGATGGGCACTTTTCTTTGCCAGATTCACTTTTCTTATGCATTTCAGACCAACTGATAAAAATACAAAGGCTGATGCACTTTGCCGTTCTTTCGACGCAGCGGATTAGATTGAAGAACCTCAACATATTATAGAACCGCCTCGTCTGGTTTCTGTGGCACCAGTCCATGTGAGAGATATTTCTCCGTGGAAGATAAATATCATTCCGCAGGACAAGAGGAGGAAAATTCTTTCTTGGGGACATTGCTCCAAGTATGCCGGTCACCCTGGGGTGCATAAGACCCTTAATTTGCTGTCTCATCACTATTGGTGGCCGACCCTACCCAAAGATGTCTGGGAGTTTGTGTGTACCTGTACTTCCTGTGCCCGCAACAAGGCTTCCCGAACCAAACCCACGGGCTGCTACTACCGTTACCCATTCATGAAGTCCCCTGGCAGCACATCGCTATGGACTTTATCACAGATCTCCTGTCCACTGCTGGCTGTTCCGTAATCTGGGTAGTGGTAGACAGATTTTCCAAGATGGCACATATTATTCTGCTTCCTGGATTGCCTTCTGCTAATCGATTGGCCTGTCTGTTTATAGAACACATCTTCCACCTTCATGGTCTACCTCTGCACATTGAGTCTGCTCACAGGGTACAATTCACTTACAAATTCTGGCGAGAGCTCTGTAGGCTCCTTGAGGTTAAGTTGGATTTCTCTTCTAGTTACCACCCTCTAATAGGCAAGTTGAACGAATTAACCAGATCTTGGAGAACTACATAAGTCCCTTTGTCTCTGCTCAGCATGATGACTGGCTTTGTCTCCTGCCTTGGGCGGAATTCTCTTACAACAGCCATTCTGGAGAATCTACTGGCTCTTCTCCCTTCTATATAGTGTATGGACTTCATCCCTGTGCTCCTTTACCCCTGTTTGCATCTTCTGAGGTACCAGCTGCTAATTCTTTGTTCAAACACTTCCTCATCATCTAGAGACAGACTAAGGACTCTATCTCTCAGGCAGTTACCCGTATGAAGAAGAATGCAGATACCAGACGTAGACCACCTCCTCAATTCTCTCCTGGTGACAAAGTCTGGCTTTCCCCCCGGAACATCCGAATGAAGGTACCCTGTTACAAAATTGCTCATGGTTTCTGGGCCCGATTGAGATCCTAGGGCGCATCAACCCTGTTTCCTACATACTCTGGTTGCCTCCTACCCTCAGGATTCCAAACTCCTTCCATGTATCTCTCTTGAAACCATTGGTCCTCAACTCCTTTTCCAGAACCCCCTCCACCACTACTTCTGTTTCTTCTGGCGAAGAATCTGAATTTGAAGTACAGAACATCCTCGATTTCAAGGTACTTCCTTGTAGAATGGAAGAATTATGGTCTTGAGGAACGTTCCTGGGAGCCAGAGGAAAATGTCCATGCTCAGAATCTTCTCAAAAGATTTTTTCAGCACATCAGGACCAAGAAGAAGGGGCGTGAGAGGGGGGGATACTGTAACAATGGCAGCTGGCAGCCGCCAGCATGCAGCGCATCCTGCTATGTACCTCAGTTGAACTGCACACAAGGCTCATCTTCTCTGCTGCAGGCTCCGGACCCGCTTTCCTGCACTGTCGTGGGCGGCGACAGCTTCAGTTGCACCTTGAAGGAGCCGCACACGTCCTGTTTCTTTAAGGGTTCGTGTACGCCCCTGATTCCGCCTTCTCTCCAATCCTGGTCAGGCACCACCTTTATAAGGTTGCTTCAACCTTCCTGTGATACCTGAGCAATATTGTAGTTTTCTACAGCGTGTCGTGCATTTTCATAAATGTACAATCTTATCTGAAGATAGTATAGTCTAAATATCAATGCCCATTGCCTTTAAGTGTAATCACAGATTGAACCAGAGTCTGATATTTCTCTATAGGATTGAAACAGGCCGAGATGAGGTTATGCTAAGTTCAGTTTGGGTAACATGTTTGTAGGGACATAGAGTGTATTGTCTTTTTAAATTATTGTGAGCAGATGTAGTATATCTGTTAATACTATAATGGGTCCTACAGACATGTATCTGTGAGAGACAACCATTTGAATAGCAATGTATTATTTTACCTCATTACAAAATCATTAGGCAAGTCTACTTGGATTTCATGAGGAGAGCTGAATATTATTAGCCAGCCATGTGGGCAAGTTAATGAATCCGGATGTTAAGTAAAAGGAACCATTGTCCATTGTCCCTAAAAAGACAGTAGGAGATGGTGACTCCAACATGTCTAGATTAGGGGTAATTAAAATGTCAGGAAGAAACCCTTAATACTGATGTATATTCAATAGGTCAATGAGGTCATCTGAATATATTATTAGGTATTTAGAGTTAATGTTGAAATTGTCATGTGGTACAACAGTGCCATCTAGAGGTAAATTAATAATAGTATGTAATTTTCACCAATATTCCAAGGGTTAAAATGACATCATTGGTATCTGCATACGAATACACCCACCTTGTCTGATTGGAGATCCCTAATCTGGAAGGGGATGAGTTTTTAGATAACATGGGGTATAAAGTATGCATGTAAAAACATTAGAGAAGCAAGCTATCTATAAATCTACACTCTTCAACTGAAACAACTGCAACTAACAATTTACTTCAACAACAAAAAGAAACTTGGATTAATTTTTGTCTACTGGAAGAGTTTTAAGAACTAATCACACCCGAAACCTGTCCATCCTTGACTTGGTAACGTATGATATATTTTTGCTTGTGATATTATTAAGATATTCCTCTCAGCATATAGTCAAGAGTTCCCATATTGTGGGAACGTATAGTGTTAATCACCTCCCTAATGCTAGTTGTCCTCTTAGCAAAGATGCATATTGCTAATGGGAGATTAGACATTGTCTGAGTAGATGAACACTCTGGGAAATTATATTTCCATAGTCTGGTTGCTGAGTGGGATATAATATCATATTAATATCATTTATATTTTTGATTGTCATAGGCTGAGACAGAGTTAAGGGACAACATTTATTGTTCTTGTATAAATCTGTATTTTGTCATGTTATAACCTGTTGGTAAACAGAAAATCCTGCGCTTCTCTTGATGTATTAATTATTGGTCTGTTTGATAAAAGATATAGCATTTATTTCTTATCATATGTTATTTTTAATAATTCTGTGATGATGAGAAAGTGATAGTGGATTACACCACCATCTAGTGGTGGTTTGTTGGTACTGCGTTAATTTGTCTATCCATTGATCCTATGTCAGTTTTATATTGGATTTTTACTCATTTATAAATAAATTATTACATATATTTTGCATAATTGGTTGCCCCTTTGTTTTCATTAATTGCATAAATTAAATTTAGAGTCTCAAGATAAAAGAAAGGCGTTTTATGTCCTCCTAGTGGATTTCCTGACTGATTTCCATATTTTATTATTTTATTAAAAAAAAAAATTTAATATAAAATATTTATATTTTATATAAAAGATATATTTGACATATATGGAGGCACTGCTGAGATCTTGAGATATTTCTATAAATTATTTATGCAAATAGTGAAAAATTCTACACTTCTTCTTAGCTTGTCATTGTTATCTGTATTGATTATTTTGATTATTAATCAGAATCATGAGTATAACAGGCAGCGACCTAGGTATTAGTCAGGCTATAGCAGATAGTCCATCTGACCCAAGAAAGATAATCTCTAAGGTTATCAAATATGTTTATTCCCGTTTGAAGTTAGATAAAAATATAGATGAATGGACTAATGAGCTGCAGGCAAGAGCCTATGAAGAACGTGGGGATATATGGAAGTTAGGTGGCATGGTTGATAGATACCTGACATATATGGATTTGGCAAATGACAATACCAAGAGGGACCAACACCTCTTATCTGCATTGCCACCTGTTTTGTATGCATTGTTTGAGGTCAGTACTCTTTCTAAAGATAGGTATGAGTCTATAATGGGTACAAAAATATATGTATCCAAGATGGAATTGGAACTAAAATCCGCAGAAGCGATGATCAAAGAATTAGAGTACAACCTGAGTCACAGCCATGATGCATACCAAAAGGCAAAAAATGATTTAGAGGATTTATATCTTCAGTTTTCCAAAATTAAACAGACAGGTGGATCAGCCCATAATATAGTCAATGCTGAAAGGGATCCACCTAACACTGTGGGATCTCCTGACCCTCCATGTCTTACTCCCCAACATCCAGACATGTCATCACATGCTCCTAAAGCAGACCCCATCCAAGACACTCAGAAACCTGAAAGTGTTGGTGTGATAACACAGGAGGCATTAACCCAATTGAGTCGGGCGTTGCAAACTGTAACCACCTTACTAGATGCCAATAACATGGAAGCCCCTAGAAGTGTCTCTCCTCATATTCCCCTGGATAGACATGTTGGGGTCTGTGCAATATGTGTCTCATGAGAGTGGGGAAAGCGCATGCGAGTCTGATAGTGATGTGGGAAAGCGTGTATCTTACTCCCTGCCACGCAGGCAGGTGTTTGCCCACAAAGAGGATCAGGGTCCCAGGCGACCATCATATGCTGAGGTGGTCTCTAGGAAGAAAAATTACCAGTATTCAGAAAAGGATCAAAGTTCATCCAGCATAATTAAGTTTTTAAATACCACCGTGTCCAAGTTCTCTAAGAAAGGTTCTTCTCAGATAGCGAATCACCTAGAACTGTATGAATCCACTATGGATTCTTTAAAATTATACTCTGATGCTGACAGGATCAGATTCCTTCCATGGGCATTTGATGATAAGTATCGTCATTACTTTACATCTTTTAGGGAGAGAGGAATTCAAGATTGGCCAAGTGTTTTGCATGAAGTTAAATTGGAATTCGGACCTTACCGAACAATTACTGCTGCAAAACGGGACATATATAAGCTTACATGTAGGTCCAATCAAAGTCCCTGTGAATTCCTCTCTATCCTTAAAAATGCCTATGGGTTAGCATATAGGTCCCCAAACTGGGAATCTGAAGAGTTTAAGCAGTTGTTCTATGATGCTATGCCAACCCAGATCAAACTTAGCCTAGCCAGAGATCTGGATATTGAAGCTCCCTTAGATAGGTTGGTGACGGCTGCCACCACGCTGTATAATATTAGTGAATGCCATGAAACAGGTGAGAGAAGATTTAAAAAGTCCCCAGAACAAAATATAGCTGAAGCTAAGGTAAACCCTAGCTTGGGATTTGAAACACAGCCACGTAAGTACCCTGTAAGTATCCTGTCCAACAAACTCAGCGACAACAGGTAAGACCTAAGCAAACCAAGCCCCAAAATCCCAAATGGGTCAGAGGGGGATAATTCTGGTGCTGGAAGGTCTAACTACCATCCATATTACAATCCCCAGGGATATACAGTCATGTGAAAAAATTAGGACACCCTTTGAAAGCATGTGGTTTTTTGTAACATTTTTAATAAAAGGTTATTTCATCTCCGTTTCAACAATACAGAGAGATTAAAGTAATCCAACTAAACAAAGAAAACTGAAGAAAAGTCTTTTCAAGATCTTCTGTAAATGTCATTCTACAAAAATGCCTATTCTAACTGAGGAAAAAGATAGGACACCCTCACATGTATTCCCTCTTAAATTGGCTCAGATCTCACACAGGTATATCACACCAGGTGCACATAATTAGTAGATCGTTACTCTGCATGTTGAATGAGGCTTGCCCTATTTAAACCTCAGACATTTAGTTTGGTGTGCTCCTGACTGTTGAAGTGAGAGTGAGCACCATGGTGAGAGCAAAAGAGCTGTCAGAGGACTTCAGAAAAAAGATTGTAGCAGCCTATGAGTCTGGGAAGGGATTTAAAAAGATCTCAAAAGATTTTGAAATCAGCCATTCCACTGTCCGGAAGATAGTCTACAAGTGGAGGGCTTTCAAAACAACTGCCAACATGCCCAGGACTGGTCGCCCCAGCAAGTTCACCCCAAGAGCAGACCGCAAGATGCTAAAAGAGGTCTCCAAAAACCCTAAAGTGTCATCTCGAGAACTACAGCAGGCTCTGGCTACTGTTGATGTAGAAGTACATGCCTCTACAATCAGAAAGAGACTGTACAAGTTTAACTTGCATGGGAGGTGTGCAAGGAGGAAACCTTTGCTTTCCAAGAGAAACATCGAGGCCAGACTGACATTTGCCAGAGATAAAGTTGACAAAGACCAGGACTTCTGGAATAATGTTCTTTGGACAGATGAGTCCAAAATTGAATTATTTGGACACAACAGCAGAGGACATGTTTGGCGTAAACCAAACACAGCATTCCAAGAAAAGAACCTCATACCAACTGTGAAGCATGGAGGTGGAAGTGTCATGGTTTGGGGCTGCTTTGCTGCAGCAGGACCTGGTCAGCTCACCATCATAGAATCCACGATGAATTCTACTGTGTATCAGAAGGTGCTTGAAGAACATGTGAGACCATCAGTTAGAAAATTAAAGCTGAAGCGGAACTGGACCATGCAACATGACAATGACCCAAAACATACTAGTAAATCAACCAAAGATTGGCTGAAAAAGAAGAAATGGAGAGTCCTGGAATGGCCAAGTCAAAGTCCAGATTTGAATCCCATTGAGATGCTGTGGGGTGACTTGAAAAGGGCTGTACGTGCAAGAAACCCCTCAAACATCTCACAGCTGAAAAAGTTCTGCATTGAGGAGTGGGGTAAAATTTCCTCAGACCGATGTCGAAGACTGGTAGATGGCTACAAGAACCGTCTCACTGCAGTTATTTCAGCCAAAGGAGGTAACACTCGCTATTAGGGGCAAGGGTGTCCTATCTTTTTCCTCAGTTAGAATAGGCATTTTTGTAGAATGACATTTACAGAAGATCTTGAAAAGACTTTTCTTCAGTTTTCTTTGTTTAGTCGGATTACTTTAATCTCTCTGTATTGTTGAAACGGAGATGAAATAACCTTTTATTAAAAATGTTACAAAAAACCACATGCTTTCAAAGGGTGTCCTAATTTTTTCACATGACTGTAGGTCCTATTACTATAGAGATTCCCAGGGTTACAGACGCTGGAATAACAGGCCCAGACAACAGAGGGAAGATAGGCAGGAACCCTCAAGTTCACCTAGGAGTAGGCCACCCACCAATAATCAGGGCGCCTCACAAAACCAAAATATGCGCAAACCAAACAGGGTTGATCAGCAGGCAGAACAAGTGGCCCAGTTGAATGACATTGTGAGAAAGTTGTCCCAGGTATCTCCAGGAAAACAGCCTGAACCTTTTTTAGGGGCAACTCCAGGTCCCAGCTCAACATCATAAAGCAAATTGGGCCGGGTCAGGACCCAGGCCACTGCAAGGCCATTAAGATGGATGTGAAAGAATCTGATGTGATTACTAATACCATTTCTCCTTGCAGTGCCCCTGACCCTGAGATTGGGGCCAGGGAGGAGGTGTCTAATATTTTATTTGTCTTACAGTCTAATCGTGTTGATCCCTGCGACCATGCGTCTATTCCAGAGTGTGATCCCATCATTCCAGCCTCTAGTCATGAATCAGCTGTAAACTGTGATATAATCCAGTTTTCCCCAAGGGTGGGGGCTAACGCTGCTCCTCCATCTTCTCCTGTGAGACACAGGAATGCAGAAGTGACGAAGCTGCAGAGAGGTCAAACCCTCCAGAGGAATCATATGAGCAAACATTCTAATTTCTTGTGTGATTTATTCCAGGTTGACGGCCGATATTTTGTGGAATCATATCTCCAAAATGAACTTATCGGACCAATCAAAAGCTTACTCGACACCGGATCACAAGCCACCATCTTATCTTATAGTTATTTCAAACAGGTTCTGAATTTGACGGCAAAGAAGCCGAGATTAAGATCATTTGATGGCTCTTTGATAAGTGTAGGTGGAGATGCTTTACAGGTAAAAGGTACATCATGGTTGACATTTAGAATTGGCAAAAAGACCATTAGACACCCCACATTGATTGTGGATCTTCCATATGATCGGCTGATCATAGGAATTGACCTTATGAAAAGGTTGAGTACCATAATAGACTTCATTAATGAAGCAGTCTGGACTCAGGTGAAGACACCCATTGCCTATGAATTCTCTTGCAATGCACAAAAACAACGCAGTTGTCACATGATTGAAGAGAGACCTAACTCGATTGAAGTTCATTTCAGGAACAATCAAACGCCGGATGTCACGATCCTAAACAATGGTAAGCCCGAGGAAGCTGTCAACGGTGCCGCTCACATCATTACCATGCAGAGGGACAGAATCGAAAAGGTAACCTTGGATGATGATGTATTAACTATTTCCCTTGAAGGAGGACATCACAAAGTCGCGGACCTGACCAAACATACTCAATCCATGGTACGGATTGAAAGGGTCAATGACAATTTATTGATTCCCATACAGGTTAACAATATAGCCCGGGTGAAATATGCCAAATTGGATCTGAAATCCGAAGCCAGCTACATGAGCTTTGGACTCTTAAAATAGGTCCCCGATCCTAAAATGATTAAAAGTTTATCTCCGCAGGAACAATGGGTTCATGATCTGGATGAAAATTCCCAGAGTCATAATGTGGTTGCAAAATGTCTTTTGTCTATCTCCCTAGGAAGTAAGACCACGGAACACGTTTTCATTGTGATAAATGAACCACGGTACCAAATGTATATAGGTAACGACCTTCTACACCGATTTGCTGCACAGATTGATCTGGTAAATAAAACCTTATGGTCCAGATTACCAGGAAACCCAGAGGGATTCCAGAATGTAGAGCAGGCTTTGAGAGGGGGACAACAGATGCCCTATGCCGTAAGTATTGAGGTTGCTGAAGAGGTTGAAATCCCTGAAGGATGCAAACCGTTTCTCCTCCCCATTCAAGTGAAGAAGAGACAGAAGCTAAAGAATGCAGATGCCTTGATCTGTTTATCCAACCGGATGCAACAACTCGGCCTAAAGCTAAAGCCTACTCCCATGATAAACGTCATTCAGGTTCCATTACAGATGGTAGTCTATAATATGATTCCCCATAGCGTATCTTTGCAAAAGGACACCGTAATTGGTTTAGCTATTGATTCAGAATACTACACTTTTGGATTCCAAAATGATGTTATTGGACTTGATGAATACCTGACGGAAGAACAGGTAGTAGAACAATATTTTTCCTCAACCCCTGAGGGGTTATTCAATATACACTCTGTTTATCCTTTCAGCTCTGAAGAAGGTACATGCCACGTCGAAGAAACATCATTGGTTTTGAACCATGAGATCGATGAGAAGGAGTACGAATCCTGCCAACAAGGAAAGGATAAGGTACGCTACACCCAAAATGACTTAACCAGTGAGCTTGAAGAAGCTTACGAGTTAAGTCAGCCTGAAAACCTTTCAGAATTTCAGGAGCGGGTGGAAGAACAAGTCTCTATAGCTGATGCATGCTCCGATGAGTCAGAGGGTCAACAACTAAAGGAGCTATTCACAGAGTTCCAGGACATGTTCGCCAAGGATTCTTATGACTGTGGAGAAACAGACATACATGTTGCAAGGATCCAGACAGATCCAGATGCACCCCCTGTCTTTGTCAAACAATACCGACTTCCGCTGGCGGCTTACGAGTCACTATCGGAAATCGTTAAAAACCTGGAGAGGAGGGGCATTATCCGTCCAATACACAGCTCGTTCAATCATCCGATACTTGGAGTCCTCAAACCCAATGGTCAATTTCGTCTCTGCTCGGACCAAAGACAATTAAACAAACGTGTTTACATGTCCGGATGGCCCGTGCCGTATATTGACCAATGTTTGGCACAAATTCAAGGATCAAAAATTTTCACTGCCCTTGACTGTGCACCCTTGTATTGGACTATTAAAATTGATGAGAGGGATCAGTACAAATTGGCCTTCACATTTGGAAAGCAACAATATGCATGGACCCGACTGCCCTTCGGGTACATAAATGCGGGCCATGAATTTGCTGTGTTCATGCATAAGGCAATGCCTGATGCCACTGAACAGGGTACCTTATCCTATGTGGATGACATCCTAATCAAAAGCACAACTTTTGAGGAGCACATTGTAGAACTGAGGCATGTACTAACCCAGCTGAGGAAAGCTGGTGTGAAACTTTCTTTTCAGAAGGCTCAATGGTGTCGTGCCAAGGTTAATTTCCTAGGTCACGAAATCACTGCTGATGGAATCAACCCACAGAAGAAGAAGGTGGAAGCAGTGATCAACACCAAGTCACCTACAAATCTCAAGGAGTTGAGATCATTCTTGGGCATGATGAACTATTCACGTAAGTTTATAGATAATTATGCCGAAATTACAAAACCTCTTTTGCAGTTACTAAAGAAAGGAGTAAAATGGGAATGGAATGAGCGTCATGAGCAAGCTGTGATTGAACTCAAGGCCAAACTTATCCAGGCTCCATGCCTTACCTATCCAGAAGGGGGGAAACCTTTTTGTTCGTGGAAACAGGTTTCACTGACAAAAGCATGAGTGCAGTCCTTTTCCAAAAACAGGAAAACCGAAACAGAATCATTGCCTATGCCAGCAAGTCCTTGTCACCAGTAGAAGTAAAATTCAATAGCTGTGAGAAAGCCTTACTATCAACTGTGTGGGCTTTACAATATTTCAGAAGTTTTATCCAAGGTGAAAGAATTATTGTGGGGACTGCACACCAACCGCTGCAATACTTGCAGAGTGATCGGATAAGGGATGGAAACCTGTCAAATAGCAGGATAACCGCCTGGACGATGTTCTTAATGGGATGGCCGTTGGAGATCAGGTATAAACAAAATAATAAAAACCCAGTTGCTCAAGGATTAGCTGAACTCCATGATTGTACCAATGCGGAACATCAAGGTGAGTCACAGGAGAATGACTTCCTGGAGGAACAATCATCGTCCCCATATAAATCTTATGAAGAGGAGTACTGCAAATCATTACCATGTGTATATGTAGACGGCTGTTCCTTCCATACCGATGTAGGATCCGAACGCACGCTGGTTGCAGGTGTCGGAATCGTGTGGAATAATATGTTCCCAGAGATATCCGTTGGATACAAAATTGGTTCCAAAAGCAGCCAGGTTGCAGAGCTTACTGCTGTGTACAAAGCCGTACAAATGGCTATCGAATATGATGTTAAGGAGTTTGTAATCATCACAGATTCTGATTATATTCGTAATAGCTTTGTGGAATATTTCCCCAGATGGAAAAGATCCAACATGATGAGAAGCAACAACAAGCCAGTCATGCATGGTAAGATGTTTTGTAATATTGACGAAATGGTTACCACCCACGGTCTTACAATTTACTGGAAAAAGGTAAAGGTTAATTCAAAGTATCCAGGTATGGATAAAGAAGGGAATGACCTAGCAGATTCCCTCGCCAAACAAGCAGCCATTGACGGAGAAGTCTTTGACGTTGATGACCTCATGGGAACTATCCAAGTGGATGCAATGACAAGGAGTCAGGCCCAAAAGGGAACTGAAGCTAATGTGTTGCAATGGAGCCAAGATTCCCCTAGTGAGGATCTCATTGCGAGCCAGAAGGGGGATCCAGTTATTGGTATCTTTTATAACCACGTTCAGGATCCACAGAATTGTCCCATAAATATGGAAGACTGTGATGGTAAGGAGGAATTACGGATTTTGATGAAGGGTAAGTCCCAATTCTCATTACAGGATGGATTGCTGATAAGGACCTCAAAGAACGGTATCACGCAATGGGTAGTACCCGCAGCGTATCGAGGTCTGATGCTACAACATGCCCATGATGCCCCAACAGATGGACATCGAGGTGAGAAACTAACATACGAGTTATTACGGGACTACGCTTACTGGCCGCATATGTTACAAGATGTGCGAACATATTGTCAAGGATGTCTAATATGCCCTCAATTCCAGCCACAAGGACCCACTCATCGGGCGCCACTGATGAAAAGGGGGATGTCCATGTCATGGTCAGACATCCAAATTGATTTCATTGGACCAGTAACCACATCATCAAAAGGCAACAGATACATGTTAACCGTAACTTGTTTGTTCACAAAATGGGTAGAATGTTTGCCGTGCAAAACATGCAGTTCAAGCGTATGTGCATCTCTGCTCATTAACCACATATTCTCCAGGTTTGGTCTTCCCCAACGCATCGAGTCCGATCGTGGAAGTCATTTTACTAGTGAAGTGATGACAAAGATGTGGGAAATACTGGGGGTAAAAAGGAAACTGCATATAGCTTATCGGCCAGCCTCTAGTGGTGGAGTGGAGCGCTACAACCAATCCATTGTGAACGTTCTCAAAAGATGTGTCAATGAATCTGGTAAGGACTAGGATGTCAAGTTGCCTTTGGTTCTTATGGCCATCAGGGCCACCCCAAGTGCAGCAACCAAACTTTCTCCCTTTGAGATGATCACAGGAAGGAAGATGGTGTTACCCCAGCATTTATTATACAGGACAACAGATCATAATTTGATAAATGCTACAACATCGCATCAATATGTGGAAAATTTACGCAAGCACCTTCAGCATGCTTTTGCGTTTGCCCAGAAGAATATAGAGAAAGCCGCAGTGAGTGCTAAAACATACTACGATCTGAAAACTACTCAGGAGTATCAAATTTCCGATCAGGTTTATCTCTATAACTTCGCTCGGGATCAAGTGAAGGAGAGAAAATTCTTACCTTCATGGAAAGGACCTTATGTCATTATTGAAAAGTTGTCACCAGTGGTATACAAGATAAAAATCCCTAAGGGGGATGAATTTGTGGAAAAATGGGTGCAGATTAATCAATTACGTGTTTGTCATCCTAGCTCACGACTTCGAGAGATAGAAGGAGTCTGAGGAGGAGAGGTGAAGAGATTTTACAGTTCCAGCTAAAGACGAAAATTAGGATTGGTATTGTATGAATAAACGTGTATACTAACCCATCCTCACATGTGTTTCCTCTATAACTAAACATCTCTTAACTAACCTCTAAAACAAGGAACTTACCCTGTTCAAGAAAAGAACCTATGCCAATCAAAAATATATGATGGCATTAACTCTTTTCTTACAGGATAAAAAGTGAAATATTATATGTATTCATATTTGTCATACAATATTTTAGGCGCAAGATGCCAACTAAGATGATTGCCATCATCTATGTCATCCTAATCTTGGGGAAAGAATTCCACGAACCGATTGTTGTGCCAGGTCCTTCATCCGGAATCATGCTGCAGGACACCGCAGGATTCATTCTGACGAACAAGAGGATTTTGTCCCAGAAGATTTACATCAGCCTGGATCCACGCGTCTTCATCGAAAAACAATTCAACGTGTCTGAGATCCTGTCGCCGGAGATACAAACCTGGTACCACACGCACATCGGATATTCCCAAGAACGGATTACGCAGATCCTGGAACAAGCGAGAAAGACCTTGACCAGAGAACAGTTTTCTACGAGTCAAAGACCGAGGCAGTTTATTTCTGCCATTGTTGCCGCTATAATCTTTAGCGTAGTGGGCGCTGTCATTGCCACAGGTGTAACAGTTGCCAATTCCATCTCCATTAAAACATTGGAACTGGAGATCGGTTCACTGAAAAGTAACATAGTTAATAAGTATACATGCGGAGATAGAGAATCAAAACAAACATTCATCGAACTTATATCCTGTTTTGCAGGATCTATGGAATGGTTGAATTTGCTGACCATCCAAAACAGTGCGTTGGATAAGATTATTCAAAAAGACTTTAGGTAAACTATGGCTAAAACACCATAGACAAAGTCTGCGCGCCCTGACCCATGAAGAAGACATATGAAAAGGTTTTAACATTCCAAATATATTCTCACTTTATGGAATTGTAATGACCGGTGTCACGCACAGGGAGGAAAACAGGGAAAGCCCTGCCTAAGGGAGAGGGAAAGGTGGTGACCCCTAACTCACCTTGCGGCTGGCACCTGACTGCCCTGACGTCCCTAGACAGGTTCCTCACCCGTGCGGCGATCACGTGCCTAAACCCTGGCTTTCCCTGAAATGAGCCCTAGATAGTGAACGGGCCGGTGGGATCGCTAGTCCTCACCACTGCACTAAGAGGGAAACACCAGGGAGAGGACAGACAAACACAGACAAACACAAACACCCAGGTGGACGACAACAACTGTCCACAAAGGTCCAACAGGGATCCGGAGGGTAGCGTTCTGAATCAACAGTCAGAGAACGCAGCAACACAGCTCCAGTGGGTCAGGATAGATGTCCAGGCAGGAAGCTCTATCTCTGGCAACCAGAGAAGTGTGAGAGAGGAATATAAGGAGGTTTGGGAGTGCTGGACAAGGAACAGCTGAGGAGAAGGAGCTACGGATCCCTGAGTGAGCCAAAAGGGTTTGCAAAGCAAACCCAGAAAGCTACCATAAGGAAAACAGCCCTATCTTAAATAGAGCGTGCAGCCAACCGCTGCGACTTCCTGACCCCGGGTATAACGGAGTCAGGCGTGGTTCTCGATACCCTCGTGACAGGAATATTTTGGAATGAAGGGGGATTTGTCGTGCATTTTCATAAATGTACAATCTTATCTGAAGATATTATAGTCTAAATATCAATGCCCATTGCCTTTAAGTGTAATCACAGATTGAACCAGAGTCTGATATTTCTCTATAGGATTGAAATAGGCCGAGATGAGGTTATGCTAAGTTCAGTTTGGGTAACATGTTTGTAGGGACATAGAGTGTATTGTCTTTTAAAATTATTGTGAGCAGATGTAGTATATCTGTTAATACTATAATGGGTCCTACAGACATGTATCTGTGAGAGACAACCATTTGAATAGCAATGTATTATTTTACCTCATTACAAAATCATTAGGCAAGTCTACTTTGGGTGTGTGAATGTCCCATTCATGTCTTCATAATTATATTCTATATATTCCTGTGTGGTGTATTTAAGTTTGCAACATATCTTAACCAATGACTTATATAATATGATAATATGTCATCTATGTATAACAGTGTGTCAATGTGTATGTGTATGTATATATATATATATATATATATATACAGAGGGAAAAATATATACACACACATTATTTAGAATATATATTTTATGCCGTGTATGTCCCACTGACCATATAGACTTTTAAGGTTTAGAAAGGTATTGAAGCTATCGTCTTACTAATTGGATTTCATGAGGAGAGCTGAATATTATTAGCCAGCCATGTGGGCAAGTTAATGAATCCGGATGTTAAGTAAAAGGAACCATTGTTCATTGTCCCTAAAAAGACAGTAGGAGATGGTGACTCCAACATGTCTAGATTAGGGGTAATTAAAATGTCAGGAAGAAACCCTTAATACTAATGTATATTCAATAGGTCAATGAGGTCATCTGAATATATCATTAGGTATTTAGAGTTAATGTTGAAATTGTCATGTGGTACAACAGTGCCATCTAGAGGTAAATTAATAATAGTATGTAATTTTCACCAATATTCCAAGGGTTAAAATTACATCATTGGTATCTGCATACGAATACACCCACCTTGTCTGATTGGAGATCCCTAATCTGGAAGGGGATGAGTTTTTAGATAACATGGGGTATAAAGTATGCATGTAAAAACATTAGAGAAGCAAGCTATCTATAAATCTACACTCTTCAACTGAAACAACTGCAACTAACAATTTACTTCAACAACAAAAAGAAACTTGGATTAATTTTTGTCTACTGGAAGAGTTTTAAGAACTAATCACACCCGAAACCTGTCCATCCTTGACTTGGTAATGTATGTTATATTTTTGCTTGTGATATTATTAAGATATTCCTCTCAGCATATAGTCAAGAGTTCCCATATTGTGGGAACGTATAGTGTTAATCACCTCCCTAATGCTAGTTGTCCTCTTAGCAAAGATGCATATTGCTAATGGGAGATTAGACATTGTCTGAGTAGATGAACACTCTGGGAAATTATATTTCCATAGTCTGGTTGCTGAGTAGGATATAATATCATATTAATATCATTTATATTTTTGATTGTCGTAGGCTGAGACAGAGTTAAGGGACAACATTTATTGTTCTTGTATAAATCTGTATTTTGTCATGTTATAACCTGTTGGTAAACAGAAAGTCCTGCGCTTCTCTTGATGTATTAATTATTGGTCTGTTTGATAAAAGATATAGCATTTATTTCTTATCATATGTTATTTTTAATAATTCTGTGATGATGAGAAAGTGATAGTGGATTACACCACCATCTAGTGGTGGCTTGTTGGTACTGCGTTAATTTGTCTATCCATTGATCTTATGTCAGTTTTATTTTGGATTTTTACTCATTTATAAATAAATTATTACATATATTTTGCATAATTGGTTGCCCCTTTGTTTTCATTAATTGCATAAATTAAATTTAGAGTCTCAAGATAAAAGAAAGGCGTTTTATGTCCGCCTAGTGGATTTCCTGACTGATTTCCATATTTTATTATTTTATTAACATTTTTTTTAAAATATAAAATATTTATATTTTATATAAAAGATATATTTGACAAGCGAAGGATACAGGCTATTCTGCTTCCGACCTTAGCCTGTATCCTGACCTCGTCTCTGCCTGACCCTCCTGTACCTCGCTGCTCTCAAGTGTATGTTTTGGATAGTCGACCACGCCTCTGTCTGTTGTTCAGCTTGATACACCTGCTGCACCTGAGCTATTCAGCTCTGCTGTTCTAACAGCTACAGCATTGCTAAATCACTAACTCAGCCCTGCTTCATCTGACTCTGCTGCTGCGCTCCTTCCATCCAGTGACAGCTCGCTCCACCTGCCTGTATCCTCAGTGCTTACACTGGGACGTTCTGGCCTGCTGGGCCAGCTGCCACTTAACCGGGACCACTCTTGCGGTAGCAACCAGGTGTCTTCCCTGCAGCTAAGACCAGCTTCCGCATCTTGAAGCGGGATAAAGAGTGAAAACCAGGGGAACACTTAAATTCCGCTCCCAAGTTTGGCCCATAGACAAACCGGCAAGTGGCACAGTGGGTCCACACCCATTGGAGCATTGGAAGGTACACCATATAACAATTATACTGTTGGCCAGTTAGATTATAGGCCCCAAAAAATTATGCATTCAACGTACAGAAAAGATCAAGTGATTATGTGCCTGGAGGTACATTAAGCGGTCACCGTATAACAATTTTGCTGTTGGCCAGTTAGATTACAGGCCCCAAACCGGACAGAAAAGATCAAGTGATTATGTGGCTGGAGGTATATTAGACGTCATTGGATTAAAATTTTACTGCAGGCCAGTGGAGTACAGGCCCCAAAAATTAGGCATTCACTGGACAGAAAAGATCAAGTGATTATGTGGCTGGAGGTATATTAGACGGTCATTAAATATCAATTTTACTGCAAACCAGTGGAGTACAGGCCCCAAACATTAGGCATTCACTGTGCAGAAAAGAACAAGTGATTATGTGGCTGGAGGTACATTAAGCGGTCACCGTATAACAATTTTACTGTTGGCCAGTTAGATTACAGGCCCCAAACATTGGGCATTAACCGGACAAAAAAGATCAAGTGATTATGTGGCTGGAGGTATATTAGACGTCATTGGATTAAAATTTTACTGCAGGCCAGTGGAGTACAGGCCCCAAAAATTAGGCATTCACTGGACAGAAAAGATCAAGTGATTATGTGGCTGGAGGTATATTAGACGATCATTAAATATCAATTTTACTGCAAACCAGTGGAGTACAGGCCCCAAACATTAGGCATTCACTGTACAGAAAAGAACAAGTGATTATGTGGCTGGAGGTACATTAGGTGGTCACTGTATAACAATTTTACTGTTGGCCAGTTAGATCACAGGCCCCAAAAATTATGCATTCACCGTACAGAAAAGATCAAGTGATTATGTGGCTGGAGGTACATTAGGCGGTCACCGTATAACAATTTTACTGTTGGCCAGTTAGATTACAGGCCCCAAACATTGGGCATTAACCGGACAGAAAAGATCAAGTGATTATGTGGCTGGAGGTATACTAGACGTCATTGGATATCAATTTTACTGTTGGCCAGTGTAGTACAGGCCCCAAACATTAGGCATTCACCGTACAGAAAAGGACAATTGACTATATGGCTGGAGGTACATTAGGCGGTCACCGTATAACAATTTTACTGTTGGCCAGTTAGATTACAGGCCCCAAAAATTATGCATTCACCGTACAGAAAAGATCAAGTGATTATGTGGCTGGGGGTACATTGAGCGGTCACCGTATAACAATTTTACTGTTGGCCAGTTAGATTACAGGCCCCAAACATTGGGCATTAACCGGACAGAAAAGATCAAGTGATTATGTGGCTGGAGGTATACTAGACGTCATTGGATATCAATTTTACTGTTGGCCAGTGTAGTACAGGCCCCAAACATTAGGCATTCACCGTACAGAAAAGGACAATTGACTATATGGCTGGAGGTACATTAGGCGGTCACCGTATAACAATTTTACTGTTGGCCAGTTAGATTACAGGCCCCAAAAATTATGCATTCACCGTACAGAAAAGATCAAGTGATTATGTGGCTGGGGGTACATTGAGCGGTCACCGTATAACAATTTTACTGTTGGCCAGTTAGATTACAGGCCCCAAACATTGGGCATTAACCGGACAAAAAAGATCAAGTGATTATGTGGCTGGAGGTATATTAGACGTCATTGGATTAAAATTTTACTGCAGGCCAGTGGAGTACAGGCCCCAAAAATTAGGCATTCACTGGACAGAAAAGATCAAGTGATTATGTGGCTGGAGGTATATTAGACGGTCATTAAATATCAATTTTACTGCAAACCAGTGGAGTACAGGCCCCAAACATTAGGCATTCACTGTACAGAAAAGAACAAGTGATTATGTGGCTGGAGGTACATTAGGTGGTCACTGTATAACAATTTTACTGTTGGCCAGTTAGATCACAGGCCCCAAAAATTATGCATTCACCGTACAGAAAAGATCAAGTGATTATGTGGCTGGAGGTACATTAGGTGGTCACTGTATAACAATTTTACTGTTGGCCAGTTAGATTACAGGCCCCAAAAATTATGCATTCACCGTACTGAAAAGATCAAGTGATTATGTGGCTGGAGGTACATTAGGCGGTCACCGTATAACAATTTTACTGTTGGCCAGTTAGATTACAGGCCCCAAACATTGGGCATTAACCGGACAGAAAAGATCAAGTGATTATGTGGCTGGAGGTATACTAGACGTCATTGGATATCAATTTTACTGTTGGCCAGTGTAGTACAGGCCCCAAACATTAGGCATTCACCGTACAGAAAAGGACAATTGACTATATGGCTGGAGGTACATTAGGCGGTCACCGTATAACAATTTTACTGTTGGCCAGTTAGATTACAGGCCCCAAAAATTATGCATTCACCGTACAGAAAAGATCAAGTGATTATGTGGCTGGGGGTACATTAGGCGGTCACCGTATAACAATTTTACTGTTGGCCAGTTAGATTACAGGCCCCAAAAATGATGCATTCACCGTACAGAAAAGATCAAGTGATTATGTGGCTGGAGGCACATTAGGTGGTCACCGTATAACAATTTTACTGTTGGTCAGTTAGATTACAGGCCCAACAAAATGATGCATTCAATGTACAGAAAAGATCAAGTAATTATGTGGCTGGAAGTATATTAGACGGTCATTGAATATCAATTTTACTGCAGGCCAGTGTAGTATAGGCCCCAATCATTATGCATTCACCGTACAGAAAAGGCCTTTAATTGCCGCTGTATTTACATAAGAAAGGGACCATTCTCTGTTCTATGTCGTGGCGGATATGTGTGGGATGGCATGAGGAAATTCAATTAACAGTGGGCGTCACAGGTGTTGAATTCCTCAGAGATCCATGCCTCATTCATTTTTATAAATGTGAGGTAGTCTACACTGTTGTGAGCTTGGTTAGTGCGCTTATCGGTCACGATCCTCCCCCTGCTGCACTGAATGTCCTTTTGGACAGGACACTCGGCGAGGGGCAAGCTAATACTTCCATGGCAAATTGTGCCAGCTCTGGCCACAGGTCAAGCCTGCACATCTAGTAGTCCAGGGTTTCCTCACTTCTCAGAGCGTCCACATCGGCCGTTAACCCTATGTAGTCGGACACCTGTCTGTCTAGGCCAGTGATGGCTAACCTTGGCACTCCAGCTGTGGTGAAACTACGACTCCCAGCATGCTCTATTTATTTCTATAGAGTTCTGAGAGCAGCCAAGCAAGGGGGGCATCTTGGAAGTTGTAGTTTTACCACAGCTGGAGTGCCAAGGTAAGCTATCACTGGTCTAGGCGTTCCCTAAGGCTGGATCCGGAGGGCGGTTGTTGATGGGTTGAGTGCAAGAATGATCTCATATCCGAAGTGACCAACACATCTTCCAACCGCCCTCTTCTTGCATGTGCGGTAGGATTGGTACCCGCACCTGTTTCTCTGTGGGTGGAAATTCCTCTGCCAGCGCCTGCAACAGCAGAATGCAGCATCTCTCGCAGCAAGGCCTGGAAATGCATTCTGACAGCACTCCGTGATGCTGGTAACATGTCCGCCATTTTGTGTTTGTACCAGGGGTCTAAGTACGTAGCCACCCAGTACAGATCCTTGCCCATTATGCTTTTTATACGGGGGTCCCTTTTCAAACACTGGAGCATGAAGGCCCTCCATTTGCACAATTGGAAGTGGTGGAGCGCCCTGGCTCCTACTCATCACCCAGGAGAATGTCGTCCTCTGTCTCCTCCCCCCAGCCATGGAAAACACTAGGGATCCCCAAAAAGTCCCCCTCAAAGCCTTCTCTTCTTGCTCCTCCTCCTCTTCTCCCCCCCCCCCCCCAGCCACCATCCTCCTCTGACTCCTCTTCAGACTCCTGCCGACTTGTCTCAGATGGAGAAGCCCACCCTGGGAATTCATTAAGCATTGCGGCTTCCTCAACTTCCAGCTCCTGCTCCTCGATGGCTTGTTCAATGACACGATGCATCGCACACTCCAGAAAGAAGGCATAAGGTACGATGTCACTGATGGTACCCTGGCTGCGAATAACCAGTTTGGGGATCTCATCAAATGGCCGCAGAAGTCTGTATGCGTCACGCATGCACAGCCACTGGCGTGCTGAAAAGAAACCAAGCTCCCAAGAACCTGTCCTGCTGCAGAGTTGGTACAGGTAGTCATTAACGGCACGTTGCTGCTGGAGCAGCCTATCAAGCATATAAAAGGTGGAGTTCCAGCACGTCGGGCTGTCACAAATCAGATGTCTGACGGGCAAGTGGTGTTGCCGCTGAACGTCAGCAAGGCGAGCCATTGCCATGCAAGATCTTCTAAAATGTCCAGAGATTTTTCTAGTCTGCCAGAAGATGTCCTGGACCACGTATTTGGCAACGAATCACTGCACGACTAAGTTCAGGAAATGTGCCATGCACGGCTTGTGTGTCATTTTGCCCTCTTTCAGCGCGTTCAGCAAATCGGCACTGTTGTTGCACACCACTTTATCAACTGTCAAATTGAGCGGGATTAGCCACTGATCGGCCTGTGACCGCAGAGCTGAGAGCAGTGCAGGAGCGGTGTGGCTCTCCAGGCACAACAACCGCATCACAGCATGGCAACGTGTCACCTGGGATGTTAAATAGGTTCTGGGAAGTTTGGGGGGCGCAGCAAAAGAGGCGGTAGCAGTGGAAAAGGAGGAGTCAGCAAAGGAGAAGACGGAGGATGGAGTAGGAGGAAGAGGAGAAGAAGAGGCAGGCCTACATGCAATCCGTGGCGGTAACACCAAATCCATACAGGTGCCACGGGTTACATGCTTGACAGCCGTCAGAAGGTTCACCCAGTGAGCAGTAAAAGTTATTTACCTTCCCTGCCCGTGTTTGCTAGACCACGTGTCTGTGGTCAGATCTATCTTGGCATTGACACTGTATGCCAGAGATACATTCACTTGCAGCTAAACATGGCCATATAGCTCTGGGATGCCCTTCTGGGAGAAATATTTCCTTCCGGGGACCTTCCATTGCAGTGTGTCAATGGACACAAATTTTCTAAAGGCCTCAGAGTTCAGCAGTTTATATGGCAGTAGTTGGCGGGCTAGCAGTTCTGACAAGCCAGCGATTGGGCAAGAGGGTTATCAGGCGTCATACAATTTTTACGTTCGAATATATGGTCCACGGAAGCCTGCCTTTTGCCAGATGAACGCGACGATGGTACGGTGGAAGGTGGAGTGGAGGACAAATAGGAAGAGAGAGAAGGAGAAGAGGCAGAACGTGGAGCGCCGGGAGTGTGGCTCTGTGGGTTCTGAAGATGTTGCCCCCACTCGTGATGGGATGCCAGATGCCTTCTTATGGCGGTCATCCCTAGGTGAGTGTTGGGCTTACCATGACTTATGCATTGACAGTAAAGGCTGTAGATGGCAACACTATTGTCAGCAGATGACAGCAGATCCATGTGCTGGTGTGAGATGTGACCGTGCATGGTGGATGGCTCGCTCCAGATACATTTGCAGTCTGCCTTTTGCCTCCTGTGCATTGAGAGTTCTGCCTGCTACTCCTACTTCTACCCCATATCTGCTGCTCTGTCTCTCCCTCTGAACTCCCCTCTAGTAATGAGCAGGAGGTACCATATTTGATTTTGCGATATTTTGCGTATATTCGATTAAACATATGTCTTATATTCGCCGAAATCGAATATTTGTCATTATTATATTCATCATGATTAATATGAGATTTAATTATTCATGTATTGAGAGTTTAACTGTATAAGGCAACTATCCTATTGGTTGGCTATCTAGAAATAACGAAGATAAAGAATATAGCGCTATATTCTCTATATTTGCTAATTCTAGCAAACCAATAGGAAAGTTGCCTATGGACAGCTCTAAGTTGGATTCGCAATGCGAGAATATTACTTTGCCTATTTTTTGCAATAAATAGAATACTGAGTCATTATTTATTGCAAATAATAGGCAAAGTAATATTCTTGCATTGCAAATCCAACTTAGAGCTGTCTACAGGCAACTTTCCTATTGGCTCCTTGTTTGATTTAATGAATATAGAGAATATAGCGCTATATTCGTATTCTGCATATTCGCTGTACATTAATGCTTAAAGCTTTTATGCGATTCGATCAAAGAGCATATTTGAAAGAAGAATATTGTCATAAACTAAACTATAGCCTCATTTGTGAGCCACAAAGGCCACAAGTTATGTTCCATTAACCGGGACGCTTTTTATCTGTGGGCCAATGTGAGAATTCACATCTATGACGCCTAAAAAAACATTCAATACCCATTTAGACTATTTCAATATAGTTTATCTTCTGCGAAAAATCGGTACTGGAACATTCGCATACATCTATTTGTGTAATGTCGTTAACATTAGTGACACCTAAAATACCATTCTAGACTATTTTAATATAGTTTATCTAATGCGAAAAATTGGTACTGAAACATTAGCTGAAATCAATTTGCATAAGGGCGTTAAACTATTTTTCTATTGAGTTAGCTTGGCGAATTGTCAAATATGTGTAGAATATAGCGATATATTTGCAATGCGAATATTCATTTTTTTTTTCAGTACATGTGAGGAGACTTATAATCCCTCCCTACTCCTAGCTTGAACAGCCAATGAGAATGCTTTGTCACAGCTTAGCAACATCCTTAGAAACCAACCGGAAAGTAGCCTTACCCCATCATTATATAAATGAAGGCAGCCATTTTGTGGTGTTGGTTTTGAGAGTGAAGGGAGCTGGTGTGTTTGTTGGGGAAAAAATGTGCTTTTCATAAATTCTAATTTATAATATAGCTATTTTGTATTAGGTAGAGATTAGGGAATAGTGCAAATAATTCAATATAGTTTAGAATAGGATTAGTCATTGGGGAAATATAATTAGTGTTAGGGCTTAGTGCAGCAGATAGGGTTTAGTGTAGAGCATTTGTTTAGTGTAGGGCATTAGGACTTGAAAAATATATATAGATAGTGAATCATAGTTTAGGTTAGGGTTTAGGGCTACTAATATAAAAGTTTATATTTGTCAGGGTAGGGTATAGGTTAGGTTATTTAGGGATATAGTGTAGGGTCTATCTGTTTGTTGTGTCTGTCAGTTTAAAAAAAAAAAAAAAAGAGTCCTAGTCTAAGTGCCAGTTTTTTTTTCTTTCATTTTTTGTTAATTTAAAAAAGAACTTTATTTGTTTTATTTAGTATTTGTGTGTTAGGTGTATTAAAAAAAAGTTTAGAGGTTTATTTGTTTTATGTTTATTGTGTTAGTTGTTAAATAAAAAAATAAAATAAAAGGTTTTAGGTTTTAATTGTTTTGTGTTTAGTGTAGGTTTATTCGTCCTTTGTCTAAGCGTCTTATTGTCTCTGTGTTTCTGTGTTTGTGTTAGTAGTAAAAAAAAAGGTTTGAATTTTTATTTGGTTTACTATTTTAGTAAGGATATTAGTTAGGGTGTGAGTTATTTTAAGTTCCTTACTATAATTTCATTTATTTATTTATTAATTCCTTCCATCTGGTGCGGATGGTGTCAGCCAAACAACCCCCGCACCTAGTCAGACCCAGGCATCAGCAACGGGACAGCGGAGCCTGGTCAGGGGCTCCATGTCTGCTGTTACCCTCAGCCCACCACTGTTTGGCACTGGGTCTGACATCTACATGTAGATGAAGAGGAGGGTGACACCTAATGGGTGCCACCTACTTTGTCAGCAGCACTGATGAAGGTAAGCACCCAAGGCAAACAGTGCGCCAGGTCACCAGAGAGCCCATTGTCAGGGGCTCTACTGGTAATAGCAGCTGGAACAGGCACCAGCAGCCAGCTCCACCTGTGCACACCGAGCCCCAACAGGCACAAGCCAGCACCACCCCATCGGACAGGAGGTCGGTGAAGATGTCCCCTGTTTGGGCTTACTTCACCCTGGCAGTAGATGATGTTACAGTTGGCATTTGTAACCTTTGCCATGCCAGGGTGAGGAGAGGGAGGTCGGTGACTCGGCTGGGTATAATACCCCTCACCCAGCACATGTGACTGAACCACTGGCGGGAGTGGGAACAGATAAAGGGTGGTCGCAGCAGCAGCGTCACCAGCAGTGTGCAGGGGACAGCAGCTCCTGCCACTGTACAGCAGCCACCCCAACCACTTCCAACAATTGATTCCCACTCCACTGCTCCCTCTAATAGAGGTACTGGTACCGGCAACCATACCTCTGCCACCAGTACACCCTCCTCTATCTCTTCCTCTGCCGTCTGGCGCCAGCCATCTGTTGCAGACGCTTTTGAACACACCGTGCGCTACATCCCCGGGGACCGACAATCGGCTCCTGGCAAGGGTTATTGCCCAACATCTGCTGCCTTACAATCTGGTGGACAGCAATCCATTCAGGCAGATGTTGGAGCAGGCCCAACCCAGATGGCGTGTCGCCAGCCACCATTACTTTGCCAGGACTGACGTCCCTGCCCTACACCAGCACCTTGTGCAGAATGTATCCCTGTTACTGGATCATGCTGTCAGAAACAGGGCGCATCTCACAATGGATGTTTGGACCAGCAGACATAGGCAGGGACGATACATTAGTTTCACTGCCCATTGGGTTTCCCTTCGAGGCGCCGTGAAGGGATAGGTGGCATCTGAGTTTGTAGTCCCGCCCCGGGGTGTCCAGGGGAGAAATGCTGCTCTCCCGCAAGCCACTGTCTCCACGGCTGCTAAGCCCCCGAGCAAGCGTTCCCGCTTGCTATGCAAGTGTGGGGCACATCCACTGCCAGGCCATGCTCCAGCTTGTGAGCTTAGGGGACTAAAGACACACTGGACCTGATGTTCTGGCTGCACTACAGGATCAGGTCCAGACGTGGCTGACACCCCGAAGGCTCCAGGTAGGTATCATTGTCTGTGATAACGGCAGCAACCTACTTGCCACCCTTTATGCTGGCAGTCTCACACACGTGCCCTGCATTGTACAGAAATTCCTCCGCACATACCAAAGGTTGAGTGACATTGTGCAAAGGGTATGTAGGATTGTCAGCCACTTCCGATGCTTCCCAACCGCCGCCGTGTCCCTGTCCAAACTGCAGCGGGACAACAGCCTGCCCCCCACAGGCTGATTGTGAACAGTGTGACTTGGTGGACTCCACCCTCCACATGCTGGAGAGGTTGTGGGTGCAGCGACGGTCAGTGAAGGAGTACCTGCTGGACCTAGGCACTTCAGGGCCATCAAACCCACTCCCCTACATCACTAATGCGGAGTGGGGGGCAGATATTGCAGGTCTGCAACGTGTTGGCCACATTCGAGCAGGTGACAAAGATGGTCAGCGGGGAGCATGTCGGCCTCAATGACGTGCTCCCCCTAGTGTTCCTCCTGGACAGGAAACTAGATTGCCTGCTCGAGGCTGGGGAGAGTTCCTTGGTGAAGCATGAAGAGTCAACCATGCTCTACCAGGACCAGGCTCAGGACGAGGAGGAGGATGAATTAGTGGACGTACAGGAGTCTGGGCCTAGTCAGGAGGGAGAGCCTGTGCTGGGGGCACCATTAGTCCGGGGGTGGGGGCATCTCCGACATGGAGCAGCAGCATCAGCAACAGGAGGACCAAGAGGTCATGATCCCGGGCAGTCATGGAGAGTCACAGCGGGCTGTGCTCTTCCCCATGGCTGCCCATATGCTGCGATGCCCCAGGAGGGACCCCCGGATCAAGAAATTTAAGGAGAGGGATGACTTTTGGTTGGCCACCCTTTTAGACCCTCACTGCAAAGGGAAACTGGGAGCAGTTCATCCCAGCCAGACGGAGGCAGGCCCGTATTGAAAAATTGCGGGCCTGTCTGATCCACCGGCTGGAGGAGGCAAACCCTCAGCCTCAAGCTCCAGTTCTCCCCGCCCATCTCTCCGAGCAGGTGACATGAGACTCTTCTACCAGTCTGCGCTACCTAGTACCAGCAGCAACAGTCACCACCAGTGGGTTGCCAGGCTGGACACCTGCCGTGAGCTCGCTCAGTATGCGCTGGAGTTACTATCTTGCCCCCCCAACAGCGTACTGTCTGAGCGGGCATTCAGCGTGGGAGGTGGGGTGGTCACGGACAAGCGGACCCGTCTGTCCACAGACTCCGTGGACAGACTAACATATATTAAAATGAATGAGTCCTGCATCGGCAGTGACTTCTTTGCCCCCACTGTTGGTTCAGGGCGGTGAAGGGTCCCTTGTCCATCCCTCTCATTTGCTCTCCCTCCCAAACTACGTTGTTTTTTAATTGTTCAGTGCCAATTCCTTTATGTTTTTAATTATTTATTTATGTATTTATTTATTGATATTTATTGTATAGGCATTAATTGTAAATTTTTAATCATGTTTATATTAATTTCTTTTTTTAATCCATTATGCTGTTTTTAAAGTTAGAATCATGTCATATCAAATTTATTTTTATATTTATTAATTATTAATAATTTTTTTATCGAATAATTTATTTATTTTACGTTAAAGTATGAAATCTATATGAATGAAATTCTTCACAATCATGTATAATTAGATTATTTTCAATTTGTTCTTCATCTTAATTACTTTTTATTTATTGAGTACTGGTTTTAAAATATTCGTTTTAATATATCATGTGTATTTATTTGTTAAGCTATTAGTATATATTTGATCTATTTATTGTATTGTACATTTTTTATCACTGCATTTATTAATTTATTTTTTTATTAATTATGAATTGTGAAATGTTTTAATCATGTAATATAACATATCCTGGTTCTAATTTTTTTTATTGTTTCAAATCATGTTTTTCTTGATTTATCGTGATGTATTATAAAATCTAAATTTATTTCAGTTTGTTAATCATGTTGTGTAATTACTGTATAAATTTATTGAGTACTGTTTTAAGATTATTATTCTTATTATATCAACTATATTAAAATTAATTGTTAGAAGTTAGTTTATTTGGCTAGAATTTTTCAAACTATCGATTTTTTCCCCCCCAAAAAATTTATATATAAGGCACAACAACTCTGTAGCAGACCACTGCATTAACACAGCCTGCCTCACCGTGTGCTGATTCCTCCTAGCCAGAGGGGGGCGGTAGGACTGGAAGGATTGAGCAGCGACTCTGTTGTCCTCCATTTGTCTGTGAGGAGGCATGTGTACCTCCGCTCGCACCACCCATTCACGATCGAAGCTGTACACACTCAGGGCTAAGGACATGGGCACGACCATGTCTTCCTCTGATCGTCTGAGCCCAGAAAGCAGTAGAAAAGTTTGTTGCCATGTGCCTCGTGTGTTAGTGTCCCCGGGACTGCTGCTGGGGTCAATTCCTCTCCCCCTGGGTCATGACTCTGTCATGGTCCCCGTCTACTGTTGGGGTCCTCGGCGGCTGCCTCAAGTGCGCAGCCTAGTTCAGCTATCGCTGTTCATGCAGCCGAATAAGCATTTAGCTGTAAAGCTTGACTACACAAGGGGAGTAGTGTCACACAGCCCGGAGCAGACTTCACCACGGAGGGGCTGATAGGCACAGGGGAGCACCTCCACTGTCATCCAGCAGAGAGGTGGTTGTAAGCTTTTTGGAAGGCACTATGCGTGCCGGAGTGACATTGAACAGCTGTTACAATTAACCCACATAACTTAAGTATCAATGCTTCTTGTATGTGGCCTTGACATCTACAATCATATCCTGTTTGCTCATTAAAAACATACAGTAATTCAGTCCTCTACAATGATGATATCTTGATCTATATATACTGTATCGGTAACTTTATAGAGATAGGGTATCTAGATATTTTATTACAGGATGTACAACTTGTATATATCTACCTACCCCATCTCTAACAGGAAGGCCTGCATTATTATCCCCCCTAACGATATCTGCATTATAGAGGCCTGGATTATTGTATTTTTTTTTAGAGATTTTAAATCAATAAGAATTAACATGTAAACTCGAACAAAAATAAGCACTGTTGCATTAATTATGTGGGTTCTTTTTAACGGCACTTCTTTGGTGTTTACAAACAGAGTGTAATATTTGCTCTGCTTGATGACAGTTGAGGTGCTCCCCTGTGCCTGTCAGCCCCTCCGTGGTGAAGTCTGCCCCCGGCTGTGTGACACTACTCCCCGCGTGTAGTCAAGCCTTGTAGCTAAATGCTTATTCGGGTGCATGACTGGCGATAGCTGAACCAGGCTGTGCATTTGAGGCAGCTGCTGAGGACCCCAAAAGTAGACGGGGACCATGACAGAATCATGACCCAGGAGAAGAGGAACTGACCCCAGCAGCAGAGCCGGGGACACTAACACACCCGGCACATGGCAGCCAAATTCTTTGCTACCTTCTGGGCTCAGACGATCAAAGGAGGACGTGGTCGTGCCCATGTCCTTAGCCCTGAGAGTGTACAGCGCCGGTCGTGTATGGGTGGGGCACATGCCTCCTCACAGACAAACGGAGGACAACAGAGCCGCTGCTCAAACCTGCCGGTACTACTGCCCTCTGGCTAGGAGGAATCAGCACACGGTGAGGCAGGCTGCATTAACACAGTGGTCTGCTACAGAGTTGATGTGCCATATACAGACAATTATAGCATAATGGTGTTGGCGTAGTCAATAGCTTCTCGGTTACTCATAGAGTTAAAATAGCTTTCAAGAAAACAACTAAAACTTTAAATATTGCCACAAATATAAATGTTAACCCATTACTGTTCTACACTATTAAACCTCTACTGTAAACTTTCTTTCATAAAAAATAAAATAAAATGGGGGGGCATGGTCTGGCGGGGTGTCCATTCATGATGAATTCACATTCCTGCTGCAAAGTTACATCCTGCTGCGGGCTGAGGCGTATTCTTTTAATTTTGGCGTTGCCCCGGTTTGGTGGTGTGGACATTCCAGGGAACATATTTCTGCTGCACATTTTGCTGCTGCTGCTGCTGCTACCTAACATGATCAAGCTGATTTTCCTATGGCCCTTTTAACATAACATCTGCTGCTATTGCTGCTGCTGCTGCCTGTGCTGCTGAATTGGGTCAAGCTACATGTGCCCCTCATGCTAGACCACTTCTGAAATCCTGCTGACATTGCTGCTGCCTGTTATGATGATGTTGAGTTACATTTGGGCTTTTTAACATAATAACATCTGCTGCTACTTCTGCTGCTGCATGTGCTACTGAATTGTGCCAAGCTACATGTGGTTCTTATACTAGACCACTTCTGAAATCCCGCTGTTGATGATGCTGCCTGTTATGATCATGTTGTGTTGCATTTGGGCCTTTTTACATAATAACATCTGCTGCTACTGCTGCCTGTGCTGCTGAATTGGGCCAAGCTGCATGTGGCCCTCATACTAGACCACTTCTGTAATCCTGCTGTTGATGATGCTGCCTGTTATGATCATGTTGCATTACATTTGGGCTTTTTTACATAATAACATCTGCTACTGCTACTGCTGCTGCTGCCTGTGCTGCTGGGCCAAGCTACATTTGCCCCTGATAATAGACCACTTGGGAAAGCCTGCTGTTGCTGCTGCAGCCTGTCATGGTCATGCTGAGTTATCTATGGGCCTTTTCACACAACATTACCTGCTTTGTTGAGTCGATACATTTTTAGGCCTTACACTACATAGTTGACATAATAATGCTGCTGTCTTACATGATACTAGGTTCTTATGGCTGTAGTGTTTTACACATTAAACAGTTGCATTACTGCACTGGTTTTCACCCCACTTTCAAAATTCCATACTTGATTTTAATAAGATAATAGGTATGAGGCTCCTGTTGGATAGTTACTGCATGGGTGATTATGTTTGTGGTCCGTATTCATTTTATTCAAATTTCTTAAACAACCATGTTGAAAGAAATATCTTCTGCTCGTGTATAAAATTGGTTAGTCAGTTTGAGAATGGTCAAATCATTGTCAAGCACCGAGCATAGACAAAACACATAAATAGATGGCCGAGAGTCCTAATATTTGTGTAAAAACTCTACAAAACATTATTAAAAAGTGTAAGAATAAAGGAGACCCGAAAAAAAAGCTGAATAATAAAGAGGTCCGGAAATATACAATTGAATGTACGGAGTGGCGATAAATGCAAGGTTTTGGAAATTAAAATCTTAGAAAAACAACATTCCGACTCTATGTTTATTAGTTTAACCACTTAAGGACCACAGGTTTATACCCCCCTAGTGACCAGGCCTATTTTTACAAATTGACATTTTACAACTTTAACAGTTTATTGCTCGGTCATGCAACTTGGCACCCAAATGAATTTTACCTCCTTTTCTTCTCACAAATACAGCTTTCTTTTGGTGGTATTTGATTGCTGCTGAGATTTTTCGTTTTTCTGATATTAATCAAAATAGACCGCAATTTTCTAAAAAAAAAAGTGTATTTTTTAACTTTCTCTGGTTAAATTGTTTAAATATAATTAAATTTCTATACAAGTTTGTGTCAGAATTTATTGTGCTACATGTCTTTGATAAAAAAAATCCAATAAGGCCTCTTTCACACTTGCGTTGTCCGGATCCGGCGTGTACTCCACTTGCCGGAATTACACGCCGGATCTGGAAAAATGCAAGTGTACTGAAAGCATTTGAAGACGGATCCGTCTTCAAAATGCTTTCAGTGTTACTATGGCACCCAGGACGCTATTAAAGATCTGGTTACCATAGTAGGAGCGGGGGAGCGGTATACTTACAGTCCGCGCGGCTCCCGGGGTGCTCCAGAGTGACGTCAGAGCGCCCCATGCGCATGGATGACGTGCGATGCGATCACGTGATCTATGCGCTTGGGGCGCCCTGACGTCACTCTGGAGCGCCCCGGGAGCCGCACGGATGGTAAGTATACTGCTCCCCCGCTCCCCACTACACTTTACCATGGCTGCCAGGACTTTAGCGTCCCGGCAGCCATGGTAACCATTGAGAAAAAGCTATGCGCCGAAACGACGTTTAGCTTAAGGCCGGATCCGGATCAATGCCTTTCAATGGGCATTAATCCGTCTTCAGGATTTTTGTCCGGAGCAAAAAGCGCAGCATGCTGCGGTATTTTCTCCGGCCAAAAAACGTTCCGTTCCGGAACTGAAGACATCCTGATGCATCCTGAACGGATTTCACTCCATTCAGAATGCATTAGGATAAAACTGATCAGGATTCTTCCGGCATAGAGCCCCGACGACGTAACTCTATGCCGGAAGAAAAGAACGCAAGTGTGAAAGAGCCCTAAGTGTATATTTATTGGTTTGCGCAAAAGTTATAGCATTTACAAACTATGGTACAAAAATTTGAATTTCCGCATTTTGAAGAAGCTCTGACTGTCTGAGCACCTGTCATGTTTCTTGAGGTGCTAGAATGCCAGGATAGTATAAATACCCCCCAAATGACCCCATTTTAGAAAGAAAACACCCCAAAGTATTCGCGGAGGGGCATGGTGAGTTTATGTAGGATTTAGTTTTTTTTCACAAGTTAGCGGAAAATGACACTCTGAGAAAAAATAAAGATAAATAAAGTTTCCATTTCTGCTAACTTCTGGCAAAAAAATAAAAATCTCCCACGGACTCACTATGCCCCTCAGTGAATACCTTGGGGTGTCTAGTTTCCGAAATGGGGTCATTTTTGGGTTGTGTTTACTGTTCTGGCATTTTGGGTGGGGCTAAATTGTGAGCAACCCTGTAAAGCCTAAAGGTACTCGTTGGACTGTCACGCATGTGGTATCGCTGTACTCAGAAGAAGTAGGGCAATGTGTTTTGTGGTGCATTTTAGGGGCCCTAAAGCATGAGAATAAGTCTGGAATCCAAATGCCTAAAAATGCCCTCCTAAAAGGTACTCGTTGGACTTTCGGCCCCTTTGCGCATCTTGGCTGCAAAAAAGTGTCACTCATGTGGTATCGCCATACTCAGGAGAAGTAGGTCAATGTGTTTTGGGGTGTATTTTTACATATAACCATGCTGGGTGAGAGAAATATCTCTGTAAATTGACAACTTTGTATAAAAAAAATTGAAAAAGTTGTCATTTACAGATATATTTCTCACACACAGTATGGGTATATGTAAAAATACACCCCAAAACACATTGCCCTACTTCTTCTGAGTACGGCGATACCACATGTGTGACACTTTTTTGCAGCCTAGGTGCACAAAGGGGCCCAAATTCCAATGAGTACCTTTAGGATTTCACAAGGTATTTTTACGCATTTGGATTCCAAACTACTTCTCACGCTTTAGGGCCCCTAAAATGCCAGGGCAGTATAAATGCCCCACAAGTGACCCCATTTTGGAAGAAGAAGTAGGGCAATGTGTTTTGGGGTGTATTTTTACATATACCCAAAATGTGTGTCAGAAATATCTCTGTAAATGACAACTTTTTCAATTTTTTTATACAAAGTTGTCATTTTACAAAGATATTTCTCTCACCCAGCATGGGTATATGTAAAAATACACCCCAAAAAACATTTCCCTACTTCTCCTGAGTATGGCGATACCACATGAGTGATACTTTTTTGCAGCCAAAATGCGCAAAGGGGCCGAAAGTCCAACGAGTACCTTTTAGGAGGGCATTTTTAGGCATTTGGATTCCAGACTTCTTCTCATGCTTTAGGGCGCCTAAAATGCCAGGGCAGTATAAATACCCCACATGTGACCCCATTTTGGAAAGAAGACACCCAAGGTATTCCGTGAGGGGCCTGGCGAGTTCATAGAAGATTTTTTTTTTTTTGTTTGGCACAAGTTAGCGGAATTTTATTTATTTTTTTCTCACAAAATCTCCCTTTCCGCTAACTTCAATATTTCATGGACTCAATATGCCCCTCAGCGAATACCTTGGGGTGTCTTCTTTCCAAAATGGAGTCATTTGTGGGGTGTTTGTACTGCCCTGGCATTTGAGGGTCTTCACAATCATTACATGTATGGCCAGCATTAGGAGTTTCTGCTATTCTCCTTAGGCCACATGCACACGACCCTTGTTTGGGTCCGCATCCGAGCTGCCGTTTTGGCGTCTTGGATGTGGACTCATTCATTTCAATTGGGCCACAAAAGATGCGGTCAGCACTCCGTGTGCTGTCCACATCCGTGGCTCCGTTCCGCGGCCCCGCTAAAAAAATAACATGTCCTATTCTTGTCCACGCTTTGCGAACAAGAATAGGCATTTATATTGCCTTCCATTTTTTGCGGATCCGCGATTTGAGGACCGTAAAAAACGTCACGGTCGTGGGCATGAGGCCTTATATTGAGCTTTTTATGAGTAATGAGATTTTTTTTTTTTCGTTCAGCCTCTGGGCTGAAAGAAAAAATGAACGGCACAAATTTCTTCATTCGCATCGATCAATGTGGATGAAAAAATTTCTGCCAAAAAATGTGCAAAAAAAAAAAAAAGAAGGGAAAGGACATAGGAGTGCTTGTTAAGTAAAGCTGTGATCGCTAATACAGATCCAAAAAGCTCAAAAGTGATCTTAATAGGGCTGCAGTGATTTTACAGAGTTTTCTGTCACTGCGGTGGGGCGGACTGAACGCAAGTGTGCGTACAAGATCAGGCCTGATCGGGCGAACACTGCGTTTTTTGTAGAGCCTAATGTGACCCTAATGTACTGATATAGATCTGATTGCGATCAGTCTTGATCACTTACAGATACTAATACTAATACTGTCGCTAATCAGCACTAGTGCTGATTAGCGACAGCGATGGCGCTAATAAGCGACTAATCAGTGACTACCTAACAAGTAGCTAACTAACTGGCATTTTGCGGAACGAATTTGCGGACCCATTCATTTGCGGATCTGCACTTCCAGGTCCGCATTTCTGTTCCGCAAAAATATAGAACATGTCCTATTATTGTCCGCAATTGCATTTTCTATATAGTTCTGGCAATGTGCGGATCCGCAAAATGCAAATACGGATCCGCAAAACACATACGGACGTCTGAATGGAGCCTTACAGGGGAGTGATCAATGACAGGTGGGTGATCAGGGAGTCTATATGGGATGATCAGGGGTTAATAAAGGGTTAATAAGTGACAGGGGGTGGGTGTAGTGTAGTGTGGTGCTTAGTGCTACTTACAGAGCTGCCTGTTGCTTGGATCGACCACCAGAGGACCAGGTAGCAGGTATATCAGACGCTGTTAACAAAACAGCGTATAATATACCTTTCTGATGCGATTTTTTTAACATCTACAGCCTGCCAGCGAATGATCAGCGCTGGCAGGCTGTAGTTTAACTTCAGAGCTGAGCGCCGCTGTGAACGCGTACGCATGCGCGCGCGCGTTCACACAAAATCTCGGGTCTCACGAGATGACGCCGATATGCGTCGCTGAGACCTGAGAGTGCCGCCACACTGATGCCTATTGGTGTTAGTGTAACGGCAGGAGGTTAAGTTAGTGCTTTTTATAAAAACGTTATAGTGTTATAAAAACACATACTAGTGATCTAAACTAGTGTTGAGCGGCATGTCCCATATTCAAATTTGCGATATTTAGCGAATATTCAAAAGAATATTCATTAAATATTCGTGAATATTCGAATGCGAGATTATTTCGCATATGCGCTAAATTGTAATGCAAATTTCTTAAAATATGAACATATAGCATTAAATTTAATGCTATATATTCTTTCGAAGAATATTCGTCATATTATAAAACATTAATACAGGGGTGGCCAACCTGTGGCTCTTTAGCCACATGCGGCTCTTTGCTTCTTCAAGTGCGGCTCTAGCTGTGGAGCCGGGAAGCAGTTAGATGGCTCACTTTCCACCCCATGCTCAGATCTCTTTTCCTGACCAGACACTGTTGCTACTTAGCAGCTCCAGTTCACTCTCTACTATGTCCTGATGCACACAGTGTGAGAACATAGCACGTGGAGACACGCACTATGACCTGACGTTGGGCTAATCAAGTCACAGTGGAGACCTGCAGAGTAGCAGGAGTGCCTGTTCAGGAGAGGGAAGAGATTTTTTAAAATTATAGAACTAAGCATGTGGGTCTGATCTGAGCATGGGGGGTCCTGATCTGGGCAATGGGGGTCTGATCTGAGCACGGGGGTCCAGATCTGAGCAATGGGGGTCTTATCTGAGCAAGAGGGGGAAGATCTGAGCATGAGGGTTCATATTTGAGCATAGGGGGCACATCTGAGCATGGGGGTCTTGTTTGAGCATGGGTTGGTCAGGTCTGAGCATGGGGGGGCAGATCTGAGCATGGGAGGAGGGGATATCTGAGCACTGAGGGTCTGACACTGGGAGTCTGATTTGTGTTGTCTGATCCAAGCATTGGGGGTCTTATTTTGGGGGTCTGATTTGGAAGTCTGATGAGGTTTGGGGATCTTATTGTAGGTCAGATTTAGGAGTCTGATGAAAAATATATTTTTATTTTTTTCTCTGCTAATAAACAATAAGAAATAAATATTTTTAGCAGACCTTTTTCTTTGTTAAAACCTAGGGCGAAAAATACGGTGACCGTGTGAAAATGTATAACTTGTGGCTCCTGGTATTCATAAGTTTTTTTGGGGGGGGCTCTTTGTGTATGTAAGGTTGGCCACCCCTGCATTAATATATACCAATATAGCAAATATTATGAGTATACTAAAAAAAACAATATAAACGCAATAAAGCAAATATATTCGTTATTTAGAATATTACATTTTTTTTTTTTTATCTATCTTTACAGTTTTTAACATACTCCTCCCTGTCAAGTGTCAGGTCACGATGTGATCGCCTGTGTGGTTAGAATATACTATCGGATCTGAGTTTTCCATGCGATCGTGAAAACTCAGATCCAAAGGTATATTCTAACTACTGCGGCAGGGTTAATAATATTTTTTCAAATATTTTCTTAATTGCTGCTCGATAACTCGCGTATTCGCTATTTGATAATTCGCTTATTCGCTGTCCACCACCTAAGGTAATATTAGTGTGATGCACATGTGCGTGCGCATGTGCGTGCGCATTGTAGGCGCGGTTTAGCGTGCGTGACTATGTTTTTCAAAGTCTGCGATAGTCTACAGAGAAAATGGTGGGCAGCAAATTTCGAGATGAAGAGGACGAACTCCTGCTAACTGTAAGTACAACACTTAATGTGATTACATTTTAAATGTATGTTTTAACAATATCTGTATAGTAATTAGTAAGCAATAGTGTATTTAAATATTCACAAATGCGAAAATATGCGAATATATTTGCACAATGAATACAATTTCATCTTTTATCAAGTCTGATTAGATATTCATCATTGTAGTAATAAGTATTGTTTTGACATCACAGCACTTTGTCTGTAACAAGTATGTATGTATGGACAGCAAAGAAATATCAAGCACATGCACATTACATATAATTTTTCCTGCCACACACTGTATACCACATGCAAACACACACACATAGTCTATATATTAGAGTTTATGGGCCAAATTTATCATTAGCTCAAGTCAGAATAATGGAGTGAAAAAGTTGCAAATTTTTGAGCAATCGCTTAAACTGCGCAAAAATTTGCGACTTTTTTCTGCTCTGCACTATGCTCGCCAGTTTTGTGAAAGTGGGCATGTTTTCTTATGCAAATTAATCTCGACAGATTTACTATTGCGACTATTTAAAAAGTCGCAAAAAAGTTGCAAAAAAATGCGCAATTTCACTCCACTGAGGACCATGTTTATTAAATGAGACATTTTAATAGAACATGCGACTTTTTCGTAAAGATGTGCGACTTTGGTAAAGCTGCTTACAGACGGATAAACTACTACCGTTAAATCACATTTATTACAGTCTTAAAGGGCCAATCATAAATCTGACTTGGCTAAAACTGGCTTTAGCCATATGTGAAAGTGGAGTGAGCTGTCAGAGTAATGATAAATCTGCCACTATGTCTTGTTGGTCTGGAGACATTTTTTCCGCCAGTATTTGCTGGTTCATTTAGCGTTACCCAGGGTGCACAATGAGGAGGCGAACCCGCTGTACACCCCATAACGTACTGTCACTTCACTAGACAAGTACATCTCAGCTCAGCAATATATACGATAGCTCAGACCCCATACACATACAACTGGAAAACCATTTGATCTTATAATGTGAACATTAAATCTAATATTTCCACCTTCTAACAATTAAATACTTTTTGCTGTGTTTTTGATGATATTTATTAATAATCCTTGTATTTCATAAATTTGGGATTAGATGTTTGCTTCTTTATCCTGCAGCGCATGTTGAAGAAGGGTTATGACTATACCTGGAAGCAGGCCGAGATGCAGGTGATAGTGTCTGAGGTCAAGCAGATCCTAGAAAAAAATTTGGCCGCAGCCACAGCAAAATAGGAATTGTCAAGAAATGGTCCGATTTGAAGAGGAGGCACCCAGACTGGGTCAGAGAGTCTGCCCAGGTCCTTTTTTTTTTTATCACCCGTTACAAATTATTACTTAGTACCTGTTGTGACACATAGCAAATCATCCATTTAAATCATTTATCTCTCCCTCACTGAGAATGTGTATATACAGTTGCAAGAAAAAGTATGTGAACTCTTTGGAATGATATGGATTTCTGCACAAATTGGTCATAAAATGTGATCTGATCTTAATCTAAGTCACAACAATAGACAATCACAGTCTGCTTAAACTAATAACACACAAAGAATTAAATGTTACCATGTTTTTAATGAACACACCATGTAAACATTCACAGTGCAGGTGGAAAAAGTATGTGAACCCTTAGACTAATGACATCTCCAAGAGCTAATTGGAGTGAGGTGTCAGCCAACTGGAGTCCAATCAATGAGATGAGATTGGAGGTGTTGGTTACAGCTGCCCTGCCCTATAAAAAACACACACCAGTTCTGGGTTTGCTTTTCACAAGATTTATATAAAAAAAAACACGGCACTCTATAATGAATTTATAAGTTGCTTGTTTTATTTTATTTCATATCTTTTTTTGTTTTTGTAAATCCATCCAAGAAAGTAGCCACTGGCCAACGTTTCGGTCTAATCTTAGACCTTGTTCACGGCCTTAGTCTGTGTAGTAGGGAGAATGGTGGATGGTGCTTTTCACAAGAAGCCTTGCCTGATGTGAATGATGCCTCGCACAAAAGAGCTCTCAGAAGACCTACGATTAAGAATTGTTGACTTGCATAAAGCTGGAAAGGGTTATAAAAGTATCTCCAAAAGCCTTGCTGTTCATCAGTCCACGGTAAGACTAATTGTCTATAAATGGAGAAAGTTCAGCACTGCTGCTACTCTCCCTAGGAGTGGCCGTCCTGTAAAGATGACTGCAAGAGCACAGCACAGACTGCTCAATGAGGTGAAGAAGAATCCTAGAGTGTCAGCAAAAGACTTACAAAAGTCTCTGGCATATGCTAACATCACTGTTAGCGAATCTACGATACGTAAAACACTAAACAAGAATGGATTTCATGGGAGGATACCACAGAGGAAGCCACTGCTGTCCAAAAAAAACTTTGCTGCACGTTTACAGTTTGCACAAGAGCTCCTGGATGTTCCACAGCAGTACTGGCAAAATATTCTGTGGAAGGATGAAACCAAAGTGGAGTTGTTTGGAAGAAACACTATGTGTGGAGAAAAAGAGGCACAGCACACCAACATCAAAACCTCATCCCAACTGTGAAGTATGCTGGTGGGGGCATCATGGTTTGGGGCTGCTTTGCTGCGTCAGGGCCTGGACGGATTGCTATCATCGAAGGAAAAATGAATTCCCAAGTTTATCAAGACATTTTGCAGGAGAACTTAAGGCCATCTGTCCACCAGCTGAAGCTCAACAGAAGATGGGTGTTGCAACAGGACAACAACCCAAAGCATAGAAGTAAATCAACAACAGAATGGCTTAAACAGAAGAAAATACACCTTCTGGAGTGGTCCAGTCAGAGTCATGACCTCAACCCGATTGAGATGCTGTGGCATGACCTGAAGAAAGCGATTCACACCAGACATCCCAAGAATATTGCTGAACTGAAACAGGTCTGTAAAGAGGAATGGTCAAGAATTACTCCTGACCGTTGTGCACGTCTGATCTGCAACTACAGGAAACGTTTGGTTGAAGTTATTGCTGCCAAAGGAGGTTCAACCAGTTATTAAATCCAAGGGTTCACATACCTTTTCCACCTGCACTGTGAATGTTTACATGGTGTGTTCAATAAAAACAAGGTAACATTTAATTCTTTGTGTGTTATTAGTTTAAGCAGACTGTGATTGTCTATTGTTGTGACTTAGATGAAGATCAGATCACATTTTATGACCAATTTGTGCAGAAATCCATACTTCGCATACTTTTTCCTGCAACTGTAAATATATATATATATATATATATATATATATATATATTTATTTATCCACACAGTGTGGTAGTGATGTATGATGTAACCGGCTGATTTCGTACTTTGCACACACACATAATAAATATATGTGTGTGTGTGTGTGTATATCTAGATAAACAGCAATCATCATTCTGTATTACAGTAAAAGGCCATGATTACTTTATATAGATCACCAACTTAGTCTAGTATTACAATAGCGGCATGGACGTCCGCCAGGCTGTTCCGGCGGGTGAACAGCTTGTCAGATCCGTCCTGCCACTAGTGTACGTGTGGCCCCAGACTACAGCTCCAGCAACATTGACTATCCAGGGATCATGGCGGAGTTCCTGGGCAGGAACTCCGCAAACCATGCCGACATGTTGTAGTTTTATTCTGTCCACCTCTCGGCATGGTTTATCTTTGCGGCCCTGGTATGACGCCCCGTTCCCACTACAGTCAATGGGTCTGGAGCGGTAGTCTGGGGCCACACGTGCACTAGAAGCAGGACGGATCCGACAAGCTGTTTTGGGGGTTCTAGAGGTCTCTACTGCTAGTGTGAAAATAGCCTTAATTAGCATTTGTTATTAGTTCTGAGTTGTTTGTCTAAGGCCCCATTCACACGTGCGCAATTTCATTATTTATTTTTTCTGAACTGAATTGTGGACCCATTCATCTCTAAGGGGGCCGCACGATGTGCGTCCCGTCTCCGGAAAAGTGACCCACACACGGGGTCCGCATTTCCGTTCCTAAAAAAAATAGAGCATGTCTGATTGTTGTCCTCAATTGCGGCCAAGAATAGTCATATTCTATTATTGCCGACGATGTGCGGTCTTCAAAATGTGGAACGCACATTGCCAGTTTCCTTTTTTTTTTTTTGTATCCGCGGATCTGGAAAACACATTACGGACGTGTAAATAGAGCCTAAATCGGAAAGTTGTGTGATTACAGGGCTTCCTGTGCCAGCCGTCCGCCGCCGTATCATCACGGCCGATTTGGATGTAGTGGAGGTCTCCGCAGAGGAGGAGGAGGATGATGAGCAGGTGGGCCCCTCCCACACTATCATTCACAGTGCCACTAACCCACCTGATGTGGGCAATGATGTGGAGGTGGCAGCAGAAGAGCCCGTACCCTCCGAAGGGCAGGAAACCTCCGCCCCAGCTCCTGCTGAGGAGGATATCCCCACCCCAGCTCTTGCTGAAGAAGAGGACAAAATTACCACCCCGCAGCAGGAGGGTAGATATGTGCACACATCATTCAAATTATGTATATAGCACATATTTAGAAACATTAACCCTCTGTACCCCATGCCCGTTTTTACCTTCATGCTCATTATTTTTTTTCGTAAATATGAAAGATATCTTTTTTTGTGCTAATAACTTTAAAACGCTTTTATTTTTCACAGGCATAGTTCTATTTTATCTTTACACATTGTACTTCATGACAGTGGTAAAATTTAGAATTAACTAATTCTAAAAAATATGAATAAAAATAAATATTCTAAATAAAAATTTCTCTTTGTGTTACAATAGATATTTATAGAGATAAAGTACATGTATTACTTTACATTCGCCATATGCATATTTCATGTTTAGATCATTTATTAAATGAAATATCAATTTTTATGACGTTAGAAGACTTAGAAATTGAGAAGAAAACAATTTAATAATTAAATACTCTTTTTATAAAAAACTTTTTCTATAACAGTTCAGTTATGCAGTCACTTTTTGTGCCTTACATAGAATAAACAACAAATAAATAACCCCTTTTCAGAAACTACACACCCTCTAGCTAATCAAAATTGATTCTACAAACGATTTAATTGTCCAACGCCAATCTAAAAATTTTTTAAAAAATCTAAATAATTTGAGCAAATTATACATTTCAATATATTTTTGGGGAAAAATTTAAAAAATCTTAAACATATTAACCAGAATATGGATTTTACAAAATGAACAACGGTGTGCACAAAAACTGATCTTTAGTCACACAGCAGTCTTCAGAGTGCAAGGAGCACCATATGGCGTTAGGCTAGAGGATTTAGCTTAATGGTAATTTGGAGCTATGTCGCATGTTAAGAGAAGACACCCTTACTGTCACAACTGAGGATGGGGAAAACCCTCAGCTGTGCGTTGCCAGAAGATGGATGGTCGATGCAAAGCCAGGACAGGAATCAGGGAGCAGGTCACCTCCTATCAATCCCTAATTCTGACCCTGTCTCCTAGCCGCATGAGCCGACCCTGATGGTAGGAGGGCTCATACTCTGGAATCTAATATTCCTGCTAGCCCTCAGGTTGACCCTGGACTAGGAGCAGGGTAAGACTACCTGTTCCTCCTAGATACGGACGAACAGGAGTCTCACTGGCCAAGCTATATAAAGAAAGGGGAAACATAAGCAGACATATGGCAATGGCAGGTAAGTGAAACTAGTACCACACCTACCTGCCACAGACATACAACCTGGAACCCATGTCCAAGTGCTGCTGTCCACAACAACACAAAGGATACAGCACACACCACACATCACACGGGAACCCAGGAAACAATAAGCTGCAATAAATAAAGAGACCAAAGAAACATCTTCATAACACCATACATGAACCTATGACCACAAGGGTGGCCCCCACTAGCAGATGGTATATCACAGGAGGATGACTCCAGCTAGCCATGGCTAAAGTACCCCTCAAACTACTGATCACAGCAGAGGCTAAATAGCCTATGTATCCACACCTACACATAGACACACCCAGTGCACACACACTAGGAAGGAAGTTAACCCTTCCAACACAAGGCAAGGGAAGATGGCCACTTAAAGGGGAAGTACACACAAAAAGATCACACTCCACCTGTTACCGCGGGCAACGGCATGCGTGGTAACCATGTCATGGGGATCAGCCAGAAGGCCGAGACACTGCCACCACATGCATAGAACACCAAACATAGTCACGGGCAACCAAGTGAAGGAAAGTGTCACAAAGCACACCATAGGCCGTGACACTTATGTTACCCTAGAGTTGAAAACAAAACAAAGTGATACAATTAGGCAAACTATACCCCTCAATGAATATACTAAGAAATTAGATCAATCTGCCATTTAACATAATCAGGCAACAATTGTTTAAAAAAATAATAATAATTATAATTGAATTAAAAAAAGGAAAAAAGGATTATACATTTTTTTATTTTACAAGTGGTTACAGGACTAAATGCACCCCACATTTAGTTCCACTTTTCGCAGAGAATACACCTAAACCCCACCCCGTATGTGAAGTTCTGCCTCTCCCTGTGCAGCTATAGCGCTGCCATTGGCTGTAGAGTTGGAACAGCCAATATAAGCGCTTGAAAACACTGGTGTCCCCTGCCTCACCTCTGAGGAGATAGGTGCTGTCGTACTGTCTTGTTTAGCATCGGTCACCTCCACATGACACCTCCTGCCCCCCCTTCAGATCTGTAGCTGCAATGCTTATGTCTAAGTAATCCAGCCAATAGGCGCGATCGAGGCAGCAGGTGTTTGACAAAAACTCCCAAAGCCTTTATTTAATATAATTTGCTACCTCCTCAGTAGATCACCTATTGGACCATGGTTCATGAGCGATTTTGTCCAGGGCACCTTATTTTTTTAGCACACAAATAGTACGGTGCTATGCCGAAAGTCAGGAACTGTTGCACCCTATATACCAGGTCATAATGAATATAAAAGTAACAACAATAATGGGACAATAAAAACCACAGTAATAAAAAACTACAGCCATGCACAATAACTCTTTAATCTACATAAACAATTATTATATAACACAACACATTTTAGTTCTACACTGCTAAACTGTCACTAAATAATCTAATATATAACTACATTGAATATGGTATACTTTAAAAATTACACGTAAATTCTCTGTACTTAACCAAATACTACACAAAATTCAATAATTGCCTCTTATTGTTAATTGATATATATATTTTTTGGTGTTTTCATAACAGTAATAAAGAAAATGGCTAATAAAATTATTAGCATGAAGGAAAGGCACCGCAAAACCGTTAGTGAATTACATGCCCACATTGGAAAAGCACAACAAAAGCTGCAGGATTTCAATCAGAAATACGAAGAGGACCTGCAAGAATTATTAGACTTGCAGGAACAACTGCAAAATTTGCCTTAAATCAAGTTAATTTACATTTTAGTTTTATTAAAAAGAGTTATTTTCAGTTACATTGTTTCCTTTCTTTTTTTTCAATAAGGTTGTGTTTTTGTCTAATTTTAACTGCAGAGTTATCAGTAAGTACCCTTTAGTCCAGGCTCAAAGTCAGCAGGGTTCAGCCAGACAACAGCAGTAGGTACATGTTAACAGTGTAGTATAAGGCCTACACATAAATACGTTTTTTGAGGACAGCAGCAGGTAAAGCTAACGGTGTATTCTGAGGCCTACAAGTCAGCTTGATATGGACAGCAGCAGCAGGTAAAGCTAACGGTGTATTCTGAGGCCTACAAGTCAGCTTTATATGGACAGCAGCAGTAGGTAAAGCTAATGGTGTATTCTGAGGCATATACATAACAAATCAACTTGATCAGGACAGCAGCAGCAGGTAGAGCTAACGGTGTATTCTGATGCCTACAAGTCAGCTCAATATGGACAGCAGCAGCAGGTAAAGCTAACGGTGTATTCTGAGTCATAAACATAACAAATCAACTTGATCAGGACAGCAGCAGCAGATAGAGCTAACGGTGTATTCTGGGGCATACAAGTCAGCTTCATTTGGACAGCAACAGCAGGTAAAGCTAACGGTGTATTCTGAGGCATAAACATAACAAATCAACTTGATCAGGACAGCAGCAGGTAAAGCTAACGATGTATTCTGATGCCTACAAGTCAGCTTGATATGGACAGCAGCGGGTAGATCTAAAAGTGTATTCTGAGGTGTACAAGTCAGCTTGATATGGACAGCAGCAGCAGGTAAAGCTAACAGTGTATTCTGAGGCATATACATAACAAATCAACTTGATCAGGACAGCAGCAGCAGGTAGAGCTAACGGTGTATTCTGAGGCCTACAAGTCAGCTTGATAGGGACAGCAGCAGCAGCAGGTAAAGCGAACTGTGTATTCTGAAACCTACAAATCAGCTTGATATGGACAGCAGCAGCAGGTAAAGGTAGTGTTGTATTCTGAAGCATATACATAACAAATCAACTTGATCAAGACAGCAGCAGCAGGTAGAGCTAACGGTGTATTCTGAGGCCTACAAGTCATCTTGATATAGACAGCAGCAGCAGGTAAAGCTAACAGTGTATTATGAGGCCTACAAGTCTGCTTGATATGGACAGCAGCAGTAGGTAAAGTTAACAGTGTAGTTTTATGACTGAATTAACAAATCAACTTTATCACAGCGGACAGCTGACGGTGTTGTATAAGGCCTTCACATAGCTACAAAGGACAAACAACTAGCTTGACCTAACTCTACATGATCATGATAGACAGCAGCAGCATCTGCAACAGGTAGATATTAACGGTCGAGTATGAGACCTAAACATATCTCGTCCTAACTCAGCAGAACAGGCAGCAGCAGGTAATGTGGATTGTCAGGACAGACAGCAGCAGTATCAGCATCAGGTAGATATTAGCAGTGGATTATACGGCCTACACATAACTCTCAATGATCAGTATAATAGCAGCAGTCATTGGTAAAGGTGGAGTATAATGACTACACAGAACTCTGAAGTATCCGGACAAGATCAGCAGGAAGTTCGTAAGTTAACATTGCATTCTAAGGCCTACACAAAGTTTGGCATAACTAAGCAGTCATAGAGAGCGGCATGTTATTATTTTGCCATTGAAAAGTTTTGTCACGAATGGGGCCATGGAAGACCGATTAAATAACTATAAAATAATTCTACAACCCCCAGCTACAGCATGTTTATTCATCGCTTACATAAAGACTGTTGTACCATTAAAATAAACAATTTATATTAAAAATAAATTATAAAAGTTCAATCATTTTAAAATTGAAAAGGCCAATATAACATTGAACAATATATCATATATCTTTTTTTTTTTATGCCCGTAAGTTATATTAGAAAATAATTGTTTAACGCACATTAATTAACCTTTTTGTGAACACACTATTACCTTTCTAATGTACTGTATTATTGACCAACCCTTAATATTACGAAGTACAAATCTAAATTCGAAATGTGTAAAACAAATAAAATATATATAGTTTATCAACCAAAAGTTAACTTAAAATAAAATGATACTTTAAAAAAAAAATTGATTCAACTGTGATCAAATTCTCAACCTAAATAAGACTATCATGTATAATAGCATTGGCTTAAATTATATTTGTGACATTTTTAACAAATATGGTAAACATCAAATGTGTCTGAAAAATATAAGTATTAAAAAAAAAATGCAAACAATTGATGAGTGGGCAAAGAACTAACTAGCATGAATCAGATATAGGGTCCCGTTTGGTAAACTGGGCATGTCGGAGCATAGCTTCCTCATAAAAGACATTAAAATGTGATGCAATGAGTAGAATCACTCACAAAAAAGTGACATGGCTTCAAGAATATTATACTGTCAGCTGTTTATACCGAAAGATTTAAATCTGGGTTTATATTACAATAGCATCTGAAAATAATCATTATATAATTGTCAAGAAGTAAGATTAAATATAAATGTATATATTTATATATACATGTGGTAATTAGAGATGTCCCGAACTATTCGCCTGCGAATAGTTCCCGGCGAACATAGCTTGTTCGCGTTCGCAGCGGCGGGCGAACATATGCAATGTTTGGTCCGCCCCCTATTCGTCATCATTGTGTAAACTTTGACCCTGTACCTCACAGTAGCAGACACATTCCAGCCAATCAGCAGCAGACCCTCCCTCCCAGACCCTCCCACCTCCTGGACAGCATCCATTTTAGATTCATTTGGAAGCTGCATTCTTAGTGAGAGGAGGGACAGTGTAGCTGCTGTTGATTTAATAGGGAAATCGATAGCTAGGCTAGTATATTCAGTGTCCACTCCAGTCCTGAAAGACTCATCTGATCTCTGCTTTAGGCCTCATGCACACGACAGTATAACGGGGTTCCGTTGTTCCGTGATCCGTGTCCGTTTTTGCTTCCGTGTGTCTCTGTGTCTGTTTTTTTTGCGGACCATCTGAAATCAAGGAATGGTGAAAAAAAATGAAATTTTACTAACTCCACCCTGGATACTGGTATAAATCAAGGGCACCTGAGTTTGGTGTTGTGGCCATTTTCTGTAGTCTTTCCAGAGTACAAAGGTTATTTCGGCTGCTTCTCTTTGCTGTATCACCATGTCTGATTCTGAGGAAGAGGTCGTACTGCATTGGCTGGTTTCTCGGCGCTGGGGCCAGTGCACTTCTTTGTTGGATGAGGAACAGTGTAGAAGGCGACGATTTTGGGTCCATACGATTGTTTCACAACGTTACCAGAAAGGACAGTTCCATACCCTCTACAAAGAACTGCGGCTGCATCCTGAGAAGTTCTATGCCTTCTGTCAGATGTCAGTGGGTACCTTTGATCGCTTGCTGTCGTCTCTACGTACTGTCCTTACCTTCATGGACACCAATATGATATGACAAAATATCAATTTCTCCTGAGGAAAGGCTCATTGTCACGTTGAGGTAAGCATTAATTTTCATTTTAAGTTTCAGCAGTAATATGCACTGCTTGTGTCAGGAGGAACATGTGCTAGAAAATGGCTGCTGTTAGACATGTGCTACTGTTTGCTGAAGTAACCTTTCTTTGCCCTTTTTGTGTTGGTCGAATGTTTTTGTTAAGAATTTTTAAATAATCTGTTAATTCCTGACACCTAAGATCACAATTTGGTTTTTGTAAAACTGATTTATTAAGCAAGTTTCAAACTACTGTTCAGCTAACGTCCTCCAGACACTACAATAATCCTGTGCACTCGCCAGTTCTGAGTGCAAAATTGAGATTTATTCAGTCAGTCAGCCTGGTTGCAGCAGGCTGTAACCTGCCTTTTTGAGTGTTTTATTTTTATTTTTTTTATTTTCAATGTACTAGTGAGTGCTGGGGATTATTGTAGTGTCTTTATGAATTCGGACTCTCAATCAGGATCCCTTTCTGCATGAACCACCCGGCTTGAAGCCTAAATCCCGGACAGTTCCCTATTTGTGGGGATTGTGGTGCATGAAAACCCTTTTTTTTTTCCAGCTAACATCCTCCTCATGCATAATGTGCTCATAATTCAGCAGTTGATCTTAACTTTATGCATTTGTATGGGACTAAACTCAGCTGTTGTCACTTAGTTGTGGTAGTACTGCCCACACCACAATGGCTAGTAGTGTTGTCCTATGAGCCCGAAAAAGTTTGGCTTTTTTCGTGCTTATCAAACAATGGACATAGGTCAGTCATGGCGTGCCGTTTTCAGACTGTGCGCCCAAACTTGTAACCAAACTCATTTCATTTTTGGATTAATGTAAATAAGTCTATTTCAGCTGAATACTTTAGTCTAACATAGTTTATCTGCCATGTTTTGCAAACATTTAACTGTCAGAGACATTAAACATTCAGTGCTGCCTGTCCATTTCATAGTGTGCCCTGTGTTGGCTAATGTTTTCTAAAATATGTTATATTGGTAGACATTTTACTTTTTCTACGGTGCGTGTGCCCACAGACAGGGCCCTGAGTGCCGCCTTTGCCATCCTTGTCATATCTTTGCCACCGCTGACATAGTGTGTTTGAAAGTATTGGTTCAGTACAACATTATGATTGTTACTTGTTTAGATTGTCACTTTGATTGGTTGCTGATTGTTTTTTCTTTACCATTTTCCACAGATTTCTTGCAACTGGGAACTCTTTGGCAAATCGACGATTTCTCGGATTGTACGTCACACCTGCCAAGTCATCTGGCTGCAACTCCAAGAGACGGTTATGCCGCTGCCCAAGGCGGACGATTAGGTTCGAATTGCTGAGGGTTTCCAAATTTCTGCGCAGTTTCCAAACTGCATCGGGGCAATGGATGGCAAGCACATCCGTGTGAAGAAGCCGTCACACTCAGGGAGCCGTTTCTTCAATTATAAACAATATTTTTCGGTAGTGCTGATGGCTGTTGCTGACAGTAACTACCGGTTTATAATGCTGATGCTCGCATCTTTAGTGCTTCTAGAATGGGTGAGCGGCTTTATGCCAACCAACTTGCCCTGCCCGAAGCCAGAAGACTGCCCGGATCTGCAGGTTCGCCGGCTCCATTTGTCATCGTGGCGGACGAAGGGTTTGCATTAACTCCCCATGTTATGTGGCCCTTTCCAAAGCGGGGTTTGGATGTCAGGAGGCGTATATTCAACTACCGGTTGACTCGTGGCCGTCGGTATGTTGAGTGCGCTTTCGGGATACTCTCTAGCAAGTGGAGGGTGTTTTTGTAATCCATACAGATGAATCCGGAGAATGCTACCCTGGTGATTCAAGCTTGTGTTGTTCTACACAACTTCACCAGGCTTCACGAGGGTTCCTCTACTGTTGACATGGATGATCTTCCTACGTCTTCAGAATTGGGTTTGGAAAGGACCCTGCATAGACGACCTGGATCTGCAGGGATTGCAGTTCGGGAACTCTATGCAGACTACTTTTACAGCCCAGAGGGCTCCTTGCCCTGGCAGAGGGACGCGATTCGTGGCAGTTTTTGAAATCTTCTGGCCTCTTTAGTTGTTTATTATTTTCTAGATAGTTTTTAAAAATTTACTGTTGTAGTTGAGAGTAGGGACTCGCAAGACACTGAGGACCCTTGATGTGGGCTTGCAGGCTGAGGTTTGCGGATTCCAAATTTAAAAATCCATATTTTTATTATTTATTTGACAAATGTGGGTATACTTTTTATCAACATCTGGTAGGATTTTTAAATATGTATCCAAAAACCTTCTAATACCTCTTTAAAAGTTTTTTTATGTGCAAATTATGGTGCCTAATAAAGTGTATTTATTTGGAAATTTTATAGTTTATATGTGTTTCCACAAGTTTTTTAATGTGTTGTTCAATAAAAATCACAACAGCCTTTTTTTTTTTTAGTTTTTCTTGAAACCAATAAATTATCTTTACACAAATAACTTTGTCTGGAAGAGTATTCCAAATCCTTGTAAAAGGTATAAGAGTAACTTTATAAAAAAAACAATACAAATTATAGATCAAACAAGTCTCTTGTGAAAGAGCCAGGGGGCAAAACTAGATCCAGGCCGTACCTGTTGCGCTTGTGGTGCACCTGTTGAAAACATGCCCACAGGCATGGACTGGGCAAGGTAAGGGTTACGCTCCTGTGAACCCTGTAAAGAAGGTCCGGAAGAGGGTGGACCATGGCTTGCATGTGCAGCCTGTGCAAACATGGTAGGCTGATGACTTGAAGCCATCGTATATTTTTTTAGCATCTGGTTGAGATCATACAGTATGTCTCCCTGGTATGGGAGTGTGTACATTTTCAAAACCAGTGCCAAGGATGCTACACAATGGTGATGGTTTTGTGTGGGAACATGCCTCATAAGTGGTGCAAGGCCCCTTAACATAGATTCTTCTTGGCCATCAGTCCGCCTCTGAGCAAGGAATTTGATTACTCGGGCATAGATCATTTCACGATTAACTTGCTCAGAGGCAGGCTGACGAACATTCCTTGGTCTCCTGGGCTGCTGCTGTGAAGTTTGGGGCATTTCCGGTTCCCCACCACTTGGTGCCATGGCTGGCTCTGTAGGCTCCACCGCTGAAGTTTCTGGAGGGCTGGTTTCTGGCAAAAATACTGGTGGCGTTTCGGATCCACCCAATTCCGAATCTTCGCTGTCCTCTAGATTGTCCACAGTTCTGTAGATATATTATTTTCCCCTCCCCCATGACAGCACCTTAGAGAGAGATGGCTCCGCCCCAGGACAGGAAACCCGCAGCATAAAAAGGTGGAGCCGCTCTCCCACCTCAGTGAGGTTTCCTGTCCTGGTACGGGAGCCTGCAGTGTCGTCCTGACCTGGAAGTCCCGGTAGAAGCCGGAGGGTTGGGGCGGCGTATGGTACCTGTCCGATTATTCCCCACAGGCGTCCGGTGTCTAGATCCCGGATCACAGGGCAGAAGGTGCCGGTCCCTCAGGCGAGGAGGACAGCACTAGCGGCTGGAAGGGGGCCAGGAGGCCTCGGTGGTTCTGCAGACTTGCCGGGACGTAGACGCGGCATCTGAAACAGGAAGTGCCATGCGTTCCACGGCCGTGCGCTCCACGGCAATGCGCTTCTGGTCAGGTGACCGGAAGTTCAACATCCCGACAATTTTAAATCGGCTCCAGGCAGGTATGAGAAGCTGGGGTGTTCTGGACGCTGGTATCTGAAGTTTAGAGGCCAGAAAGTGGACCAGAGGGTTCCAGTACTATCTTGGCGTGGTGGGTCTGCAGGAGCTGTGTGTCTCTCAGGTGAGAGGAATACTTTGGTGGCAGTATGTAACTTGGGCATTGTTTGTATCAGTGCAGGTTTTTTGCCCTCACTATGGACGAAGAGAGGAGGTCTGAAAGTGTGGATTTGGAGATCCTGCCACCGGTATTGTGAGTCCTATTCTCGGTCCTTAGAGGGTCTAGACTGTTCCTCAGATTTGGGTATGTTCCTTTTTTCTTAGACTGTGCCTAAGAAGGTGGCGGCAAAGAAAAAGAACAAAGAATGCCCTATCTGCAAGTGCCCGTTGTCTTCTTCTTATGCTAAAAAGCTCTGTCAGCAGTGCATTGAGAAGACGGTGGCTGAGGAGACTCCAAGTCTTTTGAAAGACCTTAAGTCTATCATGTCTGAAGTTAAAAATTCCCTGAGAAGTAGGAAGAGAAGATGAACAGTGAGGCAGGAGTCCAACGTGGAATCGGAAGATAGCGATTCTCTCTCCGGGAATGAGGACTCTAATGATTCCTTTTCTTCTGAGGATAATATAAGAGAAGGAAAGTTCCTATTTCCAGCGGAAGATACGGACAAATTGTTAAAAGTTATCCGATCTACCTTGGAGTTGGAGGATACCAGAGAGGATAGATCGGTAGAGGATGTCGTGTTTGAGGGACTTAGGGAAAGAAAGCGTAGGTGTTTCCCTGTCCATAGGTCTATTTCAGCGGTGATAGAAAAGGAATGGGAAAAACCGGATAAAAAGCCGTTCATTTCTAAGACCTTTAAACAGAAGTATCCACTTGAGCGAGAAAGCGGCAGATAGGAAGAAGTGTTTTCCCCAGGAATCTTTTACACAATTCAGGCAATATAATTGGCCCTTTCGGACCCCGACAAGGTTTGGATCAGCCACAGCCCGTGCGGGAAAACAAGGAAAGCAATGACGCCATGATCCCAGTAGGAGGAAGATTAAAGTTCTTTCTTCCTGCTTGGGAAAAGATGGCAGGGAAATGGTTGATAAGTCTTCTGCGGGAGGGTTTAAGATTGGAGTTCTTGAGTTGTCCCGAAAGATTTGTGATTTCGAGGTTTTCTCTCATTATGCTGCCAGAAATAAAAAAACTGATAAGCAAGAAGATGTTGATTCCTGTCCCAGAGTCAGAGCTAGGGAAGGGTTTTTATTCCACCCTGTTTTTAGTGAAGAAACCGGATGGGTCGTACCGGACTATAATAAATCTCAGATATCTGAACAGATTCCTGAAGGCCAGAAAATTCAAGATGGAAACCATCAGGTCAGCGATATATCTTTTGTCTCCAGGCTGCCATATGGCGGTCCTGGATTTAAAAGATGCTTACCATCATATTCCGATTCATCCAGATCACCAGAGATTCCTCCGGGTGGCGGTGAGAACCGAGGTGGGACTTCTTCACTATCAGTTCCAGGCTCTTCCCTTTGGCCTCTCCATGGCACCTCGGATCTTTACCAAGGTAGTGGCGGAGATGGCTTCTTTCATCAGAAGGGAGAACATCACGTTTTTACCTTACCTGGACGACTTTCTGGTGGTGGCCCAGTCTCGGGAGGAGTGCGCCAGGTCTCTGGATCAGGTTATGGAGGTTCTTCAGTCTTTGGGCTGGCTGTTGAATATCCAAAAGTCCAGGTTGGAGCCGTCAACGAGCCAGGTTTTTCTGGGTCTGGTTTTAAATTCCAGGCTGGAAAGAACTTTCCTCACAGAGGAGAAGGTAGCCGAGGTTCAGGGAGTAGTTTAGAGGGTTTAGTTAGAACAGACCCTGTCCATAAGAAAAGCTATGTCCCTGTTAGGAGTTTTAACTTCCTGCATGCCAGCAGTCCAGTGGGCTCAACGACATTCGCGCCAGTTACAGGGAGAGATCTTGACTGCCACAAGACGGGCAGGAGCATCCCTGGAGTCAGTGATAAGCTTATCAGAAGTGACCCTTTCATCCCTAGATTGGTGGAAGGAGGTAAAAAATCTGAACCAGGGACTTCCCTGGTCCTTTCCGGAACCGGTGGTTGTTACTATGGACGCCAGCCCCTGGGGTTCGGGGGCTCACGTGGAGGATCAGATTTTTCAGGGAGAATGGTCCCAGGGTCAGAGACGGTTTTCGTCAAATCGAAAGGAGCTGAGGGCGGTTTTGCTGGCCTTGAGAGCAGTTCTTCCTATGATCCAGAACAGGCATGTGAGAGTGATGTCCGACAATCGGACAGTGGTCTGATATCTCCATCGTCAAGGAGGAACCAGGTCAGATTCTTTACTGAAGAAGACGAGATGGATTTTCGAGGAAATAGAAGGGAGAGTGCTTCATCTCTCGGCCATTCATATCAGAGGGCTCGAGAATTCTCGAGCGGACTTCCTGAATCGCCACAGATTACGTCAGGGAGAGTGGTCTCTGAATCCAGAAATTTTCTCCCAGATAGTAAGATTATGGGGTCTGCCTTCAGTAGACATGTTCGCCACAAGAGAAAACAGAAAGGTACAGAATTTTTTCTCCCTCAGTCCAGAGGAATGCCCATCTGGAGTGGACGCCTTCCCCCAGAGATGGGATTTTCCACTAGGCTATGCCTTTCCCCCGCTTTAGTTGATTCCACTAGTAATAAGGAAGATCAGGTACGAAGGGGCAAGGGTAATCCTGATAGCCCCCTTCTGGCCGAAGAGGGCGTGGTTTTCCCTGTTGAGAGCAATGTCAGTTTCAGATCCGTGGATCCTGCCAGGAATTCCAGACCTATTATCTCAGGGTCCAGTGTTCCATCCGGAAGTAGGGTCTCTACATCTTTCGGCATGGAATTTGAGAGGTCATTTTTAGCTAGTCAGGGATTCTCTGAGGAGGTCATTTCCACTTTGATGAAAAGTAGGAAGGAGGTGACGAATGTTATCTATGCACGAGTATGGAGGAAGTTCCTGCCCTTTATAGGCACAGAAGGGGTTTCCTGGCCGTTAGATTTTTCTGTAGTTCAGGTGTTGAATTTTTTACAGAGAGGATTGTCCCTCGGGTTGGCAAAAAGTACGCTAAAAGTACAGGTGTCAGCTTTATCGGTTCTGGGGAGAAGAAGTTTAGCCATGGACCCTTGGGTGGTTAGGTTTTTTTAAGGCAGTGGATAGGATTACGCCAGTAGCAGGCCCAAGATTTCCTCCCTGGGACGTTAACTTAGTGCTTAATGCCCTTACCAGACATCCCTTTGAACCTTTAGCCTCTTGCTCGGTTAAAGTACTTTCCCTTAAGCTAGTTTTGCTGGTAGCCTTAACATCAGCCAGAAGGGTTGGGGAGATTCAGGCCCTCTCTATTAACCCCCCTTTTATGTCCATCAGAGAGGATAGAGTGGTTCTCAGACCAGATCCTGGTTTTATGCCGAAGGTTCCTTCTAGGATTAATAGGGCTCAGGAGGTAGTTCTCCCAGCTTTCTTTTCAGAACCAAAAGATGACAGAGAGAAAGAGCTGCATTCTCTGGATGTCAGGAGGTGTATTTTGCAGTACCTGGAGGTGACTAAAGACTGGAGGAAGTCCTCTGCCTTGTTTGTTCTGTTCGGTGGGGCTAGAAAAGGTAATACCGCCTCTAAGGCTTCTAGAGTTTATCACGCTGCCTGAGTGACGGAGTATGGATATGCATGACGTCATGTGCTCTGGCTCCACAAGGGCTTGAAGGGACATCGATTGTTTAAAAAACTCAAACAATGCTGGAAGAGCAACCCTGCTTTGAGTTACAAGGGGAATCTGAAATTACCTACCAATGGTGATACTTTTCTCTCTCTTTTTTTTTTTTTTTAAATGAATGGTCGGCCAAACACATACAGCATAGGTTAATGAGTTATTCCGTACCGTTAGTGAATTTAAAAAGCATTTGAATTTTGCCATAAGAACATCTATAGAGCATCTTCAATCGCACTATATTAAATGGAAAAGTGGTTTGCCAACATTTGATTTAAAAAATTCAGAAATTTACTGTAATTTGGGAGCATTATCTGGTTAGTGTGTGTTCCATAGCTCAAACGTCCAACTATTGATGGTGGACAGAGCCCGGCGTGGTCTTGCTGGTGAAACACATATTATCCAGGCTACGTCAACCACCATGCAGTAATCCCCGCCTCTACCATGGAAGTAAATGGGAGGGTGGCGCACATGCACGACCCATGCCCTCATTCATTTATATGGGTGAGACGCTTTTTGGTGACATAGGAAAACAAAGAGGCATGTTGCCCAAGAGCAATGGCCACGTTTGAAATATAGGTGCAACTTCCAGTAGATAGATGTGGTCCAGCAAATTCAATGGCTACATATACCATCTATATGGACACATTTGATTCAATGACTAAAAACATTTGAGAAAGTTCAGCCTTTCTACTTTCTACAAAGTGGATGCATCACTCTTAAATTTCTGTCCAAAAAGGGTTTTCAACCAAGGTGAGGGGTAGTTTTGTCACCAAAAATTTGCTCTAACATTGGGAGTTCATGGCATCCTGTCTGAAAGCACCACCAACTAGTCTGATATACTACAGCAACCTCATATCTACCATAACACACTTTGATTAAAGGTCCACAAAATATATTCACATTTTGTGCATTGACATATATACCGTTCAATACATAGATTTTTAATTAAAGCATACTTACGGCCTGAACTCCATCACTGGCCGAAGAAAACTTAGTTGCTCCGTGTTCTTTTTCTAGAGGAGCCATCTCCACTGCGACCCTTGTCGTTCAGTTCTCTGCGGAACTGGTCCCTGCAGCTGTTCCATCATACTTTGATGTTTTTTACTGAGAAAACAGGCAACCAGAGTTATACAACATTAGCTTCCATTAAATATGTTTTCATTGTTAAACTAAACAAATTTCAACATAAATTATTATTTTTCAAAACTAGTAATCAAAAAAGGGGCCGGACATAGTGCAGTCAGCCAGTGTAGTGAGTGCAATAATGCTTGTAAATTACTTGTCGGACTAAAGTATTTTAAAATTGGCTTCAAAATACACTACTTTAGAATATTGGATGTAGGCAGTGTTGAAATTATCTATTATAACAGGGCAGATGTGTCCAAAACTTTGATATAAATAAAAGCACAGTACACATTTCTAATATGGGCAGTAGGTAAGGTCTGAACAAGCTTTAAAACATGCTGTGGCATTGAAAAAAGTTCATTGAAATAGAAGGAAACATAGCCACAGTGGCGTTTAGAAAAATGACTGGCCACAATCACAAAGTACCGCATTACTTTTTTTTAAAAAATCCTTCATTTACCGCCGCCTCCGGTCCAGAGGCTATTAAAAAGCACTCTTATATTCAGCCGCAGTTTCAGCATTTTTTACACATACTGTGTATACTGTAACTGTATATCTCAATGTGCGAAAACTGTTGAGGGGACCCTGACAAAGTATTTTGCTCCTCAGCATCCTCAACCTCCTCCAGGATGGGCCACTTCAGGGTCAGGGTCCAAAAGCAGCTGCGTCATCTGCTTCCCCTATAGCTAGGCACCTACATGTACATACCACTAGAGCAGGGATGCTCAACGTGCATCACTTCAGCTGTTGCGAAATGACAACTCCCAGCAGGCCGACAGCTATAGCTAGGCATGGTGGGAGTTGCTGTTTAACAACAGCTGGAAGGCCACATGTTGAGCCTCCCTACAATACACAATTAAGCCAGGCCTACAAAGGAACAGAATTCAGAACAAACATAAGTTTGTTTCTATTTCATAAGGAAGTACACAAAGACTGCACCAACAAAACGACATTGCTTGCACGTACCTAGTTCTGCACGACGCTTTATCCCATTCCCGTGGCTATATCTGACTTGCCACTTTCTCCCACAAAACTTCTTTCCTGACAAGGTCAAGATACGCAGGTGACCTTGTGTCCCACAGCTCTGGCCTTTCATGGACCAGAGTGATAAGTTTCTCTACATTCCATTTAGGCATTGTGACGAACTAGAGATTTTTCTAATATCTGACAGGGCCAAAAAAAGTGTCTGGCAAATCACCTCAGAAACAAGGCTCGCCAATCTGGTAGTTTCAACTTCCTTTTTTTTTATTTTTTTTTTATTGCCAAAAGGATTTGGAGACAGGTTACCAGGCAACAGATCCGCAAAAAAAACGGACGCGGATCACGGATGACATACGGAAGGCTTTAAATGTGCATCCGCCTTTTTTCACGGTCCCATTGACTTGAATGGATATGCAAACCGTGGTCCGTCAAAAAAATAGGACATGTCTTATTTTTTTGACGGAAGCAAAACACGGAGCACGGCCACGGATGGCAAACGGTGCATTTTCCGAGATTTCAACAGACCCATTGAAAGTCAATTCTACACTACACTACTTTCACCGTTTATTGGGCATAGTGTTTTGGGGTGTCAATTTACATATATTCATGCTGGGTGAGATAAATATCTCGGTCAAATGCCAACTTTGTATAAAAAAATTGGAAAATATGTCTTTTGCCAAGATATTTCTCTCACCCAGCATGGGTATATGTAAAATGACGCCCCAAAACACATTGCCCAACTTCTCCTGAGTACGGCAATACCACATGTGTGACACTTTTTTGGAGCCTAGGTGGGCAAAGGGGCCCACATTCCAAAGAGCACCTTTAGGATTTCACAGGGCATTTTTTACACATTTTGATTTCAAACTACTTCTCACACATTAGGGCCCCTAAAATGCCAGGGCAGTATAACTACCCCACAAGTGACCCCATTTTGGAAAGAAGACACCCCATGGCATTTCGTGATGGGCATAGTGAGTTCATGGAAGCTTTTATTTTTTGCCACAAGTTAGTGGAATATATAGGTCGTGGACAGTCACACCAGAATAGGGCGCCTATTCCCCAAACAGGTGGGGCCATTACATCTAGTCAATCATGGCAAGGAGCACAGGGGTCTATTCCAGCGTCCAGTGCGACTATGACAATACCAACCGTGGCCCTATGGCCAGCTCTCAACAACAAACACAATATTTACCCTCTGTATCATCTGGGGTATTTTGTGCCCCGCCAATGCCTATGCCCTTGTCAACACCATCCACAAATCTGCCCTCTTTTTTAGGCCAAGGCCCATCCTTGAAGGACAGGGAGAAGTGGGCATACAATGCCAGGACGTGAATGATTCCCTTAGGGTGATTAATTTGTCCAGTTTTACTTTGGGACCAGAACACATTAAAATACTCAATAAAGGTTTGTCCTTTACACCAACCCCTTCCTTCCAATGTTTCAACTGGGTTAAAGACATTAACCTGTTTGCTAGGAAGCTTGCCCTCCATAAAACGTTTAATCAGCAGGCTAGAGAGTTCCAGCGGACACAGGCCAATTAAAGACAATCTTTAGCCATTTTGGAATCATTAGATACCTTAGATGAAAATGCCGAAGATATAGTTGAGGCACCTTTTTCAGGATTAAAATCACAATCGAAGTATACCCCTCCATTCTCTCAGTATGGCAATATTGACACTTTTGTACAATTAGTAACTAGAGATCTAAAAACTGTCAGTACTAAAATACCAGCTGCTCAACTCAATCTTGGGATAGAGGAACAACGGGCCCTTGAGGAACTCAGCCAGAATGATGATTTGGTAATAAAATCTTCGGATAAGGGGGGCAACGTAGTCCTTATGGACAAACAGGACTATAAAAAAATTGTTGAGGACCTGGTCAAACAAAGTGATACCTATCAGAAGCTGGACTGTAACCCGACGGACAGGTTTCTAGCAGAATTGAAAGTGATCTTGACTACTGCTAAGGCGGATAAACTAATATCAAAAGAGGCATTTAAATATCTTTTAAACATGCACCCAACGATTGCTACCATCTATGCAATCCCAAAAGTGCATAAACAGAGACGACCGGTACCGGGCAGACCAATCGTGTCCGGTAATAATAGCCTGACCGAAAATATCAGTCAATACATTGACGAATTTATAGCACCTTTTGTGCCTAGCTTGCCATCATTCATCAAGGATACTAAGGATGTGGTCATCAGGCTCCAGGACATCCAGGTCACTTCGACAACTAAATTGGCCAGCCTTGACGTTGAGGCCCTATATACCAACATAGGGCACAACCTAGGGATAAAGGCGGTCTCCACTTTTCTTTCCACAAAAAGTATTCACTTTCATGCACATAATGTGTTTCTTTTAACTCTCCTCAGTTATTTACTCACTCACAATTAGGGATGAGCGAACTCGAACTGTATAGTTCGGGTTCGTACCGAATTTTGGGGTGTCCGTGACACGGACCCGAACCCGGACATTTTCGTAAAAGTCCGGGTTCGGGTTCGGTGTTCGTCGCTTTCTTCGCGCTTTTGTGACGCTTTCTTGGCGCTTTTTGAAAGGCTGCAAAGCAGCCAATCAACAAGCGTCATACTACTTGCCCCAAGAGGCCATCACAGCCATGCCTACTATTGGCATGGCTGTGATTGGCCAGAGCACCATGTGACCCAGCCTCTATTTAAGCTGGAGTCACATAGCGCCGCCCGTCACTCTGCTCTGATTAGCGTAGGGAGAGGTTGCGGCTGCGACAGTAGGGCGAGATTAGGCAGATTAACTCCTCCAAAGGACTTGATTAACTGATCGATCTGCAGCTGTGGATCATTGAGCTGCTGATCCTCAATTGCTCACTGTTTTTAGGCTGCACAGACCGTTTGTCAGTCTCATTTTTCTGGGGTGATCGGCGGCCATTTTGTGTCTTGTGGTGCGCCAGCACAAGCTGCGACCAAGTGCATTTAACCCTCAATGGTGTGGTTGTTTTTTGGCTAAAGCCTACATCAGGGTGAAGCTGTGACACCAAGTGCATTTAACCAGCAATAGTCTGTTCATTTTTTGGCCATATACAAAATCAGGGGCAAGCTGCGCCTGTCACCAAGTGCATTTAACCCTCAATGGTGTGGTTGTTTTTTGGCTAAAGCCTACATCAGGGTGAAGCTGTCACACCAAGTGCATTTAACCAGCAATAGTCTGTTCATTTTTTGGCCATATACAAAATCAGGGGCAAGCTGCGCCTGTCACCAAGTGCATTTAACCCTCAATGGTGTGGTTGTTTTTTGGCTAAAGCCTACATCAGGGTGAAGCTGTCACACCAAGTGCATTTAACCAGCAATAGTCTGTTCATTTTTTGGCCATATACAAAATCAGGGGCAAGCTGCGCCTGTCACCAAGTGCATTTAACCCTCAATGGTGTGGTTGTTTTTTGGCTAAAGCCTACATCAGGGTGAAGCTGTCACACCAAGTGCATTTAACCAGCAATAGTCTGTTCATTTTTTGGCCATATCCCAGTCTAATTCTGTCACTAAATCCATACCGGTCACCCAGCGCCTAAATACTAGGCCTCAAATTTATATCCAGCTAAATCTGTCCCTAGTGCTGTAGCTGGGCGAGTTATTTAGTGTCCGTTCAAGCACATTTCTTGTTCTGGGTTGAAATACAATTCCCAATTTAGCAATTTCATAATTTAGTGGTTCCTGCTATATCAGAGCTCTTTGAAATCTATCCCAAAAAGGGTATATAATATTGAAGGTGCACATAGGGTCATTCAGAGTAACTTCACACACACCCGCTACTGTGTATTTCCAAGTCTAATTCTGTCACTAAATCCATACCGGTGACCCAGCGCCTAAATACTAGGCCTCAAATTTAATTCCCTCTAAATCTCTCGTTACCCACCGCTGTACTGTTGTTGCTGGGCAAGATATTTAGTGTCCGTCAAAGCACATTTTTTGTTCTGGGTTGAAGTACAATTCCCAATTTAGCAATTTCATAATTTAGTGGTTTCTGCTATATCAGAGCTATTTGAAATCTATCCCAAAAAGGGTATATAATATTGAAGGTGCACATAGGGTCATTCAGAATAACTTCACACACACCCGCTACTGTGTATTTCCAAGTCTAATTCTGTCACTAAACCCATACCTGTCACCCAGCGCCTAAATACTAGGCCTCAAATTTAAATCCCTCTAAATCTCTCGTTACCGTTGTCCTGTTGTAGCTGGGAAAGTTATTTAGTGCCCGTCAAAGCACATTTTTTGTTCTGGGTTGAAGTACAATTCCCAATTTAGCAATTTCATAATTTAGTGGTTCCTGCTATATCAGAGCTATTTGAAATCTATCCCAAAAAGGGTATATAATATTGAAGGTGCACATAGGGTCATTCAGAATAACTTCACACACACCCGCTACTGTGTATTTCCAAGTCTAATTCTGTCACTAAATCCATACCGGTGACCCAGCGCCTAAATACTAGGCCTCAAATTTAATTCCCTCTAAATCTCTCGTTACCCACCGGTGTACTGTTGTTGCTGGGCAAGATATTTAGTGTCCGTCAAAGCACATTTTTTGTTCTGGGTTGAAGTACAATTCCCAATTTAGCAATTTCATAATTTAGTGGTTTCTGCTATATCAGAGCTATTTGAAATCTATCCCAAAAAGGGTATATAATATTGAAGGTGCACATAGGGTCATTCAGAATAACTTCACACACACCCGCTACTGTGTATTTCCAAGTCTAATTCTGTCACTAAACCCATACCTGTCACCCAGCGCCTAAATACTAGGCCTCAAATTTAAATCCCTCTAAATCTCTCGTTACCGTTGTCCTGTTGTAGCTGGGAAAGTTATTTAGTGCCCGTCAAAGCACATTTTTTGTTCTGGGTTGAAGTACAATTCCCAATTTAGCAATTTCATAATTTAGTGGTTCCTGCTATATCAGAGCTATTTGAAATCTATCCCAAAAAGGGTATATAATATTGAAGGTGCACATAGGGTCATTCAGAATAACTTCACACACACCCGCTACTGTGTATTTCCAAGTCTAATTCTGTCACTAAATCCATACCGGTGACCCAGCGCCTAAATACTAGGCCTCAAATTTAATTCCCTCTAAATCTCTCGTTACCCACCGCTGTACTGTTGTTGCTGGGCAAGATATTTAGTGTCCGTCAAAGCACATTTTTTGTTCTGGGTTGAAGTACAATTCCCAATTTAGCAATTTCATAATTTAGTGGTTTCTGCTATATCAGAGCTATTTGAAATCTATCCCAAAAAGGGTATATAATATTGAAGGTGCACATAGGGTCATTCAGAATAACTTCACACACACCCGCTACTGTGTATTTCCAAGTCTAATTCTGTCACTAAACCCATACCTGTCACCCAGCGCCTAAATACTAGGCCTCAAATTTAAATCCCTCTAAATCTCTCGTTACCGTTGTCCTGTTGTAGCTGGGAAAGTTATTTAGTGCCCGTCAAAGCACATTTTTTGTTCTGGGTTGAAGTACAATTCCCAATTTAGCAATTTCATAATTTAGTGGTTCCTGCTATATCAGAGCTATTTGAAATCTATCCCAAAAAGGGTATATAATATTGAAGGTGCACATAGGGTCATTCAGAATAACTTCACACACACCCGCTACTGTGTATTTCCAAGTCTAATTCTGTCACTAAATCCATACCGGTGACCCAGCGCCTAAATACTAGGCCTCAAATTTAATTCCCTCTAAATCTCTCGTTACCCACCGGTGTACTGTTGTTGCTGGGCAAGATATTTAGTGTCCGTCAAAGCACATTTTTTGTTCTGGGTTGAAGTACAATTCCCAATTTAGCAATTTCATAATTTAGTGGTTTCTGCTATATCAGAGCTATTTGAAATCTATCCCTAAAAGGGTATATAATATTGAAGGTGCACATAGGGTCATTCAGAATAACTTCACACACACCCGCTACTGTGTATTTCCAAGTCTAATTCTGTCACTAAACCCATACCTGTCACCCAGCGCCTAAATACTAGGCCTCAAATTTAAATCCCTCTAAATCTCTCGTTACCGTTGTCCTGTTGTAGCTGGGAAAGTTATTTAGTGCCCGTCAAAGCACATTTTTTGTTCTGGGTTGAAGTACAATTCCCAATTTAGCAATTTCATAATTTAGTGGTTCCTGCTATATCAAAGCTATTTGAAATCTATCCCAAAAAGGGTATATAATATTGAAGGTGCACATTGGGTCATTCAGAATAACTTCACACACACGCTTCTGTGCATTTCCAAGTCTAATTCTGTCACTAAATCCATACCGGTGACCCAGCGCCTAAATACTAGGCCTCAAATTTAATTCCCTCTAAATCTCTCGTTACCCACCGCTGTACTGTTGTTGCTGGGCAAGATATTTAGTGTCCGTCAAAGCACATTTTTTGTTCTGGGTTGAAGTACAATTCCCAATTTAGCAATTTCATAATTTAGTGGTTTCTGCTATATCAGAGCTATTTGAAATCTATCCCTAAAAGGGTATATAATATTGAAGGTGCACATAGGGTCATTCAGAATAACTTCACACACACCCGCTACTGTGTATTTCCAAGTCTAATTCTGTCACTAAATCCATACCGGTGACCCAGCGCCTAAATACTAGGCCTCAAATTTAATTCCCTCTAAATCTCTCGTTACCCACCGTTGTACTGTTGTTGCTGGGCAAGATATTTAGTGTCCGTCAAAGCACATTTTTTGTTCTGGGTTGAAGTACAATTCCCAATTTAGCAATTTCATAATTTAGTGGTTTCTGCTATATCAGAGCTATTTGAAATCTATCCCTAAAAGGGTATATAATATTCAAGGTGCACATTGGGTCATTCAGAATAACTTCACACACACACGCTTCTGTGCATTTCCAAGTCTAATTCTGTCACTAAATCCATACCGGTCACCCAGCGCCTAAATACTAGGCCTCAAATTTATATCCCGCTGAATTTGAATACAATACATTGGGCCAAATAATATATTTGTTGTTGTGGTGAACCATAACAATGAGAAAAACATCTAGTAAGGGACGCGGACGTGGACATGGTCGTGGTGGTGTTAGTGGACCCTCTGGTGCTGGGAGAGGACGTGGCCGTTCTGCCACATCCACACGTCCTAGTGTACCAACTACTTCAGGTCCCAGTAGCCGCCAGAATTTACAGCGATATATGGTGGGGCCCAATGCCGTTCTAAGGATGGTAAGGCCTGAGCAGGTACAGGCATTAGTCAATTGGGTGGCCGACAGTGGATCCAGCACGTTCACATTATCTCCCACCCAGTCTTCTGCAGAAAGCGCACAGATGGCGCCTGAAAACCAACCCCATCAGTCTGTCACATCACCCCCATGCATACCAGGGAAACTGTCTCAGCCTCAAGTTATGCAGCAGTCTCTTATGCTGTTTGAAGACTCCGCTGGCAGGGTTTCCCAAGGGCATCCACCTAGCCCTTCCCCAGCGGTGAAAGACATAGAATGCACTGACGCACAACCACTTATGTTTCCTGATGATGAGGACATGGGAATACCACCTCAGCATGTCTCTGATGATGACGAAACACAGGTGCCAACTGCTGCGTCTTTCTGCAGTGTGCAGACTGAACAGGAGGTCAGGGATCAAGACTGGGTGGAAGACGATGCAGGGGACGATGAGGTCCTAGACCCCACATGGAATGAAGGTCGTGCCACTGACTTTCACAGTTCGGAGGAAGAGGCAGTGGTGAGACCGAGCCAACAGCGTAGCAAAAGAGGGAGCAGTGGGCAAAAGCAGAACACCCGCCGCCAAGAGACTCCGCCTGCTACTGACCGCCGCCATCTGGGACCGAGCACCCCAAAGGCAGCTTCAAGGAGTTCCCTGGCATGGCACTTCTTCAAACAATGTGCTGACGACAAGACCCGAGTGGTTTGCACGCTGTGCCATCAGAGCCTGAAGCGAGGCATTAACGTTCTGAACCTGAGCACAACCTGCATGACCAGGCACCTGCATGCAAAGCATGAACTGCAGTGGAGTAAACACCTTAAAACCAAGGAAGTCACTCAGGCTCCCCCTGCTACCTCTTCTGCTGCTGCCGCCTCGGCCTATTCTGCTGCTGCCGCCTCGGCCTCTTCCTCCGCCTCTGGAGGAACGTTGGCACCTGCCGCCCAGCAAACAGGGGATGTACCACCAACACCACCACCACCACCTCCGTCACCAAGCGTCTCAACCATGTCACACGCCAGCGTTCAGCTCTCCATCTCACAAACATTTGATAGAAAGCGTAAATTCCCACCTAGCCACCCTCGATCCCTGGCCCTGAATGCCAGCATTTCTAAACTACTGGCCTATGAAATGCTGTCATTTAGGCTGGTGGACACAGACAGCTTCAAACAGCTCATGTCGCTTGCTGTCCCACAGTATGTTGTTCCCAGCCGGCACTACTTCTCCAAGAGAGCCGTGCCTTCCCTGCACAACCAAGTATCCGATAAAATCAAGTGTGCACTGCGCAACGCCATCTGTAGCAAGGTCCACCTAACCACAGATACGTGGACCAGTAAGCACGGCCAGGGACGCTATATCTCCCTAACTGCACACTGGGTAAATGTAGTGGCAGCTGGGCCCCAGGCGGAGAGCTGTTTGGCGCACGTCCTTCCGCCGCCAAGGATCGCAGGGCAACATTCTTTGCCTCCTGTTGCCACCTCCTCCTTCTCGGCTTCCTCCTCCTCTTCTTCCACCTGCTCATCCAGTCAGCCACACACCTTCACCACCAACTTCAGCACAGCCCGGGGTAAACGTCAGCAGGCCATTCTGAAACTCATATGTTTGGGGGACAGGCCCCACACCGCACAGGAGTTGTGGCGGGGTATAGAACAACAGACCGACGAGTGGTTGCTGCCGGTGAGCCTCAAGCCCGGCCTGGTGGTGTGTGATAATGGGCGAAATCTCGTTGCAGCTCTGGGACTAGCCAATTTGACGCACATCCCTTGCTTGGCGCATGTGCTGAATTTGGTGGTGCAGAAGTTCATTCACAACTACCCCGACATGTCAGAGCTGCTGCATAAAGTGCGGGCCGTCTGTTCGCGCTTCCGGCGTTCACATCCTGCTGCTGCTCGCCTGTCTGCGCTACAGCGTAACTTCGGCCTTCCCGCTCACCGCCTCATATGCGACGTGCCCACCAGGTGGAACTCCACCTTGCACATGCTGGACAGACTGTGCGAGCAGCAGCAGGCCATAGTGGAGTTTCAGCTGCAGCACGCACGGGTCAGTCGCACTACAGAACAGCACCACTTCACCACCAATGACTGGGCCTCCATGCGAGACCTGTGTGCCCTGTTGCGCTGTTTCGAGTACTCCACCAACATGGCCAGTGGCGATGACACCGTTATCAGCGTTACAATACCACTTCTATGTCTCCTTGAGAAAACACTTAGGGCGATGATGGAACAGGAGGTGGCCCAGGAGGAGGAGGAGGAGGATGAGGAAGAGGGGTCATTTTTAGCACTTTCAGGCCAGTCTCTTCGAAGTGACTCAGAGGGAGGTTTTTTGCAACAGCAGAGGCCAGGTACAAATGTGGCCAGCCAGGGCCCACTACTGGAGGACGAGGAGGACGAGGATGAGGAGGAGGTGGAGGAGGATGAGGATGAAGCATGGTCACAGCGGGGTGGCACCCAACGCAGCTCGGGTCCATCACTGGTGCGTGGCTGGGGGGAAAGGCAGGACGATGACGATACGCCTCCCACAGAGGACAGCTTGTCCTTACCCCTGGGCAGCCTGGCACACATGAGCGACTACATGCTGCAGTGCCTGCGCAACGACAGCAGAGTTGCCCACATTTTAACCTGTGCGGACTACTGGGTTGCCACCCTGCTGGATCCACGCTACAAAGACAATGTGCCCACCTTACTTCCTGCACTGGAGCGTGATAGGAAGATGCGCGAGTACAAGCGCACGTTGGTAGACGCGCTACTGAGAGCATTCCCAAATGTCACAGGGGAACAAGTGGAAGCCCAAGGCCAAGGCAGAGGAGGAGCAAGAGGTCGCCAAGGCAGCTGTGTCACGGCCAGCTCCTCTGAGGGCAGGGTTAGCATGGCAGAGATGTGGAAAACTTTTGTCAACACGCCACAGCTAACTGCACCACCACCTGATACGCAACGTGTTAGCAGGAGGCAACATTTCACTAACATGGTGGAACAGTACGTGTGCACACCCCTCCACGTACTGACTGATGGTTCGGCCCCATTCAACTTCTGGGTCTCTAAATTGTCCACGTGGCCAGAGCTAGCCTTTTATGCCTTGGAGGTGCTGGCCTGCCCGGCAGCCAGCGTTTTGTCTGAACGTGTATTCAGCACGGCAGGGGGCGTCATTACAGACAAACGCAGCCGCCTGTCTACAGCCAATGTGGACAAGCTGACGTTCATAAAAATGAACCAGGCATGGATCCCACAGGACCTGTCCGTCCCTTGTCCAGATTAGACATTAACTACCTCCCCATAACCATATATTATTGGACTCCAGGGCACTTCCTCATTCAATCCTATTTTTATTTTCATTTTACCATTATATTGCGATGCTACCCAAAGTTGAATGAACCTCTCCTCTGCCTGTGTGCTAGGCCTAAATATATGCCAATGGACTGTTGCAGTGGTGGCTGACATGAAGCCTGATTCTCTGCTATGACATGCAGACTAATTCTCTGCTGACATGAAGCCAGATTGTCTGTTACGGGACCTCTCTCCTCTGCCTGGGTGCTGGGCCTAAATTTATGACAATGGACTGTTGCAGTGGTGGCTGACGTGAAGCCTGATTCTCTGCTATGACATGCAGACTGATTCTCTGCTGTCATGAAGCCAGATTGTCTGTTACGGGACCTTTCTCCTCTACCTGGGTTCTGGGCCTAAATTTATGAAAATTGACTCTTACAGTGGTGGGTGACGTGAAGCCTGATTCTCTGCTATGATATGAAGACTGATTCTCTGCTGACATGAAGCCAGATTGTCTGTTACGGGACCTTTCTCCTCTGCCTGGGTTCTGGGCCTAAATTTATGAAAATTGACTCTTACAGTGGTGGGTGACGTGAAGCCTGATTCTCTGCTATGATATGAAGACTGATTCTCTGCTGACATGAAGCCAGATTGTCTGTTACGGGACCTTTCTCCTCTGCCTGGGTTCTGGGCCTAAATTTATGAAAATTGACTCTTACAGTGGTGGGTGACGTGAAGCCTGATTCTCTGCTATGATATGAAGACTGATTCTCTGCTGACATGAAGCCAGATTGTCTGTTACGGGACCTTTCTCCTCTGCCTGGGTTCTGGGCCTAAATTTATGAAAATTGACTCTTACAGTGGTGGGTGACGTGAAGCCTGATTCTCTGCTATGATATGAAGACTGATTCTCTGCTGACATGAAGCCAGATTGTCTGTTACGGGACCTTTCTCCTCTGCCTGGGTTCTGGGCCTAAATTTATGAAAATTGACTCTTACAGTGGTGGGTGACGTGAAGCCTGATTCTCTGCTATGATATGAAGACTGATTCTCTGCTGACATGAAGCCAGATTGTCTGTTACGGGACCTTTCTCCTCTGCCTGGGTTCTGGGCCTAAATTTATGAAAATTGACTCTTACAGTGGTGGGTGACGTGAAGCCTGATTCTCTGCTATGATATGAAGACTGATTCTCTGCTGACATGAAGCCAGATTGTCTGTTACGGGACCTCTCTCCTCTGCCTGGGTGCTGGGCCTAAATATATGCCAATGGACTGTTGCAGTGGTGGCTGACGTGAAGCCTCATTCTCTGCTATGACATGCAGACTAATTCTCTGCTGACATGAAGACAGATTCTCTGTTACGGGACCTCTCTCCTCTGCCTGGGTGCCGGGGCCTAAATATCTGAGAATGGACTGTTCCAGTGGTGGCTGACGTGAAGCCTCATTCTCTGCTATGACATGCAGACTAATTCTCTGCTGACATGAAGACAGATTCTCTGTTACGGGACCTCCCTCCTCTGCCTGGGTGCTGGGCCTAAATATATGCCAATGGACTGTTGCAGTGGTGGCTGACGTGAAGCCTCATTCTCTGCTATGACATGCAGACTAATTCTCTGCTGACATGAAGACAGATTCTCTGTTACGGGACCTCCCTCCTCTGCCTGGGTGCTGGGCCTAAATATATGCCAATGGACTGTTGCAGTGGTGGCTGACGTGAAGCCTCATTCTCTGCTATGACATGCAGACTGATTCTCTGCTGACATGAAGCCAGATTCTCTGTTACGGGACCTCTCTCCTCTGCCTGTGTGTGCTGGGCCTAAATATATGCCAATGGACTGTTGCAGTGGTGGCTGACGTGAAGCCTGATTCTCTGCTATGACATGCAGACTGATTCTCTGCTGACATGAAGCCAGATTCTCTGTTACGGGACCTCTCTCCTCTGCCTGTGTGTGTGCTGGGCCTAAATATATGCCAATGGACTGTTGCAGTGGTGGCTGACGTGAAGCCTCATTCTCTGCTATGACATGCAGACTAATTCTCTGCTGACATGAAGACAGATTCTCTGTTACGGGACCTCCCTCCTCTGCCTGGGTGCTGGGCCTAAATATATGCCAATGGACTGTTGCAGTGGTGGCTGACGTGAAGCCTCATTCTCTGCTATGACATGCAGACTGATTCTCTGCTGACATGAAGCCAGATTCTCTGTTACGGGACCTCTCTCCTCTGCCTGTGTGTGTGCTGGGCCTAAATATATGCCAATGGACTGTTGCAGTGGTGGCTGACGTGAAGCCTCATTCTCTGCTATGACATGCAGACTGATTCTCTGCTGACATGAAGCCAGATTCTCTGTTACGGGACCTCTCTCCTCTGCCTGTGTGTGTGCTGGGCCTAAATATATGCCAATGGACTGTTGCAGTGGTGGCTGACGTGAAGCCTCATTCTCTGCTATGACATGCAGACTAATTCTCTGCTGACATGAAGACAGATTCTCTGTTACGGGACCTCTCTCCTCTGCCTGGGTGCCGGGGCCTAAATATCTGAGAATGGACTGTTCCAGTGGTGGGTGACGGGAAGCCAGATTCTCTGCTATGGAACCTCTCTCCAATTGATTTTGGTTAATTTTTATTTATTTAATTTTTATTTTAATTCATTTCCCTATCCACATTTGTTTGCAGGGGATTTACCTACATGTTGCTGCCTTTTGCAGCCCTCTAGCTCTTTCCTGGGCTGTTTTACAGCCTTTTTAGTGCCGAAAAGTTCGGGTCCCCATTGACTTCAATGGGGTTCGGGTTCGGGACGAAGTTCGGATCGGGTTCGGATCCCGAACCCGAACATTTCCGGGATGTTCGGCCGAACTTCTCGAACCCGAACATCCAGGTGTTCGCTCAACTCTACTCACAATTACTTCCTGTTTGACGGCCAGTATTATTTACAATCTGTCGGGACCGCAATGGGGAGTAAATGTGCACCAAATTATGCTAATTTATTTTTGGGGTGGTGGGAGGATACTATAGTTTTCACGTCTGATTTTTTTGAATTCACTCAGCACATTTTATTTTGGGGGAGGTATATCGATGATGTGCTAATCCTTTGGGATGGCACCACCGATAACTTTCACCGTTTTGTCACTGCACTTAACACTAATGCCATTGGGATGGCATTCACATCAGAGATTAGTGACAGCACTATAACTTTACTGGATCTCAAATTGTCCTTGGACCCTGATGGCCACATCCGGTCAGAGGTTTACCGTAAACCTACAGCAACGAACAGCTTATTGGAATGGAATAGTTTCCATCCTAGACCTCTTAGGAAAGGAATACCTATAGGGCAATACATCAGGGCCCGTAGGAATTGCTCTGACGAATTTAGTTTTGAAAGAGAAAGTAAGATCCTATATGATCGATTCCAAGCCAGAGGCTATCCAAAAAAAGTCTTACATCATGCCTACGCTCGGGCAAGTAGGACCAGTAGAACGGAACTTCTGACTAATCCATCTAAGGCTTCTAAGATGCCTACGGTCAGGTGTATTGGTACCTTTGATGCACAAAATAATAAAGTGTTTGGGATCCTTAGGAAGCATTGGCATGTCTTATGGGCTGATAATGACTTGAGGACACTCATTACATCTAATCCCGGTGTAACCTACCGCCGTGGAAGAAACCTAAAGGACGTACTAGTCCATACAGGGAGTGCAGAATTATTAGGCAAGTTGTATTTTTGAGGATTCATTTTATTATTGAACAACAACCATGCTCTCAATGAACCCAAAAAACTCATTAATATCAAAGCTGAATATTTTTGGAAGTAGTTTTTAGTTTGTTTTTAGTTTTAGCTATTTTAGGGGGATATCTGTGTGTGCAGGTGACTATTACTGTGCATAATTATTAGGCAACTTAACAAAAAACAAATATATACCCATTTCAATTATTTATTTTTACCAGTGAAACCAATATAACATCTCAACATTCACAAATATACATTTCTGACATTCAAAAACAAAACAAAAACAAATCAGTGACCAATATAGCCACCTTTCTTTGCAAGGACACTCAAAAGCCTGCCATCCATGGATTCTGCTCTTGAGAAAGGGATATATTCCCGAAACGCGTCGAGCTAAATAAACTTGCAAACTACATTGGAGCCCCGGTGTCATCTTTTCGGGGACCAGGAAGCCAGTATTACATCATTTGAAGCGATCTCGGCGGGGGAGGTCGAGGTATAGGTGTCTTGAGCTTTATCCTATACCCCCCTCCCCGGTGAAGTAAGTGCAATAATTCTATAGTGCATTTACTATAACTGCATAAAACTTTATTGTCTACACTGGAGACTTTGTGGCGCCCCCTGGGTATCATTAAGACTCCTGTGATACCTGCCTCATCAGCAACCTCACTTATATTTCAGTCCACCAGTTGGTACTGATTCTTTTTTCCCCCCCTTTTCTCTTGGGGGTTCTTTGGGGAGCTGCCTATTCTTCTCCACATTTTTATATATATATTTTTTATAGAGATTTTTTTTTTATATATACTCCACCTACACATATTATATACATCCTCCTTAATATTGTGGTCACCCCTTGGCGCCTTTTTCATCTCCTTCACCCCGACTCCCTTGTTTCTGTACAATCGTGCAGAACATCCCGTCTTCAAAATCTTTTTTCTTTCCACATAATCCATGGATTCTGTCAGTGTTTTGATCTGTTCACCATCAACATTGCGTGCAGCAGCAACCACAGCCTCCCAGACACCGTTCAGAGAGGTGTACTGTTTTCCCTCCTTGTAAATCTCACATTTGATGATGGACCACAGGTTCTCAATGGGGTTCAGATCAGGTGAACAAGGAGGCCATGTCATTAGATTTTCTTCTTTTATACCCTTTCTTGCCAGCCACGCTGTGGAGTACTTGGACACGTGTGATGGAGCATTGTCCTGCATGAAAATCATGTTTTTCTTGAAGGATGCAGACTTCTTCCTGTACCACTGCTTGAAGAAGGTGTCTTCCAGAAACTGGCAGTAGGACTGGGAGTTGAGCTTGACTCCATCCTCAACCCGAAAAGGCCCCACAAGCTCATCTTTGATGATACCAGCCCAAACCAGTACTCCACCTCCACCTTGCTGGCATCTGAGTCGGACTGGAGCTCTCTGCCCTTTACCAATCCAGCCACGGGCCCATCCATCTGGCCCATCAAGACTCACTCTCATTTCATCAGTCCATAAAACCTTAGAAAAATCAGTCTTGAGATATTTCTTGGCCCAGTCTTGACGTTTCAGCTTGTGTGTCTTGTTCAGTGGTGGTCGTCTTTCAGCCTTTCTTACCTTGGCCATGTCTCTGAGTATTGCACACCTTGTGCTTTTGGGCACTCCAGTGATGTTGCAGCTCTGAAATATGGCCAAACGGGTGGCAAGTGGGATCTTGGCAGCTGCACGCTTGACTTTTCTCAGTTCATGGGCAGTTATTTTGCGCCTTGGTTTTTCCACACGCTTCTTTCGACCCTGTTGACTATATTGAATGAAACGCTTGATTGTTCGATGATCACGCTTCAGAAGCTTTGCAATTTTAAGAGTGCTGCATCCCTCTGCAAGATATCTCACTATTTTTGACTTTTCTGAGCCTGTCAAGTCCTTCTTTTGACCCATTTTGCCAAAGGAAAGGAAGTTGCCTAATAATTATGCACACCTGATATAGGGTGTTGATGTCATTAGACCACACCCCTTCTCATTACAGAGATGCACATCACCTAATATGCTTAATTGGTAGTAGGCTTTCGAGCCTATACAGCTTGGAGTAAGACAACATGCATAAAGAGGATGATGTGGTCAAAATACTCATTTGCCTAATAATTCTGCACTCCCTGTAGTTTCTTTCGCCCAGAACCACCTAAGACAACCTGGTTGAAATCAAATGTTATGGGTACTTACCCCTGTGGGAACTGTGTTTACTGCCCACTTGTGAAGAAATGTCGGTCCTTTGTAAATCCTGTTGACAAAAAAGAATATCAGATTAGACAATACATCAATTGCAAGACCAAAAGGTATAGTTTACGCCATCCAATGCCCTTGTCTCAAGATTTATGTTGGGAAGACATCCCAAGAATTCAGGAGAAGGATGTGTCAACATATTAGCAGTATCAATACTCTTGCAGACACATCCATCTCGAAACATGTCAGAAGTCATCATGGGGGAGACCATAGGGTTCTGAAGTTTTGGGGCATCTGTAAAAAGAACTTTAGGAGCAAGAAAAGGCGACCTGGACGCCATCCTTTTACAAGAGGAAACCAGGTGGATCTACCGCCTTGACAGCTTGAATTCAAAGGGACTTAACGAAGGATTCGCTTTTACCGCTTTTCTATAAATACTGGAAAAATAATAATAATTTTTTGGAATTGATCAGATATTCAATTATTTCAACCACTCACTATTACAGTGTTTGGATTGCTAGTAGAATCTACATTTATGCACAGACATAGTGTCAGAATAATAGTTTTTGAATTCTCTGCACCGGATTTAAGCATTAATATTAAAATGAGCATATAACATCCTCAATAATCATGTGGTCTATTATTCCACATTTTTTGAATGTTACTGTCAAGTAACTAATTACATTGTGTCCCGGATTGGTAAGACGCATTCTGTGTCCCAATATAAGTGATTGGGGTTATGCTGGTCAATAAATTTATAAATACATCTGTGAGGGGATGTTAGGCAGTATGGGGGTTCGTTTCTTCATCTCTCCCCCTTTCCAACTCCCCCCCTCCCCCCCTCTTTAAAAAGATGTCTCTCGATCGATATAAACCACCAGCATATTTCTAGCTTAACATTTAACAGTGTAATATCATTTATTCTTCCCACAATGACAGTCACAATTACCTCCCACTTTCGTGATGTTAGATATGATGTATCCCCTCCCCTGCGGGGAGATCCGGTTTATTCAGAGTCTGTGCGCATCCCTTCACTGCGCAGTGCATGCGCATTGAGCCGCTCTAGTGAAGAGCTCATGCCGGAGTTCCGGCGCATGCCCTCTGTGGCATTGTGACGCCGTGATGACGTTAAGTGGGAGGTAATGGAGAGGCTTGGCACAGGGAGATGATGTCGGCCCTCTCCGTTTACAGTGATTGGCTATTGTAAGGTTTTGCCTCCATCACCGATTGGTCAGTCGCATCTGTCAATCACGGGGACACCATTTAGTCTTCCGGTGCAGGGTTTCATTCATTGCTGCCCGTTACCCCTGAGGAAGCCAGCGAGACTGGCGAAACATGTCGGGGGCAGTTTTAGGTTTTAATCAGCAGATATGTGGCCCCTAGTTGATGATCACCATTAGTGACCCGTCCAGTGCTCACGACTGGTCACACTTTTAGTAGGACAGCAGTCCTGCTAGCCCTGCATATGCCATTTGACCTGTTCAACAGTATTAACAGGCTGCTTTTCAAGTCAGACACAGCTTACATCAGTCCTGACTGCACTGACATCAATTGTTTGGGTTCACCAGCAGCCTGTATACTTAGGTTATTAACAGCATAGCCATCGCCTCTGTTTAAGGGTCAGCTGCACTATGATCACGTCTTGGTAGTACTGAGGGTGGATGCTATAAATCCTCCCTCATAAATAAAGGGCAGCATATTGTTCCAATTGTTGCCTCATTGCTGTTAACCAGGTCCCGCTGGTAACAGTATCCCGCGACGTGGTAACGTACCCCACACACCCAGTGTGTTTCTTCAGATGTGAATCACAATCACTAGTGACACTTTTTAACGATCTGTCTAATAAAAGTGAAGTATTAATTTAACCCGGGCCAAGATAGGTTTCTATTGCCTGCATAGGCATTTGTAAATACAAGTTAGTGGAATATGAGACTTTGTAAGAAAAAAAAGAATCTGCATTTTCCACTAACTTGTGACAAAAAATAAAAAATTCTAGGAACTCGCCATGCCCCTCGCGGAATACCTTGGTGTGTCTTCTTTCCAAAATGGGGTCACTTGTGGGGTAGTTATACTGCCCTGGCATTTTAGGGGCCCTAATGCATGAGAAGTAGTTTCAAATCAAAATGTGTAAAAAATGGCCTGTGAAATCCGAAAGGTGCTCTTTGGAATGTGGGCCCCTTTGCCCACCTAGGCTGCAAAAAAGTGTCACACATGTGGTATCGCCGTACTCAAAAGAAGTTGGTCAATGTGTTTTGGGGTGTCTTTTTACATATACCCATGCTGGGTGAGAGAAATATCTCGGCAAAATACAACTTTTCCCATTTTTTTATACAAAGTTGGCATTTGACCAAGATATTTATCTCACCCAGCATGGGTATATGTAAAATGACACCCCAAAACACATTGCCCAACTTCTCCTGAGTACGGTGATACCACATGTGTGACACTTTTTTGCAGCCTAGGTGGGCAAAGGGGCCCACATTCCAAAGAGCACCTTTAGGATTTCACAGGCCATTTTTTACACATTTTGATTTCAAACTACTTCTCACACATTAGGGCCCCTAAAATGCCAGGACAGTATAACTACCCCACAAGTGACCCCATTTTGAAAAGAAGACACCCCAAGGTATTTCGTGATGGGCATAGTGAGTTTATGGAAGTTTCATTTTTTGTCACAAGTTAGTGGAATATGAGACTTTGTAAGAAAAAAAAATCTGCATTTTCCACTAACTTGTGACAAAAAAAAAATTCTAGGAACTCGCCATGCCCCTCACGAAATACCTTGGGATGTATTCTTTCCAAAATGGGGTCACTTGTGGGGTAGTTATACTGCCCTGGCATTTTAGGGGCCCTAATGGGTGAGAAGTAGTTTGAAATCAAAATGTGTAAAAAATGCCCTGTGAAATCCTAAAGGTGCTTTGGAATGTGGGCCCCTTTGCCCACCTAGGCTGCAAAAAGTGTCACACATGTGGTATCACCGTACTCAGAAAAAGTAGGTTAATGTGTTTTGGGGTGTCTTTTTACATATACCCATGCTGGGTGAGAGAAATATCTCGGCAAAAGACAACTTTTCCCTTTTTTTTTTTTATACAAAGTTGGCATTTGACCAAGATATTTATCTCACCCAGCATGGGTATATGTAAAATGACACCCCAAAACACATCGCCCAACTTCCCCTGAGTATGGCGATACCACATGTGTGACACTTTTTTGCAGCCTAGATGCGCAATGGGGCCCAAATTCCTTTTAGGAGGGCATTTTTAGACATTTGGAACCCAGACTTCTTCTCACGCTTTTGGGCCCCTAAAATGCTCCACATGTGACCCCATTTTGGAATGAAGACACTCCAAGGTATTTAATGAGGGGCATGGCGAATTCATTAAAAAAAAAAAAAATTGGCAAAAGTTTGCGGAAATTGATATATTTTTTTTTCTCACAAAGTTTCCCTTTCCGCTAACTTGGGACAAAAATGTCAATCTTTCATGGACTCAATATGCCCCTCAACGAATACCTTGGGGTGTCTTCTATCCAAAATGGGGTCATTTGTGGGGTGTTTGTACTGCCCTGGCATTTGAGGGTCTCCGCAATCATTAAATGTATGGCCCGCATTAGGAGTTTCTGCTATTCTCCTTATATTGAGCATACAGGTAATGAGATTTTTTTTTCCGTTCAGCCTCTGGGCTGAAAGAAAAAATGAACGGCACATATTTCTTCATTCGCATCGATCAATGTGGATGAAAAAATCTCTGCCCAAATGGAGGGGAAAGGCGTCTGCTAGGATATAGGAGCTCCGCCCAACATCCATACCCACTTAGCTCGTATGCCCTGGCAAACCCGATTTCTCAATTCACATCAATCGATGTGGATGAATAAATTATAGCCAGGATTTATATATATATTTTTTTATATGCAAAGTGTTTGCCAAAGCATATGAACACCGCCGCCCCCTCAGCTCATATGCCTTGGCAAACGTCCTGTGAGATGCAATCCCTATGCTAAGTGTACCTGTGTGTGGTACTTCCGGAAACACTCCCCTAAGCATAGGGCAGGGTGATCAGGGCAGTCAGGACAGATATAGCGGGTGTCACGCCTTACTACAGACACAACATCTTTTTCGGTGATGGTTGGGTTGAGGTACCAGCAACGACATTGGGGAAATGTTGCTCGTGTAGACTGCTCACTACACTGGTGGTTGGGGCACGGAACCTCCTGGATACAGGAGGCTCTCGATGATCTCTTTCTGAAATTTGAGGAAGGATCCTGTTCTCCCAGCCTTACTGTAGAGAACAAAACTATTATATGCAGCCAATTGAATCAAATATACAGACACCTTCTTATACCAGCGTCTGGTACGTCGGGAAACGAAATAAAGAGCCAACATCTGGTCATTGAAGTCCACCCCTCCCATGAGCGAATTATAGTCGTGGACACAGAGGGGCTTTTCAATGACACTGGTTGCTCGTTCTATTTGTATTGTCGTGTCTGCGTGAATGGAGGAGAGCATGTAAACTTCACGCTTGTCTCTCCATTTCACCGAGAGCAGTTCTTCATTACACAAGGCAGCCCTCTCCCCCCTTGCAAGATGGGTGGTAACGAGCCGTTGGGGGAAGCCCCGGCGACTAGGTTGCGCGGTGCCACAGCAGCCAATCTTTTCTAGGAACAAATGCCTGAAGAGGGGCACACTTGTGTAGAAATTGTCCACATAACGATGGTACACCTTGCCAAATAAGGGTGACACCAAGTCCCAGACTGTCTTCCCACTGCTCCCCAGGTAGTCAGGGCAACCGATCGGCTCCAGGGTCTGATCTTTGCCCTCATAGATCCGAAATTTGTGGGTATAGCCTGTGGCCCTTTCACAGAGCTTATACAATTTGACCCCATACCGGGCGCGCTTGCTTGGGATGTATTGTTTGAAGCCAAGGCGCCCGGTAAAATGTATAAGGGACTCGTCTATGCAGATGTTTTGCTCAGGGGTATACAAATCTGCAAATTTGTTGTTGAAGTGGTCTATGAGGGGCTGAATTTTGTGGAGCCAGTCAAAAGCTGGGTGGCCTCTGGGACGGGAGGTGGTGTTGTCGCTAAAGTGCAGGAAACGCAGGATGGCCTCAGATCGTGCCCTGGACATGTTAGCAGAGAACATCGGCATGTGATGAATTGGGTTCGTGGACCAATATGACCGCAATTCATGCTCTTTGATTAGACCCATGTTGAGGAGAAGGCCCAGAAATGTTTTTAATTCGGAAACTTGGACGGAAGGAAAGGAAAGGCTGGGCATAATAGCTTCCCTGGTTGGCGGCTATAAATTGAGTGGCATACCAATTTGTTTCTGCCACGACTATGTCCAAGAGCTCCGCAATCAAGAACAGCTCAAAAAATCTTAGTGCCGAACCGATCTGAGCTGTCTCAACCCGAACTCCAGACTGGGTGGTGAAAGGGGGAACTAATGGTGCGGCTGAAGTTGGGGACTGCCAATCACGGTTTGCCAGCACCTCAGGGACTCTAGGGGCTCTACGGGCCTGTCTGTGCGGTGGCTGCAACGGGGTAACTACTGCTCGTGCCACCGCAACAGCTTCTACTGCCCTTCTGGTGATCGCCACCTCACCATGTTGTACGGCAGTGCTGGTACCTAGGTCCAGGGTGGGCTGCGCTGCTGGTGTATGCCTCACCATGTAATCAGACAGCCCCAGCCCCACTCTGCTGCCCTTGAAGCGGATCCTGCGCAACCTGTGGTGTAGCAACACGGGGCTGGGTACGTCCTCGTCCGAACTTTGTGTCAGACTGTCACTGCTTTCTACAGGTTCATATTCTGACCCATTGGGTTCGTCAGATGAGGGTTCCCATTCCTCATCCGACTGGGTCAGAAGCCTGTAGGCCTCTTCAGAAGAATACCCCTTATTTGACATTTGGACTACTAAATTTAGGGGGTATTCCCTGAGACTACCCAAGAAAAAAAGGAAGCCTGTCTTACAAATGGGAGGCTAGCGAAGTACCGGAAGCCGCTGAGATTGATAAAAAAATATCAAAACTGATTTTTTTTATCGCCGCAGCGCTTGTGAAGTGATTGTGCAGTGATCAAAAAAGAAAAAAAAATGTGTCACTGCGGCGGGGCGGGCGTGGGTAAACGCATGTGTGGGCGACCGATCAGGCCTGATCGGGCAAACACTGCGTTTTGGGTGGAGGGCAAACTAAGGTGACCCTAATACTATTATAGATCTGACTGTGATCAGTTTTGATCACTTACAGATACTATAACAGTACAAATGCTGATTAGCGATACGTTAATCAGCGAGACAGTGACTGCGGTGCGGTGGGCTGGGCGCTAAACGATCGCTAACTACTTAATCAAAGGGCCTAAACTATCCTAAAACCTAACGGTCAATACCAGTGAAAAAAAGTTTACACTGATCACTTTTTTCCCTTTCACTAGGTGATTGACAGGGGCGATCAAGGGGTGATCAATAGAGATGTCGCGAACATAAAATTTTCCGTTCGGGAACGGCGAACGCAAATTTCTACAAATGTTCGCGAACGTGCAAACCGGGCGAAACGCCATTGACTTCAATAGGCAGGCGAATTTTAAAACCCACAGAGACTCTTTCTGGCCACAATAGTGATGGAAAAGTAGTTTCAAGGGGACTAACACCTGGACTGTGGCATGCCGGAGGGGGATCCATGGCAAAACTCCCATGGAAAATTACATAGTTGACGCAGAGTTGGATTTTAATCTATAAAGCGCATAAATCACCTAACAATGCCAATTTTTTTTTGAACAACGTGGTTTAAAACATCCAGTGTGTGTATACGATCAGGTATGATGTTGTATCGATCAGGTAGTGTAAGGGTTACGCCCGCTTCACAGACATTGACAGACTAAACTCCCCTTTTAATGCACCGAAAACAACCGCAAACAGTCCATTTGCCCAAGGTTGGATACCAAGCTAGCCATGTCCCGTTGATGTCATTGAAGGTTTCTTCCTCCACCCAGCCACGTACAACACCAAGGGTCCCGGAAAGGTGAATTGAATTGATTTTTCAAATGGGGAGATGGTTAAAAAAAACGCTGGCTCCCTCCCCTTTGTTTGAATACACGCCGTGGTCACTGCGTCTGCGCCGTGCAATTTACTGTCCCACCCGATATGAGTGGTATTTTCTGTAGTTCTTTCTTCTCATCAGTTTAATCCCTGTTATGTCCCCAATCTGGGGTCCATTTATTAAATAGATTTTTCAAACGGGGAGATGGTTAAAAGATTGCTGGCTCCCTCCCCTTTGTTTGAATCCACGCCACAGTCACTGCGTCTGCGCCGTGCAATTTACTGTCAAACCCGATATGAGTGCTATTTTCTTTAGTACTATTCTCATCAGTTTAATCCCTGTTATGTGACGTCCCCAATCTGGGGTCCATTTATTAAATAGATTTTTCGAACTGGGAGATGGTTAAAAAAACGCTGTCTCCCTCCCCTTTGTTTGAATCCACACCACGGTCACTGCGTCTGCACCATGCAATTTACTGTCACACCCGATATGAGTGCTATTTTCTGTAGTACTATTCTCATCAGTTTAATCCCTGTTACGTCCCATATCAGGGTGGGATTGCCTTTTGTGAAAAAAAAATTTGGCCGGGTACCTTCGACTGCCTTCACAGTGACAGACCAAACTCTCATACACCAACTGATTTTAGGAACCGGGAGATGGAAAAAGCTGCTTGGTCGGTCCTCTTACTCCCAAGTTGGGGCACTGCGCGTGCACGGAGCAATGTGCTGTGAAGTGACACCCTATATGAGTGGTGTCTTAACTAGTACTATTCCTATCAGTTTAATCCCTGTTACGTCCCCTATCCGGGGACGTGTGTCGAATTGATTAACCATTGTCGAATTAACGAACCATTACGACATCCTGAAATAATTTAGTTCTGAGCTTTGTACTTGATTTGTATTGGAATTGATGGGGATTTTTTAAATTGTCTGCATTATTTCTAATAAACTATTAAGAGACTTTATTATGATTTTGTGCATTAAAAACCCACCCATACAACTTAATTTTATTTTTTTAAGTTTTTTCTATGAAAAAACATCAAGCCGTCCCGATTGCTTTTGGTCTGATCATAATGAAGCAACAGCCTTATCATCTGGGGTGTGGCAACATTGCCAACACACTCATAGAGGTGATGATCGCTTCATTGTGATATGCAAGCCCCTTCACCACAACAAGGTAACGATCACGAAAGGAGAATTGACACTTGTATGTGCCATTTTGTTTTGTTTTGTTTTTGCAGCCACAGTGCAGCACCAGAGGCAAGAAAAAAGAGGCATGTACACATGCCTGAAAAACAATGTTATTGTTGCAGGCGCTGTTGTAGCAGCGGCCGGAAAAATTGATGTTTTCAAGGCAGAAAGGTGATTAAAACATTGCGGCTTGAACCCTAGTTGGTGGCAGAGAATTCACGAAAGTCATCCGGTATGCAGACATTAACCGCCTCAGGACTGCCGTATGCAGGATTGCGTCCTGGTGGCGGCCCTGTTATTCTGAGAAGACGCGATTTCCTGTGAACACGCGCACACAGGATCGGAAGGTGAGCGAGTGGATCTACAGCCTGCCAGCGGCGATCGTTTACTGGCAGGCTGTAGATGCGATTTTTTTAACCCCTAACAGGTATATTAGACACTGTTTTGATAACAGCGTCTAATATACCTGCTACCTGGTCCTCTGGTGCCTTTTGCTTGGATCGACCACCAGAGGACACAGGCAGCTCTGTAGCACCATAAGTAGCACCAAGCACCACACTACACTACACCACCCCCTGGTCACTTATTAACCCCTTATTAACCCCTGATCACCCCATATAGACTCCCTGATCACCCCCCTGTGATTGATCACCCCCCTGTAAGGCTCCATTCAGACGTCCGTATGTGTTTTGTGGATCCACGCATCCATGAATGCATGGATCTGCAAAATACATACGGACGTCTGAATGGAGCCTTACAGGGGGGTGATCAATGACAGGGGGGTGATCACCCCATATACACTCCCTGATCACCCCCTGTCATTGATCACTCCCCTGTAAGGCTCTATTGTTTACGGATCCACGCACCCATGGATCGGATCCGCAAAACACATACGGACGTCTGAATGGAGACTTACAGGGGGGTAATGAGGGAGTCTATATGGGATGATCACCCCCCTGTAAGGCTCCATTCAGACGTCCATATGTGTTTTACGGATCCACGCATCCATGGATCAGATCCGCAAAACACATACGGACATCTGAATGGAGCCTTACAGGGGGGTGATCAATGATAGGGGGGTGATCAGGGAGTCTATATGGGGTGATCACCCACCTGTCATTGATCACCCCCCTGTAAGGCTCCATTCAGACGTCCGTATGTGTTTTGCGGATCCGTGGATCCGCAAAACACATACGGATGTCTGAATGGAGCCTTACAGGGGCGAGATCAATAAAAGGGTGGTGATCACCCCATACAAACTCCTTGATCACTCCCCTGTCATTGATCACCCCCTGTAAGGCTCCATTCAGACATTTTTTTGGCACAAGTTAGCAGAAATAGATTTTTTTTGTTTTTTGTTTTTTCTTACAAAGTCTCATATTCCACTAACTTGTGTCAAAAAATAAAATCTCACATGAACTCACCATACCCCTCACGGAATTTTTTTAGACATTTATATTCCAGCCTTCTTCTCACGCTTTAGGGCCCCTAAAATGCCAGGGCAGTATAAATACCCCCCATTTCGGAAAGAAGACACCCCAAGGTATTCCGTGAGGGGCATATTGGCTTAAGTTAGCGAAAAGGGAGACTTTGTGAGAAAAAAAAACATAAATTTCCGCTAACTTGTGCCGAAAAAAAAAAAAAATTGACGAACTCGCCATTGCCCCTCATTGAATACCTTGGAGTGTCTTCTTTCCAAAATGGGGTCACATGTGGGGTATTTATACTGCCCTGGCATTTTAGGGGGCCTAAAGTGTGAGAAGAAGTCTGGAATATAAATGTCTAAAAAAAATTTACGCATTTGGATTCCGTGAGGGGTATGGTGAGTTCATGTGAGATTTTATTTTTTGACACAAGAAAAAAAGAGTACTGCGATACCACATGTGTGACACTTTTTTGCAGCCTAGGTTGGCAAAGGGGCCCACATTCCAAAGAGCACCTTTCGGATTTCACAGGCCATTTTTTATAGATTTTGATTTCAAACTAAAATGCCAGGGCAGTATAACTTCCCCACAAGTGACCCCATTTTGGAAAGAAGACACCCCAAGGTATTTCATGATGGGCATAGGGAGTTCATGGAAGTTTTTATTTTTTGTAACAAGTTAGTGGAATATGAGACTTTGTAAGGAAAAAATAAAAATAAAAAAATTTCATTTTCCGCTAACTTGTGACAAAAAATAAAAAGTTCTATGAACTCACTATGCCCATCAGCGAATACCTTAGGGTGTCTACTTTCCGAAATGGGGTTATTTGTGGGGTTTTTCTACTGTCTGGGCATTGTAGAAATTCTGAAAACATGACAGGTGCTCAGCGCTGCTTTACTATAGTTTGTAAACGCTATAACTTTTACCCAAACAATTTTTTTTTCCCAAACATTTTTTTTTATAAAAGACATGTAGACCAATACATTTTGAGAAAAATTTATATATAGATGTCGTTTTTTTAAAAAAAATATTACAACTGAAAGTGAAAAATGTCATTTTTTTGCAAAAATGTCTGTAAATTTCGATTAATAACAAAAAAAGTAATAATGTCAGCAGCAATTAAATACCACCAAATGAAAGCTCTATTAGTGAGAAGAAAAGGAGGTAAAATTTATTTGGATGGTAAGTTGCATGACCGAGCAATAAACAGTGAAAGTAGTGTAGTGCAGAATAGTGTTGAGCGCGAATATTCGGATTGCGAATTTTTTTCGAGAATATCGTAACTGAGAATTTGCGAAGATTTCGAATATTTGACTCTGTATTCGTTAAAATGAATATTCATTTCCTCTCAAGCTAAATCAAATCATAGAAAGTTAATTTATTAGGCCCAATGCATTATAAGTTATGTGTTTCAGAAAATGTAACTTAATAAAAACCTCCCTATTTCTATTTTTCCCATCACTGTTGTTCGCATGAATAATTAGTATTAACTAAGCCTATTAATCGCATCGCACCTGACAATTGTTGTTGGATATTCGAATTGAAGATAGTGCTATATTCGGCAATTGCGAATATGGCACTACAGTTGCAAGAAAAAGTATGTGAACCCTTTGGAATGATATGGATTTCTGCACAAATTGGTCATAAAATGTGATCTGATCTTCATCTAAGTCACAACAATAGACAATCACAGTCTGCTTAAACTAATAACACACAAAGAATTAAATGTTACCATGTTTTTAATTAACACACCATGTAAACATTCACAGTGCAGGTGGAAAAAGTATGTGAACCCCTAGACTAATGACATCTCCAAGAGATATTTGGAGTGAGGTGTCAGCCAACTGGAGTCTAATCAATGAGATGGGAGGTGTTGGTTACAGCTGCCCTGCCCTATAAAAAACACACACCAGTTCTGGGTTTGCTTTTCACAAGAAGCCTTGCCTGATGTGAATGATGCCTCGCACAAAAGAGCTCTCAGAAGACCTATGATTAAGAATTGTTGACTTGCATAAAGCCACGGTAAGACTAATTGTCTATAAATGGAGAAAGTTCAGCACTGCTGCTACTCTCCCTAGGAGTGGCAGGTGAAGAAGAATCCTAGAGTGTCAGCTAAAGACTTACAAAAGTCTCTGGCATATGCTAACATCACTGTTAGCGAATCTACGATACGTAAAACACTAAACAAGAATGGATTTCATGGAAGGATACCACAGAGGAAGCCACTGCTGTCCAAAAAAAACATTGCTGCACGTTTACAATTTGCACCAGAGCTCCTGGATGTTCCACAGCAGTACTGGCAAAATATTCTGTGGACAGATGAAACCAAAGTGGAGTTGTTTGGAAGAAACACACAACACTATGTGTGGAGAAAAAGAGGCACAGCACACCAACATCAAAACCTCATCCCAACTGTGAAGTATGCTGGTGGGGGCAACATGGTTTGGGGCTGCTTTGCTGCGTCGGATTGCTATCATCGAAGGAAAAATGAATTCCCAAGTTTATCAAGACATTTTGCAGGAGAACTTAAGGCCATCTGTCCACCAGCTGAAGCTCAACAGAAGATGGGTGTTGCCAGGGGAGGGCTGGCAGCCTTAGTCCTGGGGGGCAAATACATTCAAGTGGCCCATTTCTAGCCCTCCCATTATTAAAAGCCCCTCCTACATATAATAGGCCACTCCCAACAAACACTGTACAGCTGAAATTCTATTGTTGAGGCCTGTCTCTACACATCATACAGAGAGGGGAGGCCTGTCCTGGCTGCACTGCCTGCTTCACATTATACAATAAACAGCAGGCTACAGCCAGGAATCTCCTCCCTCCCCAGATCCTGCTTAAAGCTTGTGGTTCCCCCCACCATCTGCCACCCGCCCGTGGCCTGCTGCCCCCTTTGGCCCTCCTCACCCAGCTCTGAATCCTCCTTTTGCAAATGGCAGGGGGAGGAGATGGAGCATCTTCTCTCCTATTTAGCGCCTGTAACGGACCGTTTCAGCAGACAAGGGGTTAAAATCCGTTTAGGCGATATGCCCCTTTCCTGAGAGACAGGCACAGCTACTGCAGAACACCAACCTCCCGAACTGGATACAAAATAGCACTCCAAACTGGAACCTCGCGAATAGCTGCTGGCAGACGAACAGGAAAAGCATCCAATCAGCTTACACTCCTGGCAATCAGTCTCTAACAGCATACAGGGAATCCCCCCAATAACGAGACAAGGCTCCGTGTTGAGGGTCAAGCAGTGCTCTGAAGTGCTGGCACACCCAGCCTGGTTTTTATTACAGTTGTTGCAAATACAGGTCCGCCCACAGGGTTTTGAAATACAACCAATCAGTAATTTACAACACATACAATGTAAATACAGCAACCAATCGTTCACGCACCCAGAGGACCAGAAGGGAGACTGCAACACAGGACAGATACAACATATCCCCACAATGCATCATGGTTTCCTCCTCTCTGTCCCAGAGACAACCGAAGGCAATCCAATCATCTCTCAGGACAAAGGGAGATCACCAATACACATGTGGAGACAACAGGACAGACATCACCATTTAAACACACAATGGCACACCCCCACAGCAAACACAGACATTTAACATATCCCCAGATAGCTCAAGTCTGAGTGCATATCATTAGGTGAATGGCACTCAGAATACACGAATACAATAATATTAGCTATCTGGGTACCCTCACATAACATACAATTTAACCAAACGCATAATAACATAAAATACAATTCTACAGACAGATTTAAGCTGTGCGGCCGGTCTGTCTTCTCCTTTAAAGTTACTATGGGACATAATCCTGAGACAAGAGGCTTTTAAACAGCCCTCTCCAAAACCCAGTGTCGAGGTTGGTTTCGCCACACATCCCCCCCCCCCCTCCAGGGAAGACTAACCAGATACCTGACCTCACGCCGGTCGGTACCTGAGTTAGTCTGGCAGCCCACCCACAACCCAATACTGGACCTGTTGAATTTAGTAGGCTGTCTCTGTCCAGTGAATCCCCCAAGGTTATATTGGTAGCTGGTACTCCCGGTCTCTGAGTTGCTCCCTGGCTTGGAGTGGAGGTTGCTTTGTGGGCAGGGATTAGCGGGACTCTGCCCTGGTACCAGCGCTACCATGGAAGAAGCCTGGTTGGAATCTGGTTGTTGGAGGGGGAAATCAACTGTCTCCCCTTTGGCTAAACAGCCCTGTTGCTGGGGAACAGGAACAATTGTCCCTACCCCCTGTGCTGTAAGTGCAGAGACAACGGTCCCACCTGCACTGTTGTGAGGCTTACTGTCTCCCCCTGGTGCGTTAAGCTGCTGCGGGGGAGAGGGGGTAACGAGCTCCTCTCCCATACATACTTCCAGCCGCTGGGGAGGGTGACTGACCGCCTCTGCTCCCAATACAGTGTCCTGCTGCTGGGGAAAGGAGACTGGGCTCTCTATTCCCTGTAGGACACTCTGCCGCTGGGGGACAGGACCGACTGTCTCTGCCCCCTGTAACTCCGCCTGCCGCTGGGGAATGGAGACTGGGCTCCCAATTCCCTGTACATCACACGGCCGCTGGGGAATGGAGACTGGGCTCCTAATTCCCAAAAAATCATGCTGCTGCTGGGGGGCAGAAACAACTACCTCTGCCCCCTGTAACTCAGCCTGCCGCTGGGGAGGGAGGACGTTGCTCTCCTCTCCCTGTACTTCACACTGCCTTCCCGGCATATCACTCTGCTGCTGGGGGGCAGGAACAACTACCTCTGCCCCCTGTAACTCAGCCTGCCGCTGGGGAAGGAGGACGCTGCTCCCCTCTCCCTGCACTTCACACTGCCGCTGGGGAATGGAGACTGGGCTCCCACTGTCCCGCAACTGTAACTTCCGATGGAGGTCCACCCAACGTGGCAGCTGACCGTCACCTTCTGCCCGGTATAGTAGGGTCTTGAACACTAGACTCCTCACGAACTTCACGTATTTCTCAGCTGGATTGTGTCCGAAGAAGTTCAGCCGCAACCACATCATACGGTCAAATTCCTCAACAGAGTATCTGTACTCCACTGCTGGTTCCATCCTGGTGCTTTTAGGGTCGCTGTACTGAGACATGCGTTGGCCTTAAGTTGTAAAATCCAAAGAAATGGTGTCTCCTGTAGCTTTCCTTCTGGCTGTAGGAACGATCCCGCTGCTTGCCACCAATGTAATGGACCGTTTCAGCAGACAAGGGGTTAAAATCAGTTTAGGCGATATGCCCCTTTCCTGAGAGACAGGCACAGCTACTGCAGAACACCAACCTCCCAAACTGGATACAAAATAGCACTCCAAACTGGAACCTCGCGAATAGCTCCCGGCAGACGAACGGGAAAAGCATACAATCGGCTTACACTCCTGGCAATCAGTCTCCAACAGCATACAGGGAATCCCCCCAATAACGAGACAAGGCTCCGTGTTGAGGGTCAAGCAGTGCTCTGAAGTGCTGGCACACCCAGCCTGTTTTTTTTTACAGTTGTTGCTAATACAGGTCCGCCCAGAGGGTTTTGAAATACAACCAATCAGTAATTTACAACACATACAATGTAAATACAGCAACCAATCGTTCACGCCCCCAGAGGACCAGAAGGGAGACTGCGACACAGGACAGATACAACATATCCCCACAATGCATCATGGTTTCCTCCTCTCTGTCCCGGAGACAACCGAAGGCAATCCAATTATCTCTCAGGACAAAGGGAGATCACCAATACACATGTGGAGACAACAGGACAGACATCACCATTTAAACACACAATGGCACACCCCCACAGCAAACACAGACATTTAACATATCCCCAGATAGCTCAAGTCTGAGTGCATATCATTAGGTGAATGCACTCAGAATACACGAATACAATAATATTAGCTATCTGGGTACCCTCACATAACATACAATTTAACCAAACGCATAATAACATAAAATACAATTGTACAGACAGATTTAAGCTGTGCGGCCGGTCTGTCTTCTCCTTTAAAGTTACTATGGGCCATAATCCTGAGGCAAGAGGCTTTTAAACAGCCCTCTCCAAAACCCAGTGGCGAGGTTGGTTTCGCCACAGTGCCCCATACCGCTTACATCTAGTGATTTCACCTTTGTTGTAGACGTTCTCTTTCCTCATCTTCTCCATTCAGACCAGACCGCCATGATAATTTTTCAGCCATCTCCTGTCTCTGCAGAGATTGACAAACAGACATTAGTTTCCCCCATTTCCATCATCTTCACATCTTCTGAACACCCTTTCCTGCCACCCCCAATACTATACTGGAGAAACAGTCCCCCTGGAAATACTGCTACCACACAGATAGTGCCCCCTTCAACAATTATTGGGAAACAGTGCTCTAAAAAATAACTGCACCCAGACACTAATAGTATAAAGATAATGTCCCCCAAAAATAATTGTGCTAAGCTGATACTGTGCCAGGGTGCCCCCCAAAATCCCACCAATAGAAATAATTATCTGCCAGAGCACACTTAGTAGTAATAATGCCCCTATAGTGCCCTAGTAATCATCTTTCTCATAGCCCCCCAGTAGTAGTAAAGCTCCGCATAATACTTCCTTATAGTAATAATTCTCCCTATAATATGACCGTACATGAATTACCCCCGCTTAGTGCCCGCAGTTGAGCTAATGTCCCCATAATGTATGTAGGAGTCTTATGTCTTCTGTACATAAGAGGGCCACCTAGTTAGACATCTATATCACCATGATGTCTCCCCTTTGTTCCCTCTGTTCTGTACCCTTCCTTATAGTTCTGATTGTTTGGTCAAGCATAACTATGCTCTTGCTTAAAGCTTGTGTGCGATCCGATCCACTCGCATATTGTAAAGACGATTTTTCGCAAATAAAAAGTTATGTTCCATGTCAAGCAAACGTGCCTAGAATACACTTGGCATGTCAAAAGTGTTCAGTATTCTTACTCACACAATTTAAACACTCAATATATTTTATGCGAAAATTTGCTGCTATCATATTCGTATAAAATTATTTTCGTGTAATGGTTAGCCCTTCTGAACTACTGTTAGCGGCTTCTTGCTTAAAGCTTCTGTGCGATCCGATCCACTCGCATATTGTAAAGATGATTTTTTGCAAAAAAAAGTTAAGTTCCATGTCAAGCAAACTGTCACGGCTGAGGATGGGGGAAATCCTCAGCCGTGCGATGATGTAAGATGTCCGGTCGCTACTAGGCCAGGACCACAGAATTAGGGAGCTGGTCACCTCCTAATGCTTCCCTAACGCTGACCCTGTCTCTTGTCTGCATGAGCCGACCTTGATGGTAGGAGGGCTCATACGCTGGAACCTTATAGTCCCTACAAGCCCTCAAGTCGGCCCTGAACTAGAGACAGAGTAAGACAACCCACTCCTCCTAGACACGGAGGAGCAGGAGTCTCACTGGCCAAGCAGCATGAAGAAAGGGAACATAAACAGGTCTATGGATAAGACAGGTGAACCCACACAGTTCCACACCTACCTGTCCCAGCCTAGCTTACTGGATCCCTGTGCTTGCATGCTGAAGATCACCACGCATCCACACACAGGGACCCAAATCCATAGCTGCACTAAAACACAAGGAAAGATGGGACATCAACAACACATCAAAGGAAATAAACTTATGACCGGAAGGGTGGCCCTTACAAGAAGGATGGAATCCACAGGAGGCTGCCTCAGCCAAGCATGACTGAAAGCAACCTACTGAGCTGTGCTCCAGACACAGGCTTTATAGGGCAAAGTGGCCACACCCACCGGTCAACCACACCCAGTGACACAACACACACACTGGGAAGGAAGTTAACCCTTCCAGCACACAGAAGGGAAAATACACATACAGGGGAAGTGACCAACCTGATCACCCTGTGGCTGTTGCCGCTGGCAACGACATGGGTGGCAGCCGTCCTGGGAGACAGCCCGAAGACCGAGACACTGCCACCACATGTACATAATACCAAACGTTGCCACGGGCAGCCACAGTGAAAGGACGATGTCCGTGCGCACCAAAAAACAACAAGTGCACACCAGACATACAAACAAAGTGCATCCACACACGCACACAACTCCCCGGGAACCGCACACATAGCTGTTGTCCGCGGCAACCGCACTGAGGCCAACTACAATATGCCTCAGCTGCGGTTGAAACAACAACCACAACCGCGGGCAACTGTATGCGGCTCCCAAGGAGTCATGACCATAACCGTGGCCGTGACACAAACGTGCCTAGAATACACTTGACATGTCAAAAACTGTTCAGTATCCATACCCACTTAATTTTAGCACTTTAAATGTATATTATTGTACGTGAAAATTAGCTGCCATTACATTCGCAAAAAAAACTATTCGTGTTATGGTTTTCCCACCTAAACCACTGTAAGTATTTCACATATAGCGTATATTGAGAGAATAATCGGCCCTCAAATATTACCAGACATCATATCGTTTACTTACTGAGTGACCCTTCAAATACCATTTTTGACACACGTCCCTACCCCAATAAATTTTGACCCCAAACACCTTTTAAATTAGTTTATTAAATAAACTAAAAAATATGAGTTCATGGGGCCGTGCAGGCAGCCGCGGTGGGGCCAATAGAGGACTCAGTTCCGATGCTGGACCGCTGCCAGCACGGGGCCGCTCCTCCAGTCACGGACAGGCAGGGTCAGGTGGCAGAGGTGTCCGCCTGATCAGTGACTTTTTTAGTTTTAGCAGCCGTCCAAGGGCCATACATTCTCAGGACGCCGAGACAGTGATGTCTCTGGTGGCTGACTCAAGTGCCACGGAGTCCTCAGCCCCAGTTCACAGCAGCAGCAGTAGCGGCAGATCTACGCCTCCTGTAGAAGCAACCCCCACTCCCACAGAATTGTCCCTGCTCATGTTTGAAGACGAGGACACTGAGCTGGACATTCTGGGGGAGGCTATGCAGAAGGGTGAATTACAGTTCAGCCCTCAAAATGGGCAGGACTTTTTGGAAGGGATGGGGGATAATGAGGAGGAGGAGGGGGTAACTATACATACCCCTTTGAAATCCCTTCCAACAGGTGCGGGTGGTTTGAAAAACACCAAACCCGCACATAGTCAGACCCAGGTGTCAGTGAGGGGACGGCAGATCCCGGTCAGGGGCTCCATGTTAGCTGTTCCCCTCAGTCCACCACAATTTGGCACTGGGTCTGACATTGCAGATGAGGAGGAGGGTGACGCCGAATGGGTGCCACCTACTTTGGCAAGTGACAGCAGCACTGAAGAAGGTAGGCACCCGAGGCAAACGGTGCGCCATGTCTCCAGGGAGCCCATTGGCAGGGGCTCTACTGTTGAGAGTAGCAGGCAGCAGCAGCAGCATGCTCCACCTGTGCATACCGAGCACCAACAGACGCAAGCCAGCACCACCCCATCGGACAGGAGGTTTGTGCGGAAGTCGCCTGTTTGGGCTTTCTTCACCCTGGCAACAGATGATGTTACTGTTGCTATTTGTAACCTCTGCCATGCCAGGATGAGGAGAGGGAGGTCAGTTGCTCGGCTGGGTACCACAGCCCTCCCTGAACCAGCACATGCGACTGAACCACTGGCGTGAGTGGGAACAGAGTAAGAGTGGTAGTAGCAGCAGCGCCACCGGCAGTGTGCAGGGGACAGCAGCTCCTGCCACTGTACAGCAGCTCCCCCTCTCTATTGTTACTGATTCCCACCCCCCAGCTCCCTCTAGTAGAGGTATTGGTACCGGCAGCCATCCCTCTGCAACCAGTGCACCCTCCTCTATCTCCTCCTCTGCCGTCCGGTGCCAGCCATCAGTTGCTGATGCTTTTGAACGCACCGTGCCCTATGCCCCAGGGGACCGACGTGTGCGTTCACTCAAAGGGCTCCTGGCAAGGGTTATTGCCCAACATCTGCTTCCGTACAATCTAGTTGACAGCAACCCATTTAGGCAGATGTTGGAGCAGGCCCAACCCAGATGGCGTGTCCCCAGCCGCCATTACTTTGCCAGGACTGGTGTCCCTGCCCTACACCAGCACCTTGTGCAGATTGTATCCCTGTCGCTGGATCATGCTGTCAGCGACAGCGTGCATCTCACAATGGATGCTTGGACCAGCAGGCATGGGCAGGGTCGATACCTAAGTTTTACAGCCCATTGGGTTTCCCTCCGAGGCGCCGGGGAGGGAACGGCAGCATCTGAGTTTGTGGTGCCGCCCTGGGTGTCCATGGGAGAAATGCTCCTCTCCCGCAAGCCACTGTCTCCACGGCTGCTGAGCCCCCAAGCAAGCGTCCCCGTAGCTACGCAAGTGTGCTGCCAGGCCGTGCTCCAGCTTGTGAGCTTGGGGGAATGAAGACACACTGGACCTGATGTTCTGTCCGCACTACAGGCTCAGGTCCAGAAGTGGCTGACACCCCGAAGTCTCCAGGCAGGTATGGTTGTCTGTGACAACAGCAGCAACCTACTCGCCGCCCTTCAGGCTGGCAGTCTCACACACGCATGGCACATGTCCTCAACCTTGTGGTTCAGAAATTCCTCCAAACTTACCCAGGGTTGAGTGACATTGTGCAAAGGGTACGTAGGATTGCCAGCCACTTCCGCCGATCCCCAACCGCCGCTGCGTCCCTGACTGAACTGCAGCGGGACAACAGCCTGCCCACCCACAGGCTGATTATGGACAGTGTGACATGGTGGAACTCCACCCTCAACATGCTGGAGAGGTTGGGGGAGCAGCGACGTGCGGTGAGGGAATACCTGCTGGAGCTAGGCACTCCAGGGCCATCACACCCACTCCCCTACGTCACTAATGCGGAGTGGGGGCAGATTCAGCAAGTCTGTCACGTGTTGGCCCCATTCGAGCAAGCGACAAAGATGGTCAGCAGGGAGCATGTTGGCCTCAACGAAGTGCTCCCCTTAGTGTTCCTGCTGGACAGGACACTAGATCGCCTGCTTGAGGCTGGGGAGAGTGCCTTGGTGGAGCATGAAGAGTCAACCATGCTCCATCATGACCAGGCCCAGGACAAGGAGGAGGAGGATGAATTAGTGGACATCCAGGAGTCTGGGCTTGGTCAGGAGGGTGAGCCGATGCTGGAGGCACCGTTAGCCCAGGGGTGGGGCACCTCCGATCGGGAGCAACAGCATCGGCAGCAGGAGGACCAAGAGGTCATGGTCCCGGGCAGCTCTGAAGAGTCACAGCGGGCTGTGCTCTTCCCCATGGCTGCCCATATGCTGTGATGCCTCAGGAGGGACCCCCGGATCAGAAAAATAAAGGAGAGGGATGAGTTTTGGTTGGCCACCCTTTTAGACCCTCGCTGCAAGGGGAAACTGGAGCAGTTTCTACCAGTCAGCCGGAGGCAGGCCCGTATTGAAAAATTGCAGGCCTGTCTGGTCCACTGGCTGGAAGAGGCAAACCCTAGGCCTCACGCTTCAGTTCTCCCCGCCCATCTCACCCAGCATGTGGCTGGAACCAGCAGTACCAGCCGAGCAGGTGACCTTATGGGTGAGATGAGGCTGTTCTACGAGTCTGCCCAACCCAGTACCACCAGCAGCAGCAGCATCAGTCAACACCAGCGGCTGGCACGCATGGTGGCAGACTACATGAGGTCCGTTGGTTCTTCCGACAGCATGAGCACCGACGACCCCATGGAGTACTGGGTTGCCAGGCTGGACACCTGCCGTGAGCTGGCTCAGTATGCGCTGGAGTTACTTTCTTGCCCCCCCTCCAGCGTACTGTCTGAGTGGACTTTCAGCGCGGCAGGTGGGGTGGTCACCGACAAGAGGACCCGTCTGTCCACTGACTCTGTGGGCAGACTCACATTCATTAAAATGAATGAGTCCAGGATCGGCAGTGACTTCTTGGCCCCTGCTGTCAGTTCAGGGCGCTGAAGGGTCCCTTGTTCATCCCTCTCCTTTGCTCTCCCTCCAATTCTCCATTGTTTTTTTATGTTTCTTAATGACATGGACACTAACACAACTGGCCAAGGCCAAGCAACGTCTTCACTGACTGCTGCTGCTGCTACATGTCCTGCTGATTTGAGCCTAGCTATATGTGGGCCTTATTCAATACCATTTTCAAATATCCTCTGTTCGATGCTGTCTCCTGTCCAGACTCCTGATATATCTGAGTCATCTAGGGGCCTAAAAACACTCTATCTACTGCTGCTGCTGCTACATGTCCTGCTGATTTGAGCCTATCTATATGGTATGGTATACTATCATATAGTATAATGGTATACCTCATTCAATACCATTTTCAAATATCCTCTGTTCGATGCTGTCTCCTGTCCAGACTCCTGATATATCCAAGTCATCTAGGGGCCTAAAAACACTCTATCTACTACTGCTGCTGCTGCTACATGTCCTGCTGATTTGAGCCTAGCTATGTGTGGGCCTCATGCAATACCATTTTCAAATATCCTCTGTTGGATGCTGTCTCCTGTCCAGACTCCTTATATATCCGAGTCATCTAGGGGCCTAAAAACACTCTATCTACTGCTGCTGTTATATGTCCTGCTGATTTGAGCCTAGCTATATGTGGGCCTCATTCAATACCATTTTCAAATATCCTCTGTTCGATGCTGCCTCCTGTCCAGACTCCTGAAATATCTGAGTCATCTAGGGGCCTAAATACAGTCTATCTACTGCTGCTGCTACATGTCCTGCTGATTTGAGCCTAGCTATATGTGGGCCTCATTCAATACCATTTTCAAATATCCTTTGTTGGATGCTGTCTCCTGTCCAGACTCCTGATATATCTGAGTCATTTAGGGGCCTAAAAACACTCTATCTACTTCTACTGCTGCATATCCTGCTGATTTGAGCCTAGCTATATGTGGGCCTCATTCAATACCATTTTCAAATATCCTCTGTTCCATGCTGTCTCCTGTCAGGACTCCTGATTTATCTGAAGTATTTCAACGAGGGTCAGCCGGCACTCCGTTTGTAGGCGTGGTGCACGTGTCCAGGGCCGAAGTCCAAGTACAAATAAAAGAAAAGACCAGCACTCACTTATCTTCAAAGATTTTTTCTCTCTTTTATTCGCCACACATAGATATGTTCAGTGACGCGCGTTTCGGCTCTGTTGCGAGCCTTTCTCAAACCAATGGCATATAACAAAATCATACACTACAATTGATTTAAATAGACCGCCAAAGCGGAAATGACATCATGTAGTCATGGTAATTCAGACAAACAAAATGGAGTAAAGGGTAAAAAAGAAAAAAGAAAACAGAAAAAGCAAGAGGGAGGGAACAAAAGAAAAGGGGAAACACAGAGTAACAATTTAAATAATCAGATACACGTGAGAAACAGCCCAATCGCAACAGCATCAATAAGAATGATAGTAGTCATAGATTCTTTTGAAGTTCTCTAGATATTCGTACTAGCTTGCAATTCAGATGATGCGGTTGGGGGGTTCCTCACGTTTTCTGTAAAATACAAAAAACACAAAGTATAAATTTAACATACATATTAAAGAAACAGCCAACTATAAAAAGCTATGGAGATCATACTCCCGGTTTAACCCCATGGGTTCCAGTGTCTGAAGTGTATGAATCCAATAGGATTCACGCTTCTTTAGCATTTTTAAGCGATTACCACCTCTGCGAGGTTGTTGTACCTGCTCAATGATTTGAAAGCGCAATTGCGCAATATTGTGCTTGCAGCGATCAAAGTGATGAGGGACGGGTAGGAGTAAATTACTTTTTCTAATAGTGGACTTATGCTTAGAGAAGCGGTCCTTCATGCGCATGGATGTTTCACCTATATATAACAGTCCACAAGGGCACTTGAGTAAATATATGATGAAACTACTATTGCATGTAAAAAAACCTCGAACTGGAAAGCGCTTGCCTGTATGGGGATGCGTGAAATATTCCCCTTTAATTACACTTGAACAGTGTATACACCCTAGGCAAGGGAATGTGCCCTTTCTAGGAGTTGATAAAGTCTGCTGACGCTTCTCAATTTGAGCACTGCCCACATCCGCCCTTACCACCATATCGCGGATATTCTTATTACGCTTATAGCACAATAAGGGGGGATTTTTAAACTCCTCAATAGAGGGATAAGCCCTTGACAATATATTCCAATGTTTAGAAAAAATAAATCGACACCTGTTCACCCATGGGTGGAACTTAGTAACGAACGGTATACGTGACCCCCTAGACTCCTGTTTAGGGGTCAAGGAGGTGACCCTACTTCTCTCACTATCCAGCAGTGCTGTGGGATATCCTCTATTCTCAAATCTCATAGACATTTCATCAAGACGTTTATCCTTCACTTCAGTATTAGAAACAATCCTACGTACCCTTTGAAATTGGGAGTGGGGTAAGGCTTTTTTTACTGTGGGGGGATGATAACTTGAGAAATGGAGAAGAGAATTTTTGTCGGTATTTTTGATATATAAATCAGTCACAATTGACCCACCTGCACCCTTAATGACCAGGGTGTCTAAAAAATTAATCTCATGATCACTATGATGTAAAGTAAACTGCAGCTCGGGCCAAATTGAGTTCAGAAATTCTGAAAAGGCACGAAGGGATCGAATGCCGCCCCGCCATACACAAAACACGTCATCGACGAATCTTCGCCAAAAAATACAATGAATTTTAAATAGATCATTGGTGTAAATATATTTGTCTTCAAACCATGACATGTATGAATTTGCATATGGCGGTGCGGCATTCGAGCCCATCGCGGTCCCACAGCACTGCTGGTAGTAGGTGTCCTGAAATAAAAAGTAATTCTCAGTTAAAATAATTTCAAGAAGTTTCAGAAAAAATTCTTTGGCACCTTCACTGTGAGAGGAGAAGGATAGAAGCCACTCTACAGCCCGTATACCCTTCCAGTGAACAATAGAAGTGTACAGAGAACAAACATCGAAGGTAACTAACAAATCATCATCCTGTAACACCAGGGTTCCAACCTCACGCAAAAATTGATTCGTATCAAGCAGGAAAGACGGCATGTTTTTGGTCAGGGGTGTCATAACCTTTTCAAGCAAAATAGCTGGTGGAGACAAAATAGAATCAGTCAAGGCCACAATAGGCCGACCCGGTGGTTGGGACAAGGATTTGTGCACTTTGGGCAGTGTATAAAACACAGGTGTTACAGGATGATGATTAATCAGATATTCCCCCAATTTGGGGTCAATAATCTGCTGTGCAATAAATGTATCAACCAAAGTACACAATTTCTTTTTTATAATGTATACCGGATCGCCGTCCAAAGGACGATACACATCGGTATTGGCCAACTGGCCCAGAATTTCACTGACATAATACTCCTTGTCCATAAGGACAAGAGCACCCCCCTTGTCAGCAGGCTTGAAAATCAGGCTATCGTCCCCCAATAAGTTATCGATAGCCTGCTTCTCAATGCGCGACAAGTTGTGGTTAACATGAAATCCACCCTGCCGTATCTCCTGCAGGGATTTTGACATGTCACGTTGGACTAATAAAATGAACGTTTCAACAGGATGATAACACTTAGGTGGTTGAAAGTGACTCTTGGTTCTCAGTCCAAAATCCTTCAATGATAGGCCAGTGTCACTGGTGGTTGCTGTACTTGCGCTTTTTTCAACATTGGTGGACTGCAAGCCTGAGAAATGCGCCTTAAGTCGGAGGTTCCTAAAGAAACGCTGACAGTCCATATCAAATTCAAAACTGTCCAGCGGACTAGTAGGACAAAATGATAGTCCCTTCTCCAATACCTGCAACTGGAGAGGACTTAAGCTTTTAGAGGATATATTGAAAATTAAAGTGTCATCTCTACCTGAGAGCGTGTTATCCGTGGTGCGTCGATACCCCCGATAATGGCGTCCTGCTCGTCTGGTGTTTTTCTTTGTTGAGGTCTTTGTCTCCTTCTGCCTAAAAAAGGCGCACGCGGAGGTCCAATAGTGGAATCACTTCCCGATCCGGATGACATCGAGGTTCCCCGACGTTGCTGCCTGGTAAATAGAGGTATAGCTGTGCCAGACAGATCTTGCCATTTATATACACGTTTATTCTGATAGTCCTCAGAGTCTCTGATAAATTTCTGGCGTTTAGTGCTTTCTATCTCCCTTTTCAGGTCAGCGCCAATTTTTTCCACTTTGGATTTTAGAGTAACCAATTCCTCAGCTGGTAAAGCGTCCTTGAGTTGCGTCTCAATGGTGGCAATTTTCTGCCTGCTAGTCATGATAGCTTCCGTCAGGTATTCGATGGTTAATACCATCAAGTCCATGGAGCACTTATTTAGAATATTTGAGAAGTTAGTGCAATAATCAATGTTGTCACAAAAAAACGTGGGTCTCAAATGGACTCGCAATCCACGTGGGATACGGTGCAAGCGGCAATATTCAGCAAGTGTGGATACATGTAGTTCCCAGGAGGTTAATCTCCTTACCTCCTTTTCGAGTTCTCTCCCTCGATACTCCGTGGGAGGTATTTTGAGAAAGTCCACATTAGCAGTCACATTGGACACGATTTCCCGTGCCCGTTCTTCCGTGTAGGAAAATGAAGCCATGTTGTATAGAAAATACACAGGTGCTCGCGCTGAAGAAAATTTGAAGTATTTCAATGAGGGTCAGCCGGCACTCCGTTTGTAGGCGTGGTGCACGTGTCCAGGGCCGAAGTCCAAGTACAAATAAAAGAAAAGAAAAGAAGCGTGAATCCTATTGGATTCATACACTTCAGACACTGGAACCCATGGGGTTAAACCGGGAGTATGATCTCCATAGCTTTTTATAGTTGGCTGTTTCTTTAATATGTATGTTAAATTTATACTTTGTGTTTTTTGTATTTTACAGAAAACGTGAGGAACCCCCCAACCGCATCATCTGAATTGCAAGCTAGTACGAATATCTAGAGAACTTCAAAAGAATCTATGACTACTATCATTCTTATTGATGCTGTTGCGATTGGGCTGTTTCTCACGTGTATCTGATTATTTAAATTGTTACTCTGTGTTTCCCCTTTTCTTTTGTTCCCTCCCTCTTGCTTTTTCTGTTTTCTTTTTTCTTTTTTACCCTTTACTCCATTTTGTTTGTCTGAATTACCATGACTACATGATGTCATTTCCGCTTTGGCGGTCTATTTAAATCAATTGTAGTGTATGATTTTGTTATATGCCATTGGTTTGAGAAAGGCTCGCAACAGAGCCGAAACGCGCGTCACTGAACATATCTATGTGTGGCGAATAAAAAGAAAAAAATCTTTGAAGATAAGTGAGTGCCGGTCTTTTCTTTTATTTGTACTTGGACTTCGGCCCTGGACACGTGCACCACGCCTACAAACGGAGTGCCGGCTGACCCTCGTTGAAATACTTCAAATTTTCTTCAGCGCGAGCACCTGTGTATTTTCTATACAACATGGCTTCATTTTCCTACACGGAAGAACGGGCACGGGAAATCGTGTCCAATGTGACTGCTAATGTGGACTTTCTCAAAATACCTCCCACGGAGTATCGAGGGAGAGAACTCGAAAAGGAGGTAAGGAGATTAACCTCCTGGGAACTACATGTATCCACACTTGCTGAATATTGCCGCTTGCACCGTATCCCACGTGGATTGCGAGTCCATTTGAGACCCACGTTTTTTTGTGACAACATTGATTATTGCACTAACTTCTCAAATATTCTAAATAAGTGCTCCATGGACTTGATGGTATTAACCATCGAATACCTGACGGAAGCTATCATGACTAGCAGGCAGAAAATTGCCACCATTGAGACGCAACTCAAGGACGCTTTACCAGCTGAGGAATTGGTTACTCTAAAATCCAAAGTGGAAAAAATTGGCGCTGACCTGAAAAGGGAGATAGAAAGCACTAAACGCCAGAAATTTATCAGAGACTCTGAGGACTATCAGAATAAACGTGTATATAAATGGCAAGATCTGTCTGGCACAGCTATACCTCTATTTACCAGGCAGCAACGTCGGGGAACCTCGATGTCATCCGGATCGGGAAGTGATTCCACTATTGGACCTCCGCGTGCGCCTTTTTTAGGCAGAAGGAGACAAAGACCTCAACAAAGAAAAACACCAGACGAGCAGGACGCCATTATCGGGGGTATCGACGCACCACGGATAACACGCTCTCAGGTAGAGATGACACTTTAATTTTCAATATATCCTCTAAAAGCTTAAGTCCTCTCCAGTTGCAGGTATTGGAGAAGGGACTATCATTTTGTCCTACTAGTCCGCTGGACAGTTTTGAATTTGATATGGACTGTCAGCGCTTCTTTAGGAACCTCCGACTTAAGGCGCATTTCTCAGGCTTGCAGTCCACCTAATGTTGAAAAAAGCGCAAGTACAGCAACCACCAGTGACACTGGCCTATCATTGAAGGATTTTGGACTGAGAACCAAGAGTCACTTTCAACCACCTAAGTGTTATCATCCTGTTGAAACGTTCATTTTATTAGTCCAACGTGACATGTCAAAATCTCTGCAGGAGATACGGCAGGGTGGATTTCATGTTAACCACAACTTGTCGCGCATTGAGAAGCAGGCTATCGATAACTTATTGGGGGACGATAGCCTGATTTTCAAGCCTGCTGACAAGGGGGGTGCTCTTGTCCTTATGGACAAGGAGTATTATGTCAGTGAAATTCTGGGCCAGTTGGCCAATACCGATGTGTATCGTCCTTTGGACGGCGATCCGGTATACATTATAAAAAAGAAATTGTGTACTTTGGTTGATACATTTATTGCACAGCAGATTATTGACCCCAAATTGGGGGAATATCTGATTAATCATCATCCTGTAACACCAGTGTTTTATACACTGCCCAAAGTGCACAAATCCTTGTCCCAACCACCGGGTCGGCCTATTGTGGCCTTGACTGATTCTATTTTGTCTCCACCAGCTATTTTGCTTGAAAAGGTTATGACACCCCTGACCAAAAACATGCCGTCTTTCCTGCTTGATACGAATCAATTTTTGCGTGAGGTTGGAACCCTGGTGTTACAGGATGATGATTTGTTAGTTACCTTCGATGTTTGTTCTCTGTACACTTCTATTGTTCACTGGAAGGGTATACGGGCTGTAGAGTGGCTTCTATCCTTCTCCTCTCACAGTGAAGGTGCCAAAGAATTTTTTCTGAAACTTCTTGAAATTATTTTAACTGAGAATTACTTTTTATTTCAGGACACCTACTACCAGCAGTGCTGTGGGACCGCGATGGGCTCGAATGCCGCACCGCCATATGCAAATTCATACATGTCATGGTTTGAAGACAAATATATTTACACCAATGATCTATTTAAAATTCATTGTATTTTTTGGCGAAGATTCGTCGATGACGTGTTTTGTGTATGGCGGGGCGGCATTCGATCCCTTCGTGCCTTTTCAGAATTTCTGAACTCAATTTGGCCCGAGCTGCAGTTTACTTTACATCATAGTGATCATGAGATTAATTTTTTAGACACCCTGGTCATTAAGGGTGCAGGTGGGTCAATTGTGACTGATTTATATATCAAAAATACCGACAAAAATTCTCTTCTCCATTTCTCAAGTTATCATCCCCCACAGTAAAAAAAGCCTTACCCCACTCCCAATTTCAAAGGGTACGTAGGATTGTTTCTAATACTGAAGTGAAGGATAAACGTCTTGATGAAATGTCTATGAGATTTGAGAATAGAGGATATCCCACAGCACTGCTGGATAGTGAGAGAAGTAGGGTCCACCTCCTTGACCCCTAAACAGGAGTCTAGGGGGTCACGTATACCGTTCGTTACTAAGTTCCACCCATGGGTGAACAGGTGTCGATTTATTTTTTCTAAACATTGGAATATATTGTCAAGGGCTTATCCCTCTATTGAGGAGTTTAAAAATCCCCCCTTATTGTGCTATAAGCGTAATAAGAATATCCGCGATATGGTGGTAAGGGCGGATGTGGGCAGTGCTCAAATTGAGAAGCGTCAGCAGACTTTATCAACTCCTAGAAAGGGCACATTCCCTTGCCTAGGGTGTATACACTGTTCAAGTGTAATTAAAGGGGAATATTTCACGCATCCCCATACAGGCAAGCGCTTTCCAGTTCGAGGTTTTTTACATGCAATAGTAGTTTCATCATATATTTACTCAAGTGCCCTTGTGGACTGTTATATATAGGTGAAACATCCATGCGCATGAAGGACCGCTTCTCTAAGCATAAGTCCACTATTAGAAAAAGTAATTTACTCCTACCCGTCCCTCATCACTTTGATCGCTGCAAGCACAATATTGCGCAATTGCGCTTTCAAATCATTGAGCAGGTACAACAACCTCGCAGAGGTGGTAATCGCTTAAAAATGCTAAAGAAGCGTGAATCCTATTGGATTCATACACTCAGACACTGGAACCCATGGGGTTAAACCGGGAGTATGATCTCCATAGCTTTTTATAGTGGCTGTTTCTTTAATATGTATGTTAAATTTATACTTTGTGTTTTTTGTATTTTACAGAAAACGTGAGGAACCCCCCAACCGCATCATCTGAATTGCAAGCTAGTACGAATATCTAGAGAACTTCAAAAGAATCTATGACTACTATCATTCTTATTGATGCTGTTGCGATTGGGCTGTTTCTCACGTGTATCTGATTATTTAAATTGTTACTCTGTGTTTCCCCTTTTCTTTTGTTCCCTCCCTCTTGCTTTTTCTGTTTTCTTTTTTCTTTTTTACCCTTTACTCCATTTTGTTTGTCTGAATTACCATGACTACATGATGTCATTTCCGCTTTGGCGGTCTATTTAAATCAATTGTAGTGTATGATTTTGTTATATGCCATTGGTTTGAGAAAGGCTCGCAACAGAGCCGAAACGCGCGTCACTGAACATATCTATGTGTGGCGAATAAAAGAGAGAAAAAATCTTTGAAGATAAGTGAGTGCTGGTCTTTTCTTTTATTTATCCTGATTTATCTGAGTCATCTATGGGCCTAAAAACACTCTATCTACTGCTGCTGCTACATGTCCTGCTAATTTGAGCCTAGCTATATGTGGGCCTCATTCAATACTGAAGGGTTCTATTACAGTCCAAAGCCTATTTTTTATATAAGCTTATATTTCATCATGATCTATACATTAATACATTACGAACACATAGCGGTCAAAGTTCTTGAATAGATGCTACTAAGAGGTTTTGCTCACATGTCACTTATAGCCTTGGACTCTAATAAACGATAAGATAACTTAAAGGTGTAGCCGGCTAAGACGCCTGTTACTGGTTAACTTAAACATCATGTCATGTTCTACTATATAGGTCTTATGAGATCAATAATAAAACTCAGAGTGATTTTGAACTACACAGAAGTGTCTTGTCATTCTCACTCTCTCTGACGTCAGATTTGGGAATCAAACCAAGCTGAATATTGAAGTCTTGTACCAGGGGTACACATAAGGGGGAACATAAAGAATACTTCCTAATAACTTGGGGGCTCTTGTCCAGGATTGGGAAGGTCATCCTCCAGGTTTTGGTAAGAAGAGACACCAATTTTTTGTCCTCTGGCCATTCCGGGGGCACTGACCACATCTCAATTCAAGTAAGTACATAAGGGACCCTTAGATAGACTTCGATGTACTGTGTCAGGGATACAGTAAGCATAACTCAGGGAGTTTTTGCTTTAGGACTCAGAGAAGTCCAGTAATAAGAAAAGTGCACTTTAGAGGGTTCAGGGAGCCCCGTAAAAGATCTGTTCCGGGAACAGAAAGGACTCAGGGAGTCCAGTAATAAGAAAAATGCACTTCAGAGGGCTCAGGGAGCCCCGTAAAAGATCTGTTCAGGGAACAGAAGGTTTTTCAGCTTGATTTGATTCTTAAAAATATAATTGTAGAAGTTTTGCATGATAAGTTGTTTTGTCTAACACAGTTATATAAGGGGAAGTGACAGGCTGGGTCGTAAGTGTACAGCTGTCATCCCAAGACTAACATTCTGTTTCGTTTTTTGCTATTACTGTTTTGAATTCTTTTTGTAAGAAAATAAGTTTTGATAATGGGTATTCAAACATCTAAGACAGAATACCCTAAACCAGAACCAGGAGAAACATGTAAACAATATGTTGCCCAAGTCAGTCCTACAAAATATTACCTTGTTAACTCATGGGTAGATAATTTGGCAGGGTGGACAGAGGCAATGGAAGCGGTAGACCCCTTTCCCAGGGAAGGAGACAATAGCATATATCACATGGACATGGTCAAGGGTCTATGCTTAGGCGACACTACCGCCTGAACGTATTTTGAACCTGACCCTTCATGGGATATGGATTATATGCAGAAAGGAGATAGAAGTACATATGATAGAGGTATTTAAACAAAAGTCTTCACTCCCAGTAGCCGTAGCATGTAAGCAAAAACCCTCAGAAAGCGTTACTGATTTCTGAAGGAGATTTACGGATTGCTGGAAATTGGAGGCAGGGCTACCGGTTCTCCAGAATGACAGTCTAATTATTTCAACATTTATTAACAATCTGATAGACTAATGCTTACAGTAAAACAGAACGTCTCCATGTGGACTTCATACAGCATCAGTTAATGGATAAGTATTGTATGTATCTAGTGTGAGCTATAGAGATCCACTTCCCCCGCCTTCACACAAACACATTCCTGAGATAAGGGAAGCGGGCAGGACATCATGCAGAGTAAGTGATGTGTAATACATTATACAAGACGAAGAATTGTTCAGTCATCCAGCTTTTAACAAAATGACTGTATGATTATAACATTATATATTGTCTTCTTATAAGAGTTGATTAATCACAGAGTAAAAACCAGAAGACATTGGAAAACGCAGCAACAAACAGTGACATACTCCATTAGCAATTCTGGGTGTGGTGTGGATATCTGTTTCCAGGAAAGCTGTGTTTGTCTGTGCTGCAAGTTTTGGAATGAAACAAACAAATTGTTTGACTGTGTTGGAGGATACATGATTCAGTGGAATGTGAATGGGTGTGTCTTTGAGTTGTAGTGGAGTTAAAAATATAAGAGCAGAGCTGTGTGTGCAATTCAGTTTGTATGTGTGAGGGCAAGGTTATGAGCGGTTTTGTGAAATGAGTACAAGAAAAATATGTATGGAATACAGTATTTGTTTTCATATAATATGCGCATTGAGAATTTTATTTTATTTTTCTTGGAAGTTTTTGGTTTTTATTGGTGCCAACAGCATTGATCAAGCTGTACTTTTTTTTTATTGACGTCAATGAAAAGTTTTTATGGGCCCTTTGTGTGTTCATGTCTGTATTGTAAAATCTGTATGTTTCAATGTTTGCAGTTATGTGTTACATGTTAAATGTTGTGCTTAACATCTGAGCTCTGTTCTTATGGGCAGCTGGCACACTACTGACGGACAGAAAGATGACCGCAGCGTCCGACTAAAAGGGGTGACTAAAGAGTGGGTGGAAAGAGAATCTGAGCCTTCTATGTGAATTAATGGGGTTTTGATAAAACTTTTCAAAACTGACTCACTACCACTCGAGACCATGGACAGGGAATACATCACAGATCATGTATTTAGCATTATACTAGATTGCCCAGTCAGTCTGTTGGGGAGAGATTTGTTCATTAAGCTTGACTTGCAAAGAATCAGGGCATAAGAGTACACTCAGATCTCATTCCAATCTCTACAGCGGGGCCACTGATTCTTGCAAACATGCAGGACCACCCAGAACTTAACAACATTAATCCTGCATTCATAGATTGCACACTTTACACAGCTACCAGGTGTCATCTCAGTATATCAGAAACAATACCCGCTGTCAAAAAAAGAGGAACTTGATGGACTTAGGCCAATGATAAAATAATTCCTACAAAAGGGAATCCTGGAAGAGGTGATTTCACCCTACAGCACGCCCGTGAATCCAGTGACAAAGGCAGATGGTACTACCCGCTTTGTACAGGATTTAAGGGCCATCAACAACATCATTGTGCCTATAGCCCCTGTTGTACCTGATGTCACTTAATTATTATCTGCCATTCCAGCAGACGCTGTTTGGTTCAGTGTGATAGATCTGAAAAATGCATTCTTTTCTATCCCAGTTGATAAGATAACCAGACTACTTTTTGCTTTTTCCTTTGACGGACGTCAACTGACCTGGTGTAGACCCCAGGGATATGCTGATTCACCTGTAGTGTACAGCATGGTCCTCCAAGCCATGTTAAAACCATGGTACCCCCCCAAGGTTCTGTGCTGTTGCAATATGTCGATGATTTGTTACTGTGTAGCATGTCAGCGGAGGCCAGCATTCAGGATGGTTTATCACTGTTATAATGATTGTCAGGATGTGGTCACAAAGTGACACTTGAGAAAATGCAATGGTGTAAAATGCAGGTTGAATACTTGGGCTTTGTCCTCACAAAAGGTGTAAGGAGAATCAGCGCAGAAAGAGTCCAGTCTAATGCAGGTGTGGTCGCCCCGCACACCAAGAAAGAAATGTTATCTTTCCTTGGTATGATAAACTACTGTAGACAATGGATTCCTGATTGCTCCTATTATGACAATGTTTTGAGGCAAGCCACTCTGGATGAAAATCCAGATTTGATTAAATGGTCTTCTGAAATGTACAATGCATTTGATTATTTGAAATGTTTACTCATGTCGAGTCCAGGGCTGGTCCTCCCTGACTATAATATGCCCTTCCACATGTTTGCACGCCAAAATTGTAAAACCATGGCGGATGTACTGACACAAGAAAATGGGGGCAAGTTGCGTCCTTGTGTATTTTTCTCAAAGGTAATGCCCACCCCTGTTCAAGGGATGCCGGCATGTCTGTGTTCTCTTGCAGCCTGTGCTATGATGGTAGAGTTGGCAACTCCTTTCACAATGTGACATTACACCATTTTGCACACCACTCATGATGTTGTAGGCCTACTCAAGGACATCCACACTCAACACAGCAGGCAGCTGAGCTCATGGCACTCACTAGAGCATGTATTATACATACTGATAGACCTGTAACCATCTATACTGAGAGTAGGTACGCACATGGGGTAGTGTGGGACCATGGTATGATTTGGCAGAGGAGAAGATTCAAGGCAGCAGATGGTAAGGATCATGTCTAACAGGGCAATGCGCTGGCAGATAGGGTGGTCGAAATGAGTGGCCAAATGCAACCCCACAGGTCTGTGTAACCATTGGGAGAGGCCATGTCAGGCAACTCCAACCCCTGAGATGTTGCAAATACTTACTGATCTTCAGTGGTATGCCAGTGAATAGGAACAGCAAGACTGGTGTTATCCAGTATTGCAGAAGAATCCTAAGATAGAATTAGAATTAGTCTGCAAAGAGGGGGAGTTATGCATTCCCCCAACACAGTGCTTCCATCTTAATAGCACATTTCCACGGAGTAAGACATAACAGCATTGAAATCCTTATGGGTAGGCCCTTTCCAACTCCTTGGGCAAGTCACCCCCTAGTGGTACAGGAAGGCGACATAGACCAGATTTGGGAAGACTATGTCACCAAATTTATACAGGTACTTAACAACACTGAGGTAAGTCTTCCTCTTTTCCACAGGAATCCACCCACCCATACAGGGTGGGGGATGGGGTGGTGGTCGAAACACTGAAGAAAGGAAGAGCTCAAGGTGATTTCGCATATGGCCCACCTACTACCGTGGTTGCAGTAACCAGAACAGCTGTGCTGACTGAACAATCTCCAATTTGGATCCACGCCACCCGAGTGAAGCTTGTGAGAGAAAGAGAGGAGGCAGGAAACGGAGGCAGAAAGCCTTGGCCTTGAAGAAGGACGAGAGGTACTAACGGGGGCAGACAGTCCTGACCTCCAACGAGGACCAAAGGTACTAACGGAGGGCAGACAGCCTTGACCTCGAAGAAGATACAGAAGGGGTACTAACGAAGGCAGACAGCCTTGACCCCCAACGAGATGACGCAGTCGGGAAATTCCTCGAGATGGCTGAAATGTAGTGCCTTGATAATTGCAGTCCCCACCCCAGTAGATGTATGAACGGGGCTCCAACGTTCCCAAGCGAATGACACAGATTTACAGGATCATGATGTTAAATATGGATATGTAAATCCTTATCATGCTCGTTATGACTGTCCTACATATAAGACTCTACAAAGTAATATGTTAGAAATAATCACAGGTCTTGTTACAGCGGCAGAAATATGTTATAATGTGATGAGACATTATTGCCTCCCTGCATACAAGCAAAAATGCAGAACAAGAGTAAGCCAAATATTTGTGATAGAGATCTAGGTAACTGTAAAAAGATAGTATCAGAAAAGAATATGCAATATAATATCACAAAAATAGTACCATCCCTAGATAAACATGTACCTCTACCAACAGGATGGGTATTGGCCTGTGGAAATACTAGTCACACATACATACCGGCCAATATTACAGAGGGACCCTGTACAAAAGCTAGGCTGACATTAGCAATGATACCACTAGTCCCAGCAATGCAGACACGACACATGAGAGACACTTCCCTACAGTTACCAGAAAATTGTGACTACAATGTGAATCTCCTCTCTAGAGCAGAACACATGAGTTAAGGGGTATCTTTGATAGGGGTACCAGGGTTGGCCATATATAACCACAGGACAATATCAAAACTTGCCTGTTTTATGGTAAAACAGATAGATGTCACTAGTGCAGTTCTGAAAGATATGCTGCTGGATATACAATCATATGAAAAATCTATCTTGCAGAATAGGGCAACTATTGACTATTTATTGCTCCAACATGGTGTTGGGTGTCAGGATTTTAAAGGAATGTGTTGTTTTAATTTATCTGACCATTCCAGATGAATCCAATCCCATATTCAATCGTTACATGACATAGCCAATAATATTAAGACGGATGTTAATTCATCCTCCTGGTGGGACTGGTTATTGAGCTGGATGCCGGATTTGAGTTGGTTAAGAAAATTATTTGTTAGTATTATAATCATAATTGCCTCCTTGATCATGATATGTTGCTGTATCCAATGTATACCGTCATTAATTAATACATTTACGAGATTTAGGCAAGTCCCAGATACACCACAAGCTGCATATATTCAGATACCCCACGAAAACTCTGGGTCTCCAGAGGATTACCAGCAATATTTACAGAAATATTTTGAAAGGAAAAACAAGAAAGGAACAAAATGAAAAACCCACATTATATATGTAAATGGGTTTTAAAGAAGGGATTGAAGGGTTCTATTACAGTCCAAAGACTATTTTTTATATAAGCTTATATTTCATTGTGATCTATACATTAATACATTACGAACACGTAGCGGTCAAAGTTCTTGAAAACCTGCTACCTAGAGGTTTTGCTCACATGTCACATATAGCCTTGGACTCTAATAAACGATAAGATAACTTAAAGGTGTAGCCGGCTAAGACGCCTGTTACTGGTTAACTTAAACATCATGTCATGTTCTACTATATAGGTCTTATGAGATCAATAATAAAACTCAGAGTGATTTTGAACTACACAGAAGTGTCTTGTCATTCTCACTCTCTCTGACGTCAGATTTGGGAATCAAACCAAGCTGAATATTAAAGTCTTGTACCACAGGGGTACACATAAGGGGGAACATAAAGAATACTTCCTAACAAATACCATTTTCAAATATCATCTGTTGGATGCTGTCTCCTGTCCAGACTCCGGATATATCCGAGTCATCTAGGGGCCTAAAACCACTCTATCTACTGCTGCTGCTGCATGTCCTGCTGATTTGAGCCTAGCTATATGTGGGCATCATTCAATACCATTTTCAAATATCTTCTGTTCGATGCTGCCGCCTGTCCAGACTCCTGATATATCCGAATCATCTAGGGGCCTAAAAACCACTCTATCTACTACTGCTGCTGCTGCTGCTACATGTCCTGCTGATTTGAGCCTAGCTATATGTGGGCCTCATTCAATACCATTTTCAAATATCCTCTGTTGGATGCTGTCTCCTGTCCAGACTCCTGATATATCTGAGTCATCTAGGGGCCTAAAAACAATCTATCTACTGCTGCTGCTGCTGCTACATGTCTAGCTGATTTGAGCCTAGCTATATGTGGGCCTCATTCAATACCATTTTCAAATATCCTCTGTTCGATACTGTCTCCTGTCCAGACTCCTGAAATATCTGAGTCATCTAGGGGCCTAAAAACAGTCTATCTACTGCTGATGCTGCTACATGTCCTGCTGATTTGAGCCTAGCTATATGTGGGCCTCATTCAATACCATTTTCAAATATCCTCTGTTCCATGCTGTCTCCTGTCGGGACTCCTGATTTATCTGAGTCATCTATGGGCCTAAAAACACTCTATCTACTGCTGCTGCTGCTGCTACATGTCCTGCTGATTTGAGCCTAGCTATATGTGGGCCTCATACTATACCATTTTCAAATATCCTCTGTTGGATGCTGTCTCCTGATATATCTGAGTTAAGTAACTGGCTCAGTGATAGAAAACAGAGGGTGGTTATTAACGGTACACACTCAGATTGGGTCACTGTCACTAGTGGGGTACCTCAGGGGTCAGTATTGGGCCCTATTCTCTTCAATATATTTATTAATGATCTTGTAGAAGGCTTGCATAGTAAAGTATCAATTTTCGCAGATGACACTAAACTGTGTAAAGTAATTTACACTGATGAGGACAGTATACTACTACAGAGGGATCTGGATAGACTGGAGGCTTGGGCAGATAAGTGGCAGATGAGGTTTAACACTGACAAATGTAAAGTTATGCACATGGGAAGGAAAAATGCAAGTCAACCGTACATACTAAATGGTAAAACACTCGGTAACACTGACATGGAAAAGGATCTAGGAATTTTAATAAACAGCAAACTAAGCTGCAAAAACCAGTGTCAGGCAGCTGCTGCCAAGGCCAACAAGATAATGGGTTGCATCAGAAGGGGCATAGATTCCCGTGATAAGAACATAGTCCTACCACTTTACAAATCGCTAGTCAGACCACACATGGAGTACTGTGTACAGTTCTGGGCTCCTGTAAACAAGGCAGACATAGCAGAGCTGGAGAAGGTCCAGAGGAGGGCAACTAAAGTAATAACTGGAATGGGGCAACTACAGTACCCTGAAAGATTATCAAAATTAGAGTTATTCACTTTAGAAAAAAGACGACTGAGGGGAGATCTAATTAATATGTATAAATATATCAAGGGTCAGTACAGAGATCTATCCCATCAGCTATTTATCCCCAGGACTGTGACTGTGACGAGGGGACATCCTCTGCGCCTGGAGGAAAGAAGGTTTGTACACAAACATAGAAAAGGATTCTTTACGGTAAGAGCAGTGAGAATATGGAACTCTCTGCCTGAGGAGGTGGTGATGGTGAGTACAATAAAGGAATTCAAGAGGGGCCTGGACGTATTTCTGGAGCTTAATAATATTACAGGCTATAGCTACTAGAGAGGGGTCTTCCTCTGGATCAACTTGCGGGATAACAGGCCGAACTGGATGGACAAATGTCTTTTTTCGGCCTTATGTACTATGTTACTATGTTACTATGTTACTATCTAGGGGCCTAAAACCACTCTATCTACTGCTGCTGCTGCATGTCCTGCTGATTTGAGCATAGCTATATGTGGGCCTCATTCAATATCATTTTCAAATATCCTCTGTTCGATGCTGCCGCTTGTCCAGACTCCTGATATATCCGAATCATCTAGGGGCATAAAAACCACTCTATCTACTGCTGCTGCATGTCCTGCTGATTTGAGCCTAGCTCAAATCAATACCATTTTCAAATATCCTCTGGTGGATGCAGCTGACTGTCCTGATCTATATGAGTCATGTAGGGGCCTAATAAGACTACAATTTGTGCTTTGATGTGTATACTATTTTTCTATGACATAGTGGAAATAACTGAGACATGGCTGGGTGATAGCTATGACTGGGCAGTTAATGTACAAGGTTACAGTCTGTTTAGAATGGATCGTCAAAACCGGAGAGGGGGAGGGGTTTGCCTTTATGTAAAGTCTTGTCTAAAGCCCACACTCCGCGAAGATATAAGTGAGGGACATGAACATGTGGAGTCACTGTGGGTAGAGATACATGGAGCTAAAAACAACAATAAATTACTAATTGTAGTTTACTCTAAACCACCTAATATACCAGAGTCCACAGAAAATCTGCTACTAAACGAGATAGACGAGGCGGCAAATCATAATGTGGTTATTATGGGGGACTTCAACTACCCAGATATAGACTGGGAAACTGAAACTTGTATATCTCATAAGGGAAACAGGTTCTTGGCAATAACCAAAGACAATTGCCTCTCCCAACTGGTTCAGGACCCGACTAGAGGGACGGCCATACTGGACTTAGTATTAACCAATAGGCCTGACAGAACAACAGACGTGCAGGTTGGGGGACACCTGGGAAATAGTTGCCATAAAGTAATAACCTTCCAATTATCATTCAAAAGAGCGTTTCTACAGGGAGGAATAAAAATACCAAACTTCAAAAAAGCAAAATTTAGCCAACTAAGAGAGGCCATAGGCCAAACTAACTGGGACAAGGTCCTCAAAAATAAAAATACAGCCACAAAATGGGATATCTTTAAAAACATCCTAAAATCTCATTGTGAGAGGTACATACTGTATGGTAATAAAAGGTTAAAGAGGACTTTTCACCAGAATTAAACTCCTAAAGTAACCATAGAGGCATGTAGAGCGGTGCCCAGGGACCCCCCTGCGCTTACTGTTATACTTGGGCGCCGCTCCATTCATCCGTAATTGCCTCCGGTATCTTTACAGTTAGGCTCCACCCATGGGAAGCTGCCATTGGCTCATTCTGTCATGCTGCAGCGCTGGCCAATCACAGCGCTCAGCTCATAGCCTGAGAGAGAAAAAAGCCTCTCAGTCTACGAGCTGAGCGCTGTGATTGGCCAGCGCTGCACCATGGGAGAAGGAGGCGCCGGCAGGTTCCCCTGGGTGGAGCCTAACTGTAAAGATACCCAGAGGCAATTACGGGAGAACGGAGCGGAGCCCAGGTATAACAGTAAGTGCAGGGGGGGTCCCTGTTCGCCGCTCTACATGCCTGTATAGTTACTTTAGAAGTTTAATTCTGGTGAAAGGTCCTCTTTAAGGAACAAAAAGAAACCAATGTGGATAAATAGAACTGTAAAGAAAGCAATAAATGACAAAAAGAAAGCATATAATTCACTGAAACAGGAGGGTAGCACGGAAGCACAGAAAAACTATAAGGAAAAAATAGAACGTGTAAAAAACAAATAAAAGCGGCCAAACTAGAGACCGAGAGATTAATTGCCAAAGAGAGTAAAACTAACCCTAAAATGTTCTTCAATTATATAAATGTTAAAAAGTATAAATCTGAAGGTGTCGGCCCTTTAAAGAGTAATGAGGGGGAGGTCGCAGAGAGCGATGAAAGGAGAAAGCAAAGCTGTTAAATCATTTTTTCTCCAATGTATTCACTGAGGAAAATAAACTGTCAGATGACATGCAGAATGCAAAAATAAATTCCCCATTAAAAGTGTCCTGTCTGGCCCAGGAAGAAGTACATCAGCGACTTAAAAAGATTAAAATAGACAAATCGCCAGGACCGGATGGCATACACCCCCGTATCCTAAAGGAATTAAGTAATGTCATAGCCAGACCCTTATTTCTGATATTTGCAGACTCTATACTGACAGGGAATGTCCCACAGGATTGGCGCATGGCAAATGTGGTGCCAATATTCAAAAAGGGTCCAAAAACAGAGCCTGGAAACTATAGGCCGGTAAGTTTATCATCTGTTGTGGGTAAACTGTTTGAAGGTTTTCTGAGAGATGCTATATTAGAGCATCTCAATGGAAATAAGCAAATAACGTCATATCAGCATGGCTTCATGAGGGATCGGTCATGTCAAACTAATTTAATCAGTTTCTATGAGGAGGTAAGTTCTAGACTTGACAGCGGCGAATCAATGGATGTCGTATATCTGGACTTCTCCAAAGCATTTGACACAGTACCACATAAAAGGTTAGTATATAAAATGAGAATGCTCGGACTGGGAGAAAACGTCTGTATGTGGGTAAGCAACTGGCTCAGTGATAGAAAACAGAGGGTGGTTATTAACGGTACACACTCAGATTGGGTCACTGTCACTAGTGGGGTACCTCAGGGGTCAGTATTGGGCCCTATTCTCTTCAATATATTTATTAATGATCTGGTAGAAGGCTTGCATAGTAAAGTATCAATTTTCGCAGATGACACTAAACTGTGTAAAGTAATTTACACTGAAGAGGACAGTATACTACTACAGAGGGATCTGGATAGATTGGAGGCTTGGGCAGATAAGTGGCAGATGAGGTTTAACACTGATAAATGTAAAGTTATGCACATGGGAAGGAAAAATGCAAGTCACCCGTACATACTAAATGGTAAAACACTCGGTAACACTGACATGGAAAAGGATCTAGGAATATTAATAAACAGCAAACTAAGCTGCAGAAAACAGTGTCAGGCAGCTGCTGCCAAGGCCAATAAGATAATGGGTTGCATCAGAAGAGGCATAGATTCCCGTGATAAGAACATAGTCCTACCACTTTACAAATCGCTAGTCAGACCACACATGGAGTACTGTGTACAGTTCTGGGCTCCTGTAAACAAGGCAGACATAGCAGAGCTGGAGAAGGTACAGAGGAGGGCATTTAAAGTAATAACTGGAATGGGGCAACTACAGTACCCTGAAAGATTATTAAAATTAGGGCTATTCACTTTAGAAAAAAGACGACTGAGGGGAGATCTAATTAATATGTATACATATATCAGGGGTCAGTACAGAGATCTATCCCATCAGCTATTTATCCCCAGGACTGTGACTGTGACGAGGGAACATCCTCTGCGTCTGGAGGAATGAAGGTTTGTACACAAACATAGAAAAGGATTCTTTACGGTAAGAGCAGTGAGGCTATGGAACTCTCTGCCTGAGGAGGTGGTGATGGTAAGTACAGTAAAGGAATTCAAGAGGGGCCTGGATGTATTTCTGGAGCTTAATAATATTACAGGCTATAGCTACTAGAGAGGGGTCGTTGATCCAGGGAGTTATTCTGATTGCCTGATTGGAGTCAGGAAGGAATTTTTTATTCCCCTAAAGTGGGGAAAATTAGCTTCTACCTCACAGTTTTTTTTTTTTCCTTCCTCTGGATCAACTTCCAGGATAACAGGCCGAACTGGATGGGCAAATGTCTTTTTTCGGCCTTATGTACTATGTTACTATGTTACATAGTTTACATTTCAATGCTGATGTCTTACAGGTTTACAGTTTATTTTGGCCTTAAATTGTAGCTTTAATACTATTTCTTTAGTTCACTTACAAAATTAAATACATTATTTTTATTAGATAATATTATTGGAGCAACCAAGTTGAAAATCAAGTAATGTGTTTATATATTTTTCTGCTCCGTATTCTTTTTTCTTTTAATTTCATAAACAACAATGCAGAAATATATATTTTCTGCTTCTGTAAAAATTATGTTTGTAATTTACAGAAAAGTCAATACAGTGTCAAGTATCAAACATAGAGCGAAATATTCATAGATTGACCTGAGTCCTAAAATGTGTGTAATGAATGTTATAAACACTTAAAAAAAATTGAAGTGTAGAACTGATAAGTAAAAGGTTGATATTTTAGATATATGTAAATATAAACTTTATTATCCTGATTGGCCATAACTTTTTGGGAAAAAAATCTTACTAAAACCACAATCAAGGACTTCCGGTTCCGGCGCCGCGATGTGGGGGAGTCGAGCGCGTGAGACGAAAATCACTCATATTGCCTGTGTGAAGTTGGAGGCGGAACGCAGAAAGTCGACCGAGTGTTCTGCTAAACGTATGGATCGTTTTCTGACTAGCATGGGCAAGAAAACCAGAGGTAGACCGACTTCTCCCGTGAGATTGGAGATCCCAGCCCCCCCAGAGATGGCGCCTAACATGCTTGAAATGGAGATGCCTACTAAATCGCCGAATGCATATAAGGATGGCGTAGAGGCAAAGGACTCCGGAACGCAGTCCCACCGGATCGACTATAAAGAACTGGCGCTGGAGGTGGCAGCGCAGTTGGCCCCGGATTTGAGGGAGACACTGGCGGCGTCTGTGGCCAATGTGATGCGCCAGTTACAAGAGACAGTCCAGCAGCATGAGGGTGAGGGCAGTCTAGGACGTGGCGGAAAGGCGCATACAAGTTATGGAAGACACCACAGAGTCGATTTTACAAAAGCTGCAAACAGCCTTAGCCGACAACAAGCATCTGTGGGATAAACTGGAGGATCTTGAGAATAGATCCAGGCGTAATAACCTGCGACTTGTGGGTCTTCAGGAAGCCATTCCGCCTGGAGACCTGATTAAGATTTGTGAAAATGAGCTGCCTCATATGCTCATATCACGGCCGTGTAAGGTTGAACGTGCGCATCGAGTGGAACCATCTTATTCTGATAAGGACCACAGGAATACTCGCCCAAGGCAAGTAGTCATGCGATACTTAGACTACACGGACAAGGATTCGATCCTCAGGGTGTTCAAAGCCCACAAAGAACCAGTTCTGGTACATGGACAGAAAATCCTTTTATTTGGGGACTACTCCGTGGAGGTTACAAAAAAGCGCAAAGCCTTCTCCCCCCTGTGCTCCCAGCTGTATCGGGGTGGAGTAAAATTCGCTCTACTGTTTCCAGCTACCTTGAAAGTTTTCCGACTAGACGGTTCCAGCGCAACTTTCACCGCGCCGAAAGAGGCTGAAATCGCCTTGGATGGAAAGTTGTATCCAGCCACGAGAGGTCAGTGCTCCGCTTCTAGGAAGGTGCCGGATAGACCCTCTTCAGATGCTGGGCAAGAGAGGCTACATGTTGGAGTTCGTTGAAGGACATTCCTGGCATCCTGGAGGACTTTTCAAGAAGTTCCGATTGACACCGATACAGGACTTCGGGGGTGACTAACTGAAAATTATCTCTCTTTTATTATTATCAGTCATGCCTGTTATTTTTTTTTCTATATGGGTTTCATTGTCTCTACTGCAAGGTAGCTCTAGCTAGTGGTGAGTTGTAAGAGAGCTTTTAGCGCCTGACGCCACAGGGGAAAAAAGTCCAGAGGAGCTGAGAGGGGAGCATTCTCTAGATCTGTGCCTTCCTTCGCTCCATAAATGTTTATGGTTATTGTTGTTTATGACAGTTTTATGGGGGGGTGGGGGAGTAATATTTAATTATATGTCGATAATCGCCATGGGAACTTGTAACACCTCTTTTATACAATCTGAAGATAGTGTCATGGAACGTTAAAGGGTTACGTTCACCCCAAAAACGTAATAAGATATTGCTACGGTTAAAACATTTAGGGGCCGACATAGCAATGTTGCAAGAAACTCACTTGTCGGAAAGCGACTTTTGCAGAATGAAGAAACAGTGGGTGGGGACGGCGGTGGGTTCTCCCGCAGTGAATCGCAAGGCTGGAGTATGTTTTCTCCTTCACAGGAATCTGGCTTGTGACGTACTGGGGACTGAATCTGACTGCCAAGGCCGTTGTTGTGTTCTGCACATCAAAGTTGGGTCAGAAGAAATTATGATTTATAATGTCTATGGACCTAATGGGGACAATAAGCAATTTTTTGCTGATTTGGCCAGTAAAATTAATAGAGACCCTGTCCCGAAGCGTATTGTTGGGGGAGACCTGAACACTGTATTTCAACACTGTGGAAGATAGGGTGCTAGAACCCTTCCTACGGGATACTGCCCTACTTGACGCCTGGAGGTATGCGAATCCAGAGGGTAGAGAGTTTACCTTCTATTCCCCTCCACATGACTCGTGGTCCAGGATAGATTATTTCCTAGTGTCGGAAGCGCTGAAGCCTAGGGTAGCGGAACCAAAAATACATGACATGGTGCTCTCGGATCACACTCCAATTTCTTTAGGTTTTTTTGAGCAGCAGCCTAAAGGCCAGGATATTCTGTGGAGGTTCCCCTCTTACTTGTATAACGATGATAACTTTAGAGATATTGTCCGAGGCTGGTATCTAGAGTACAGAGGAGATAATGTTTCTAGTCTATCTAACCCCTCGCTGTTCTGAGATGCTGCCAAGGTTGTCCTTAGAGAGAGGATAATGGCTTATGTTAGGGGTCTTAAAAAAAAAGATCACTCAACAACTGCAAGATCTCAGCTTCTCCCTTCGTACCGCTTTTACCACTTATCAGACCTCCCCTAATGAAAATACCAAGAAGGCCTGGCATCTGGCTAAAGGGGATTATGAACTGTGGTACGAGAGGAAGATGAGATGCAACATGTCTGGAATTGATAATAAGTTCTTTAGAGGTGGTAACAAATCAGGAAGGATGTTGGCCAACCTTGTCAAAAACTCCAGGCGACAATCCCACATCTCGAAATTGGCAGATAACAGTGGGGCTATACATGACAATCCTGGCAAAATCGCCTCTATCTTAGGGGATTATTATAAAGAGTTATATAAGGACCCGGGACTTAAGACTACCCTGCCGTCCTTTCTTTCTAAGTGTGTGGCGCTTCTGTCCCACTCTGCTACCCAGCTGGATTCGCTGAACTCCCCAATATCTGAGGATGAGGTGTTATCAGCGATTAAAGGCCTGCACTTACATAAAGCCCCTGGTCCGGACTGGTTCACAGGAGATTTTTTTAAGATGTTAGGTGAGGACCTTAAAACCCCTCTGGCGGCTGTGTTTAATGGCATACTGGCGGGCAATCCGTTGTCCGCAACAGACAACTTAGCTTACATTAAACTGATTCCTAAACCGGGGAAAGATAGTCTTAATCCCGCCTCGTATAGCCCAATTTCGCTGATCAACGTAGATCTCAAGTTAGGGGCAAAGATCATGGCTGATAGACTCTCACTTGTCCTGCCAGCTCTGGTTTTGCGGCCTGAGTCAGGGTTCGTTAAAGTAAGGTCAGCGGTTTCTAACATTAGGAAAGTTTTGACAGTGTTGGATGCAGTGCAGGGAAACCTCAGCTCTTTTCAGCGGCTTTCTTGATGGCAATTGACGCGGAGAGGGCGTTTGATAACGTTCGCTGGGACTGGCTAGACAAAGTTTTGAGTAGAATGCATTTTGATGGCCCAATTAGAACTTTTATAACAGCTTTGTACACTGCCCCTAGTGCCCGCATAGCTATTCCAGGTTTTTTGTCAGCCCCTTTCCCACTTTACAGGCGGACACGTCAGGGGTGTCCGCTTTCCCCACTATTGTTTAACCTGGCACTTGAACCATTGGCCCGCATGCTTGAGGGAGGGGACGTATTCAGGGGAATAAAAGTAGGCCATAAAGAAATCTATACTTCCTTATTTGCGGACGACATCCTATTGTTCATGGCGGACCCAGTTGAGGACCTTGAGAAAGTCTTTCAACTCCTGGACTCCTTTGGTCCAGTCTCGGGTTTTAAAATAAATCTGGATAAGTCCGTGATATTGCCATTAACATCCCTGAAGTTGAAGGAATTACTCCCTGGGTCATGTAGCAACATAGTGGTGAGTAACTCTCACATTGCCTATCTGGGAATAAAAATAGGAAAATCTTCATCATGCCTTTATAATCTAATTTACCCGCCCCTATTTAAAGCTATTGCCGCCGATCTTAAAAGATGGCAGAATCTTCCACTGTCCTTAACGGGTAGAAGTCATATTCTGAAAATACTATGTTTTCCCAAATTGCTGTATCTCCTGCAGACGATTCCATTACTCCTGAAGCATGCGATGTCAGGGGCCTTCATTCGGTCTTTACTAGATTTTTATGGTCAGGTAGAAAGCCTCGCATTGCATTGACAAAACTGATGTTACCAAGAGATAAGGGTGGTTTGAACGTACCGAATATTAGAATGTACAACTTAGCGTGCCTTTTCAGACACTGCCTGGACTGGATACAGGGGACTAGCCACTTCTCCAACTTCGACCTGTAAACCCACTTGTCCCATCCATGGCCATTAGTTAACTTGCTTCATACGAGAAGGCAGTTCCTGACGCCAGGTTTGAAACAATCTGCTTTCATACGTGATACGATTGTGGCGTGGAAGGAGGCACGTAAGCTGGCAAAAAGGCCATTTCCTTGCGTCTAGGGTCTTGAAGTTGTGGCAGCATCCAGAATTCCCACAGGGGAGTACAAATAAGATGTTCAAGGTCTGGAGGGCTAAGGGCATTGGGACTTTGCTTGATCTCCTTCATATCCCTGATAAAATATATGGCCTGGGGGGTTTGCACGCTCTTCCTTTCCAACAAGTCTACCTATTTTGTAGGGAGAGATTGCGTAATGTCACCGAGGAGTGTTTAGGGAACTCTTTGGTTTTCTCGCTGGGGGGTGGAAACTCTAGACTTTCCATCTCTCACATCTACCAAGTAATGCGTGACTCAAACAATAAAGCCTCTGCACAAAATCTTTTTAAGAGGTGGGAAAAGGAGCTTCATGTCACAGCTGATGCTGAACAGATCCTGCAGGGATGGATTAGGGTATGCAAAGCAGTGCCATGTGAAGTATGGAGGGAAACGCATCTTCGGCTAATACACGCGGCCATTTATGCTTTTACCTTTCCCCAAAAAATTAAGAATATGGCTTTTCTAACTGCTTGTCCGAAATGTGGGTTGGATAAGGCAGATCTGGTGCATTGTGTTTGGGTATGCCCACAGGTTCAACGTTTCTGGGAGCATGTCAGATGCTGGATTAAGTCTACACTGGGATGCACCTTGACTCAGAACCTTGAACCTTGAACCTTGAGGTTCTTCTCTTTCATGTCTATGGAGAGACTACCCCTCCCCCCAGGCTGTAGTAGATACAGCCCTACTGGTATCATTGCGCTGTTTACTGCAAAACTGGTTGAAGGCAGAGGAGCCCCAGATGCATGAGGTCATGTCGCAGATGAGGCGTTTTATGTACCTAGATAAAACTGAGGCAGAGCAAAACAAAGATAAAAAGACCAAATGGTTTTTCAAGAGGTGGAGGATCTTTATTACAAACAGTTTTCCCCAGGATGAAAGTAAAAACATAATGCAAATGTTAAAAATCACAGATTGGTATAGTTTGGAGGCACTCAAGGGCACGTTACGGGTTCTATCTCTTGAGGAATCAGCTGCGTAGGGTGAAAGGTATATGACACACTATAGGGTAACTTCTAATAAGATGTACGAGCTCAATTATGGAAATGGTGATTATCGTCATGATGATTCGGGGGGGGGGGGGGGGGGGGCTTTTGGGAAATGTTTTTACTGTTATAAAAACTGGAAATTATGTATCACTGACTGTATTTGACCTGTATTCAAAAGTCTGTACTTTTCTTGTTTACTGGTGGTACTAATAAAGAAATTTTTCAAAAAAATAACACAATCAAAATCCTTTGAAATGTTTAACAGTGAAAGTAGATGTTTTTTTTTTAAAAAAAAAGCACAATGAAAAGGGAACTCAAGACATTGGTACTGAACATTTGTTTTCAATACCCTTATGAAAAAACATATAATATTTATTTAATTTTGATCTAAGAAAAATGTATATGCTAGGGATCTTATAGATCGGACTCTGGAGCAATTTCACAATTTTATGTTGTCGTATGATTCAGGATTTAACATGTTCCATAGGGAGACGCTCAACTAAAAAAGCCTATCATGCCTAGTGCCTACTGTACAAGCCTGTGGGTCCAGTGCTATATTCTAGCGTTGCTACAGTTGTTCAAGTGTATGTTCAGCATTGAGCAACAGTATGTTTTGAAAGAATTAGGTCAAAGGACTAATTCAACAGATCAAGTGACCAGGTTAATAATACATTAATTAATGTTTTCTGCCGTGATGCCATAAGCAGTCTTCAAGAAGACAATGGCATCATGCATCTTGTATCAAATGTAACTAGTGGTTCAGGGAGCATTAGACCTAACTTACAAACCAGGTATTTTTTGAGACCTTTACGACAGTATATATATATATATATTTTTTTTTTACCGGGTACTAGGGATGTCCTGATACCGATACCAGTATCGGTATCGGGACCGATACCGGACATTTGCACGAGTACTTGTACTCGTGCAAATGTCCCCGATACCACTGCCGATACCTGTGCGCCGCCGCGGTATATTTCGTGATGTCATAGCTGCCCTCATTATCTATATCTATATCTACCAGCGGCTCCTCCTGCTTGATCGGAATGTGCTGTGACTGTCTCCGCCCACCGACCGACGTCTAAAGTCGGAATCAGGTGACGCCCCCAGGCTGAGACTAGAGCAGCGCAGTACATACATACTACAGCAGCGAGTGGCGGGAAAGTCAGTCAGAGAATAACCCACACTCCGTCCGACTCCGAGCGACCCCACCCCCTGCGGAGAGAAGAGAGTCGACCCTATATATCACAGGCACAGCTGCCAGATCAGCAGCCATTAAAAGGAAAAGGTGTAATGTCACTCCAGTCCACTCTTGGCCCACAGCCCACTCAGTCCTTCATGCCTGCCAGTGGCTGCATGCTCCGTCCGCAGTGAGCCATTATGCGTCCCTCGACTCCCTCCAGTACCTCCCGGCTCCCCCATGACATGAGCATGACCAACAAGAAGGAATTATGGTGGTGGCAGCCTGGCAGGCAGGTGACAAGTCAGTCACACAGGTGGCCATAAGACATGGGGGGGCAGCTGCTGCCCCCCAGCTCCATACACAACTAAGTAATGTCTTCTTTTGTGTCTGCTTGTGGCATACAGTATAACGTCTCCTTGTGGTTGCCCCATACAGTATAACCTCTCCTTGTGGCTCCCCATACAGTATAATGTCTGCTTGTGGCTGCCCCATATATTATAACATCTGCTTGTGGCTGCCCCCATACAGTGTAACGTCTCCTTGTAGCTGCCCCCATACAGTATAACGTCTCCTTGTGGTTGCCCCCATACAATGTAACGTCTCCTCTTTAGCTGCCCCCATACAGTATAACGTCTCCTTGTGGCTGCCCCCATACATTATAATGTCTCTTTGTGGCACCCATTCAGTGTAATATCTCCTTGTGGCCCTCATACAGTATAACTTCTCCTTGTGGCTGCCCCCATACAGTGTAACGTCTCCTTGTGGCTGCCCCCATACAGTGTAACGTCTCCTAACTCTCCTTGAAACCACAAGTTTTTTTTAAATTCATGTTGCCTATGACTTTGCCCACAGACATCTGATCTCCGAATCGGAGCACAGGAGCAAGCCAGCCAGCCATGGGAAAAGCCTCACCAGAGTCCAGAAACCCTCCTCATACAGATTTTTCCTGCCAGGAGTTTCCAAAGGTAGAGGAACCGACCCTAGTAAATAATAAGCTTAAGAGAAATTCAGTAGAAAGAGAATATAAAATAAGGTGGAGGGGGAGGAAATGGGCATATAACAGTGTTTCCCAATCCCAACCAGTGTGCCTCCATCAACTGCAAAACTACACCTCCCAGCATGCAAAGGCTGTCCAAGCATTCTGGGAGATGTAATTTTGCAACTGCTGGAGGCACATTGGTTGTGAAACATGGTTATATGCCCATTTATTAACCCTTGTACAAAGTAAAGTAAACATTGCTATCAGCAACTGCGCCACTGTTTCTTTGTACAAGGTTTGATAAATCTCACCTATGACTAAATTAAATTGAAATTTGCTGTAACATTACTACTACCAAAAAGGTGAAGAAATGTATTTATTGCATCCTTTCAGTGCACAGAGCCGCCAGCAAAATGTCAGCAGTGTGGAAGCATTTCAAAATTTGTGAAGACAACCCACGCATGGCAGAATGCAATCTTTGTTCTACAAAGATATCAAGAGGAGGTGCAAAAGTTAGCTCATATAATACTAGTTGTGGCCGCGGCCACGGTCGGTGAGGTGACAGGAGGGGGTCCTAACGGTGGCTGGTGTGTGCCTGGAGCCACGGGACGTGGGCCAGCCTAAAAGAGGGCCAACCCTAGAGAGAGTAGAAGAAAGGGGTGGAAACAAGGGGGGGAAACACATGGAGGAGCGAACGCGGCAATGAGGGTTGTGAGTAGGGGGTTTAAGAAGGGGACCTGGCCCCTCCCACAATTACAGGCTGCATGCAGCCTTAACTATTTGTGGCCGCGGCCACGGTCGGTGAGGTGACAGGAGGGGGTCCTAACGGTGGCTGGTGTGTGCCTGGAGCCACGGGACGTGGGCCAGCCTAAAAGAGGGCCAAAAGACACAGGGTAGGAAAGGTGCTGTTTAATGCGTGAGAAACAGATTGCAAAACCAAGGAACGGAATACCTGGCGGGTTTCAGTCAGCGGATCCGGAATGTACCGGGAAAAACAGGCAGATCTCCACCTACCCATGTGGCGAATGACGTGCGGAGGTGTCCCGTGCTTGGAGGCTGCGGAGGCCACCCCAATGCGGAAGGAATGACCCGATATGGTTTTGGGGTCCACCCCTAACCCAGCGACCAGGGAACGGATGTATGAGACAAACTGTGGCGTGGATAGGGGTTTCCCTTGGCACGGGAGCAATGGAGCCTCTGGATTCAGAGAAGGCGTGGAATCAAGGAGACCTTGGAGTACCACCACAGGGCACCAGGCGTTTTTGGATTTGAAGAAGCGGATCTGTATGGGAGGACCGGTTTGCGACGTCTTGGTGGATGGAAGACTCAACACCAGATGGTCCTGATTCCAGGACAGCTGTTTTCTCTTCAGGAAGGTCGACTTCTGGGAAGAGACTGAGAATTCTCCTGGGCGCAGGAACCCGTAGAAGCTCAGGTACATTGTGGCCTTGATGACCAGGCTAACGGAAGGGCCAAAAGGGTTGCCATCTAGGGATGCGGAAAGTTGCCTGAAAAGTTCGCCGGAGACCGGCCGACGGGAAGGACTTGAATCCTTGCTGCTTTTTTCAATACCCCTGAGAGTGGCCTTGACGGCTTGGGAAGCGAAAGCTGTGCGAACTTCGGGATTCTGTAGAACCAAGAAATGTTGAGCCCCGGCCAGATACAAACGGATGGTGCTGGGTGCCAGCTTGAGATTTACATGGCAATGGGCCATGAAAGCCATGATGTATGACACGAAGGCTGTATCTTGCTGAGGATGTTCTTTGGAAAATTTTTGGAACAGGTTCCAACCTGTGTTATAATTCCGGGCCGTGTTGACCAAGAGGGACCGGTGCATGAGGTCCTTGGCGGTGGCCAGCAGGGACCTCAATCCAACATCAGGTCGTAGAAACCGGGAATCCGGGCCCCAGTGTGGTCTGCTTCGGGACACACCTGAAAGAAGGTTTGAAAGTTGAACCTGGACAAGGCATCGGCCGCCGTGTTGCTGGCACCTGGGATATGGGCACAAGTGAAATGGAAATTATTGACCATGGCCAGCCAGACTAGTTTACGCAACAAGGACATGACCCTGGCGGATTTGGCTCGGCCTTTGGAAATGATATCCACCAGGTCCTGACTGTCGGTGATGAACATTACGCTGGCATTGGCCCAGAGATGACCCCAGACAGATGCGGGTGCCACAATGGGGTAACACTCCAGAAACGGGGATGACCTGAGGGACTGCGGGTCAGCACTGACCTGAGGAGGCCATGGCCCAGCCAACCACCGGGATCCGCAGATGGCCGCGAAACCCTGAGATGCCGCAGCATCAGAGAACACCCTGGTGGATGACTGGGACCACGGGGACACAAACAGGCTGACCCCGTTCCAGGTGGAGAGAAAGCTGTCCCACATGCGCAAATCTGCCATGGCAGCTCTGTCCAGGTGGATGATGCTGCTGGGTTCGGAGGCCGTCGGAAGGAGTGAGAGCAGGCGGGAGATGAAGGCCCTGCCCTGGGGCATCACCCTCAAGGCAAAGTTCAGCCGGCCCAGGATGGACTGGAGCTCGACCTTGGTTACCTGGGACGAGGTGATGGCCCCTGCCACGACTTCCCGGATCTGGGACAGCTTTGCCTCTGGAAGCCTGGCCTCCATCCGGTCGGAGTCCAGGACGATGCCCAGGAAGGTGATGGACGTGACAGGCCCCGCGGTTTTTCCCTGCGAGACGGGGATGCAAAGGCCGGAAAACAGGTCCAGAAGGGAGCGCAGCCCGGCTGGCTGACATAGCGGAGGTTCTATAAGGAGGAAGTCGTCCAGGTAGTGGATGACCGCTGGGGTGCTGCCGTGGTGAAGCAGGATCCAATGTAAGGCCTGCGCCAACTGGTCAAACAACCACGGGCTGCTTTTGGAGCCAAAGGTCAACCGGTTGGCAATGTAGAACCTGCCCTCCCACTGGATACCATAGAACTGCCATAGGTGCGGGGCGATGGGCAGCAGTTTAAAAGTGTCCGCTATGTCAGCTTTGGACAGCCAGGCGCCTTTCCCAGCGCCGAGGATGAGGGCGATGGCCTCGTCGATGGAGGCATATGACATGATAAACTCCTCAGAAGGGATCAGCGAGTTGATGCTGGGGATGACAGAACCATGGGGGGCGGAGAGGTCGTAAATCAGACGTTTTTTATTTGAGTCCTTTTTGGACACAATGCCTATGGGGCTGATCCGCCAGTGAGAGAAGGGAATCTGGCTGAAAGGGCCCAGGAGGAACCCCTTCTCTACCTCCGAGTTCAGGAGTTCCTGAACCGCGGCAGGATCTGCTCTGGCCGACTGCAGATTGTCGCACTCCCAGTTGGAATGGGGGAGCGCCACCAACCCTGTGTCGAAGCCAAAGCAGAGGCCCGTGATCAGGAAATCCGCAAAACCCGGCACCGGATGCTCCCGTAACAGGAGGGCCAGGAGGTCGATGTTGCAGTCGGCCAGTCATAGGCGCTTGGATGCCTTCTTGGGACATGTGGACCTGGGATGAGCCCTGAAGCAAATGGAGCAGATGTGCAGGGCCCTGCACCCGCTCAACAGACATGACCCGAAATTGAAATTGTTGCACACTTGACTGTTGCCAAGGTACACGATGGGTCTGCCCAGTTTATCGGTGGAGGAGGGGCTGCGGGATACCCCGGAGGGGCCTGGGATGACCCTGTCTGGCTGGGCCGTGGCAGCTTGGGGACACCACTCTGTGGCATGGAATATTGACTGACACATCAAACATGCGGGGGCCCGGAGACCGGCGAAGTGCCGGCAGAACAATTCCATGTCCAAGGTGGCCCAACTGACAGTAAACTGAAACTGGGTCAGCGCGGCGGCGGCCTTGGCTGAAAAGGAGCGATGATAGTCGTAAAAAGCCTTGCCGCCGTACTTGTGCCCCAGATCAGTGACCCTGTATAGGTATGTGTCCAGCTCCTCCCGGCGAGCTGGGTAGGCGGAGCAGATCACATCCCTATACAGGCTGAAGGCCAAGACAAACTCAGGCACCGTGAGTTTGCGATTGAGGCGGCCATCTTTGGCCCGAAGGACCACCGAGATCTCCCCGCAGTCAAAGGTCTTGTTATCAGCCGCATCGTGGGACGCGATCAGGATGGACGCGAGATTCACGTCCTTGCCCGCCAAGATGTCCTTCCTGATGTTGTCCGGCACGAAGTGTGCCGGAGCCACCACGGGAGCGGCAGGGGTCGTACCTGGAGCTGGTAGCTGATACAGAGGGGGATCGCTGAGAGGGACCACCGCCTGAGATGGAGCCGGTGCCCTGGCCTCCAAGTCCACCACCCTGGACCTGATGTCGGCCACGGACAAGACCAGTGAATCCATTGAGGCCTGCAATTGTACCAAGGACTGCTGGATGGACGGGATCGGATCTTCTCTCTCAGGAGGACCGGATTCCGTCATCAACAGCCTGTACAGCTCCGCCTTTCTGGCTGAGGCTGGGTGCCTGATGCTCCTTCTGCTCAACTCTGCCACCAGCCTCGGTACGGTCCATCTTCGGAGGGACTCGGGCCCACCTTGGCCAGAGACTGAAGTACCCGGGAGGGACAACGCGTCGTCCATATCTGAGACCTGAGACATGGTTTCGCCGCTGGTCGAGACTTAAGCGAGACCTGGAATTAGAGACAAGAATATGGTCGCTGGAACGGACATGGGGACCGTGTACCGTGTCTGCTGCGGACGTGGGTGAAAGTATGGATGACGTACCTGAAAGCTGGGATTCGACACCCTTGCCTTACCGTCTAAGGAACAACGAGAACGACCCGGCTGGCCCTAAGGACTGGAAAATTTAGGAGCGACGTGAGAAAATAGCGGAGTGGACTCGGAAAACAATGCAGATGCGGACGGACCCGCCACTGTGCTAGCTCAAGGATGGACACAGCGGGGTGAGGAAGAACACTAAAGGAAAACAGAGGAATATCGGGCGAGCCCGGAGACGGAGTTGAAGACTGCGGAGAGGAGGCGGCCTGAAGGTACCGGGGTGGGTGGCGAGGAGTGACCTGAAGGTTTCAGGATGGGAGCGTCAGCAGGGTTGCCTGGGTGCCGCCAGGTACGTGGACCTGGAAGATACCTGACGTGTTGGTTGCGACCGTCACGGGGGTTGTGTGCAGTAGGCAGAAGCAACCAAGACGAGACCCTGATGCTGTTGACAACGGGGACGGAGGAGACCCTTGAAAGTTTCAGGGTAGATGGACAGAGAAGACACCTGCATGCTGCCGGAACCTGGACAAAGAAGACACCTGAACGCCTCAGGCTAGGGTGGACAGAGAAGACACCTGAACGTTTCAGGCTAATGGACAGAGAAGACACCTGACGTTTCGGCTGGATGGACAGAGAAGACACCTGAACGCTTCAGGCTAAGGCGGACAGAGAAGACACCTGAACGCTTCAGGCTAAGGCGGACAGAGAAGACACCTGAACGCTTCAGGCTAAGGTGGACAGAGAAGACACCTGAACGCTTCAGGCTAAGGTGGACAGAGAAGACACCTGAACGCTTCAGGCTAAGGTGGACAGAGAAGACACCTGAACGCTTCAGGCTAAGGTGGACAGAGAAGACACCTGAACGCTTCAGGCTAAGGTGGACAGAGAAGACATCTGAACGCTTCAGGCTAAGGTGGACAGAGAAGACACCTGAACGTTCCAGGTTAAGTAGGAGATGCCGAACTGAGGCACTGCCGTATTAACTTACCGGAAACCTTTGAACTAACGAAATCCCGCGAGTGGTTGGTAGCAATCTTCTGCAACTGTTGGAAAGATAAATACCTTTTTTTTTTTTTTGGTGAGACCGTAATACCCCCGCTCAATACCTAAACCTGATAACAGATTGCTGCGACAAGACACGGCGGGGAACACGCACGCTACTGGCACCTAAAAAAGAAATGAAGATGTGAGGATGGGGGCGGCGATGACCGGGGGTCCCGTGAGGCCCGGCTGTAAGGTCGTGGGATGCGGGGAAGGAGCGAGGCCGGCTGGGGCGTGGAAGGCCTGGGAGGCCATGGCCGGACCCGGGAGGCGTGGCGGTGGGTGTGTGCAGCTGCCTGGCAGGTGCAGGAGGCACGGATGAGTGGACGGCGGAGCAGAGGCACGTGGAGAAGTGCCGGCCTGCATCCATCAAGTACCCTTGAGCGTCTGCAATCAGCAGCAGTGCTGGTTGCAGGCTTGCAGAGAACAGCAGAGGTCCGCTGGCTATGCCGTCCACCGTGCGTGCGAGCAAGTGCCATGATTGGAGACTCGGCCAGCGCTGTGCATGTACGGTGCTGGGAGCCAAGGGTTAAGGATGCTCGGACATGGGGGAACAGGATGGGCACATGCAACTGGCACGTGTGTTTAATGTAGTGAGTCTCAACACATGGGAGAATGAGATTGCATGCACAGGGTGGCCTTCAAGCGAGATGTGGAAATAGCCCCAACATCATACCACCACAACGACATGCAGCATAGCACCTGCTCGCAGAACGCCCCAGTCTGACCTGGAGCAGAGCATGACATCCGAAGTGGATGCACACGCATGGGGGAGGCGTGGGCGGCTGGCGTGCCGCCCGCTGTGTGTGGGAGTCATGGCAGCGGTCGGGGCTCCTCCTCCGCTCTCCCCCCCCCCTTCTCCACCTCCCAGCAGCCGGCGCAGGGAACGGCAGCCGGCCGCTGCGATCGGGACCCGTCCGCGGCAGGGCCCGACCTCTCGCGAGAGTACGGTCGGACCGGGGCCTGCGGGAACGGGGCGGTGTGCGTGGCTGAGCGCCGACGAGACCCGAGACGGCGAGCCTGAGGAGGGGGGGAGCGGGACGACCGGGGACACGCAGTGCGAGGCGGCCGGCGTACTTACCTGACGGCGATACCTACCGGAAGTGACGTGAGTCACCAAACACATGGAGGAGCGAACGCGGCAATGGGGGTTGTGAGTAGGGGGTTTAAGAAGGGGACCTGGCCCCTCCCACAATTACAGGCTGCATGCAGCCTTAACTATCAATCTTATAAAACACCTAAAAATAAAACATAAAAATGAGCATGGAGAATTTGCTGCTGTTTCTACCAGCAGTGTTCGGCAGCCAACACTGGAGGAAACCCTAGCAAGACGAGAAAAACTTTCATGAGATAACACAAGAGCTGTAAAAATAACAGAGGCGCTTACTCAGTTTATTATTCTCAATGATCAACCACTGTCAATAGTGGATAACATGGGTTTTCGAAGATTTGTTAATGTTTTAGAGCCAAAGTACGAGATTTCCAGTCGCCACTATGTCACTGATGTAATCTTACCACAAATACATGACACCGTTAAAAAGCATGTCACCAGCATGTTGCAGGTGAAGAAGAATGCCATCAGCTTCACTTCTGACATATGAAGCTGCAGTGTGAGTCCAGTGTCCTTAATTAGCTTAACAGCGCAGTGAATAGATGAGGATTTTTCTCCAAAACAAGTTATGCTCCTTGCAAAGGCATTTCAAGGCTCTCACACTGGTCAAGCAATAGCAAACATCCTTCAGGAAATGCTTGAGACTTGGGCAATTCCTAAAAGTTCTGTTCATGTTGGTGGTCCGTGACAGTGTCAAAAATATGATAAAAGGCATGGATGAAGCTGGACTTTGCAGTATTTACCGTGTGGCACATACACTGCAGCTGGCTGTCTAAGAGGGTCTGTTAGACCAGCGCAGCATTGCTGATGCTCTGGGAATAGGGCGCAAAATAATCAGCCACTTCAAACATTCAAACCTGGCTTACTCTCGCTTACAAGATATTTAAAAGCAGCTTGGTCAAACAATTAAAAGGCTTCAACAAGACGTGCAGACTCGTTGGAACAGCACGTTTTACATGCTGCAGTCATTGAATGAGCAGAAACGGGCACTAGGAGTATATATGTCTGAGCATGAGCTTCCGGCCACTTTCACTGCAAACCACTGGAATCTAATGGAGAAAGTGTTACACGTCTTGGCTCCCTTTGAAGAGCTGACATGTCCAGTGAGTTCTGCGGATGCTTCTGCGTCAGAGGTTATTCCTGCTGTGACTGTGCTGCAGAGACTGCTATCAAAAGAGGATGATGACCATGGCATTAAAACAATGAAGAGCACTTTGCTTGCTGCTTTGCAGAAAGGCTTTTCGGTTACAGAGCGCAATCCAATATACTACATAGCAACAATAATTGATCCAAGGTAATGCAGTAACTTTTAAATAAAGCTTTAATTTGCTCATAAATCTTGGGGGGGGGGGGGGATAGTTATGAATCATAACTTTGGAGTCTACATTTTACTACAGTGTTAACTGTTAAAACATAAAGTTTATTAATCCTCTAGAGTGTAGAATTCTAAAAACATGGTTTGGATTGTTCATATTCATGCATGCGCTGTGTTAATTATGTATTGTCAATATTTATACAAAGAAATATGTATCTAAATAAAAATATTTTAAAAAAGAATCCTGTGTTGTTAGGTTTCATATACAAAATTAATTTATTTTACTTTATTTTATTATGTTTTATTTAAAAAAAAATTGGGTTTGGGGCGCCAGTGTTGTGGTTCACGATGTAGCAAGTTGTGGACCGCATGTGGCCTTCCCTGTCAAAAGGTCTTGTGCACTAAAAATTGTACTGGACTTATTGATGAACCTAATGAAATTTTTTTTTTTTATTATTATATATTATATTTATTATTATATATTATATTTATTATTATTATATTTATATATTATTTTTATGTTTTATTTATTTTTGCTACGGATTAAGGTTCGAACATGGTGTTGTCTGTTGTCCTGGGAGGGATGGCTTGACTTTCGTGTTGACCTATCTACATGGTTGGGTCTGACTGGCGTTATACTTATCCGTGTGACAATCCGGGTTTGTTAATGAAGCCTGAATGACACATGTATATAGGGATAGTTACTTTTATATATTTTTAAAAAATATTGACAATTATGTAATGATAATTTGCACATGCAAAATATATATAGACACAGCTTTAAAAAATGTAATTAAAAAAATAACTACTATATAATGTTCCTCATCAGTTTCAGAATTCTTATACTCTGAGTCATGTAATCACATTTTTCGGTCTGTTTGGCGGAAGCAATGACAGGACATTTACATTTTTGCAATAAGTGCGCTATAAAGGATCCGTGCTGTTTAGTTTTTACAACATGCCCTTACCATTTTGCTTATTATTTCCGATTTTTTATTTTTTTATATATTTTTTGTGTTGTATCCACAATTATTTAAAAAAAAATTAATATTAGTTCTCAGTCTTATTAATTGTGCTCTTTTAATAATGATAACATTTTTGTTACTAATAATTTAATTGGCTCGATACAAATTTATATTCTTATAACACAAAATTATTATTTATTTATTTTAAATATTATCAATCAGTCAAGTTTATGTCAAATTTAAGAATAATGTATTTATGTTGAAAGTAGTTATTTCTTGTATTTATAGGTGAAACTTGATGTCTTCAAGTGTTTTTATTTTCCCCCCAAAAATTGGATTAACGAATAATAGAGAAAAAAAAATTGAATTTTCTTTTACACTTAACGCTAAAAACTAATAACATTTTGCTGTCTGTTCCTGCAGAGTCAGGGCTATGTGTAGACCTTAAACTACAACGTTAATTAACCATATGCCTGCTGCTGGTTTGTCAAGATGATTCTGAGATTAACGGTGGATTATAAGGCCTACACCAACCATAAATGCTGATATTATCCAATTGCTTAATAATTATGTGTAGGCCATATACTCAACGATTATCAAGGACTACTGCTATTATCAATATGCATTGAAATTCTGTGAAGGACAAATAATGTCCCTTTTATATGTACCTGCAGGTGATGTTTGTCAGTCTACTGATGAGTTTGTGATGGAGTATCGGGGCCTTACTGTAACCTAATGTTTTGAAATTAATAAGAAAACTTCAATTAATCAAATAAAAACAAACACAATATTTTTTAACCAGGAAAATAGTATATTAATAGCATTAACAAAATAAAATAAATTAACAATGTGCCTTAAGGCAAGGCCTTTAGTTGACCATGGAGGTCCATGAGCTCCCCCATGTTCTTATTATGCTGCTCCTCCAGGACTTCCATTGTGTGGGAGAACTGCAGCCTCATCTCCCTTATTTTCCGGCAGTGCTGCTCCCGGAATTGCCTGATCAGGGTCCTATAGTCCCGTTGTATGGCAGACATTTTTTTTTGCTATGCCTTAAAGAGGACCTTTCACCAGTATACAAACTAAAAACTAACTCTATCTGTGGGCAGAGCGGCGCCCAGGGGTCTCCCTGCACTTACTAGTATGCCTGGGCGCCGCTCCGTTCGCCCGGTATAGGCTCCGGTGTCTCAGCTCCGTCTGTTGTACTGGACTGATTTTTTTGTAGGAGGCGTGTCCCTTGCTGCAGTGCTGGCCAATCACAGTGCACAGCTCATAGCCAGGCTATGCAGCACTGCAGCAAGGGACATGCCTCCTACAAAAAAATCAGTCCAGTACAACAGACGGAGCTGAGACACCGGAGCCTATACCGGGCGAACGGAGCGGCGCCCAGGCATACTAGTAAGTGCAGGGGGGCCCCCGGGCGCCGATCTGCCCACAGATAGAGTTAGTTTTTAGTTTGTATACTTTATAGCTAATCAAAGTATGTGCTATGCGAATTTAATTGCCATCCAAAAATAGTTTCCACATACAAAGACATCCGAAAAATTCAATTCAATAAACATAAGAATATTCGTAAGATATGCCAAACAAGCGTGTGCGATAGAATGTACAATTTACTTATACTTACTATGATAAGGGTCTCTTCCTCAGCCTTCTGAAACTTGCTAGCCAACATCTTGCCAATCGCATGCAGCAAACTGACGCACGATGGATTCACGCTGGAACTGGTTACCTCCGGCCGGGAGTAAATCACGCGCATGCGCATGAGCATACGAACATTTAATTGCCGTTTAAGCTGTGCATTTTTACGAATATTCAAAGTATTGCTGATATATCAGGTTTTAGAATATTCATAATATTTATGGTCAATTATGTATGTGAATATCTAGAATATTCGCAAAACACACAGCGGATGTAGTGCATTAGTATTTTTAAAATCTTTAATTTAATTACTTTTTTTATATTATTGGCTAATGGCTAATGCTATATTGCAATAACATTGATCTTTATAATATTTATCTGAGTTGAAATCGCAATTCGATTAATTAAAGTTATAATAATCGAATTGCGATTTCAAATTTTTACGTATATTCTTAATGCTCTAACTTCATCTTTTAGAATATTCGTAATATTCTAAAAGACGAAATTAGAGCAATATTACGAATAGTCTAAAAGACAAAGTTAGAGCAATATTAAGAATATTCGTAAAATACACATATAGATTGTAATTTAGCTAATATACTGCTATAGTATTTTTTTTAATAGTGTACATATTTTACAAAACGTAAGTTCATAAGAGGCAAAAAAAATTTGAGGACAAAAAAAAAAGGATTATAGCACTAGTGAATAGCACTATATTAGCTAAACTACAATCTATATGTGTACTTTACGAAAATTCGTAATATTGCTCTAAATTTGTCTTTTAGAATATTACGAATATTCTAAAAGACGCAGTTAGAGCAATATTAAGAATATTCGTAAAATACACATATAGCCTAGCCATAGTCAATTAGTCATAGGAACGTTGCCTAAGGAAAGGAAAAAGAAAAAAAATCGCAATACGCGATTAATAAAATCGCATATTATTCGCGATGATTGGAATAATTACGAATATTCGATTTCGACGAATATAACACGAAAATTCAATCGAATATTCGCGAAATATCGCAAAATCGAATATGGCACCTCCCGCTCATCACTAGTGCAGAATTGTAAAAAGTGGTCTGGTCATTAATGGTGTTTAAGATAGGGGGGCTGAAGTGGTTAAATACAGCAGCGTGGGGACCATTTTGAGGCCAAGGCATGTCATCAGGCCTTTTGTTAGTTAAACATATCCCCTACTGTCAGTCCCTTCGGGATCCATGCCTCATTCATCTTAATGAAGGTGAGATAATCAACACTTTTTTGACCTAGGCGACTTCTTTTGTCAGTGACAATGCCTCCTGCTGCACTGAAGGTCCTTTCTGACAGGACACTTGAAGCGGGGTAGGCCAGAAGTTCTATCGCAAACTGGGATAGCTCAGGCCACAGGTCAAGCCTGCACACCCAGTAGTCAAGGGGTTCATCGCTCCTCAGAGTGTCGATATCTGCAGTTAAGGTGGGGTAGTCTGCCATCTGTCGGTCGAGTTGGTCTCTAAGGATGGATACCGAAGGGCTGTGGCGATCTGTAGGACTGAAAAAGCTCTGCATGTCGTCCATCAACAACACATCTGTAAAGCGTCCTGTCCTTGCCGCTGTGGCCCTGGTAGGAGGAGGATTACTTTCACCTCTTCCCCAGTTAGATTCCCGTTGTGCTGTGACATCCCCCTTATAAGCTGTGTAAAGCATATTTTTTTAATTTGGTTTTGAACTGCTGCATCCTTTCTGACTTCCAGGAATTTGGTAACATTTCCACTTTCTGCTTATACCGGGGGTCTAGTAGCGTGGCCACCCAGTACAGGTCGTTCTCCTTCATCCTTTTTATACAAGGGTCCCTCAACAGACATTTGGATGCCGAGCTACTCATTTCCCATTCCTCCTCCTCACTGATGTTATTGACGGTCTGTTCTTCCCCCCAGCCACGTACAACACCACGGGTCCCAGATAGGTGACAACAACGAGCACCCTGGGATGCCTGCTGTAGTTGGTCTTCCTCCTCCTCAAAGCCACATTCCTCCTCTGACTCCTCTTCATCATACTCCTCTTAAAGTGTTGCCACAGGTCCGGCAAGCGAGGGTGACAAGGCTGTTTCTGGTGGTAATGGTGACCACAACTCTTCCTCTTCACGCTCATCTACAGCCTGATCCAGCATTCTTCGCAGGGCATGCTCCAGGAAGAAAACAAATGGGATGAGGTCGCTGATGGTGCCTTCGGTGCGACTGACTAGGTTTGTCACCTCCTCAAAAGGACGCATGAGCCTACAGGCATTGCGCATGATTGTCCAGTAACGTGGCAAAAAAATTCCCAGCTCCGCAGAGGCTGTCCTAGCACCCCGGTCATACAAATACTCGTTGACGGCATTTTCTTGTTGGAGCAGGCGGTCGAACATTAGGAGTGTTGAATTCCAACGTGTCGGGCTGTCGCAAATCAAGCGCCTCACTGGCATGTTGTTTCGGCGCTGAATGTCTGAAAAGTGCGCCATGGCCGTGTAGGAACGCCTGAAATGGCCACATACCTTCCTTGCCTGCTTGAGGACGTCCTGTAAGCCTGGGTACTTAGACACAAAGCGTTGTACGATGAGATTCAACACATGTGCCATGCACGGCACATGTGACAACTTGCCCAAATTCAATGCCGCCAACAAATTGCTTCCATTGTCACACACCATTTTCCCGATCTCCAGTTGGTGCGGGGTCAGACACTGATCCACCTGTGCATTCAGGGTGGACAGTCGTGCTGGTCCAGTGTGGCTCTCTGCTTTCAGGCAAGTCAACCCCAAAACAGCCTGACACTGTAGTATCCGGGATGTGGAATAGCCCCTGAGGAGCTGGGGGGATTCAGTTGATGTGCAGCCAGACGCCGCAGCAGAAGAGGACTCAGCCGAAAAGGATATGGAAGAGGATGGAGTGGGAGGAGTAGAGGAGGTGGCAGTAGGCCTGCCTGCAATTCGTGGCGGTGTCACCAACTCCGCTGTAGAGCCACGCATTCCATGCTTGGCAGCCGTCAGCAGGTTGACCCAATGCGCAGTGTAGGTGAAATACCTGCCGTTACCGTGCTTTGCAGACCAGGTATCAGTAGTCAGATGGACCCTTGCCCCAACACTGTATGCCAGAGATGCCATGACTTCCTTTTCAATCACTGAGTAGAGGTTTGGGATTGCCATATTAGAAAAAATAATTTGTCCGGGTACCTTCCCCTGTGGTGTCCCAATAGCGACAAATTTTTTGAAGGCTCAGACTCCACAAGCTGGTATGGTAAAAGCTGGCGGGCTAAGAGTTCCGTCAAGCCAGCTGTCAGACGCCGGGCAAGGGGGTGACTCTGTGACATTAACTTCTTACGCTCACACATTTCCTTTACAGACACATGACTGTGGGCAGATGAGATGGAACTGCTCAAGGCGAGAGGCGGAGTGGCGGGTGGTTGAGAGGGGGCAAGGAGGACAGCAGTGGTTCCTGTACAGACACCTGACTGTGGGCAGATGAGATTGAAATGCTCAAGGTGAGAGGCGGAGTGGCGGGTAGTTGAGAGGGGGCAAGGAGGATAGCAGTGGTTGACGTGGCTGAAGATGCTGGACCAGGAGGAGGATGGTGGCTTTGAGCTTGTGTGCTGCTTCTACTCGTCATCATGTTTTGATCCCATAGGCGTTTGCGGTGTGCGATCATGTGCCTTCGCAAAGCAGTTGTACCTAGTTGGGTGTTGGATTTCCCACGACTCAGTTTCTTTTGGCACAGGTTGCAAATGGCATCACTGTTGTCAGAGGCAGACACACACATAAAATGCCACACTGCTGAGATTTGCAATGACGGCATTCTGGTGGTGGCAACAGCATGCGTTGATTGGCATGCTGTCTGGCTGACTTCGGGTGCCGATACATGCTGTCTGACTGTGCCACTTGCTCCTTGCGATGACCTCCCCCTGCTTCCAACTTGTCTCCTCCTTCTCTCTGTCTTCCCTTCTGAACTTTCCCTTTCTTCTTCTTCGAGCAGGCACCCACGTGGCCTGTCATTTTTTACTATGCGTGCAAGGTACTGTGCCACCCTATATAAGTGGTGGGCAGTGGGCACAGTATAATCTGTGTGGGCCTGACACACACGGGCTTGCAAATGTGTTAGATCACAGAAAATTTTTAAATAGATTTTTATTTCCTGCAAGGTATTTGAGTAAATAACACAATGATACAGAATGAGTGCAGGCCTAGCCACTAGCCAGTGGGCACAATACAGTATGTGTGGGCCAGACACACAGGCTTGCAAATGTGATAAGAGCACAGAAAAATGTTAAATATATTTTTTTTTCTGCAAGGTATTTGACTAAATGACACCCTGTAACGGTATGAGTGCAGGCCTAGCCACTAGCCAGTGGGCACAATACAGTATGTGTGGGCCTGACGCACACGGGCTTGCAAATGTGATTAGATCACAGAAAAATGTTGAATATAATTTTTTTTCTGCAAGGTATTTGAGTGAACGACACACTGTAACGGTATAAGTGCAGGCCTAGCCACTAGCCAGTGGGCACAATACAGTATGTGTTGGCCTGACACAAACGGGCTTGCAAATGTGATTAGATCAAAAAAAATTTTTAAATATATATTTTTTTTCCGGCAAAATATTTGAGTAAATGACACCCTGTAACGGTATGAGTGCAGGCCTAGCCACTAACCAGTGGGCACAATACAGTATGTGAGGGCATGACGCACATGGGCCTGCAAATGTGATTAGATCACAGAAAAATGTTCAATATAATTTTTTTTTCCTGCAAGGTATTTGAGTGAATGACACCCTGTAACGGTATGAGTGCAGGCCTAGCCACTAGCCAGTGGGCACAGTACAGTATGTTTTGGCCTGACACACACGGGCTTGCAAATGTGATTAGATCACAGAAAAATTGCAAATATAATTTTTTTTTTCTGCGAGGTATTTGAGTGAATGACACCCTGTAACGGTATGAGTGCAGGCCTAGCCACTAGCCAGTGGGCACAATACAGTATGTGTGGGCCTGACACTCACGGGCTTGCAAATGTGATTAGATCACAGAAAAATTTTAAATATATTTTTTTTTTCCTGGAAGATATTTGAGTGAATGACACAATGTAACGGTATGAGTGCAGGACTAGCCAATAGCCAGAGGGCACAGTACAGTATGTGTTGGCCTGACACCCACGAGCTTGCAAATGTGATTAGATCACAGAAAAATTTTAAATATTTTTTTTTTTCTGCAAGATATTTGAGTGAACGACACCCTGTAACGGCATAAATACAGGCCTAGCCACTAGCCAGTGGGCACAATACAGTATGTCTTGGCCTGACACAAACGGTTTTGCAAATGTGATTAGATCACAGAATTTTTATTTTTTTTTAAATATATTTTTTCCGGCAAGATATTTGAGTAAATGACACCCTGTAACGGTATGAGTGCAGGCCTAGCCACTAACCAGTGGGCACAATACAGTATGTGTGGACATGAAGCACACGGGCCTGCAAATGTGATTAGATCACAGAAAAATTGTAAATATAATTTCTTTTTTCTGCGAGGTATTTGAGTGAATGACACCCTGTAACGGTATGAGTGCAGGCCTAGCCACTAGCCAGTGGGCACAATACAGTATGTGTGGGCCTGACACACACGTGCTTGCAAATGAGATTAGATTATAGAAAAAAATTTAATATAATTTGTTTTTTTCCTGCAAGGTATTAGAGTGAATGACACCCTGTAACAGTATAAATGCAGGCCTAGCCACTAGCCAGTGGGCACAATACAGTATGTGTTGGCCTGACACACACGGGCTTGCAAATGTGATTAGATCACAGAAAAATTGTAAATATCATTTCTTTTTTCTGCGAGGTATTTGAGTGAATGACACCCTGTAACGGTATGAGTGCAGGCCTAGCCACTAGCCAGTGGGCACAATACAGTATGTGTGGGCCTGACGCACACGTGCTTGCAAATGAGATTAGATCATAGAAAAAATGTTAATATAATATTTTTTTCCTGCAAGGTATTAGAGTGAATGACACCCTGTAACATAGAAACATAGTAACATAGTACATAAGGCCGAAAAAAGACATTTGTCCATCCAGTTCGGCCTGTCATCCTGCAAGTTGATCCAGAGGAAGGCAAAAAACCCCTGTGAGGTAGAAGCCAATTTTCCTCACTTTAGGGGAATAAAAATTCCTTCCCGACTCCAATCAGGCAATCAGAATAAATCCCTGGATCAACGATATCTCTCTAGTAGCTATAGCCTGTAATATTATTACGCTCCAGAAATACATCCAGGCCCCTTTTGAATTCCTTTATAGTACTCACCATCACCACCTCCTCAGGCAGAGAGTTCCATAGTCTCACTGCTCTTACCGTAAAGAATCCTCTTCTATGTTTGTGTACAAACCTTCTTTCCTCCAGACGCAGAGGATGTCCCCTCGTCACAGTCACCGTCCTAGGAATAAATAGATGACGGGATAGATCTCTGTACTGACCCCTGATATATTTATACATATTAATTAGATCTCCTCTCAGTCGTCTTTTTTCTAAAGTGAATAACCCTAATTTTGATAATCTTTCAGGGTACTGTAGTTGCCCCATTCCAGTTATTACTTTAGTTGCCCTCCTCTGGACCCTCTCCAGCTCTGCTATGTCTGCTTTGTTCACTGGAGCCCAGAACTGTACACAGTACTCCATGTGTGGTCTGACTAATGATTTGTAAAGTGGTAGGACTATGTTCTCATCATGGGCATCTATGCCCCTTTTGATGCAACCCATTATCTTATTGGCCTTGGCAGCAGCTGCCTGACACAGTTTTTTGCAGCTTAGTTTGCTGTTTATTAAAATTCCTAGATCTTTTTCCATGTCAGTGTTACCGAGTGTTTTAGCATTTAATAAGTACGGGTGACTTGCATTATTCCTTCCCATGTGCATAACTTTACATTTGTCAGTGTTAAACCTCATCTGCCACTTATCTGCCCAAGCCTCCAATCTATCCAGATCCCTCTGTAGTAGTATACTGTCCTCTTCAGTGTTAATTACTTTACACAGTTTAGTGTCATCTGCGAAAATTGATATTTTACTATGCAAGCCTTCTACAAGATCATTAATAAATATATTGAAGAGAATAGGGCCCAATACTGACCCCTGAGGTACCCCACTAGTGACAGTGACCCAATCTGAGTATTTACCATTAATAACCACCCTCTGTTTTCCATCATTGAGCCAGTTACTTACCCACTTACAGACGTTTTCTCCCAGTCCGAGCATTCTCATTTTATATACTAACCTTTTATGTGGTACAGTGTCAAATGCCTTGGAGAAGTCCAGATACACCACATCCATTGATTCGCCGCTGTCAAGTCTAAATGCAGGCCTAGCCACTAGCCAGTGAGCACAATACAGTATGTGTTGGCCTGACACACACGGGCTTGCAAATGTGATTATATCACAGAAAAACTTTCAATAGAATTTTTTTTTCTGCAAGGTATTTGGGTGAATGACAACCTGTAACGGTATGAGTGCAGGCCTAGCCACTAGCCAGTGGGCACAATACAGTATGTGTGGGCCTGACGCACACGGGCTTGCAAATGTGAGTTGATCACAGAAAATGTTTTAATATATATATTTTTTCCTGCAAGATATGACACCCTGTAACAGTAAAAATGCAGGCCTAGCCAATAGACATTGGGCAGAATACAGTATGTGTGGGCATGACGCACACGGGCTTGCAAATGTGATTAGATCACAGAAAATTTTTCTATAGATTTTTTTTTTCTGCAAGGTATTTGGGTGAATGACACCTTGTAACGGTATGAGTGCAGGCCTAGCCACTACCCAGTGGGCACATTACAGTATGTGTGCGCCTGACACACACGGGCTTAAAAATGTGATTAGATCACAGAAACATTTTACATATAATTTCTTTTTTTATGCAAGGTATTTGAGTGAATGACACCCTGTAACGGTATAAGTGCAGGCCTAGCCACTAGCCAGTGGGCACAATACAATATGTGTTGGCCTGACACACACAGGCTTGCAAATGTGATTAGATCACAGAAAAATTTTCAATATAATTTTTTTTCCTGCAAGGTATTTGAGTGAATGACACCCTGTAACGGTATGAGTGCAGGCCAAGCCACCAGCCAGTGGGCACAATACAGTATGTGTTGGCCTGACACCCACGGGCTTGCAAATGTGATTAGATCACAGAAAAATGTTAAATATAATTTTATTTTCCCTGCAAGATATTTGAGTGAATGACACCCTGTAATGGTATGAGTGCAGGCCTAGCCACTAGCCAGTGGGCACAATACAGTATGTGTTGGCATGACACACACGGGCTTGCAAATGTGATTAGATCACAGAAAATATTTAAATATAATTTTTTTTTCCTACAAGGTATTTGAATGAATGACACCCTGTAACGGTATGAGTGCAGGCCTAGCCACTAGCCAGTGGGCACAATACAGTATGCGTGGGCCTGACACACAAGGGCTTGCAAATGTGATTATATCACAGAAAAGTTTTAAATATAATTTTTTTTTCTGCAAGGTATTTCGGTGAATAACACCATATAACGGTATGAGTGCAGACCTAGTCACTAGCCAGTGGGCACAATACAGTATGTGTGGGCATGACGCACACGGGCTTGCAAATGTGATTAGATCACAGAAAAATTTTAAATATACATTTTTATTTTTCTGCAAGGTATTTGAGTGAATGACACCCTGTAACGGTATGAGTGCAGGCAAAGCCACTAGCCAGTGGGCACAATACAGTATGTGTTGGCATGACACACACGGGCTTGCAAATGTGATTAGATCACAGAAAATGTTTAAATATATATATTTTTTCCTACAAGGTATTTGAATGAATGACACCCTGTAATGGTATGAGTGCAGGCCTAGCCACTAGCCAGTGGGCACAATACAGTATGTGTGGGCCTGACGCACACGTGCTTGCAAATGTGATTAGATCACAGAAAAATTTTAAATATAATTTTTTTTTCCTGCAAGATATTTGAGTGAATGACACCCTGTAACGGTATGAGTGCAGGCCTAGCCACTAGCCAGTGGGCACAATACAGTATGTGTGGGCCTGACACACACGGGCTTGCAAATGTGATTAGATCACTGAAAAATTTTCAATATAATTTTTTATTTCTGCAAGGTATTTGAGTGAATGACACCCTGTAACGGTATGAGTGCAGGCCTAGCCACTATCCAGTGGGCACAATACAGTATGTGTGGGCCTGACGCAAACGGGCTTGCAAATGTGATTAGATCACAGAAATTTTTTAAATAGATTTATTTTTCCTGCAAGGTATTTGAGTGAATGACACCCTGTAACGGTATGAGTGCAATCCTAGACACTAGCCAGTGTGCACAATACCGTATGTATGGGCCTGACGCACACTGGCTTGCAAATGTGATTAGATCACAGAAAAATTTTAAATAGATTTTTTTTTCCTACAAGGTATTTGAATGAATGACACCCTATAACGGTATGAGTGCAGGCCTAGACACTAGCCAGTGTGCACAATACAGTATGTGTGGGCCTGACGCACACGGGCTTGCAAATGTGATTAGATCACAGAAACATTTTAAATATAATTTTCTTTTTTTCTGCAAGCTATTTGAGTGAATGACACCCTGTAACGGTTATAAGTGCAGGCCTAGCCACTATCCAATGGGCGCAATACAGTATGTGTGGGCCTGACGCACAGTGGCTTGCAAATGTGATTAGATCACAGAAAAATTGGAAATTGTTTTTTTTTCTGCAAGGTATTTGGGTGAATGACACCCTGTAACGGTATGAGTGCAGGCCTAGCCACTAGCCACTGGGCACAATACAGTATCGGCGGGCCTGACGTACACGGGATTGCAAATGTGATTAGATCTCAGAAAAATTTTAATTTTTTTTTTTCCTGCAAGGTATTTGAGTGGATGACACCCTGTAACGGTATGAGTGCAGGCCTAGACACTAGCCAGTGGGCACAATACAGTATGTGTTGGCCTGACACACACGGGCTTGCAAATGTGATTAGATCATAGAAAATTTTTAAATATAATTTTTTTTTCTGCAAGGTATTTGGTTGAATGACACCCTGTAACGGTATGAGTGCAGGCCTAGCCACTAGCCACTGGGCACAATACAGTATCGGCGGGCCTGACGTACACGGGATTGCAAATGTGATTAGATCTCAGAAAAATTTTAATTTTTTTTTTTTCCTGCAAGGTATTTGAGTGGATGACACCCTGTAACGGTATGAGTGCAGGCCTAGACACTAGCCAGTGGGCACAATACAGTATGTGTTGGCCTGACACACACGGGCTTGCAAATGTGATTAGATCATAGAAAATTTTTTCATATATAATTTTTTTTTTCCTGCAAGATATTTGAGTGAATGACACCCTGTAACGGTATGAGTGCAGGCCTAGCCACTAGCCAGTGGGCACAATACAGTATGTGTGGGCCTGACGCAAACGGGCTTGCAAATGTGATTAGATCTCAGAAAAATTTTAAATTTTTTTTTTTTCCTGCAAGGTATTTGAGTGGATGACACCCTGTAACGGTATGAGTGCAGGCCTAGACACTAGCCAGTGGGCACAATACAGTATGTGTGTGCCTGACGCACATGGACTTGCAAATGTGATTAGATCACAGAAATTTTTTAAATATATATATATTTTTTCTGCAAGGTAATTGAGTGAATGACACCCTGTAACGGTATGAGTGCAGGCCTAGCCACTAGCCAGTGGGCACAATACAGTATGTGTTGGCCTGACACACACGGGCTTGCAAATGTGATTAGATCACAGAAAAAATTTTCATATATAATTTTTTTTTTCCTGCAAGATATTTGAGTGAATGACACCCTGTAACGGTATGAGTGCAGGCCTAGCCACTAGCCAGTGGGCACAATACAGTATGTATGGGCCTGACGCAAACGGGCTTGCAAATGGGATTAGATCACAGAAAAATTTTCAATATAATTTTTTATTTCTGCAAGGTATTTGAGTGAATGACACCCTGTAACGGTATGAGTGCAGGCCTAGCCACTAGCCAGTGAGCACAATACTGTATGTGTGGGTCTAAAGCACACAGGCGTTGCAAATGTGATTAGATCACAGAAAATTTTTAAATAGAATTTTTTTTCCTGCAATTTATTTGAGTGAATGTCACCCTGTAATGGTACGAGTACAGGCCTAGCCACCAGCCAGTGGGCACAATACAGTATGTGTGTGCCTGACGCACACAGGCTTGCAAATGTGATTAGATCACAGAAATTTTTTAAATAGATTTATTTTTCCTGCAAGGTATTTGAGTGAATGACACCCTGTAACGGTATGAGTGCAATCCTAGACACTAGCTAGTGTGCACAATACCGTATGTATGGGCCTGACGCACACTGGCTTGCAAATGTGATTAGATCACAGAAAAATTTTAAATAGATTTTTTTTTCCTACAAGTTATTTGAATGAATGACACCCTGTAACGGTATGAGTGCAGGCCTAGACACTAGCCAGTGTGCACAATACAGTATGTGTGGGCCTGACGCACACGGGCTTGCAAATGTGATTAGATCACAGAAACATTTTAAATATAATTTTCTTTTTTTCTGCAAGCTATTTGAGTGAATGACACCCTGTAACGGTTATGAGTGCAGGCCTAGCCACTATCCAATGCGCGCAATACAGTATGTGTGGGCCTGACGCACAGTGGCTTGCAAATGTGATTAGATCACAGAAAAATTGGATTTTTTTTTTCTGCAAGGTATTTGGGTGAATGACACCCTGTAACGGTATGACTGTAGGCCTAGCCCCTAGCCAGTGGGCACAATACAGTATCGGCGGGCCTGACGTACACGGGCTTGCAAATGTGATTAGATCTCAGAAGAATTTTAAATATATATTTTTTTTCCTGCAAGGTATTTGAGTGGATGACACCCTGTAACGGTATGAGTGCAGGCCTAGACACTAGCCAGTGGGAACAATACAGTATGTGTGTGCCTGACGCACATGGACTTGCAAATGTGATTAGATCACAGAAATTTTTTAAATATATATTTTTTTTTCTGCAAGGTAATTGAGTGAATGACACCCTGTAACTAGAGTTGAGCGAACACCTGGATGTTCGGGTTCGAGAAGTTCGGCCGAACTTCCCGGAAATGTTCGGGTTCGGGATTCGAACCCGATCCGAACTTCGTCCCGAACCCCATTGAAGTCAATGGGGACCCGAACTTTTCGGCACTAAAACGGCTGTAAAACAGCCCAGGAAAGGGCTAGAGGGCTGCAAAAGGCAGCAACATGTAGGTAAATCCCCTGCAAACAAATGTGGATAGGGAAATGAATTAAAATAAAAATTAAATAAATAAAAATTAACCAAAATCAATTGGAGAGAGGTCCCATAGCAGAGAATCTGGCTTCCCGTCACCCACCACTGGAACAGTCCATTCTCAGATATTTAGGCCCCGGCACCCAGGCAGAGGAGAGAGGTCCCGTAACAGAGAATCTGGCTTCATGTCAGCAGAGAATTAGTCTGCATGTCATAGCAGAGAATGAGGCTTCACATCAGCCACCACTGCAACAGTCCATTGGCATATATTTAGGCCCAGCACCCAGGCAGAGGAGAGAGGTCCCGTAACATTCAATCTGGCTTCATGTCAGCAGAGAATCAGTCTTCATGTCATAGCAGAGAATCAGGCTTCACGTCACCCACCACTGTAAGAGTCCATTTATATAAATTTAGGCCCAGCACCCAGGCAGAGGAGAGAGGTCCCGTAACAGAGGATCTGGCTTCATGTCAGCAGAGAATTAGTCTGCATGTCATAGCAGAGAATGAGGCTTCACGTCAGCCACCACTGCAACAGTCCATTGGCATATATTTAGGCCCAGCACACAGGCAGAGGAGAGAGGTCCCGTAACAGAGGATCTGGCTTCATGTCAGCAGAGAATTAGTCTGCATGTCATAGCAGAGAATGAGGCTTCACGTCAGCCACCACTGCAACAGTCCATTGGCATATATTTAGGCCCAGCACCCAGGCAGAGGAGAGAGGTCCCGTAACAGACAATCTGGCTTCATGTCAGCAGAGAATCAGTCTGCATGTCATAGCAGAGAATCAGGCTTCACGTCACCCACCACTGCAACAGTCCATTGTCATAAATTTAGGCCCAGCACCCAGGCAGAGGAGAGAGGTCCCGTAACAGACAATCTGGCTTCATGTCAGCAGAGAATTAGTCTGCATGTCATAGCAGAGAATGAGGCTTCACGTCACCCACCACTGTAAGAGTCCATTTTCATAAGTTTAGGCCCAGCACCCAGGCAGAGGAGAGAGGTCCCGTAACAGAGGATCTGGCTTCATGTCAGCAGAGAATCAGTCTTCATGTCATAGCAGAGAATCAGGCTTCACGTCACCCACCACTGTAAGAGTCCATTTTCATAAGTTTAGGCCCAGCACCCAGGCAGAGGAGAGAGGTCCCGTAACAGACAATCTGGCTTCATGTCAGCAGAGAATTAGTCTGCATGTCATAGCAGAGAATGAGGCTTCACGTCAGCCACCACTGCAACAGTCCATTGGCATATATTTAGGCCCAGCACCCAGGCAGAGGAGAGATGTCCCGTAACAGACAATCTGGCTTCATGTCAGCAGAGAATCAGTCTTCATGTCATAGCAGAGAATCAGGCTTCACGTCACCCACCACTGTAAGAGTCCATTTTCATAAGTTTAGGCCCAGCACCCAGGCAGAGGAGAGAGGTCCCGTAACAGACAATCTGGCTTCATGTCAGCAGAGAATTAGTCTGCATGTCATAGCAGAGAATCAGGCTTCACGTCAGCCACCACTGCAACAGTCCATTGGCATATATTTAGGCCCAGCACCCAGGCAGAGGAGAGAGGTCCCGTAACAGACAATCTGGCTTCATGTCAGCAGAGAATCAGTCTTCATGTCATAGCAGAGAATCAGGCTTCACGTCACCCACCACTGCAACAGTCCATTGTCATAAATTTAGGCCCAGCACCCAGGCAGAGGAGAGAGGTCCCGTAACAGACAATCTGGCTTCATGTCAGCAGAGAATTAGTCTTCATATCATAGCAGAGAATCAGGCTTCACGTCACCCACCACTGTAAGAGTCCATTTTCATAAATTTAGGCCCAGCACCCAGGCAGAGGAGAGAGGTCCCGTAACAGAGGATCTGGCTTCATGTCAGCAGAGAATCAGTCTGCATGTCATAGCAGAGAATCAGGCTTCACGTCACCCAACATTGGAACAGTCCATTGGCATATATTTAGGCCCCGGCACCCAGACAGAGGAGAGGTTCATTCAACTTTGGGTAGCCTCGCAATATAATGGTAAAATGAAAATAAAAATAGGATTGAATGAGGAAGTGCCCTGGAGTCCAATAATATATGGTTAAGGGGAGGTAGTTAATGTCTAATCTGGACAAGGGACGGACAGATCCTGTGGGATCCATGCCTGGTTCATTTTTATGAACGTCAGCTTGTCCACATTGGCTGTAGACAGGCGGCTGCGTTTGTCTGTAATGACGCCCCCTGCCGTGCTGAATACACGTTCAGACAAAACGCTGGCCGCCGGGCAGGCCAGCACCTCCAAGGCATAAAAGGCTAGCTCTGGCCACGTGGACAATTTAGAGACCCAGAAGTTGAATGGGGCCAAACCATCAGTCAGTACGTGGAGGGGTGTGCACATGTACTGTTCCACCATGTTAGTGAAATGTTGCCTCCTGCTAACACGTTGCGTATCAGGTGGTGGTGCAGTTAGCTGTGGCGTGTTGACAAAAGTTTTCCACATCTCTGCCATGCTAACCCTGCCCTCAGAGGAGCTGGCCGTGACACAGCTGCCTTGGCGACCTCTTGCTCCTCCTCTGCCTTGGCCTTGGGCTTCCACTTGTTCCCCTGTGACATTTGGGAATGCTCTCAGTAGCGCGTCTACCAACGTGCGCTTGTACTCGCGCATCTTCCTATCACGCTCCAGTGCAGGAAGTAAGGTGGGCACATTGTCTTTGTAGCGTGGATCCCCAGGGGTAAGGACAAGCTGTCCTCTGTGGGAGGCGTATCGTCATCATCCTGCCTTTCCCCCCAGCCACGCACCAGTGATGGACCCGAGCTGCGTTGGGTGCCACCCCGCTGTGACCATGCTTCATCCTCATCCTCCTCCACCTCCTCCTCATCCTCATCCTCCTCGTCCTCTAGTAGTGGGCCCTGGCTGGCCACATTTGTACCTGGCCTCTGCTGTTGCCAAAAACCTCCCTCTGAGTCACTTCGAAGAGACTGGCCTGAAAGTGCTAAAAATGACCCCTCTTCCTCCTCCTCCTCCTCCTGGGCCACCTCCTCTTCCATTATCGCCCTAAGTGTTTTCTCAAGGAGACATAGAAGTGGTATTGTAACGCTGATAACGGCGTCATCGCCACTGGCCATGTTGGTGGAGTACTCGAAACAGTGCAACAGGGCACACAGGTCTCGCATGGAGGCCCAGTCATTAGTGGCGAAGTGGTGCTGTTCTGTAGTGCGACTGACCCGTGCGTGCTGCAGCTGAAACTCCACTATGGCCTGCTGCTGCTCGCACAGTCTGTCCAGCATGTGCAAGGTGGAGTTCCACCTGGTGGGCACGTCGCATATGAGGCGGTGAGCGGGAAGGCCGAAGTTACGCTGTAGCGCAGACAGGCGAGCAGCAGCAGGATGTGAACGCCGGAAGTGCGAACAGACGGCCCGCACTTTTATGCAGCAGCTCTGACATGTCGGGGTAGTTGTGTATGAACTTCTGCACCACCAAATTCAGCACATGCGCCAAGCAAGGGATGTGCGTCAAATTGGCTAGTCCCAGAGCTGCAACGAGATTTCGCCCATTATCACACACCACCAGGCCGGGCTTGAGGCTCACCGGCAGCAACCACTTGTCGGTCTGTTGTTCTATACCCCGCCACAACTCCTGTGCGGTGTGGGGCCTGTCCCCCAAACATATGAGTTTCAGAATGGCCTGCTGACGTTTACCCCGGGCTGTGCTGTGCTTGGTGGTGAAGGTGTGTGGCTGACTGGATGAGCAGGTGGAAGAAGAGGAGGAGGAAGCCGAGAAGGAGGAGGTGGCAACAGGAGGCAAAGAATGTTGCCCTGCGATCCTTGGCGGCGGAAGGACGTGCGCCAAACAGCTCTCCGCCTGGGGCCCAGCTGCCACTACATTTACCCAGTGTGCAGTTAGGGAGATATAGCGTCCCTGGCCGTGCTTACTGGTCCACGTATCTGTGGTTAGGTGGACCTTGCTACAGATGGCGTTGCGCAGTGCACACTTGATTTTATCGGATACTTGGTTGTGCAGGGAAGGCACGGCTCTCTTGGAGAAGTAGTGGCGGCTGGAAACAACATACTGTGGGACAGCAAGCGACATGAGCTGTTTGAAGCTGTCTGTGTCCACTAGCCTAAATGACAGCATTTCATAGGCCAGTAGTTTAGAAATGCTGGCATTCAGGGCCAGGGATCGAGGGTGGCTAGGTGGGAATTTACGCTTTCTCTCAAATGTTTGTGACATGGTTGAGACGCTTGGTGACGGAGGTGGTGGTGGTGGTGTTGGTGGTACATCCCCTGTTTGCTGGGCGGCAGGTGCCAACGTTCCTCCAGAGGCGGAGGAAGAGGCCGAGGCGGCAGCAGCAGAAGAGGCCGAGGCGGCAGCAGCAGAAGAGGTAGCGGGGGGAGCCTGAGTGACTTCCTTGGTTTTAAGGTGTTTACTCCACTGCAGTTCATGCTTTGCATGCAGGTGCCTGGTCATGCAGGTTGTGCTCAGGTTCAGAACGTTAATGCCTCGCTTCAGGCTCTGATGGCACAGCGTGCAAACCACTCGGGTCTTGTCGTCAGCACATTGTTTGAAGAAGTGCCATGCCAGGGAACTCCTTGAAGCTGCCTTTGGGGTGCTCGGTCCCAGATGGCGGCGGTCAGTAGCAGGCGGAGTCTCTTGGCGGCGGGTGTTCTGCTTTTGCCCACTGCTCCCTCTTTTGCTACGCTGTTGGCTCGGTCTCACCACTGCCTCTTCCTCCGAACTGTGAAAGTCAGTGGCACGACCTTCATTCCATGTGGGGTCTAGGACCTCATCGTCCCCTGCATCATCTTCCACCCAGTCTTGATCCCTGACCTTCTGTTCAGTCTGCACACTGCAGAAAGACGCAGCAGTTGGCACCTGTGTTTCGTCATCATCAGAGACATGCTGAGGTGGTATTCCCATGTCCTCATCATCAGGAAACATAAGTGGTTGTGCGTCAGTGCATTCTATGTCTTTCACCGCTGGGGAAGGGCTAGGTGGATGCCCTTGGGAAACCCTGCCAGCGGAGTCTTCAAACAGCATAAGAGACTGCTGCATAACTTGAGGCTGAGACAGTTTCCCTGGTATGCATGGGGGTGATGTGACAGACTGATGGGGTTGGTTTTCAGGCGCCATCTGTGCGCTTTCTGCAGAAGACTGGGTGGGAGATAATGTGAACGTGCTGGATCCACTGTCGGCCACCCAATTGACTAATGCCTGTACCTGCTCAGGCCTTACCATCCTTAGAACGGCATTGGGCCCCACCATATATCGCTGTAAATTCTGGCGGCTACTGGGACCTGAGGTAGTTGGTACACTAGGACGTGTGGATGTGGCAGAACGGCCACGTACTCTCCCAGCACCAGAGGGTCCACTAACACCACCACGACCATGTCCACGTCCGCGTCCCTTACTAGATGTTTTCCTCATTGTTATGGTTCACCACAACAACAAAAATATTATTTGGCCCAATGTATTGTATTCAAATTCAGCGGGATATAAATTTGAGGCCTAGTATTTAGGCGCTGGGTGACCGGTATGGATTTACTAACAGAATTGGACTTGGAAATGCATAGTAGCGTGTGTGTGAAGTTATTCTGAATGACCCTATGTGCACCTTGAATATTATATACCCTTTTAGGGATAGATTTCAAATAGCTCTAATATAGCAGAAACCACTAAATTATGAAATTGCTAAATTGGGAATTGTATTTCAACCCAGAACAAAAAATGTGCTTTGACGGACACTAAATAACTTTCCCAGCCACAACAGTACAGCGGTAACGAGAGATTTAGCGGGATATAAATTTGAGGCCTAGTATTTAGGCGCTGGGTGACCGGTATGGATTTAGTGACAGAATTAGACTTGGAAATGCACAGTAGCGTGTGTGTGAAGTTATTCTGAATGACCCTATGTGCACCTTGAATATTATATACCCTTTTAGGGATAGATTTCAAATAGCTCTGATATAGCAGGAACCACTAAATTATGAAATTGCTAAATTGGGAATTGTATTTCAACCCAGAACAAAAAATGTGCTTTGACGGACACTAAATAACTTTCCCAGCCACAACAGTACAGCGGTAACGAGAGATTTAGCGGGATATAAATTTGAGGCCTAGTATTTAGGCGCTGGGTGACCGGTATGGATTTACTAACAGAATTAGACTTGGAAATGCACAGTAGCGTGTGTGTGAAGTTATTCTGAATGACCCTATGTGCACCTTGAATATTATATACCCTTTTAGGGATAGATTTCAAATAGCTCTGATATAGCAGAAACCACTAAATTATGAAATTGCTAAATTGGGAATTGTATTTCAACCCAGAACAAAAAATGTGCTTTGACGGACACTAAATAACTTTCCCAGCCACAACAGTACAGTGGTAATGAGAGATTTAGCGGGATATAAATTTGAGGCCTAGTATTTAGGCGCTGGGTGACCGGTATGGATTTACTAACAGAATTGGACTTGGAAATGCACAGTAGCGTGTGTGTGAAGTTATTCTGAATGACCCTATGTGCACCTTGAATATTATATACCCTTTTAGGGATAGATTTCAAATAGCTCTAATATAGCAGAAACCACTAAATTATGAAATTGCTAAATTGGGAATTGTATTTCAACCCAGAACAAAAAATGTGCTTTGACAGACACTAAATAACTTTCCCAGCCACAACAGTACAGCGGTAACGAGAGATTTAGCAGGATAAAAATTTGAGGCCTAGTATTTAGGCGCTGGGTGACCGGTATGGATTTAGTGACAGAATTAGACTTGGAAATGCACAGTAGCGTGTGTGTGTGAAGTTATTCTGAATGACCCTATGTGCACCTTGAATATTATATACCCTTTTAGGGATAGATTTCAAATAGCTCTGATATAGCAGGAACCACTAAATTATGAAATTGCTAAATTGGGAATTGTATTTCAACCCAGAACAAAAAATGTGCTTTGACGGACACTAAATAACTTTCCCAGCCACAACAGGACAGCGGTAACGAGAGATTTAGCGGGATATAAATTTGAGGCCTAGTATTTAGGCGCTGGGTGACCGGTATGGATTTAGTGACAGAATTAGACTGGGATATGGCCAAAAAATAACCACACTATTGCTGGTTAAATGCACTTGGTGACGGGCGCAGCTTGCCCCTGATGTAGTATATGGCCAAAAAATGAACAGACTATTGCTGGTTAAATGCACTTGGTGTCACAGCTTGACCAACCACACTACTGAGGGTTAAATGCACTTGGTGACGGGCGCAGCTTGCCCCTGATGTAGTATATGGCCAAAAAATGAACAGACTATTGCTGGTTAAATGCACTTGGTGACGGGCGCAGCTTGCCCCTGATTTAGTATATGGCCAAAAAATGAACAGACTATTGCTGGTTAAATGCACTTGGTGTGATAGCTTGACCAACCACACTACTGAGGGTTAAATGCACTTGGTGACGGGCGCAGCTTGCCCCTGATGTAGTATATGGCCAAAAATTGAACAGACTATTGCTGGTTAAATGCACTTGGTGTCACAGCTTGACCAACCACACTACTGAGGGTTAAATGCACTTGGTGACGGGCGCAGCTTGCCCCTGATGTAGTATATGGCCAAAAAATGAACAGACTATTGCTGGTTAAATGCACTTGGTGACGGGCGCAGCTTGCCCCTGATTTAGTATATGGCCAAAAAATGAACAGACTATTGCTGGTTAAATGCACTTGGTGTGATAGCTTGACCAACCACACTACTGAGGGTTAAATGCACTTGGTGACGGGCGCAGCTTGCCCCTGATGTAGTATATGGCCAAAAATTGAACAGACTATTGCTGGTTAAATGCACTTGGTGTCACAGCTTGACCAACCACACTACTGAGGGTTAAATGCACTTGGTGACGGGCGCAGCTTGCCCCTGATGTAGTATATGGCCAAAAAATGAACAGACTATTGCTGGTTAAATGCACTTGGTGACGGGCGCAGCTTGCCCCTGATTTAGTATATGGCCAAAAAATGAACAGACTATTGCTGGTTAAATGCACTTGGTGTGATAGCTTGACCAACCACACTACTGAGGGTTAAATGCACTTGGTGACGGGCGCAGCTTGCCCCTGATGTAGTATATGGCCAAAAAATTAACAGACTATTGCTGGTTAAATGCACTTGGTGTCACAGCTTGACCAACCACACTACTGAGGGTTAAATGCACTTGGTGACGGGCGCAGCTTGCCCCTGATGTAGTATATGGCAAAAAAATGAACAGACTATTGCTGGTTAAATGCACTTGGTGTGATAGCTTGACCAACCACACTATTGAGGGTTAAATGCACTTGGTGACGGGCGCAGCTTGCCCCTGATGTAGTATATGGCCAAAAAATGAACAGACTATTGCTGGTTAAATGCACTTGGTGTCACAGCTTGACCAACCACACTACTGAGGGTTAAATGCACTTGGTGACGGGCGCAGCTTGCCCCTGATGTAGTATATGGCCAAAAAATGAACAGACTATTGCTGGTTAAATGCACTTGGTGACGGGCGCAGCTTGCCCCTGATTTAGTATATGGCCAAAAAATGAACAGACTATTGCTGGTTAAATGCACTTGGTGTGATAGCTTGACCAACCACACTACTGAGGGTTAAATGCACTTGGTGACGGGCGCAGCTTGCCCCTGATGTAGTATATGGCCAAAAAATAAACAGACTATTGCTGGTTAAATGCACTTGGTGTGACAGCTTCACCCTGATGTAGGCTTTAGCCAAAAAACAACCACACCATTGAGGGTTAAATGCACTTGGTCGCAGCTTGTGCTGGTGCACCACAAGACACAAAATGGCCGCCGATCACCCCAGAAAAATGTGACTGACAAACAGTCTGGGCAGCCTAAAAACAGTGAGCAATTGAGTATCAGCAGCTCAATGACCCACAGCTGCAGATCGATCAATAATCAAGACCTTTGGAGGAGTTAATCTGCCTAATCTCGCCCTACTGTCGCAGCCGCAACCTCTCCCTACGCTAATCAGAGCAGAGTGACGGGCGGCGCTATGTGACTCCAGCTTAAATAGAGGCTGGGTCACATGGTGCTCTGGCCAATCACAGCCATGCCAATAGTAGGCATGGCTGTGATGGCCTCTTGGGGCAAGTAGTATGACGCTTGTTGATTGGCTGCTTTGCAGCCTTTCAAAAAGCGCCAAGAAAGCGTCACAAAAGCGCCAAAAAAGCGACGAACACCGAACCCGAACCCAGACTTTTACGAAAATGTCCGGGTTCGGGTCCGTGTCACGGATACCCCAAAATTCGGTACGAACCCGAACTATACAGTTTGAGTTCGCTCATCCCTACCTGTAACGGTTTGAGTGAAGGCCTAGTCACTAGCCAGTGGGCACAATACAGTATGTGTGGGCCTGACGCACATGGGGTTGCAAATATGATTAGATCACAGATAAATTTTAAATATATCTTTTTTTTCCCTGCAAGATATTTGAGTGAATGACACCCGGTAACAGTATGAGTGCATGCCTAGCCACTATCCAGTGGGCACAATACAGTATGTGTGGGCCTGACGCACACGGGGTTGCAAATATGATTAGATCACAGAAAAAATAAAAATAAAATAAAAATTCTGCAAGGTATTTAGGCGACTGACACCCTGTAACGGTATGAGTGTAGACCTAGCCACTAGCCAGTGGGCACAATACAGTATGTGTGGGCCTGACGCACACGGGCTAGCAAATGTGATTAGATCACAGAAATTTTTTAAATATAATCTTTTTTTTCTGCAAGGTATTTGAGTGAATTACACCCTGTAACGGTTTGAGTGCAGTGGGCGCATTACAGTATGTGTGGGCCTGACACACACGGGCTTCCAAATGTGATTAGATCACAGAAAATTTTTAAATATAATTTTTTTTTTCCTGCAAGATATTTGAGTGAATAACACCCTGCAATGGTATGACTGGAGGCCTAGCCACTATCCAGTGGGCACAATACAGTATGTGTGGGCCTGACGCACACGTGGGTTGCAAATATGATTAGATCACAGAAAAATGTTAAATATAATTTATTTTTCTACAAGGTATTTGAGTGAATGACACCTTGTAACGGTATGAGTGCAGGCCTAGCCACTAGCCAGTGGGGGCAATACAGTATGTGTAGGCCTGACGCCCACGGGCTTGCAAAAGTGATTAGATCATAGAAAAATTTTAAATATAATTTTTATTTTCTGCAAAGTATTTGAGTGAATGACACCCTGTAACGGTATGAGTGCAGGCCTAGCCACTAGCCAGTGAACACAATACAGTATGCGTTGGCCTGACACAAACGGGCTTGCAAATGTGATTAAATCACAGAAAAATTTTCAATCAAATGTTTTTTTTCCTGCAAGGTATTTGGGTGAATGACACCCTGTAACGGTATGAGTGGAGGCCTAGCCACTAGCCAGTGGTCACAGTGCTTGTTGGCCTGACACACACGGGCTTGCAAATGTGATTAGATCACAGAAAATTTTAAAATATAATTCTTTTTTTCCTGCAATATATTTGAGTGAATGACATCCTGTAACGGTATGAGTGCAGGCCTAGCCACTAGCCAGTGGGCACAATACAGTGTGTGTTGGCCTGACACACACGGGCTTGCAAATGTGATTAGATCACAGAAAAAATTAAAATATAATATTTTTTCCCTGCAAGATATTTGAGTGAGTAACACCCTGTAACGGTATGAGTGCAGGCCTAGCCACTATCCAGTGGGCACAATACAGTATGTGTGGGCCTGACGCACACGGGCTTGCAAATGTGATTAAATCACAGACAAATTTTAAATATATATATTTTTTTCCTGCTAGATATTTGAGTGAATGACACCCTGTAACGGTATGAGTGCAGGCCTAGCCACTATCCAGTGGGCACAATACAGTATGTGTGGGCCTGACGCGCACGGGGTTGCAAATATGATTAGATCACAGAAAAATGTAAAAAAAAAAAATTTCCTGCAAGGTATTTGAGTGAATGACACGCTGTAACAGTTTGAGTACAGGCCTAGTCACTAGCCAGTGGGCACAATACAGTATGTGTGGTCCTGACGCACACGGGCTTGCAAATGTGATTAGATCACAGAAAATTTTAAAATATAATGTTCTTTTTTTCTGCAAGGTATTTGAGTGAATGACACCCTGTAACGGTATGAGTACAGGCCTCGCCACTAGCCAGTGGGCACAATACAGTCTGTGTGGGCCTTCCTGCTTGCATCACTTCCTGTTAGCTGACCAGTGTGACATCATCCCAGGTCCTGGAAGGTGAGAGCTGCAGGAAAGGCATGGAGGCAGGGCCTGGAGGCCAACGGTGTTTGCCGGGCGAGCGCTGCCCTTTCCCCAGGGGGTGGCGTTCTCTCACGGTATGGACACCCGCGCTGCCGCCGTCCACCGTTCTATATCGGGCGGCCGCAACAGTGGCACGGCGATGGAAGCAGTTGATCTGACACAGGATACGCCTGCACCTGTGGTGTATGAAGTGGAGGTGGAAATTGAAGGCACAGAGAGACCATGCAGTCCTGAGACATTGGACACAGCGTCAGAAGGTATGCACCGATCAGAGGTAGTGTCGCAGCCAGGAGGAGGTAAGCGACATGGGACCTTTGTGAACATTTTGCAATCCAGCGCCCCAGAGAGGAGCGCAGTGGGAAGGATTGGCCCGGAGACCCGACTCTCGGGAAAGACCCGGGGAAATATTAAAAAAGGCAGGAGCTTGGACTCGACCCTGGACCAGGCCGGCGTCCATGTGGTTAAGCCCTGTAATGCAAAAATGTCCACTGCTGAACAAGTGGTGGGCAAGGTTAAAAAAGGTTTTGCTGCTGAACAAGCAGCGCGGAGGGTGGCTGGCCCTAAAGTGTTAATGGACAAAGAGATGGGAAAGATGCCAGTAAAAGAGTCTAGAAATGTGATTTCCAGGGTCAGTGGAGCAAGTATATCTCGCCCTGGAGAGTCTGGTTTGTCTCACCTAGGTGGGGCTGGTATGGATGTGACCAAGGTGATCCGCAACTGGGGTGTGCAAGGCCCCACAGGTACTGCAGACATTTTTGCTTCAAGAGAGTTTTTTTATTTAAAGCTATATGATGAAATTAAAAAAGACTTGAGAAAAGTTAAATTGGAACAAAAAAATATGAAGCTACAGGAGGGCTTATTGCCTAAGCGTAAAAAAACTTTTCTCTCCTCTAAGCTGGATAAGCTAGAGGAGGAGATAATGACACTGGAAGAAAGGAAACTGGCCATAGAAAAAAATGGCGGTCCATTTATGGAAAAATTCCAAAATGATAAACGGTTTAAAAACATGTCAGATGCTGAGTCTGGCTCTCCTGGTCCGTCAGGGCTGCGGCAGGACTCTTTGCCAGCAGGGCAGGGGGAACCCTCTTGGAGTCAGGGAGCAGCCTCCGGGGATGAAGGTGAGTCTGGTGGTTTGATATTGCAGAGCATCAGGCAGCTGGAATCCCTGGTAGGTAGGCTCTATTTTGGAGATGAGGAGATACCTGAAGAGGAGAAAGTAAAGGAAAAAAAAAATAGAACCAAAGTTGTGGAGAGAGAGGTGTTGGTGTATGGCCCTTCAAACACTTCAAAATCCGCTGCTGAGCCCAGCCTAGCTCCTGATGTGGAGCTAGGTTGTACAGAGCGGGAGATTATGGCTGCAGACAAGGTAAAGGCGGACAAGGTCGTGAAAAGGGCGGACAAGGTGGCTCCTTCTGCGGTAGAGGGGGTGGTGGTGCCTGCAAAGGTCAGGAGAGCCAAGTGGGGAGAACCCGGCCAGTCTAGGGGGAGTGAGTGGTGGTTCCCGGGGTAAAAGTGATAAGCATGTGGTGAAAAGTGGAGTGAACGAGGTAAAAAGAGATATGAAAGGTAGTATGAAAGTAGGGGAGAATGGAGTCAGTAATGCAGGACCAAGTGTGGATGCAAGTGGGAATACAAAAGTAAGTGAAAATATGGAAGTGAGTGGAAATGATGTAAGTGGGAATGTTGTAGGCGGTGAAAATGTGGATATGGAAGAATATGATGAAAGGATTTTGACTGCTGAGGATATGCAGAAATTGAGAAAAGAGGAGGAAAGGGTGGGAAAGGGAAAAAAATGCTAAACGTACGTTTTCAAATATCGTTCAGCAGGGAACAAGGGACTCTTTGCCCACAGGATCTGGCAAGAGTAGCTTGCAACGGCGCCTCTTGGGGGCCTTGAAAGAGGGTGCTGAGACCTCCATACAAGTAGAGGGTGAATCGGTTGAACTGTCCTTCTGGATGGAGAGACACGGGCTGAGAACCTTCCGAGAGCAAAAGGGGGGTGAGACCGTCTGGACTCACCCCACACCCGGGGGGGATCGTAGGAATGTGGCCCGTTTGTTTTGGAAAGGTAAGGAAGCAACACCTTCCAGGAAGACTGTTGTGGAGCTTTTCCTGCAGATGGGGTTTGAGGCGAAAGACATCTATGCCCTCATCCATCCCTACGGGACCAAGTTCTTTGATGTTAGCTTTGTCCGACCAGAGGGGCTTGAGCTCTTCTGGTCCAGATATGAGCTGATAAGGAGCACCCCGGAGTGGCAGGATTTTGCCGTCCAGGCTATCACCCCCCAGAACAAGGTGAAGTAAGGGACTGTGTTAACTTGTAATGAGTCTCTTTCTAGTGTAGACATAGCGACCTGGCTGAGTCGCTATGGTGAAGTGGGCTACCCAGCCAAGGTCCTGGATGAGCACAGTATTTGGTCAGGGGCCTGGACCTTTAACGTGATGTTGAGGGCCCAGGGAAATTCTGTTACCCATATCCCCTCCTTGGCCTTCATAGGGAGGGATCGGATAATGTTTTTTTACCAGGGGCAGCCAAAGGTCTGCCACAGGTGCGGCAACCCCACACACTTCAGTGCACAATGTAAGACCCAGAGGTGTGTGAGGTGTGGAGGGAGTGACCATCTTGCCGCAACCTGTCGGAAGATCAGGTGTAACCTGTGTGGAGACCTGGGTCACCCGTTTAGTCGCTGTCCGCTTGCCTTTGCCAACCAGGCTCAGGGACAGGCTCAGAACCATGCAGATACTAGCCGCATGGCTGGGCCTGCAGTTGGTGAAGAGTCTGCTGCCAGGACTGGGCATGCTGGTGAGGGGACAAGTGCCGGGGATCCCAGCACTGGAGGAAGCATAAAGGATTCCGATAAGGTAAAAAAAATTATGGCAGCTAGGGCCAGGCGGAAGGAACAACGCCGGAAACAGAGGGACCCTAGTTGAGAATCCGGCCAATAGTGGCCAAGATTACAGTGATGATGATGGGAATCACGGAGTTCATAACGAAGAGGCCAACCTCTCTGCTGTCTCTGTCTCCTCAGGTGGGGATAGTGTGGATGAGGAGGACAGTGAATGGTTGATGAGGAGGAGGAACAAGCAGGGTAAGAAGAGAAACAGCAAGAGAGAGGGCAGGAAGGCCTCTCTTGAGTGGGATCCGTCCATCCCACTCTCCCTTGACCAGATACCAAGGAGGGTTTCGGCTGGTGCCCCTCTTGTGGAGGTCTCCAAACGGTATGGTGTCCTACCTCCGAGGCTGGGATGCAGTGCCGGAGGGTGAGAAGGCCTCCTTGCGGGTTGCCGGGCCCTGCCCTTCAGAGGGGAAACCTTCTGGAGGGGGGGCCAAGTCAGATCCTGTGGGCAAAGAGAAATGTGATATGGATGTCTCCAAATGCCTGAAGGCAGAAAGAAAGTGAGGAGTCAGATGCTTATGTTGGTGAGGGTGGCGGTGGGGTTAAGAAGAAAGCTATCTAGTTCAATCACTTATGATGGCGGAACTCACCCTGTTGACGCTAGCAAGCATTAACGTTGCTAGCATTAAGTCAGACGTGGCTCGTTATGTGGCCTTTGATTTTTTCAGCCATTTTGATGCTGATATTTTATTTTTGCAAGAGACTTGGTTGACTTCCACGAAGTTGATGGAGAAAGCAAAGAGAAAGTGGAGGCATGGTCCATCTTTCTGGTCTCTTGCGGCCGAACCACGTATCGGGGTAGCGGTACTTTTTAAAACCGCGGGAAGGGTGGAAGGCAGGAAAGTAATTGAACTAGAAATGGGACGGTGCCTGATCCTGGATGTGCTCATTAACATCTATGGTCCACAAACTGTGTGGGATCGTAAATGTCTCCTCATGAGGATTAAACCTTACCTTTTTTCCAGCCGTCAGGTGATCTTTGGTGGAGACTTCAACAATGTGACAAGAGTCTGTGATAGGGGAGGCTCCAAAGTCAGGCTGGATACTGATGGCGTCGTATTGAGACAAATCACAGTGGAATTTATAGGGTTACGAAAATTTTCAATATAGACATCACAGAGAAAAATGACTTTTCATATAAAACATAACTTTTACTGTTGTTAGTTAAAATAATACCCCTTCTTAGTATATATATATTAGGCTACGTCAAATAATTAGACAAGGCCTTACTTGGACGTATCAGGATAATGTAGTCCGATGTATAGAAAAATTTGCGGCAACTTACAGTTAGATGACTGTGGACCTGGCCAAACGGTAGAAAGAGAGGTGGTGGATAAGGGGAAGGGAACAATATCCCTAATACAACCCTCAATGCACCCCTGCCTACAGGTGGAGCACCCGCCCCGAAAGGGGCGACCCCACCTCTCGGTGGCTAAACCCTCACTGTTGCCTATTGATACCCTGCCTAAACGGATCAATGATGTTCGTCCCTTCTTTGGCAATATGTCCCGACGCGTTTCCCCAGACGCAGTCAAGGCTGGTTCATCAGGGGACTCAGGATAGTTGGTAAATTCTTGCAGGTTTCAATAGATAGATGCCCAACTGATAATAGTGGGCAAAGCTCTGATAGTTGCATAGCAGACCTCCTGGTGTAGTAAGGTGCATAGGTATTGCTCGATAGGTGATTCAAATACCTGGTTTTGGCGCCTAGATTTAAGCCCCGCCTCCTGGATAACCCTATTAGTGCCTGGGATTGAAAAAACTCCACTTCCTGTCTTTGGAACGCACACAGCACTAGGTGGAACGCACATGTGCCTCCGAAACCGGAAGTGAGCCGGCATTCACTCACAACATCATATCCTGCCTGTGAATCGCATGCAGGGAGGTGGGAGGAGATAGGATCGGCAGCTAGATGCTGTCACTATGATTGAAAAAGGGGGGAGGGGAGTAATAGTAAATATATAGTTCTTGGGCCACATGTTGATGAACTGTGCATCTTAAAACAATCATCCCATAAGTATATATAAAAAGGGAGTTTATAGAGAGGCTGGATACAAACTGTAATAACATAAAATTATGTCAAAGGAACAGGCCCCCCATAATGATATATATAGCTGGACCAATTTCGGTCCGATATAAGGCTGATTTACATTTATAAAGGATAACCATAGCGCTGGCTACTGCATGAATAAAGTGAAGGAGACTAAATAAAACACCCAAAGGAAATCTGCTCATTTAGTCCCATTGGAAACACTGTTTTAAGGCGGTATATCCACTGGGCTTCCTTACGGAGAATCCTATTATCCCAGTCGCCACCCCTTGGTGACTGCCGTATAACTTCAATGACCTGGAATTTGAGTGTACTCACATCGCCATCATGTACCTCAAGCACATGACGTGCGATCGGTTTGTCTCTACGGTTCCTGACGTCACCTAGGTGTTCCCCAACTCGTCTCCTAAGTTCACGTTTGGTTTTTCCCACGTAACTCAGAGGGCAACTACAAGTACACAGGTAGACCACCCCTTGGGTGCGACAGTTAGCGAAGTCCCGTATAGTATATGTTATTCCGGTGGTAACACTAGTGAACACCTTTGATTTTAAAATAAATGGGCAGCAAACACAGTTTCCGCCACACTTGGTTTGGGATTAAGCCATGTGGTGGTTCCTGTTGGTCTTTGGTAGTGACTGTGTACCAATCTGTCCTTTAGGGAGCGTCCACGTCTATATGTGATCGCTGGTCTGGGGGGGAGCACATCCTTAATATCTAGATCGGTCAGGAGAACATCCCAAAATCTACTTAAGATACCCCTAACTTTCTGATTTTGGTGATCAAAAGTACCGATAATTCTGATGGTGTTATCTCCTTTTTTAACATTCTGGGTCTTGTTCACTAATAGGGCTTGGCGGTCTGTTTTACTGAAATGTAAAAACGCATCCCTCAAAACTAGATTGGGATATCCCCGTTGTTGGAATCTCTTGCACATGTCTGCTGCTTGGTGATGGAACGATTCATATGTGGAACAATTTCGTCTGACTCTGAGGTACTGTCCTTTTGGGATACCGCGTCTAAGGCTCTCAGGGTGATAACTGTCCCACCGCAAAAGGCTATTGGTGGCCGACGGTTTCCTATAAGTTTCAGTATGCAGTTCACCCTGACGCTTAGTAATGCGTATATCCAATAAGGCAATGCTTTCTCTGTCGCTCTCAGAGGTGAACCTGAGACCTATATTATTGGTGTTGAGGTGAGTAACTAAATCGGAGAAAGAATCACTAGTGCCATCCCATATGATAAACACGTCGTCAATGTATCTCCCCCAGAATACGATATTCTGGGTCCATTGACGACATGGTTCATTAAACACGATGGTGTCCTCCGACCAGCCCAGGAATAGGTTGGCATAACTGGGCGCACATGGGCTACCCATTGCCGTACCCCTGAGCTGGTGGAGGAAACGCGTCCCAAATACAAAATAGTTGTGCGTCAGTATGAATTCCAGTGACTGGATAACAAAATCAGAGTGAGGCTTATACTGAGTTCCTCTTGTACTGAGGAAGTACTCGACGGCTGTAATCCCCCAGTTGTGCGGGATACTGGTGTGCAAAGCCTCCACATCTATGGACGCCAACAGAACCCTATCATCTACTTGTATGTTGTCAATCTTAAGCAGAAGGTCTGTTGTGTCTCTAATATACGAAGGTAGTGCTGATACAAAGGGACGCAGGATGTTATCAACATATGTGCTGAGACTATGGGTAATCGATCCTACCCCGGATACAATGGGGCGGCCCTTAAGGGGAGGGTATCCCTTATGAATTTTGGGAAGTGAGTAAAAAGTGGGAATCTGGGGGTGTAAAGGTACCAAGTATTTCATCTCATCCTTGGAAATCAGACCCTTGTCAAGGGCCTCTATAAGGATAGACTCCAGGTGGTCAGAGAACTCAGCTGTAGGGTTTGATAGCAGGATGGAATAACATGTTCTGTCATCTAGTACTTTGAGGCACATATCGTAATAGGTAGGATGGTCCATGATTACGATATTTCCCCCCTTATCAGATGGCTTACACACAATGTTCTTGTCTGATTCTAGATTTTTTAGAGCATCCATCTGATCTTTACATAAGTTTATGGGCCCTTTTGTGTTGGCTTCCTTCAATTTCTCAAGTTGGTCTATCACTAGTCTATTGAACAGGTCGATCGTTGCAGTCTCTTGTGGTGGAGGCATTCTAGTGCTTTTGGGTCTGAGATGTGTAAAAGGACCTAGACTCGGGGTATATTCATTTTCAATCAGGAGCGAGCTAAGTGTACGAACTCCCTTAAGATCTTCCAGGGATATACCTAATTTGATACATTCCTCCTTGTCATGGTTTTTGAAAAATTTGTGCCACTTTAATTTACGCACGAAGAGGCTAAGGTCCTTGACCCAGTCAAAGGAACAAAATCTGGTTGTAGGAACGAATGACAGACCCCTTGTTAGAAGTTTCACCTCTTGGTCAGTCAGCGGTCTCTCCGTCAGATTAATCACCTGGTTGGGGATGTGAGTACACTCAAATTCCAGTTCATTGAAGTTATACGGCAGTCACCAAGGGGTGGCGACTGGGATAATAGGATTCTCCGTAAGGAAGCCCAGTGGATATACCGCCTTAAAACAGTGTTTCCAATGGGACTAAATGAGCAGATTTCCTTTGGGTGTTTTATTTAGTCTCCTTCACTTTATTCATGCAGTAGCCAGGGCTATGGTTATCCTTTATAAATGCAAATCAGCCTTATATCGGACCAAAATTGGTCCAGCTATATATATCATTATGGGGGGCCTGTTCCTTTGACATAATTTTATGTTATTACAGTTTGTATCCAGCCTCTCTATAAACTCCCTTTTTATATATACATATGGAATGATTGTTTTAAGATGCACAGTTCATCAACATGTGGCCCAAGAACTTCAGGACCTGACTAGAGGGACGGCCATACTGGACTTAGTATTAACCAATAGGCCGGACAGAACAACAGACGTGCAGGTTGGGGGACACCTGGGAAATAGTGACCACAAAGTAATAACCTTCCAATTATCATTCAAAAGAGCGTTTCTACAGGGAGGAACAAAAATACCAAACTTCAAAAAAGCTAAATTTAGCCAACTAATAAAAATACAGCCACAAAATGGGATATCTTTAAAAACATCCTAAAATCTCATTGTGAGAGGTACATACCGTATGGTAATAAAAGGTTAAGGAATAAAAAGAAACCAATGTGGATAAATAGAACTGTAACGAAAGCAATAAATGACAAAAAGAAAGCATATCATTCACTGAAACAGGAGGGGAGCACGGAAGCACTGAAAAACTATAAGTAAAAAAATAGAACATGTAAAAAACAAATAAAAGCGGCCAAACTAGAGACCGAGAGATTAATTGCCAAAGAGAGTAAAACTAACCCTAAAATGTTCTTCAATTATATAAATGTTAAAAAGTATAAATCTGAAGGTGTCGGCCCTTTAAAGAGTAATGAGGGGGAAGTCGCAGAGAGCGATGAGGAGAAAGCAAAGCTGTAAAATATTTTTTTCTCCAATGTATTCACTGAGGAAAATAAATTGTCAGATGACATGCAGAATACAAAAATAAATTCCCCATTAAAAGTGTCCTGTCTGACCCAGGAAGAAGAACATCAGCGACTTAAAAAGATTAAAATAGACAAATCGCCAGGACCGGATGACATACACCTTCGTATCCTAAAGGAATTAAGTAATGTCATAGCCAGACCCTTATTTCTGATATTTGCAGACTCTATACTGACAGGGAATGTCCCACAGGATTGGCACATGGCATATGTGGTGCCAATATTCAAAAAGGGGCCAAAAACAGACCCTGGAAACTATAGGCCGGTAAGTTTAACATCTGTTGTGGGTAAACTGTTTGAAGGTTTTCTGAGAGATGCTATATTAGAGCATCTCAACAGAAATAAGCAAATAACGCCATATCAGCATGGCTTCGTGAGGGATCGGTCATGTCAGACTAATTTAATCAGTTTCTATGAGGAGGTAAGTTCTAGACTTGACAGAACTGGGAGAAAACATCTGTATGTGGGTAAGTAACTGGCTCAGTGATAGAAAACAGAGGGTGGTTATTAACGGTACGCACTCAGATTGGGTCACTGTCACTAGTGGGGTACCTCAGGGGTCAGTATTGGGCCCTATTCTCTTCAATATATTTATTAATGATCTTGTAGAAGGCTTGCATAGTAAAGTATCAATTTTCGCAGATGACACTAAACTGTGTAAAGTAATTTACACTGCTGAGGACAGTATACTACTACAGAGGGATCTGGATAGACTGGAGGCTTGGGCAGATAAGTGGCAGATGGGGTTTAACACTGATAAATGTAAAGTTATGCACATGGGAAGGAAAAATGCAAGTCAACCGTACATACTAAATGGTAAAACACTCAGTAACACTGACATGGAAAAGGATCTAGGAATTTTAATAAACAGCAAACTAAGCTGCAAAAACCAGTGTTAGGCAGCTGCTGCCAAGGCCAACAAGATAATGGGTTGCATCAGAAGGGGCATAGATTCCCGTGATAAGAACATAGTCCTACCACTTTACAAATCGCTAGTCAGACCACACATGGAGTACTGTGTAAACAAGGCAGACATAGCAGAGCTGGAGAAGGTCCAGAGGAGGGCAACTAAAGTAATAACTGGAATGGGGCAACTACAGTACCCTGAAAGATTATCAAAATTAGGGTTATTCACTTTAGAAAAAAGACGACTGAGGGGAGATCTAATTAATATGTATAAATATATCAGGGGTCAGTACAGAGATCTATCCCATCAGCTATTTATCCCCAGGACTGTGACTGTGACGAGGGGACATCCTCTGCGTCTGGAGGAAAGAAGGTTTGTACACAAACATAGAAAAGGATTCTTTACGGTAAGAGCAGTGAGAATATGGAACTCTCTGCCTGAGGAGGTGGTGATGGTGAGTACAATAAAGGAATTCAAGAGGGCCTTGGACGTATTTCTGGAGCTTAATAATATTACAGGCTATAGCTACTAGAGAGGGGTCTTCCTCTGGATCAACTTGCGGGATAACAGGCCGAACTGGATGGACAAATGTCTTTTTTCGGCCTTATGTACTATGTTACTATGTATATTTACTATTATTCCCCTCCCCCCTTTTTCAATCATAGTGACAGCATCTAGCTGCCGTTCCTATCTCCTCCCACCTCCCTGCATGCGGTTCACAGGCAGGATATGATGTTGTGAGTGAATGCCGGCTCACTTCCGGTTTCGGAGGCACATGTGCATTCCACCTGGTGCCGCGTGCGTTCCAAAGACAGGAAGTGGAGTTTTTTTCAATCCCAGGCACTAATAGGGTTATCCAGGAGGCGGGGGCTTAAATCTAGGTGCCAAAACCAGGTATTTGAATCACCTATCGAGCAATACCTATGCACCTTACTACACCAGGAGGTCTGCTATGCAACTATCAGAGCTTTGCCCACTATTATCAGTTGGGCATCTATCTATTGAAACCTGCAAGAATTTACCAACTATCCTGAGTCCCCTGATTAACCAGCCTTGACTACGTCTGGGGAAACGCGTCGGGACATATTGCCAAAGAAGGGACGAACATCATTGATCCGTTTAGGCAGGGTATCAATAGGCGACAGTGAGGGTTTAGCCACCGAGAGGTGGGGTCGCCCCTTTCGGGGCGGGTGCTCCGCCTGTAGGCAGGGGTACATTGAGGGTTGTATTAGGGATATTGTTCCCTTCCCCTTATCTACCACCTCTCTTTCTACCGTTTGGCCAGGTCCACAGTCATCTAACTGTAAGTTGCCGCAAATTTTTCTATACATCGGACTACATTATCCTGATACGTCCAAGTAAGGCCTTGTCTAATTATTTGACGTAGCCTAATATATATACTAAGAAGGGGTATTATTTTAACTAACAACAGTAAAAGTTATGTCGTATTGAGTAAGATAGTTGAGGAAGCTAGTCTGGTGGATGCTCATTTAGAGCATAATCCAAACCACGTGGACTTCACCTTTCATCAAGGTAGCCATATGTCTAGAATAGATAGGTTTTATTTAAAGGGGGAAGCTGTTTTTTCGGTTTTGGAGACTGAGGAAGTGGTTTTCTCTGATCACTGTTTAATTTGTTTTTCTTTGAATGTTGCAGAGACCCCCTGTATGGGCATGTAAAAAAGAATGGAGGGCCACAGCAGCGTCTCGCCAGAAAACTTCTTTATTCAGGAACACTCCTCACAACAAGGCATATAAAAAGTAGTTTGCAGCAACGTTTCGGCTAGGAGTAGCCTTTGTCCTAGCCGAAACGTTGCTGCAAACTACTTTTTATATGCCTTGTTGTGAGGAGTGTTCCTGAATAAAGAAGTTTTCTGGCGAGACGCTGCTGTGGCCCTCCATTCTTTTTTACATGCCATTGGACCGCTTTGGGTCTGCGTTCCCCTGCCCAGCTGCTGCGTATTCACCATTTCTGCTCTTCATAAGCCGTTTGTGTTGCTGCTCCTGAACCAATCTATTTTCTCCCCTGTATGGGCAGAGACTTGTGGAAGTTGAATTCATCTCTCCTGAAGATGTGACAATAAGACAATCCTTCAAGGAGTTCTTTCAGGGCCAGGAACCCTTAGTGGACCTCTGCAACAGTAGGTCAGAGTGGTGGGAGACCTAAAACAAGGACGGCAAGGTTTTTTCAAGAGCTTTCGTACCTCAGGTGCCAAGACAGAAATAATCTGTACCAGGAACTGAGGAAGAAACTTGAAAGTCTGGTCTCGACGGGAGGTAGCCGTGAGGATATCTCTCGTGTGAAGTCCTTGCTTAAGAGGTGTCAGTACGATAGGTACGCATCTTTGGTTGTCGAGAGGGATTTCGGGAAGTACCGCTCGCCCAACCCTTACGGCAACTGTAAGATGTCAGTAAAACGTAAACTAGTGACAGGCCTGATTGATAGTACAGGATCCCTGAATAGGTCCAAATCAGGGATCCTGGAGGTGGTCAGGTCTTTCTACTTTCACCTCTTGGGTAGGAAAGAACTAGATCGGGACAAGTTTTCAGCTTTCTTGGCTAAAGCGGTTCCCAAGGCAGGATTGGACCCCTCTCTTGACGTTTTGTCTGAACTAATCAGGGAAGAGGAAGTGAGACTGGTAATTGAAGGGCTTAGGCCCAAGAAATCGCCAGGTCCGGATGGCTTAACATCTGAGTGGTACAGGACTTTCAAGGAACAGTTAGTTCCTCCTTTGACTGAGGTCTTTAATGAGTGTCTTTCCTCGGGCACTTTACCAAAGTCAATGGGTAAGTCAGCCCTGATTATTCTGTCAAAGGGCAAAGATCCATCCCGTATTGAGAATTGGAGACCCATATCGCTTCTCAATACGGACAGAAAGATCCTGGCAAAAATAATTTTCAATAGATTGGTGAAGTCTGCACCGAGACTTCTTTCAGGGTCTCAGCACTGCACAGTTCCCGGTCGGAGCAATTTTAACGCCGTTCTCAGTGTCCGAGAGGCCGTGGAACGGGGCAGGGCGGGCATTTGGAAGGGGTTTCTTTTGACTTTGGATCAGGCTAAAGCTTTTGACCGGGTGAACCATGAGTACCTGTGGTCTGTCCTTTTGTAGTACGGTCTGCCGGGGAGGTTTGTGAATTGGCTAAAGGCTTTGTACAAAGGGGCTGAGAGTTTCCCGTTGGTTAATGGTTGGTCAGGACAGCCCCTCGAGGTGACCTCCGGTGTCCGTCAAGGATGTCCCTTAAGCCCCTTGCTGTACGTGTTTGCGATCGATCCCTTCATTAGAAGGGTAGATCGTGGACCGTTATCAGGGTTAGGGATGGAACTGGCGGGGGCAAGGGGGCCATCTTTGAGGATGGTAGCGTATGCGGATGATGTCACCATTTTCACCTCTTCTGGTGAGGAGGTGGGGTGGGTGATGTCGGAAGTGGACCGCTATTCAGAGGTTTCTGGGTCTCAGATCAACCTTGATAAATGCGAAGATCTAGAGCCTCAGAAAACTGTCAAAGTTCTCGGCATCAATTTTGGACAGGATGAGGACTATCATCAGAAAAATTGGGAAGGCAGACTGAAAGATGTCGGTCAGAGGGTGGACCGCTGGAAGGGTTTGTTAGCGGTTTTTCTCAGGCAGGTTATGATGGTTATATAATGAGGCATCAGACCTCCAAACCCTATGAATATTTCCCTGTGCAACGAATATCCCATTTGCTTCTGATCAGAGAGATAAGACAGCCCTGACTCAACATAGGTTGTCAATATCTGAAATCTTTATTTTCCCAGCACATAGTTTATAGGGCTTGTTGGGGGTGGGAACATAGTGTCCTTCCAGATCCAATTGTACCAATCCTCCTAGAACTCAGCAGGCCCTGGGAAACATGTGTTTGTCAATATACAGTTGAAACTTTGCTAAACAATGCTAACATCTGCTATATACAATACATGAAAGGGTTATTTTACATTGAACAGGTTTTTCTCTCCATGCTAACAAGTTAAATAGGAAATCACAGGTTCCTGTCAATGTATGTGAGGTGAGATGTTAAATAACCTTTTGGTCAGGAAGGCTGCTATTGTGTCCAGGACTGGCAGAGGGTGTGAGATATGTTAATGTGAGGTACTGCATTTCCACAAGAGATGAGGCTTGTATAATATATGTCTAATCTGTGATGTATCAAAAGTAAGATTATGAAAAATCCCTTTCAGGGTTGGTCTTTGACCCTCAGGGAAAGGGTTCACCTGTGCAAGGCTTATCTGATCCCGGTACTATTGTACTTGGGCACCGTCTGTGCCCTGCCAGGCTCTCTCTGGGAAACGGTCTACAGCCTGTTTTTCCAGATGTTATGGGGAAACAGGCTGAACCTAGTCAGGAGAGATGTCACTTACCGACCAAGGAGACTAGGTGGGTTGGATATGGTCAACCCAGTGGTATTCCTAACGAATACCTTCTTAAAAGCTAACATTACAATTCTCTGGAGGGAGAGGGCTCCTTGGTGGGTGAATTCCTGTAGGGAATGGTTTCAGCCCTTCTTCCAGGAATGGGACACAGGAGGGCGTGTGAAAGACCTACGCTCGTCAAGGCAGAGATATCTCCCGGCTTATGTTGCCCCGGTCCTGAGAATTATAAAGCGATGGGGACTCGGAGGGGAGAAATGGAGACCAAGTCGAGGTTCGACCTTGATTTTAAGGTCCTGTCTACCTTCTTCCAGCCTCCGTTGGCCTTGAGGGATTGCCCAAGTCGGGATCTAGAGGGTGGGTTGACTTTATTAAATTCGGTGAGGATCCCCTTGAAAGTTTGGGATGTGGCTTGGCATTGCTTCCATGGTAAGCTATATGTAAGGGATAATGTGAAGTGTAGAAACTCTGAGGAAAGGGTTGTCCCCCAGGAGGAGTGCGGTGCTGTGCTGGAAAGTATGGACCATTTCTTGCTTCACTGTCCTTTTAATATAGAGGTCTACAAAAGGGTGGGGACTTCCATCGGCGGGCCTAGGCTGGCTGCCCTATCCTATGCAGAGTGGGCCTATGGTGCGTTCAAAGACCTGGGTGGACGGGACTGTTGCACTTTATTCCTAGTTAGCGCAGTGGTCAGGTATCACATTTGGTGTGCAAGGTGTCTAGTGTCGACGAGTTCTAAAGTCCTCCCAGTGGAGACGGTAAATAGGAACATCATGGGTGACCTCGATAAAGTGCGCTCTCTTGAGAACGAAAGGTTGGGTGGCCCTAAAGTCTCTCTTCTGTGGAGGGGCTTTTGTTTCAGGGTACACTAACCAAGTAACTTTCAGCCCTGGTGGTGGGCTGGCATGACACTATTAGATTTTTGTTTTGTTTTTTTGATGGAGCAGGATGGTTTGGTTTACAGGCACTGAACCATATCTGAAAAGTCGGATTTTGTGTCATGTATTATATGATAAGTATATTGCATATGTATAAGTTGATTACATAGGGACTTAATGTTTTGGGGTTAGTCAGGTTGGGAGGGGGATTTGGGGGGTTATGTGTATATATATTTATATGCTTGTGTGTATAAAAAAAAAAACTAAAAAAACTGGAACTGGAGAAGCTCGGGGTTATCCTCTTGAACTTCTGTGGGAGACCGGTTTGGTGTGTTATGTGGGGACGGGTGATGGGTTATAAGTTAGATTTAGGGTTATGGATAGGTCTTGTATATATTGTATATACTGTATATATTGTTGTCTTTAATTTATTTATTTATTCTTTTAGTTTTTTCCTAGTTATCTAAATATGTTGATATGTAAATATGTAAATAGTGTATGGATGTGCATGAATGGGTACTATGAATGTAGAAGGGGGGTGAGGGGTGGGAGTCTGGCCGGGTTAAGTCCTTCATTGGGAATGGTCATTGTATTATTATTTTGTTACGATTTAAAATAAAAAGTCCTGACGCACATGGGCTTGCAAATGTGATTAGATCACAGAACAATTTTAAATATCATTTTTATTTCTGCAAGGTATTTGAGTGAATGACATCCTATAACGGTATGAGTGCAGGCCTAGCCAAGAGCCAGTGGGCACAATACAGTATATGTAGGCCTGACGCCTACGGGCTTGCAAATGTGATTAGATCATAGAAATTTTTTTTATAGAATTTTTTTTTCTGCAAGATATTTCAGTGAATGACACCCTGTAACGGTATGAGTGCAGGCCTAGCCTCTAGCCAGTGGGCACAATACAGTATGTGTGGGCCTGACACACAAGGGCTCGCAAATGTGATTATATCACAAAAACGTTTTAAATAGAATCATTTTTTTCTGCAAGGTATTTGGGTGATCGACACCCTGTAACGGTATGAGTGCAGGCCTAGCCACTAGCCAGTGGGCACAATACAGTATGTGTAGCCCTGACACATAAGGGCTTGCAAATGTAATTATATCAAAGAAAAGTTTTAAATAAAATATTTTTTTTCTACAAGGTATTTGGGAGAATGACACCCTGTAACAGTATGAGTGCAGGCCTAGCCACTAGCCAGTGGGCACAATACAGTAAGTGTGGGCCTGACACACACGGGATTGTAAATGTGATTAGATCACAGATCTTTTTTTAAATATAATTTATGTTTTCTGCAAGGTATTTGAGTGAATGACACCCTGTAACGGTATGAGTGCAGGCCTAACTACTAGCCAGTGGGCACAATACAGTACGTGTGGGCCTGACGCAGACGGGCTTGCAAATGTGATTAGATCACAGAAAAGTTTTAAATATAATTTTTTTTTCTGCAAGGTATTTCGGTGAATAACACCTTGGAACGGTATGAGTGCAGGCCTAGCCACTAGCCAATGGGCACAATACAGTATGTGTGGGCCTGACGCACACGGGCTTGCAAATGTAATTAGATCACAGAAAAAAGTTAAATATATATATTTTTTTCTGCAAGGTATTTGAGTGAATCAAACCCTGTAATGGTATGAGTGCAGGCCTAGCTACTAGCCAGTGGGCACAATACAGTATGTGTGGGCCTGACACACATGGGCTTGCAAATGTGATTATATCACAGAATCTTTTTTAATATAATTAAATTTTTCCAGCAAGATATTTGAGTGAATGACACCCTATAACGGTATGAGTGCAGGCCTAGCCACTATCCAGTGGACACAATACAGTATGTGCGGGCCTGGCGCACACGGGGTTGCAAATGTGATTAGATCACTGAAAATGTTTTAAAATTTTTTTTTTTCAGCAAGGTATTTGGGTGAATGACACCCTGTAACGGTATGAGTGTAGGCCTAGCCACTAGCCAGTGGCCACAATACAGTATGTGTTGGCCTGACTCACACGGTCTTGCAAATATGATTAGATTACAGACAAATTTTAAATATAACTTTTTTCCCCTGCAAAATATTTGAGTGAATGACACCCTGTAACGGTATGAGTGCAGGCCTAGCCACTTGCCAGTGGGCACAATACAGTATGTGCGGGCCTGGCGCACACGGGGTTGCAAATGTGATTAGATCACTGAAAATGTTTTAATTTTTTTTTCTTCTGCAAGGTATTTGGGTGAATGACACCCTGTAACGGTATGAGTGTAGGCCTAGCCACTAGCCAGTGGCCACAATACAGTATGTGTTGGCCTGACACACACGGTCTTGCAAATATGATTAGATTACAGACAAATTTTAAATATAACTTTTTTCCCCTGCAAAATATTTGAGTGAATGACACCCTGTAACGGTATGAGTGCAGGCCTAGCCACTTGCCAGTGGGCACAATACAGTATGTGCGGGCCTGGCGCACACGGGGTTGCAAATGTGATTAGATCACTGAAAATGTTTTAAATTTTTTTTTTCTGCAAGGTATTTGGGTGAATGACACCCTGTAACGGTATGAGTGTAGGCCTAGCCACTAGCCAGTGGCCACAATACAGAATATGTTGGCCTGACACACACGGTCTTGCAAATATGATTAGATTACAGACAAATTTTAAATATAACTTTTTTCCCCTGCAAAATATTTGAGTGAATGACACCCTGTAACGGTATGAGTGCAGGCCTAGCCACTTGCCAGTGGGCACAATACAGTATGTGTGGGCCTGACACAAAAGGGCTTGCAAATGTTATTATATCACAGAAAAGTTTTAAATATAATTTTTTTTTTCTGCAAGGTAATTCGGTGAATGACACCCTGTAACAATATGAGTGTAGGCCTAGCCACTAGCCAGTGGTCACAATACAGTATGTGTGGGCCTGACGCACAAGGGCTAGCAAATGTGATTAGATAATAAAAAAACTTTAAATATAATTTTTTTTCTGCAAGGTATTTGGGTGAATGACACCCTATAACGGTATGAGTGCAGGCCTAGCCCCTTGCCAGTGGGCACAATACAGTATGTGTTTGTAACGGACCGTTTCAGCAGACAAGGGGTTAAAATCCGTTTAGGCGATATGCCCCTTTCTGAGAGACAGGCATAGCTACTGCAGAACCCCAAACTCCCAAACTGGATAGAAAATAGCACTCCAAACTGGAACCTCGCGAATAGCTGTCAGCAGACGAACAGGAAAAGCGTACAGTCAGCTTACACTCCTGGCAATCAGTCTCCAACAGCATACAGGGAATTCCCCCAATAACGAGACAAGGCTCAAGTAACTGTATGAGTACAGGCCTAGCCACTAGCCAGTGGGCACAATACAGTATGTGTGGGCCTGATGCACATGGGCTTGCAAATGTGATTAGATCACAGACATTTTTTAAATATAATTCTTTTTTTTTTTTGCAAGGTATTTGAGTGAATGACACCCTGTAACAGTATGAATGCAGACCTAGCCATTAGCCAGTGTGCACAATACAGTATGTGTGGGCCTGACACACACGGGCTTGCAAATGTGATTAGATCACAGATTTTTTTTAAATATAATATATTTTTTTCCTGCAAGGTATTTGCATGAATGACACCCTGTAACAGTATGAGTGCAGCCCTAGCCACTAGCCAGTGGGCACAATACAGTATGTATGGGCCTGACACACACTGGCTTGCAAATGTGATTAGATCATAGAAAAATTTTAAATAGAATATATTTTTTTCCTGCAAGATATTTGAGTGAATGACATCCTGTAACGGTATGAGTGCAGGCCTAACCACTAGCCAGTGGGCACAATACAGTATGTGTTGGCCTGACACACAAGGGCTTGCAAATGTGATTAGATCACAAACAAATTTTAAATATAACGTTTTTTTATCTGCAAAATATTTGAGTGAATGACACCCTGTAACGGTATGAGTGCAGGCCTTGTAACTAGCCAGTGGGCACAATACAGTATGTGTGGGCCTGACGCACACAGGCTTGTAAATGTGATTATATCACAGAAAAGTTTTAAATATAATTATTTTTTTCTGCAAGGTATTTGGGTGAATGACACCCTGTAACGGTATGAGTGCAGGCCTAGCCACTAGCCAGTGGGCATAATACAGTATGTGTGGGCCTGACACACACGGCCTTGCAATTTTCAAATGTGATTATATCTGTGAAGGATACCCTTCTATGGTTGTCTGCATGTTTTCCTCTCCCTGCTTAAAGGAGACTTTTACTAACTTTTGAACCCTGGTTCTAATTCGTGCCAGGTTGGGATATGTTACATGTCTATGTGTATTGTAAAGGGTGGGACATTGTATATTTGAGTAAGTGGTGTCTGTTCTATTGTCTCCCCGTGTGCATTGGCGATGTCCTTTTGTCCTGAGAGATACTGGAATTACACCTCGGTTGTCTCCAGGACAGAGGACATTGTGTATTGTCCTGCCTGGGATAATTATGTTAACCATTGTACCATAATGATATCACAGGCAGACGGGAGGATGTTATGTAGGTTGTAACCTTTGTGTTATGAAATAATGTATATTTGTTGTGGGTGTCTCCCTTGAATGGGAGCAGGGGATAAAAGAAATTGTGCTTCCAGTAAAGTCTTGTTCCAGTATCCAGCTTTGGCTCATATGTGGAATTATTCAGCGATTTCTTATTTGGCAAATGGGGGATTCCTCAACTAATTGGAATTAAGGAATTACAAGGCGGTGAGATACAGTGATACCGTCACAATATCACAGAAAAATAGTAATATAATTTTTTTTATCTGCAAGTTATTTGAGTGAATGACACCCTGTAACGGTATGAGTGGAGGCCTAGCCAGTGGCCACAATACAGTCTGTGTGGGCCTGACACACACGTGCATGCAATTTGCAAATGTGATTATATCACAGAAAAAATGTTAATAATTTTTTTTTTATCTGCAAGGTATTTGAGTGAATGATACCCTGTAACGGTATGAGTGGAGGCCTAGCCACTAGCCAGTGGCCAATGTTGTGGCAGGCCAAGGGTCAGCCACGTGATGATTGTTGCCTCGTGTTCAGGTGAATGACGTTGACGGAGGAAAATTACAGAAGTCTGAGTATAGTTCAAAACCTTGTCAGGAACCTAAAGTGAAAGTGTCCTGCACCCTTTATTTATGCAGAGTTCAAAGGGTGTAACCCCTCAAAGTAAAACATGATTGGTTTACAGACATTTCAATAATGGCTTTTGAATCCATCTATTGATTGGTTAGTATTTTTCAAGTTTCACTTTTACAAAAATGTGTTAACTAATAAGTTTAGATTTTCAGCAAGAGAGGCATAATTTCCCAGTAGTACGTACAAATGTTATCTTATCTTAACACACACAGTTCACTTCTATAGGTTTTTTAGCTTATGCTTGTTCTTTTCAAATGTCACCACATTATATCACATATACAGAGAAAATGAAAAACATCTTATGAATTTTATATCCACTTTCAGAAAAGCTGGATAATTTTCTTAACATTTCCCTCCTTTTTTTTCAATTTTTCTGTTCACGTGGTAGACGTTTTGTTCTGAAGGCTTCATTGTATCATGTGTGTCTTGCTAACTACTAACCTGCCTGAACAAATGACCCCTTATACAGCCCGGACTTCACAGAGTATACAGATAAGCTGCATAGACCATGCGATGCAAGCATCGATTCTAGTCTGTCTAGTAGTTGTCATTCGATTAAGCATACATACATTTTATTAAAACCACATACAACACACAAACACACACTAAGTGGATGACAACAGCAACTAGGGATACATCGCAGCACAGAAGCTTCAGACTGTCATCTCCAGGGCTGTTGTGTCATCTATTTTCAAGGGAGGGAATTTCCCCTACTGCAATGAGAAATACACAACATTAGTAATTTCCAAGCAATTAGAAATATCAAAACCAGGCCTATCACTACCAATATGGGCTTCAGTAAATCAGAGATCATATTGTTGAACCAGACACCTATAGACCCCATCCAAGAGAAGCTGATCCATCCTTCTTTAGCTATGTCTCAAGCCTTTTGTTGCAATTCCTTTACCTTATTCATGTGGGCCTCTATGGGATCATGTGAATCTTCAACCCAGGCCCAGCATTCTTCTCCTATGACAGCACAAGTCCCACCCTCTATAGCTAGGAGGTAGTCTAAGGCCATCCTATTTTGGAGAGCCACTTTCCTGACTTGTGCTAGTTCCTCATTAAGGGCATGGATTGAACTTGTGGTCTCATTAATAATTCCATCCATGATATTTGCATATATTAATTTATTTGCTAACTCAATTCCCCAACCTGTCCAAGAAGGGAACCACATCCAAGCTTTATCTGCTGATGTGAATAACTCTTGTTTGTTTCTAGTTATCCCAAGAAGAGTTTCAGGGGCATCGGTAAGTGAAATGCTTGTGCGGCGTCTGATGGCAACTCTTCCTATGGTACAGTTGCACCATGCCCCCATAGGGAGCCATGAGTAGGCTCTGTTACCACAAATGTAGTATAGTCCTTGTTTCAGGACTTTGGGAATCATCCTGCCATGATGTCCCAGCCATCCCTGAAACCATATCATATTATCATACAATTTGGTCTCACAATTCTATTCGTCCTTGTCCTTCTTTTCTGGACAGGCACACCTGGGGGCACAAGAAACTTTCATAGTTGGACAGAAACACAAACTATTGCCGTTAGTATTAACTATGTCACATGAAGTCTTCCTAAATTCCATATTGAATATCAGAGTAGCATTTCTACAATCTGTTTCACCCACATATATCTGTGGTAAACTGACAAAGCGGCCCTTTATCTTAGCTATATGGTTCACATACATAGGCCCCAAACATATAGTGGACGGAGAGATTATACCAGTAATCTCTAAGTATATCCCTTGATCAGAAACAGCATTATGTGAGGTGTGTTCTACATCTATTTGAACATTATAGCTATAGTCTGTGAGATTCAAATCATTCATAAAGATTGGAACACCTATCAGAGGGATTTCCTTGTAGTTGGCGGGGATATGAGAGCATATCCAACAGTCTACTGTACTACTGTATTCAGCTGCTTGGCAGTCTGTTGATGTAGTTGCCAAATGGAATTTGTATGTTTTCCTCCTTTCACCTGCGCACAAAAACACAGAATACAAAGAAACAGGCAAGGCATTGCATGCATTGTGATGGTCTACTGATCCACGTTACTCTCACAACTGGTTGGATTTACAACTGTAGGGCTGCTTTCCTGTTCGTGACTGTCTGTCTTCAGAACCTATTTGCAGTGACTTGCATGGACCCAGACTGGTCTCCCGTTCAGCTTGACGGCGGTGGGTGTGGTCAGTTGCACCTGATATGGACCGTCAAACCTTGGCTCCAGGGTCTATCTTACATGCCTCTTCAGGACTACCCAATCTCCAGGAACCAGATAATGTGTACCTTCAAGAGAATTAGGATCTGGTATAGAAGAGAAAACACGTGAATGCACCTTTGACAGATGTTCATGCAATTCCACCAAATATGAAAATGTCAGGAGCGGCAGACTGGCTGCTTGTTTGGCTGCTTGAGCATTTCCCACAGCTAGCGGATCACTTCACATAGGCTGGCACTTTAACAATGGCTACCTCTGTGGGCAGCTCTAGCTAGAGCTGTATTCTATGGCTACCTCTATGAGGCTCTGTACTGCTTCTGAATTTTAAATTGGTTTGCCCGATGAAGTCAGAAATCCCCTAGTCATGTGCTACCCCGAAAGCATACCTGGAATCAGTGTAACAATTTTATTCTCAGTCCCTTACCCATTGTACATGCGTCAGTGAGTGCCTTCAACTCTGCCTCCTGTACAGATGCACAAGATGGGAGTGGTTTTTGTATGATTACCTTACCATCCTGGATTACCGCATACCCGGTGACAAAGTGTCCTTGTTCGTCATTCCACCTTCTGGAGCCATCTACAAAATACTCAGCATCAGGATTAGTTAATGGTGTTTCAGTAACATTTGGTAACCCTTTTGTTTCTGCAATCATCAATTCATGACAGTTATGATTTGCAACTGGATCAGACATTTCTACTACTCCCACTCCCCCCTCCTCTTCTAAATCCACTGGCATCAAAGTAGCTGGATTTAGAACAGTACATCGCTGTAAGGTAATGTGGGGACTGAGGAGTATTATCTCACATTTTGTGATTCTGGCTTGAGACAAATGTTTCAGTTTGGTGGAGTGTAGTAATTCAGCAACTGAATGTGGTGCTTGTAAGGTAAGAGGGTGTTGTAGTACCAAGTCTTCCGTCTTTAGCACCAATTCAGAGGCTGCAGCGACAGCTCTGAAACATGTGTGTAGTGCTCTGGCAATACAATCCAAACTGGCAGAATAGTATGCTATGGGCCGCATACGGTCCCCGTGTTTCTGCGTCGGTACACCTGAGGCAAATCCCCCTTGCTCATGACAATACAATGTGAAAGTTTGTTTGTAATTGGGGATGCCCAATGCTGGTGTTTTGGTGAGAGTGAGTTTTAATGCATGAAATGCACTCACAGCTCCTGGCGTGAGTTCAAAGGTCTCTCCTTTTGAGGCAGTCGTCATATAGTGGCTGCATCATCTGAGAGTCTAATAAAGGCACGCAGAGCCCTTGGAGTACTTGGCAGGGGGTGCTGCTGTATAGCAGTAACCCTCTCAGTTGTGAGGTGTTTGGTACCTGGAGAAATACAGTGACCTAGGAAAATCACAGTAGATTTACAAAGTTGCAGCTTCTCTTTGGAGGCTTTACAACCATTTTCAGCAAGGAAAATAAGCAAAGATAAAGTTTCTTCTTTACACTGTTCAGAGATGTGGCTACAAAGCAACAGATCATCAATATATTGTAAAAGAACAGTGTCCGGATAGGCCGGCTGCCAGGACTGCAACACAAAATGTAGAGCAGTGGAGAAAATATCAGGGAAATTGGCAGCCCCTTGTGGTAAAACGACCCATGCATACTGCTTGTGACGGAAAGTGAAAGCAAAATAGGGCCATCCTTTCATCTAAAGATGAAAGGGCCATCCTTTCATCTAAAGGAACAGAGAAGAAAGCATTTGCAAGATCAATGACAGAAAAAGATGTGGCATCTATGGGCACTTGGTTTAACAGTGTGTGTGGATTGGGCACTTGTGGTGTATTTATGACAGTTACAGCATTCACTGCCCTTAAATCATGTACCATACGATAGACTGGAGGCTGACCCTTCACAGTCTGTTTCTTCTTTACTGGAAATAGGGGTGTATTAAATGGGCTTTTTATAGGGATTATTAACCCTTTCCCCAACAGATCTTTCAGATCATTTGCAATAGCATCTTCCTGTGAAGAATTGAGTGGGTACTAATGCACACATGGCGGCTTAATGCCAGGTTTCAGCTGCACAACCACCAGAGTTACTGGTAGTCTGCCCACATCTGTCTTGGAAGTTGCCCACAAATGTGATGGCACTTCAGACAGCCAATCTGGGGGTGTATTCTGAGAGGTAGAGGAGGCACTAAATGTCATTAAGTACATACGTGCACACAGAGTGCACACAGAGTCTCTTCAGGCACAGGGGCTGTAATTTGGGGTTTTCCTGAAGAGAAATCCACAGATGCCCTCATGGCACTGAGTACATCAGTCCCCAGCAAATTGTATGGACTATCTGAGCTTACCAACACACGTGTGACAATAGATAAGGCATCATGAATATTAAGTTTAACAGGCTTTGTTAGTGGGAGTTTAACAGTTGTTTCCTCAACCCCTTAACAGTAGATGTAATCTGAGGAGATAAGCGCTTCAGGCAGATATTTTTCTTGCATTAGGGTATGGGCTGCTCCTGTGTCTACCAAAAATTCTATTGAATTCCCCGTGTCCTCACATGTGGAAGTGATCATTAGTTGTGGACCTGGGGTTGCGTCAAGGGGGTAGTTAACGTTGAGGGAACTCACAGGATTGCCGTCACTTCATTGAGAGGTCCGGGCAGTAGCCTGACCTCTCCGGGGACATTTGACTGAGTAATGCCCTTTTTTCCCACAATTCCACCATGTTACTTGGTCCCAGTTACGTGGAGACTGATCCCCACCTGGTACTCTTTCCTGGAACCTGCCCTTGGGTTTAAAAGGTTGGTTAGTCATTATTGGCTTTTTTTTATTTTGTAAGTCTAGCTCAGCTCCCTTTGCTATGGCCACTAGGTCAGGGAACTGGCAGGTCCGCCAATCAGGGCGAGCCTTCTGCACAGCATCCTGTATGGGTGCTTTTAATCCAGACATGAATGTATGTTTAAGTAGTCTCATGTCAATACTGTCTCCTGTCTCATACCCATAGTCAAGCCAGAGCTGTTCTAAAGCTGTGGCATAGTCATCTATAGTCTGCTTAGCGTCTTGTGTTTGCATCATAAAAGTGTCAGTCTGATTGTCCTGTTGCTCTTTTACCCAGGGTTTAAGGGCCATGATAAATTCCTGGCCTGACTTGTCTGTGGCCTTATCCACTGGGACAGTACCAGGGGCCTTTGCAATCATTTGATTCTTAAGTACTTCCCCTCCTTTAGTCTCTAGAAGACTCTCCAGATCCGCCCAAGTGGCTTTATATGCGGTCTGGATACTTTCCAATTTACGAAGGAAAGTACTGGGGACAGTACGGTGGTCTGGTAAAGTGTTACACATATCCAGCAACTCACTAGGAGTCCATGGCCTATAAACCTCATAATCATGTGTTTCCAGTTGCCCAGCTTTTACTGTGGGGAGGTTTTTATTGACTAATGGGTATAAGCCCACACGAGAGTATGGCTTGGGCCTCCCACAGGCTGAGCATCTCTCTCTTGAGAGTGGGTTCTGTTGTCCACAATTAGGACAAGTCCACCCCTCCAGGCTTTTATATGGAGGTGGTGCTATGGGAGGGAGAGATTTTTGTGGTTTATGGGGGATAATACACCGTACTTCAGAAGGGATGTTTAATTCTTTTTTTGGCAATTTAATGTCATCCCTTATTTCATACAAAGTCCCTTTGTCAGTGTCTTTTGCCTTATGGGCAGTCAAAGTCATTACCTGGGCTACATCATACCACATTGTGGCCAGGTCATATTTGTTATGGTCTTCCAACCACCCCTTAAAATTAGTGAGAAATTTCTGCCATACTGGTTCATCCAATATTCCATTCACATCTGCTCCTAATTTCTTTAGCATTTGTCTACAGTCTTTGGTTGCTTCAGTGCCCTTTGCGCATTGCATAATATCAATTGCAGAGACCCATTTCTCTGCTCCCTTCTCAGAGGAACGCTTATTCTGTGTAGCCCCCATCCCGTGGGTGGCTCCTTGTAATTCACTATCCAGGTACTCACACACCTGGTGAATTGCAACAGTGCTGTGGACACACTTCCGAGTCAGCACTATCAGTAGTGTAATGGACACACTTCCGAGGCAGTACTACTAGTGGTGCCGTGGACACAATTCCAAGGCGGCACCAATTTTCCTACTACCAGTGGTGCTGTGGGCACACTTCCGAGGCAGCACTGATCCACTGGTCTGGCAATACTACAATATAGTCTTGCCCTCGCACAGAGTAATTCACACGTCCTCTCTGGGGTTACTCGCTGGAAACCCTTTAAACCCCTCTACGTTCTTTCTATGGCACAGGAAGCAAACAAATACTGCAATCCAAATTATTATAACTGCAACCACCCAATCCAAACTAGTATCAAAATACCCACGCATGCATACACTGTACAGCACAGGAATTGGCAGCAATGCAGTAATTCTTCCTCACACAATATCAGCAGGCACTCAGTACATATGAAACCACACAGTATGACATAACATTGGAACAACCCCTGACCTCAGGCGCCTTTTCAGGTACCAACAAGGAACTGCAGGGCCCCTATCCAATGTTACTGGACAGCTTTATACACTGCCACTTCTCACAGCCTCCTCCAGTATAGGTCCGTCAACCCTTTCTCCACCAGAACCAGAGGCCTCCAGAGTCAGGGACCGGACAAGCCAGTCAGCGAGCTCTAGACTTTCAGCTTGGCTCAGGAGGAGCAGGGCCAGACCCCTCCAAGATTCAGCTTATCTCAGCCACTCACACGTTCGTACATTCATACGCCTAAAGACAGTTTTGCACACATAGGGGAAATAATAAATTCACCAGAACACGGTACAGGCAACACGTTCACACACCACACTGCAGAACAGCGAGCAGAGCTCAGGAGACAGGTAGTAACACAATGGGTTACTTACCGCGGTCTTCCTGGGTCCTGGTCTCCGTGTCGCGATCTGCAGCTAGGAGCATTGTTGTGGTGCGCGCATTCTCCAACAGAAAATGTTGTGGCAGGCCAAGGGTCAGCCACGTGATGATCGTTGCCTCGTGTTCAGGTGAATGACGTCGACGGAGGAAAATGACAGAAGTCTAAGTATAGTTCAAAACCTTGTCAGGAACCAAAAGTGAAAGTGTCCTGCACCCTTTATTTATACACAGTTTAAAGGGTTTAACCCCTCAAAGTAAAACATGATTGGTTTACAGACATTTCAATAATGGCTTTTGTATCCATCTATTGATTGGTTAGTATTTTTCAAGTTTCACTTTTGCAAAAATGTGTTAACTAATGAGTTTAGATTTTCAGCAAGAGAGGCATAATTTCCCAGTAGTCCGTACAAATGTTATCTTACATAGATACCGTCACGGGCTTGCAAATGTGATTATATCACAGAAAAATTTTAATAGAATTTTTTTTATCTGCAAGGTATTTGAGTGAATGACACCCTGTACCGGTATGAGTGGAGGCCTAGCCACTAGCCAGTGGCCACAATACAGTCTGTGTGGGCCTGACGCACACGGGCTTGCAATTTGCAAATGTGATTATATCACAGAATTTTTTTTATAGATTTTTTTTTATCTGCAAGGTATTTGAGTGAATGACACCCTGTAACGATATGAGTGGAGGCCTAGCCACTAGCCAGTGGCCAATGTTGAGGCAGGCCAAGGGTCAGCCATGTGATGATCGTTGCCTCGTGTTCAGGTGAATGACGTTGACGGAGGAAAATGACAGAAGTCTGAGTATAGTTCAAAACCTTGTCAGGAACCAAAAGTGAAAGTGTCCTGCACCCTTTATTTATACACAGTTTAAAGGGTTTAACCCCTCAAAGTAAAACATGATTGGTTTACAGACATTTCAATAATGGCTTTTGAATCCATCTATTGATTGGTTAGTATTTTTCAAGTTTCACTTTTGCAAAAATGTGTTAACTAAGCAGTTTAGATTTTCAGCAAGAGAGGCATAATTTCCCAGTAGTACGTACAAATGTTATCTTAACACACACAGTTCACTTCTATAGGTTTTTTTTAGCTTATGCTTGTTATTTTCAAATGTCACCACATTATATCACATATACAGAGAAAATGAAAAACATCTTATGAATTTTAAAGAAAACTTTCAGAAAAGCTGGATAATTTCCTTAACACCGCAATACAGTCTGTGTGGGCATGACACACACAGGCTTGCAATTTGCAAATGTGATTATATCACAGAAAAATTGTAATATAATTTTTTTTATCTGCAATGCATTTGAGTGAATGACACCCTGTAACGGTATGAGTGGAGGACTAGCCACTAGCCAGTGGGCACAATACAGTCTGTGTGGGCCTAAAACACACGGCCTTGCAATTTGCAAATGTGATTATATAACAGAAAAATTTTAATAGAATTTTTTTATCTGCAAGGTATTTGAGTGAATGACACCCTGTGACGTAAGGGTGGAGGACTAGCCACTAGCCAGTGGCCACAATACAGTCTGTGTGGGCCTGACACACACGGGCTTGCAATTTGTAAATGTGATAATATCACAGAATTTTTTTATAGAATTTTTATTATCTGCAAGGTATTTGAGTGAATGACACCCTGTAACGGTATGAGTGGAGGCCTAGTCAGTGGCCACAATACAGTCTGTGTGGGACTGACACACGGCCTTGCAATTTGCAAATGTGATTATATCACAGAATTTTTTTTATAGAATTTTTATTATCTGCAAGGTATTTGAGTGAATGACACCCTGTAAAGGTATGAGTGGCGGCCTAGCCAGTGGCCACAATACAGTCTGTGTGGGCCTGAAAAACACAGGCTTGCAATTTGCAAATGTGATTTATATCACAGAAAATGTTTTAATATAATTTTTTTTATCTGCAAGGTATTTGAGTGAATGACACTCTGTAACGGTATGAGTGGAGGCCTAGCCACTAGCCAGTGGCCACAATACAGTCTGTGTGGGCCTGACACACACGGGCTTGCAAATGTAATTATGTCACAGAAAAATATTAAATAGAAATGTTTTTATTTGCAAGGTATTTTAGTGAATGATACCATTTAACGGTATAAGTGGAGGCCTAGCCAGTGGCCACAATACAGTCTGTGTGGGCCTGACACACAAACGGGCTTGCAAATGTGATTATATCACAGAAATTTTTTAAATAGATGTTAAATATATTTTTTTAATCTGCAAGGTATTTGAGTGAATTACACCCTGTAACGGTTTGAGCGGAGGCCTAGCCAGTGGCCACAATAGTGTCTGTGTGGGCCTGACACACACGGGCTTGCAAATGTGATTATATCACAGAAACATTTTAAATATAATTTTTTTTATCTACAAGGTATTTGAGTGAATGACACCCTGTACCGGTAGGAGTGGAGGTCTAGCCACTAGTCAGTGGCCACAATACAGTCTGTGTGGGCTTGACACACACGGGCTTGTAAATGTGATTATGTCACAGAAAAATATTAAATTGAATTTTTTACCAGCCCTGAAAATGTCTTTTTGGGGTGCTGTCAGGACGCTGTCCTTACAGCAGATGAGTTTGTGGACACAGAATAATGCCCTAGCTAACGCTTTCTCTATTGAATCAGCAGCAGCAGCACTGTCCCTCCTCTCACTGTGAATGCAGTTTCCGAATTAATCTAAAATGGATGCTGTCCAGGAGATGGGAGGGTCTGGGAGGGAGGGTCTGCTGCTGATTGGCTGGAATGTGTCTGCTGACTGTGAGGTACAGGGTCAAAGTTTACTCAATGATGATGTATAGGGGGCAGACCGAACATTGCATATGTTCGCCCGCCGCGCCGAAAGCGAAGCAAGCTATGTTCGCCGGGAACTATTCGCCGGCGAATAGTTCGGGACATCATTACTGACAAATGCTGCAAAGGCCCCAGATATAGGATACTGTCAAAAGTGTGTGTTTTTTTAAACCCTGAATATTATTGAAGTATTTCAGGCATGTATTTAACACTAACAAATGCTGAAAAGGTCCCAGATGTAGGGTATTTCTAAAAATGGGTGCATTTTTATACCCAGAATATTATTGCAGTATTTCAAGCTTGTATTTCACAGTGACAAATGCTGAAAAGGCCCCAGATATAGGTTATTGCCAAAAATGGGTGCTTTTTTAAACCTAGAATATTATTCGAGTATTTCAAGCTTGTATTTCACACTGATAAATGCAGCAAAGGTCCCAGATGTAGTGTATTGCCAAAAATGTGTGTTTTTATTTAAATCCTGAATATTATTGCAGTATTTAAAGTTTGTTTTTCACACTGACAAATGCTGCAAAGGCCCCAGATGTAGGGTATTGCCAAAATAGTTGTTTTTTTTTAACCCAAAATATTATTGCAGTATTTCAAGCTTGTATTTCACACTGACAAATGTAGCAAAGGCCATAGATGTAGAGTATTGCCAAAAATGGGTGTTTTTATTTAAATCCTTAATATTATTGCAGCATTTAAAGTTTGTTTTTCACACTGACAAATGCTGCAAAGGCCCCAGATGTAGGGTATTGCCAAAAATAGTTGTTTTTTTTAACCGCCTCCGGACCGCCTAACGCAGATCCGCCGTCCGGAGGCGGCAGCGCTGCGCACAATCACGCATTGGCGCGTCATCTCGCGAGACGCGAGATGACGCGCTTAGCCGGCCCGCGCATGCGCAGTGCGGGCCGGCATTTCGTCAAGGGGGGTCGCGTCATCAGCTTGCCAGCCAATGATCGCGGCTGGCAAGCTGATGATTTTTAAAAAATCCAATCAGAAGCCATATAGCAGATCATATTAGTAAATATGATCTGTTATATGGCTGCCCTGCTCCTCTGCTGGTCCTTTTCGTCGGTTGGATCCAGCAGAGCAGCAGGCTTCACAGTGAGTACACCAAACACCACACACTAGCCCCAGATCACCCCCTGCACCCCAATTAACCCTTTGATCACCCCTTTGATCGCCTCTGTCAATCACTAGTGAAAGGAAAAAAGTGATCAGTGGAAACTGTCACTTTTTTTTTCACTGGTATTGACTGTTAGGTTTTAGGGATAGTTTAGGCCCCTTGGTTAGGTAGTTTAGGGATCAGTTAGCGCCCAGCCCACCGCACCGCAGTCCCTTATTCGCTGATTAGCGTATCGCTAATCAGCATTTGTACTTTTATAGTATCTGGAAGTGATCAAAACTGATCACAGGTCAGATCTATAATAGTATTAGTGTCACTTTAGTTCGCCCTCCACCCAAAACGCAGTGTTTGCCCGATCAGGCCTGATCGGTCGCCCACACGTGCGTTCACCCACGCCTGCTCCACCGCAGTGACAAATTATTTATTTATTTTTATCACTGCACATTCACTTTACACGCGCTGCGGCGATTAAAAAAATCAGTTTTGATATTTTTCTATCAACCGCAGCGGCCTCCGGTACTTCGCTAGCCTCCCCATTTGTAAGACAGGCTTGCTTTTTTTCTTGGGTAGTCTCAGGGAATACCCCTAAATTTAGTTGCCCAAATGTCAACAGGGGGTATTCTTCTGAAGAGGCCTACAGGCTTCTGACCCAGTCGGATGAGGAATGGGAACCCTCATCTGATCGAATCTAGCGGGTCAGAATATGAACCTGTAGAAAGCAGTGGCACTCTGACCCAAAGTTCGGACGAGGAGGCTGAGGTCCCTGATAGCACCAGGCGTACCCGGCCCCGTGTCGCTAGACCACAGGTTGCGCAGGATCCGCTTCAAGGGCAGCAGAGTGGGGCTGGCGCTGTCGGATTACGTGGTGAGGCATACACCAGCAGCGCAGCCCTCCCTGGACCTAGTACCAGCACTGCCGTACAACATGGTGAAGTGGCGAGCACCAGAAGGGCAGTTGAAGCTGGTACGGTGGCACGAGCAGTAGTTACCCCGTCGCAGCCACCGCAAAGACGGGCCCGTAGACCCCCTAGAATCCCTGAGGTGCTGGCAAACCCTGATTGGCAGTCCCCAACTTCAGCCGCACCTGTAGTTCCCCCTTTCACCGCCCAGTCTGGAGTTCGGGTTGAGACAGCTTAGATCGGTTCGGCCCTGGGATTTTTTGAGCTGTTCTTGACTGCGGAGCTCTTAGACTTAGCCGTGGCCGAAACAAATCGGTATGCCACACAATTTATAACCGCCAACCCGGGAAGCTTTTATGCCCAGCCTTTCCGGTGGAAACCAGTCCAAGTTTCCGAAATTAAAACTTTTCTGGGCCTTCTCCTCAACATGGGTCTAACTAAAAAGCATGAATTGCGGTCATATTGGTCCACGAACCCAATTCATCACATGCCCATGTTCTCTGCTGCTATGTCCAGGGCACGTTTTGAGGCCATCCTGCGTTTCCTGCACTTTAGCGACAACACGCACCTCCCGTCCCAGAGGCCACCCAGCTTTTGACCGGCTCCACAAAATTCGGCCCCTCATAGACCATTTCAACCAGAAATTTGCAGATTTGTATACCCCAGAGCAAAACATCTGCGTAGACGAGTCCCTAATACATTTTACCGGGCGCCTTGGCTTCAAACAATACATCCCAAGCAAGCGCGCCCGGTATGGGGTCAAATTGTATAAGCTCTGTGAAAGGGCCACAGGCTATACCCACAAATTTCGTGTCTATGAGGGAAAAGATCAGACCCTGGAGCCGGTCGGTTGCCCTGACTACCTGGGGAGCAGTGGGAAGACAGTCTGGGACTTGGTGTCACCCTTATTCGGCAAGGGGTACCATCTTTATGTGGACAATTTCTACACAAGTGTGGCCCTCTTTAGGCATTTGTTTCTAGAACAGATTGGCGCCTGTGGCACCGCGCGAACTAGTCGCGCGGGCTTCCCCCAACGGCTCGTTACCACCCGTCTTGCAAGGGGGCAGAGGGCTGCATTGTGTAACGAAGAACTGCTCGCGGTGAAATGGAGAGACAAGCGTGACGTTTACATGCTCTCCTCCATTCACGCAGACACGACAATACAAATTGAGCGAGCAACCCGTGTCATTGAAAAGCCCCTCTCAGTCCACGACTATAACCTTCACATGGGAGGGGTGGACTTCAATGACCAGATGTTGTCTCCGTATTTAGTTTCCCGCAGAACCAGACGCTGGTATAAGAAGGTGTCTGTATATTTGATTCAATTGGCTCTGTATAATAGTTTTGTTCTCTACAGTAAGGCTGGGAGAACACGGATCCTTCCTCAAATTTCAGGAAGAGATCATCGAGAACCTCCTGTACCCAGGAGGTTCCGTGGCCCCATCCACCAGTGTAGTTAGCCGTCTACACGAGCGACATTTCCCCAATGTCGTTGCCGGTACCTCAACCCAACCGTCACCCCGAAAAAGATGTCGTGTCTGTAGCAGGAGTGGAATAAGGCGTGACACCCGCTATTTCTGTCCTGACTGTCCTGACCACCCTGCCCTATGCTTAGGGGAGTGTTTCCGGAAGTACCACACACAGGTACACCTAGCATAGGGATCACATCTCACCAGGACAGGCACACAGGGCTATTAGGGCCCATTCACATCACAGCTGCTGCAAACGTCTCCTTTCACCTGGGACAAAGTGCATAACGCACTTCGCCACATCTTTTGGCGATTTGCGCTTTGCACATTGACCCATGGGGAAGGAGAGGTTTGTTCTATAAAGGTAAAAAAAAAAAAAAAAAACACCAGTAAGCAAAAAGGTTAATGTTTCAGTTCAAAAAGTTAAAGTTTATATGTTCTGTTCCAAAGTTAATAAAATTATTGCGTTGCGGCCTGGTTTTTTCTTTTTTTTTTTTACCTTCCAGGTGGACCAACCGATCGACTAGCTGCAGCACTGATGTGCATTCTGACAGAAGCATTGCGCTGCTGTCAGATTACACGCAAGTCGGTGTATGCGGCGCTGCAAGACGAGATTTCTCCTCTGCAGTAAAAGATACGTTTGCCAAGGCATACGAGCTGAGGAGGAGGCGGCGTTCCTATGCTTTGGCAAACACTTTGTATATAAAAAAAATAAAAAATCCCGGCAATGATTTATTCATCCACATCGATTGATGTGAATGGAGAAATCTGGTTTGCCAGGGCATACGAGCTAAGTGGGTATGGATGTTGGGCGGAGCTCCTATGTCCTGGCAGACGCCTTTCCCCTCCTTTTTTTTTTTTGGCAGAGATTTTTTCATCCACATTGATCGATGCGAATGAAGAAATCTGTGCCGTTCATTTTTTTCTTTCAGCCCAGAGGCTGAACGGAAAAAAAAATCTCATTACCTGTATGCTCAATATAAGGAGAATAGCAGAAACTCCTAATGCTGGCCATACATGTAATGATTGCGGAGACCCTCAAATGCCAGGGCAGTACAAACACCCCACAACTGACCCCATTTTGGAAAGAAGACACCCCAAGGTATTCGCTGAGGGGCATATTGAGTCCATGAAAGATTTAAATTTTTGTCCCAAGTTAGCGGAAAGTGAGACTTTGTGAGAAAAAACAAAAAAAAATCAATTTCCGCTAACTTATGCCAAAAAAAATAAATTCTATGAACTCGCCAGGCCCCTCATTGAATACCTTGGGGTGTCTTCTTTCCAAAGTGGGGTCACATGTGGGGTATTTATACTGCCCTGGCTTTTTAGGGGCCCTAAAGCGTGAGAAGAAGTCTGGGATCCAAATGTCTAAAAATGCCCTCCTAAAAGGAATTTGGGCACCTTTGCGCATCTAGGCTGCAAAAAAGTGTCACACATGTGGTATCGCCGTACTCAGGAGAAGTTGGGGAATGTGTTTTGGGGTGTCATTTTACATATACCCATGCTGGGTGAGATAAATATCTTGGTCAAATGCCAACTTTGTATAAAAAAATGGGAAAAGTTGTCTTTTGCCAAGATATTTCTCTCACCCAGCATGGGTATATGTAAAATGACACCCCAAAACACATTCCCCAACTTCTCCTGAGTACGGCGATACCAGATGTGTGACACTTTATTGCAGCCTAGGTGGGCAAAGGGGCACACATTCCAAAGAGCACCTTTCGGATTTCGCAGGCCATTTTTTACACATTTTGATTGCAAACTACTTCTCACACATATGGGCCCCTAAATTGCCAGGGCAGTATAACTACGCCACAAGTGACCCCATTTTGGAAAGAAGACACCCCAAGGTATTCCGTGAGGGGCATGGCGAGTTCCTAGAATTTTTTATTTTTTGTCGCAAGTTAGTGGAATATGAGACTTTGTAAGGAAAAAAAAATAAAAAATCATCATTTTCCGCTATTGTGACAAAAAAAATAAAAATTCTAGGAACTCGCCATGCCCCTCACGGAATACCTTGGGGTGTCTTCTTTCCAAAATGGGGTCACTTGTGGCGTAGTTATACTGCCCTGGCAATTTAGGGGCCCATATGTGTGAGAAGTAGTTTGCAATCAAAATCTGTAAAAAATGGACCTGTGAAATCCGAAAGGTGCACTTTGGAATGTGGGTCCCTTTGCCCACCTAGGCTGCAAATAAGTGTCACACATCTGGTATCGCCGTACTCAGGAGAAGTTGGGGAATGTGTTTTGGGGTGTCATTTTACATATACCCATGCTGGGTGAGAGAAATATCTTGGCAAAGACAACTTTTCCAATTTTTTTATACAAAGTTGGCATTTGACCAAGATATTTATCTCACCCAGCATGGGTATATGTAAAATGACACCCCTAAAACACATTCCCCAACTTCTCCTGAGTACGGCGATACCAGATGTGTCGACACTTTTTGCAGCCAAGGTGGGCAAAGGGGCACATATTCCAAAGAGCACCTTTCGGATTTCGCAGGCCATTTTTTACACATTTTGATTGCAAAGTACTTCTCACACATTGGGCCCCTAAATTGCCAGGGCAGTATAACTACCCCACAAGTGACCCCATTTTGGAAAGAAGACACCCCAAGGTATTCCGTGAGGGGCATGGCGAGTTCCTAGAATTTTTATTTTTTGTCACAAGTTAGCGGAAAATGATGATTTTTTATATTTTTTTCCTTACAAAGTCTCATATTCCACTAACTTGCGACAAAAAAAAAAAATATTCTAGGAACTCGCCATGCCCCTCACGGAATACCTTGGGGTGTCTTCTTTCCAAAATGGGGTCACTTGTGGCGTAGTTATACTGCCCTGGCAATTTAGGGGCCCATATGTGTGAGAAGTAGTTTGCAATCGAAAATCTGTAAAAAATGACCGGTGAAATCCGAAAGGTGCACTTTGGAATGTGGTCCCTTTGCCCACCTAGGCTGCAAAAAGTGTCACACATCTGGTATCGCCGTACTCAGGAGAAGTTGGGGAATGTGTTTTGGGGTGTCATTTTACATATACCCATGCTGGGTGAGAGAAATATCTTGGCAAAAGACAACTTTTCCCATTTTTTTTATACAAAGTTGGCATTTGACCAAGATATTTATCTCACCCAGCATGGGTATATGTAAAATGACACCCCAAAACACATTCCCCAACTTCTCCTGAGTACGGCGATACCACATGTGTGACACTTTTTTGCAGCCTAGATGCGCAAAGGTGCCCAAATTCCTTTTAGGAGGGCATTTTTAGACATTTGGATCCCAGACTTCTTCTCACGCTTTAGGGCCCCTAAAAAGCCAGGGCAGTATAAATACCCCACATGTGACCCCACTTTGGAAAGAAGACACCCCAAGGTATTCAATGAGGGGCCTGGCGAGTTCATAGAATTTATTTTTTTGGGCATAAGTTAGCGGAAATTGATTTTTTTTTTTTTTTTTTCTCACAAAGTCTCACTTTCCGCTAACTTGGGACAAAAATTTAAATCTTTCATGGACTCAATATGCCCCTCAGCGAATACCTTGGGGTGTCTTCTTTCCAAAATGGGGTCAGTTGTGGGGTGTTTGTACTGCCCTGGCATTTGAGGGTCTCCGCAATCATTACATGTATGGCCAGCATTAGGAGTTTCTGCTATTCTCCTTATATTGAGCATACAGGTAATGAGATTTTTTTTTTCCGTTCAGCCTCTGGGCTGAAAGAAAAAAATGAACGGCACAGATTTCTTCATTCGCATCGATCAATGTGGATGAAAAAATCTCTGCCAAAAAAAAAAAAGGAGGGGAAAGGCGTCTGCCAGGACATAGGAGCTCCGCCCAACATCCATACCCACTTAGCTCGTATGCCCTGGCAAACCAGATTTCTCCATTCACATCAATCGATGTGGATGAATAAATCATTGCCGGGATTTTTTATTTATTTTTTTATATACAAAGTGTTTGCCAAAGCATAGGAACGCCGCCTCCTCCTCAGCTCGTATGCCTTGGCAAACGTATCTTTTACTGCAGAGGAGAAATCTCGTCTTGCAGCGCCGCATACACCGACTTGCGTGTAATCTGACAGCAGCGCAATGCTTCTGTCAGAATGCACATCAGTGCTGCAGCTAGTCGATCGGTTGGTCCACCTGGAAGGTAAAAAAAAAAAGAAAAAACAGGCCGCAACGCAATAATTTTATTAACTTTGGAACAGAACATATAAACTTTAACTTTTTGAACTAACATTAACCTTTTTGCTTACTTTTTTTTTTTTTTTTTTACCTTTATAGAACAAACCTCTCCTTCCCCATGGGTCAATGTGCAAAGCGCAAATCGCCCAAAGATGTGGCGAAGTGCGTTATGCACTTTGTCCCAGGTGAAAGGAGACGTTTGCAGCAGCTGTATGTGAATGGGCCCTAATAGCCCTGTGTGCCTGTCCTGGTGAGATGTGATCCCTATGCTAGGTGTACCTGTGTGTGGTACTTCCGGAAACACTCCCCTAAGCATAGGGCAGGGTGGTCAGGACAGTCAGGACAGAAATAGCGGGTGTCACGCCTTATTCCACTCCTGCTACAGACACAACATCTTTTTCGGGGTGACGGTTGGGTTGAGGTACCAGGCAACGACATTGGGGAAATGTCGCTCGTGTAGACGGCTAACTACACTGGTGGATGGGGCCACGGAACCTCCTGGGTACAGGAGGTTCTCGATGATCTCTTCCTGAAATTTGAGGAAGGATCCTGTTCTCCCAGCCTTACTGTAGAGAACAAAACTATTATACAGAGCCAATTGAATCAAATATACAGACACCTTCTTATACCAGCGTCTGGTTCTGCGGGAAACTAAATACGGAGACAACATCTGGTCATTGAAGTCCACCCCTCCCATGTGAAGGTTATAGTCGTGGACTGAGAGGGGCTTTTCAATGACACGGGTTGCTCGCTCAATTTGTATTGTCGTGTCTGCGTGAATGGAGGAGAGCATGTAAATGTCACGCTTGTCTCTCCATTTCACCGCAAGCAGTTCTTCGTTACACAAGGCAGCCCTCTGCCCCCTTGCAAGACGGGTGGTAACGAGCCGTTGGGGGAAGCCCGCGCGACTAGTTCGCGCGGTGCCACAGGCGCCAATCTGTTCTAGAAACAAATGCCTAAAGAGGGCCACACTTGTGTAGAAATTGTCCACATAAAGATGGTACCCCTTGCCGAATAAGGGTGACACCAAGTCCCAGACTGTCTTCCCACTGCTCCCCAGGTAGTCAGGGCAACCGACCGGCTCCAGGGTCTGATCTTTTCCCTCATAGACACGAAATTTGTGGGTATAGCCTGTGGCCCTTTCACAGAGCTTATACAATTTGACCCCATACCGGGCGCGCTTGCTTGGGATGTATTGTTTGAAGCCAAGGCGCCCGGTAAAATGTATTAGGGACTCGTCTACGCAGATGTTTTGCTCTGGGGTATACAAATCTGCAAATTTCTGGTTGAAATGGTCTATGAGGGGCCGAATTTTGTGGAGCCGGTCAAAAGCTGGGTGGCCTCTGGGACGGGAGGTGCTGTTGTCACTAAAGTGCAGGAAACGCAGGATGGCCTCAAATCGTGTCCTGGACATAGCAGCAGAGAACATGGGCATGTGATGAATTGGGTTCGTGGACCAATATGACCGCAATTCATGCTTTTTAGTTAGACCCATGTTGAGGAGAAGGCCCAGAAAAGTTTTAATTTCGGAAACTTGGACTGGTTTCCACCGGAAAGGCTGGGCATAAAAGCTTCCCGGGTTGGCGGTTATAAATTGTGTGGCATACCGATTTGTTTCGGCCACGACTAAGTCCAAGAGCTCCGCAGTCAAGAACAGCTCAAAAAATCCCAGGGCCGAACCGATCTGAGCTGTCTCAACCCGAACTCCAGACTGGGCGGTGAAAGGGGGAACTACAGGTGCGGCTGAAGTTGGGGACTGCCAATCAGGGTTTGCCAGCACCTCAGGGATTCTAGGGGCTCTACGGGCACGTCTTTGCGGTGGCTGCGACGGGGTCACTACTGCTCGTGCCACCGTACCAGCTTCAACTGCCCTTCTGGTGCTCGCCACTTCACCAGGTTGTACGGCAGTGCTGGTACTAGGTCCAGGGAAGGGCTGCGCTGCTGGTGTATGCCTCACCACGTAATCCGACAGCACCAGCCCCACTCTGCTGCTCTTGAAGCGGATCCTGCGCAACCTGTGGTCTAGCGACACGGGGCCGGGTACGCCTGGTGCTATCAGGGACCTCAGCCTCCTCGTCCGAACTTTGGGTCAGAGAGCCACTGCTTTCTACAGGTTCATATTCTGACCCGCTAGATTCATCAGATGAGGGTTCCCATTCCTCATCCGACTGGGTCAGAAGCCTGTAGGCCTCTTCAGAAGAATACCCCCTGTTTGACATTTGGGCAACTAAATTTAGGGGTATTCCCTGAGACTACCCAAGAAAAAAAGCAAGCCTGTCTTACAAATGGGAGGCTAGCGAAGTACCGGAGGCCGCTGCGGTTGATAAAAAATATCAAAACTGATTTTTTTTATCGCCGCAGCGCGTGTAAAGTGAATGTGCAGTGATCAAAAAAATAATATTTTTTGTCACTGCGGTGGGGCGGGCGTGGGTGAACGCACGTGTGGGCGACCGATCAGGCCTGATCGGGCAAACACTGCGTTTTGGGTGGAGGGCGAACTAAAGTGACACTAATACTATTATAGATCTGACCGTGATCAGTTTTGATCACTTCCAGATACTATAAAAGTACAAATGCTGATTAGCGATACGCTAATCAGCGAATAAGGGACTGCGGTGCGGTGGGCTGGGCGCTAACTGATCCCTAAACTACCTAACCAAGGGGCCTAAACTATCCTAAAACCTAACAGTCAATACCAGTGAAAAAAAAAATGTGACAGTTTACACTGATCACTTTTTTCCTTTCACTAGTGATTGACAGGGGCGATCAAAGGGGTGATCAAAGGGTTAATTGGGGTGCAGGGGGTGATCTGGGGCTAGTGTGTGGTGTTGGTGTACTCACTGTGAAGCCTGCTCCTCTGCTGGATCCAACCGACGAAAAGGACCAGCAGAGGAGCAGGGCAGCCATATAACAGATCATATTTACTAATATGATCTGCTATATGGCTTCTGATTGGATTTTTTAAAAATCATCAGCTTGCCAGCCGCGATCATTGGCTGGCAAGCTGATGACGCGACCCCCCTTGACGAAATGCCGGCCCGCACTGCGCATGCGCGGGCCGGCTAAGCGCGTCATCTCGCGTCTCGCGAGATGACGCGCCAATGCGTGACTTGTGCGCAGCGCTGCCGCCTCCGGACCGGCGATCTGCGTTAGGCGGTCCGGAGGCGGTTAAAAAAAACAACTATTTTTGGCAATACCCTACATCTGGGGCCTTTGCAGCATTTGTTCAGTGTGAAAAAACAAACTTTAAATGCTGCAATAATATTAAGGATTTAAATAAAAACACCCATTTTTGGCAATACTCTACATCTATGGCCTTTGCTACATTTTGTCAGTGTGAAATACAAGCTTGAATACTGCAATAATATTTTGGGTTAAAAAAAAACAACTATTTTGGCAATACCCTACATCTGGGGCCTTTGCAGCATTGTCAGTGTGAAAAACAAACTTTAAATACTGCAAAATATTCAGGATTTAAATAAAAACACACATTTTTGGCAATACACTACATCTGGGACCTTTGCTGCATTTATCAGTGTGAAATACAAGCTTGAAATACTCGAATAATATTCTAGGTTTAAAAAAGCACCCATTTTTGGCAATAACCTATAGGGCCTTTTCAGCATTTGTCACTGTGAAATACAAGCTTGAAATACTGCAATAATATTCTGGGTATAAAAATGCACCCATTTTTAGAAATACCCTACATCTGGGACCTTTTCAGCATTTGTTAGTGTTAAATACATGCCTGAAATACTTCAATAATATTCAGGGTTTAAAAAAACACACACTTTTGACAGTATCCTATATCTGGGGCCTTTGCAGCATTTGTCAGTAATGATGTCCCGAACTATTCGCCGGCGAATAGTTCCCGGCGAACATAGCTTGCTTCGCTTTCGGCGCGGCGGGCGAACATATGCAATGTTCGGTCTGCCCCCTATACATCATCATTGAGTAAACTTTGACCCTGTACCTCACAGTCAGCAGACACATTCCAGCCAATCAGCAGCAGACCCTCCCTCCCAGACCCTCCCATCTCCTGGACAGCATCCATTTTAGATTAATTCGGAAACTGCATTCACAGAGAGGAGGGACAGTGGCTGCTGCTGATTCAATAGAGCGTTAGCTAGGGCATTATTCTGTGTCCACAAACTCATCTGCTGTAAGGACAGCGTCCTGACAGCACCCCAAAAAGACATTTTCAGGGCTGGTAAAAATTCAATTTAATATTTTTCTGTGACATAATCACATTTACAAGCCCGTGTGTGTCAAGCCCACACAGACTGTATTGTGGCCACTGACTAGTGGCTAGACCTCCACTCCTACCGGTACAGGGTGTCATTCACTCAAATACCTTGTAGATAAAAAAAATTATATTTAAAATGTTTCTGTGATATAATCACATTTGCAAGCCCGTGTGTGTCAGGCCCACACAGACACTATTGTGGCCACTGGCTAGGCCTCCGCTCAAACCGTTACAGGGTGTAATTCACTCAAATACCTTGCAGATTAAAAAAATATATTTAACATCTATTTAAAAAATTTCTGTGATATAATCACATTTGCAAGCCCGTTTGTGTGTCAGGCCCACACAGACTGTATTGTGGCCACTGGCTAGGCCTCCACTTATACCGTTAAATGGTATCATTCACTAAAATACCTTGCAAATAAAAACATTTCTATTTAATATTTTTCTGTGACATAATTACATTTGCAAGCCCGTGTGTGTCAGGCCCACACAGACTGTATTGTGGCCACTGGCTAGTGGCTAGGCCTCCACTTACCGTTACAGAGTGTCATTCACTCAAATACCTTGCAGATAAAAAAAATTATATTAAAACATTTTCTGTGATATAAATCACATTTGCAAATTGCAAGCCTGTGTTTTTCAGGCCCACACAGACTGTATTGTGGCCACTGGCTAGGCCGCCACTCATACCTTTACAGGGTGTCATTCACTCAAATACCTTGCAGATAAAAAAATTCTATAAAAAAATTCTGTGATATAATCACATTTGCAAATTGCAAGGCCGTGTGTCAGTCCCACACAGACTGTATTGTGGCCACTGACTAGGCCTCCACTCATACCGTTACAGGGTGTCATTCACTCAAATACCTTGCAGATAATAAAAATTCTATAAAAAAATTCTGTGATATTATCACATTTACAAATTGCAAGCCCGTGTGTGTCAGGCCCACACAGACTGTATTGTGGCCACTGGCTAGTGGCTAGGCCTCCACTTATATCGTTACAGAGTGTCATTCACTCAAATAAATAGCAAATAAAAAAATTATATTTAAAATGTCTCTGACTGTATTGTGGCCACTGGCTAGGCCTCCACTCATACCGTTACAGGGTGTCATTCACTCAAATACCTTGCAGATAATAGAAATTCTATAAAAAAGATTTCTGTGATATAATCACATTTGCAAATTGCAAGGTGTGTGTCAGGCCCATACAGACTGCATTGTGGCCTGGTAGTGGCTAGTCCTCCACTCATACCGTTACAGGGTGTCATTCACTCAAATACCTTGCAGATAAAAAATTATATTAAAAAAATTTCTGTGATATAATAATATTTGAAAATTGCAAGCCCGTGTGTGTCAGGCCCACACAGACTGTATTGTGGCCACTGGCTAGGCCTCCACTCATACCGTTACAGGGTGTCATTCACTCAACTATCTTGCAGAAAAAAAATTCTATTAAAATGTTTCTGTTATTAATCACATTTGCAAATTGCAAGGCCGTGTGTGTCAGGCCCACACAGACTGTATTGTGGCCACTGGCTAGTGGCTAGTCCTCCACCCTTACGTCACAGGGTGTCATTCACTCAAATACCTTGCAGATAAAAAATTCTATTAAAATTTTTCTGTTATATAATCACATTTGCAAATTGCAAGGCCGTGTGTTTTAGGCCCACACAGACTGTATTGTGCCCACTGGCTAGTGGCTAGTCCTCCACTCATACCGTTACAGGGTGTCATTCACTCAAATGCATTGCAGATAAAAAAATTATATTACAATTTTTCTGTGATATAATCACATTTGCAAATTGCAAGCCTGTGTGTCATGCCCACACAGACTGTATTGCGGTGTTAAGGAAATTATCCAGCTTTTCTGAAAGTTTTCTTTAAAATTCATAAGATGTTTTTCATTTTCTCTGTATATGTGATATATGTGGTGACATTTGAAAATAACAAGCATAAGCTAAAAAAAACCTATAGAAGTGAACTGTGTGTTTAAGATAACATTTGTACGTACTACTGGGAAATTATGCCTCTCTTGCTGAAAATCTAAACTGCTTAGTTAACACATTTTTGCAAAAGTGAAACTTGAAAAATACTAACCAATCAATAGATGGATTCAAAAGCCATTATTGAAATGTCTGTAAACCAATCATGTTTTACTTTGAGGGGTTAAACCCTTTAAACTGTGTATAAATAAAGGGTGCAGGACACTTTCACTTTTGGTTCCTGACAAGGTTTTGAACTATACTCAGACTTCTGTCATTTTCCTCCGTCAACGTCATTCACCTGAACACGAGGCAACGATCATCACATGGCTGACCCTTGGCCTGCCTCAACATTGGCCACTGGCTAGTGGCTAGGCCTCCACTCATCGTTACAGGGTGTCATTCACTCAAATACCTTGCAGATAAAAAAAATCTATAAAAAAAATTCTGTGATATAATCACATTTGCAAATTGCAAGCCCGTGTGCGTCAGGCCCACACAGACTGTATTGTGGCCACTGGCTAGTGGCTAGGCCTCCACTCATACCGGTACAGGGTGTCATTCACTCAAATACCTTGCAGATAAAAAAAATTCTATTAAAATTTTTCTGTGATATAATCACATTTGCAAGCCCGTGACGGTATCTATGTAAGATAACATTTGTACGGACTACTGGGAAATTATGCCTCTCTTGCTGAAAATCTAAACTCATTAGTTAACACATTTTTGCAAAAGTGAAACTTGAAAAATACTAACCAATCAATAGATGGATACAAAAGCCATTATTGAAATGTCTGTAAACCAATCATGTTTACTTTGAGGGGTTAACCCTTGAACTGTGTATAAATAAAGGGTGCAGGACACTTTCACTTTGGTCCTGACAAGGTTTTGAACTATACTCAGACTTCTGTCATTTTCCTCCGTCGACGTCATTCACCTGAACACGAGGCAACGATCATCACGTGGCTGACCTTGGCCTGCCACATTTTCTGGTGGAGAATGCGGGCACCAAACAACTCCTAGCTGCAGATCGCGACACGGAGACCAGGACCCAGGAAGACCGCGGTAAGTAACCCATTGTGTTACTACCTGTCTCCTGAGCTCTGCTCGCTGTTCTGCAGTGTGGTGTGTGAACGTGGTGCCTGTACCGTGTTCTGGTGAAATATTTCCCCTATATGTGCTAAACTGTCTTTAGGCGTATGAATGCACGAATGTGTGAGTGGCTGAGATAAGCTGAATCTTGGAGGGGTCTGCCCTGCTCCTCCTGAGCCAAGCTGAAAGTCTAGAGCTCGCTGACTGGCTTGTCCGGTCCCTGTCTCTGGAGGCCTCTGGTTCTGGTGGAGAAAGGGTTGACAGACCTATACTGGAGGAGGCTGTGAGAAGTGGCAGTGTATAAAGCTGTCCAGTAAGTTTGGATAGGGGCCCTGCAGTTCCTTGTTGGTACCTGAAAAGGCGCCTGAGGTCAGGGGTTGTTCCAATGTTATGTCATACTGTGTGGTTTCACATGTACTGAGTGCCTGCTGATATTGTGTGAGGAAGAATTACTGCATTGCTGCCAATTCCTGTGCTGTACAGTGTATACATGCGTGGGTATTATGATTCCAGTTTGGATTGGGTGGTTGCAGTTATATCATTTGGATTGCAGTATTTGTTTGCTTCCTGTGCCATAGAAAGAACGAAGAGGGGTTTAAGGGGTTTCCAGCGAGTAACCCCAGAGAGGACGTGTGAGTTACTCTGTGTGAGGGCAAGACTATATTGTAGTATTGCCAGACCAGTGGATAGTGCTCGGAAGTGTGCCCACAGCACCACTGGTAGGAAAATTGGTGCCGCCTCGGAAGTGTGTCCACGGCACCAATAGTAGTCGCCTCGGAAGTGTGTCCACGGCACTACTGATAGTGCTGCCTCGGAAGTGTGTCCACAGCACTGTTGTAATTCACCAGGTGTGTGAGTACCTGGATAGTGAATTACAAGGAGCCACCCACGGGATGGGGGCTACACAGAGTAAGCGTTCCTCTGAGAAGGGAGCAGAGAAATGGGTCTCTGCAATTGATATTATGCAATGCGCAAAGGGCACTGAAGCAACCAAAGACTGTAGACAAATGCTAAAGAAATTAGGAGCAGGTGTGAATGGAAATTGGATGAACCAGTATGGCAGAAATTTCTTACAAATTTTAAGGGGTGGTTGGAAGACCATAACAAATATGACCAGGCCACAATGTGGTATGATGTAGCCCAGGGAATGACTTTGACTGCCCATAAGGCAAAAGACACTGACAAAGGGACTATGTATGAAATATGGGATGAAATTAAATTGCCTACAAAAGAATTAAACATCCCTTCTGAAGTACGGTGTATTATCCCCCATAACCCACAAAAATCTCTCCCTCCCACAGCACCACCTCCATATAAAAGCCCGGAGGGGTGGACTTGTCCTAATTGTGGACAACAGAACCCAGACACAAGAGTGAGATGCTCAGCCTGTGGGGGGTCCAAGCCACACTCTCGTGTGGGCTTATACCCATTAGTCAATAAGACCCTCCCCACAGTGAAAGCTGGGCAACTGGAAACACATGATTATGAGGTCTATAGGCCATGGACTCCTAGTGAGTTACTGGCTATGTGTAAACTTTGCCAGACCCCCGTACTGTCCCCAGTACTTTCCTTCGTAAATTGGAAAGTATCCAGACCGCATATAAAGCCACTTGGGCGGATCTGGAGAGTCTTCTAGAGACTAAAGGAGGGGAAGTACTTAAGAATCAAATGATGGCAAAAGCCCCTGGTACTGTCCCAGTGGATAAGGCCACAGACCAGTCAGGCCAGGAATTTATCATGGCCCTTAAACCCTGGGTAAAAGAGCAACAGGACAATCAGACTGACACTTTTATGATGCAAACACAAGACGCTAAGCAGACTGTAGCTGACTATGCCACAGCTTTAGAACAGCTCTGGCTTGACTATGGGTATGAGACAGGAGACAGTAAGGACATGAGACTACTAAAACATACATTCATGTCTGGATTAAAAGCACCCATACAGGATGCGGTGAAGAAGGCTCGCCCTGATTGGCGGACCTGCCAGTTCCCTGACCTAGTGGCCATAGCAAAGGGAGCTGAGCTAGACTTACAAAATAAAAAGAAGCCAATAATGGCTAACCAACCTTTTAAACCTAAGGGCAGGTTTCACGAAAGAATACCAGGTGGGGATCAGTCTCCACGTAACTGGGACCAAGTAACATGCTGGAATTGTGGGAAAAAAGGGCATTTTCAGTCAAATGTCCCCGGAGAGGTCAGGCTACTGCCCGGACCTCTCAATGAAGTGACGGCAATCCTGTGAGTTCCCTCAACGTTAACTACCCCCTTGACGCAATCCCAGGTCCACAACTAATCATCACATCCACATGTGAGGACACAGGGAATTCAATTGATTTTGGTAGACACAGGAGCAGCCCATACCCTAATACAAGAAAAATATGTGCCTGAGGAGCTTATCTCCTCAGATTACATCTACTGTCAAGGGGTTGAGGGGACAACTGTTAAACTCCCACTAACAAAGCCTGTAAACTTAATATTCATGATGCTGCATCTATTGTCACGTGTGTTGGTAAGCTCAGATAGTCCATACAATTTGCTGGGGACTGACGTACTCAGTGCCATGAGGGCATCTGTGGATTTCTCTTCAGGAAAACCCCAAATTACAGCCCCTGTGTCTGAAGAGACTTGTGTGCACTTATGTACTTAATGACATTTAGTGCCCCCTCTGCCTCTCAGAATACACCCCCAGATTGGCTGTCTGAAGTGCCATCACATTTGTGGGCAACTTCCAAGACAGATGTGGGCAGACTACCAGTAACTCCGGTGGTTGTGCAGCTGAAACCTGGCATTAAGCCGCCATGTGTGCGTCAGTACCCATTAAATTCTTCACAGGAAGATGCCATTGCAAATGATCTGGAAGAGCTGTTGGGGAAAGGGTTAATAATCCCTATAAAAAGCCCCTTTAATACACCCCTATTTCCTGTAAAGAAGAAACAGACTGTGAAGGGTCAGCCTCCAGTCTATCGTATGGTACATGATTTAAGGGCAGTGAATGCTGTAACTGTCATAAATACACCACAAGTGCCCAATCCACACACACTGTTAAACCAAGTGCCCATAGATGCCACATCTTTTTCTGTCATTGATCTTGCAAATGCTTTCTTCTCTGTCCTTTAGATGATGTAGAATGCTGGCCCTACTTTGCTTTCACTTTTCGTCACAAGCAGTATGCATGGGTCGTTTTACCACAAGGGGCTGCCAATTCCCCTGATATTTTCTCCACTGCTTTACACTCTGTGTTGCAGTCCTGGCAGCCGGCCTATCCGGACACTGTTCTTTTACAATATATTGATGATCTGTTGCTTTGTTGCCACAGCTCTGAACAGTGTAAAGAAGAAACTTTATCTTTGCTTATTTTCCTTGCTGAAAATGGTTGTAAAGCCTCCAAGGAGAAGCTGCAACTTTGTAAATCTACTGTGATTTTCCTAGGTCACTGTATTTCTCCAGGTACCAAACACCTCACGACTGAGAGGGTTACTGCTATCCGGCAGCACCCCCTGCCAAGTACTCCAAGGGCTCTGCGTGCCTTTATTCGACTCTCAGATGATGCAGCCACTATATGATTGCCTCAAAGGAGAGACCTTTGAACTCACACCAGGAGCTGTGAGTGCATTTCATACATTAAAACTCACTCTCACCACGACACCAGCATTGGGCATCCCCAATTACAAACAAACTTTCACGTTGTATTGTCATGAGCAAGGGGGATTTGCCTCAGGTGTACTGACGCAGAAACATGGGGATCGTATGCGGCCTATAGCATACTATTCTACCAGTTTGGATTGTATTGCCAGAGCACTACCCACATGTTTCAGAGCTGTCGCTGCTGCCTCTGAATTGGTGCTAAAGACGGAAGACTTGGTACTACAACACCCTCTTACCTTACAAGCACCACATTCAGTTGCTGAATTACTACACTCCACCAAACTGAAACATTTGTCTCAAGCCAGGATCACAAAATATGAGATGACTCCTCAGTCCCCACATTACCTTACAGCGATGTACTGTTCTAAATCCAGCTACTTTGATGCCAGTGGATTTAGAAGAGGAGGGGGGAGTGGGAGTAGTAGACATGTCTGATCCAGTTGCAAATCATAACTGTCATGAATTGATGATTGCAGAAACAAAAGGGTTACCAAATGTTACTGAAACACCATTAACTAATCCTGATGCTGAGTATTTTGTAGATGGCTCCAGATGGTGGAATGACGAACAAGGACACTTTGTCACCGGGTATGCGGTAATCCAGGATGGTAAGGTAATCATACAAAAACCACTCCCATCTTGTGCGTCTGCACAGGAGGCGGAGTTGAAGGCACTCACTGACGCATGTACAATGGGTAAGGGACTGAGAATAAATTGTTACACTGATTCCAGGTATGCTTTCGGGGTAGCACATGGAAAACTAGGGGATTTCTGACTTCCTCGGGCAAACCAATTAAAAATTCAGAAGCAGTACAGAGCCTCATAGAGGCCTAGAGCTCTAGAGCTGCCCACAGAGGTAGCCATTGTTAAAGTGCCAGCCCATGTGAAGCAAGATGATCCGCTGGCTGTGGGAAATGCTCAAGCAGCCAAACAAGCAGCCGGTCTGCCGCTCCTGACATTGTTTTTTCCAACTATGCCAGATTTGTCGCTCTTGCAGGAATTACAGGCCCAGATAACGCCTCAAGACAAAAAGGTATGGATGGAGGCGGGGGCTACGAAGAGAAGAGCTCTGGCAGGTAAATGGCAGAACATGTTTGCCTCGGAGTTTGTATCCGATGATGGCCAATTTAGCACATGGCCCTACTCATTTGTCGAAAGGAGCTATGAGCGCACTAGTGTTAGAACATTGGTTTGCACCTGGAATTCAGACCCTCTTTGAAAAGTTTGTTCAGGGTTGTCTTACATGTGCCAGACATAACCCTGGGAGGTTTGTAAAGACCCCCAAGAAACACACTCCCAAACCCTTGTACCCGTTTCAAAGAGTGCAGGTGGATTACACAGCTACCCAAGGTGAGCACATATGAGTATGTCCTTGTAGCCATTGATGTATTCTCAGGCTGGCCAGAAGCTTGGCCAGTAACTACAGCTACAGCCAAAAATACTGCTAAGAAAATATTGTCAGAGGTAGTCTGCAGATATGGGATTCCAGAGGTAATAGAGTCAGACAGAGGTACCCACTTCACTGGGGAGATAATGGGACACATACTGAAGACCCTAGGGATCACACAAGCCCTGCACACTCCCTATCACCCGGAAAGCAGCGGAAAGGTGGAAAGACTTAATGGGACAATTAAATTAAAATTGCAAAAGTATTTAGACTCACACAGTTCTATGAACTGGGTAGAAGCTTTGCCAGTAGTATTATATGCCATCCGCACTACTCCTACTGGACAAGAAAAGCTTAGTCCGTTTGAAATTTTGTTTGGTTCTGCACCAAGGACAGGGTTATATTTTCCACAGCAGCTGCAAGCAGACTACTCTACCCTGACTTCATATTTGGTGGAATTGCATGAACATCTGTCAAAGGTGCATTCACGTGTTTTCTCTTCTATACCAGATCCTAATTCTCTTGAAGGTACACATTCTCTAGTTCCTGGAGATTGGGTAGTCCTGAAGAGGCATGTAAGAAAGACCCTGGAGCCAAGGTTTGACGGTCCATATCAGGTGCAACTGACCACACCCACCGCCGTCAAGCTGAACGGGAGACCAGTCTGGGTCCATGCAAGTCACTGCAAAAAGGTTCTGAAGACAGACAGTCACGAACAGGAAAGCAGCCCTACAGTTGTAAATCCAACCAGTTGTGAGAATAACGTGGATCAGTAGACCATCACAATGCATGCAATGCCTTGCCTTTTTTATATTCTGTTTTTGTGCGCAGGTGAAAGGAGGAAAACATACAAATTCCATTTGGCAACTACATCAACAGACTGCCAAGCAGCTGAATACTACTGACTGTTGGATATGCTCTCATATCCCTGCCAACTACAAGGGAATCCCTCTGATAGGTGTTCCAATCTCTATGAATGATTTGAATCTCACAGACTATAGCTATGATGTTCAAATAGATGTAGATCACACCTCACATAATGCTGTTTCTGATCAAGGGATATACTTAGAGATTACTGGTATAATCTCTCCGCCCACTATATGTTTGGGGCCTATGTTTGTGAACCATATAGCTAAGATAAAGGGCCGTTTTGTCAGTTTACCACAGATATATGTGGGGGAAACAGATTGTAGAAATGCTACTCTGATATTCAATATGGAATTTAGGAAGACTTCATGTGACATAGTTAATACTAACTGTAATAGTTGTGTTTCTGTCCAACTATGAAAGTTTCTTGTGCCCCAGGTGTGCCTGTCCAGAAAAGAAGGACAAGGACAAATGGAGACGAAATTGTATGATAATATGATATGGTTTCAGGGATGGCTGGGACATCACGGCAGGATGATTCCCAAAGTCCTGAAACAAGGACTATATACATTTGTGGTAACAGAGCCTACTCATGGCTCCCTATGGGGGCATGGGGCAACTGTACCATAGGAAGAGTGTCCCAGCCATCAGACGACGCACAAACATTTCACTTACTGATGCCCCTGAAACTCTTCTTGGGATGACTAGAAACAAACGAGAGTTATTCACATCAGCAGATAAAGCCTGGATGTGGTTCCCTTCTTGGACAGGTTGGGGAATTGAGTTAGCAAATAAATTAAATATGCAAATATCATGGATGGAATTATTAATGAGACCACAAGTTCAATCCATGCCCTTAATGAGGAACTGGCACAAGTCAGGAAAGTGGCTCTCCAAAATAGGATGGCCTTAGACTACCTCCTAGCTATAGAGGGTGGGACTTGTGCTATCATAGGAGAAGAATGCTGCACCTGGGTTGAAGATTCACATGATCCCATAGAGGCCCACATGAATAAGGTAAAGGAATTGCAACAAAAAGCTAGAGACATAGCTAAAGAAGGATGGAACCCCTTCTCTTGGATGGGGTCTATAGGTGTCTGGTTCAACAATATGATCTCTGATTTACTGAAGCCCATAGTGGTAGTGATAGGCCTGGTTTTGATACTGCTAATTGCTTGGAAATTACTAATGTTGTGTATTTCTCATTGCAGTAGGGGAAATTCCCTCCCTTGAAAATAGATGACACAACAGCCCTGGAGATGACAGTCTGAAGCTCCTGTGCTGCGATGTATCCCTAGTTGCTGTTGTCATCCACTTAGATAGTGTGTTTGTGTGTAGTATGTGGTTTTAATAAAATGTATGCTTAATCAAATGACAACTACTAGACAGGCTGGAATCGATGCTTGCATCGCATGGTCTATGCAGCTTATCTGTATACTCTGTGAAGTACGGGCTGTCTAAGGGGTCATTTGTTTAGGCAGGTTAGTAGTTAGCAAGACACACATGATACAATGAAGCCTTCAGAAGGAAAAACGTCTACCACGTGAACAGAAAAATGAAAAAAAGGAGGGAAATGTTAAGGAAATTATCCAGCTTCTACTATGGATATAAAAGTGATTTTCATTTTATCTGTATACATGTGATAATTGTGACATTTGAAAAGAAAACTAAGCTACTAAGAAGTGAACTGTGTGTGTTAAGATAAGATAACATTTGTACTACTCCTTGTAATTTGCCTCTTTTGCTTAAAATTCTAAACCCATTAGTTAACACATTTTTTGTAAAGTGAAACTTGAAAAATAACTAACCAATCAATAGATGGATTCAAAAGCCATTATTGAAATGTCTGTAAACCAATCATGTTTTACTTTGAGGGGTTACACCCTGTGAACTGTGTATAAATAAAGGGTGCAGGACACTTTCACTTTAGGTTCCTGACAAGGTTTTGAACTATACTCAGACTTCTGTAATTTTCCTCCGTCAACGTCATTCACCTGAACACGAGGCAACAATCATCACGTGGCTGACCCTTGGCCTGCCACAACATTGGCCACTGGCTAGTGGCTAGGCCTCCACTCATACCGTTACAGGGTATCATTCACTCAAATACCTTGCAGATAAAAAAAAATTATTAACATTTTTTCTGTGATATAATCACATTTGCAAATTGCATGCACGTGTGTGTCAGGCCCACACAGACTGTATTGTGGCCACTGGCTAGGCCTCCACTCATACCGTTACAGGGTGTCATTCACTCAAATAACTTGCAGATAAAAAAATTATATTACTATTTTTCTGTGATATTGTGACGGTATCACTGTATCTCACCGCCTTGTAATTCCTTAATTCCAATTAGTTGAGGAATCCCCCATTTGCCAAATAAGAAATCGCTGAATAATTCCACATATGAGCCAAAGCTGGATACTGGAACAAGACTTTACTGGAAGCACAATTTCTTTTATCCCCTGCTCCCATTCAAGGGAGACACCCACAACAATATACATTATTTCATAACACAAAGGTTACAACCTACATAACATCCTCCCGTCTGCCTGTGATATCATTATGGTACAATGGTTAACATAATTATCCCAGGCAGGACAATACACAATGTCCTCTGTCCTGGAGACAACCGAGGTGTAATTCCCAGTATCTCTCAGGACAAAAGGACATCGCCAATGCACACGGGGATGACAATTAGAACAGGACACCACTTACTCAAATATACAATGTCCCACCCTTTACAATACACATAGACATGTAACATATCCCAACCTGGCACGAATTAGAACCAGGGTTCAAAGTTAGTAAAAGTCTCCTTTAAGCAGGGAGAGGAAAACATGCAGACAACATAGAAGGGTATCCTTCACAGATATAATCACATTTGAAAATTGCAAGGGCCGTGTGTGTCAGGCCCACACATACTGTATTATGCCCACTGGCTAGTGGCTAGGCCTGCACTCATACCGTTACAGGGTGTCATTCACCCAAATACCTTGCAGAAAAAAATAATTATATTTAAAACTTTTCTGTGATATAATCACATTTACAAGCCTGTGTGCGTCAGGCCCACACATACTGTATTGTGCCCACTGGCTAGTTACAAGGCCTGCACTCATACCGTTACAGGGTGTCATTCACTCAAATATTTGCAGATAAACCAAAACGTTATATTTAAAATTTGTTTGTGATCTAATCACATTTGCAAGCCCTTGTGTGTCAGGCCAACACATACTGTATTGTGCCCACTGGCTAGTGGTTAGGCCTGCCACTCATACCGTTACAGGATGTCATTCACTCAAATATCTTGCAGGAAAAAAAATATATTCTATTTAAAATTTTTCTATGATCTAATCACATTTGCAAGCCAGTGTGTGTCAGCCCATACATACTGTATTGTGCCCACTGGCTAGTGGCTAGGCCTGCACTCATACCGTTACAGGGTGTCATTCATCCAAATACCTTGCAGGAAAAAAATATATTATATTTAAAAACAAAATCTGTGATCTAATCACATTGCAAGCCCGTGTGTGTCAGGCCCACACATACGTATTGTGGCACCACTGGCTAATGGCTAGGTCTTGCATTCATACTGTTACAGGGTGTCATTCACTCAAATACCTTGCAAAAAAAAAAAACGAATTATATTTAAAAAATGTCTGTGATCTAATCACATTTGCAAGCCATGTGCATCAGGCCCACACATACTGTATTGTGCCCACTGGCTAGTGGCTAGGCCTGTACTCATACAGTTACTTGAGCCTTGTCTCGTTATTGGGGGAATTCCCTGTATGCTGTTGGAGACTGATTGCCAGGAGTGTAAGCTGACTGTACGCTTTTCCTGTTCGTCTGCTGACAGCTATTCGCGAGGTTCCAGTTTGGAGTGCTATTTTCTATCAGTTTGGGAGTTTGGGGTTCTGCAGTAGCTATGCCTGTCTCTCAGAAAGGGGCATATCGCCTAAAACGGATTTTAACCCTTGTCTGCTGAAACGGTCCGTTACAAACACATACTGTATTGTGCCCACTGGCAAGGGGCTAGGCCTGCACTCATACCGTTATAGGGTGTCATTCACCCCAATACCTTGCAGAAAAAAAAATTATATTTAAAGTTTTTTTATTATCTAATCACATTTGCTAGCCCTTGTGCGTCAGGCCCACACATACTGTATTGTGACCACTGGCTAGGCTAGGCCTACACTCATATTGTTACAGGGTGTCATTCACCGAATTACCTTGCAGAAAAAAAAAATTATATTTAAAACTTTTCTGTGATATAATAACATTTGCAAGCCCTTTTGTGTCAGGCCCACACATACTGTATTGTGCCCACTGGCAAGTGGCTAGGCCTGCACTCATACCGTTACAGGGTGTCATTCACTCAAATATTTTGCAGGGGAAAAAAGTTATATTTAAATTTGTCTGTAATCTAATCATATTTGCAAGACCGTGTGTGTCAGGCCAACATATTCTGTATTGTGGCCACTGGCTAGTGGCTAGGCCTACACTCATACCGTTACAGGGTGTCATTCACCCAAATACCTTGCAGAAAAAAAAAATTTAAAACATTTTCAGTGATCTAATCACATTTGCAACCCCGTGTGCGCCAGGCCCGCACATACTGTATTGTGCCCACTGGCAAGTGGCTAGGCCTGCACTCATACCGTTACAGGGTGTCATTCACTCAAATATTTTGCAGGGGAAAAAAGTTATATTTAAAATTTGTCTGTATCTAATCATATTTGCAAGACCGTGTGTGTCAGGCCAACACATACTGTATTGTGGCCACTGGCTAGTGGCTTAGGCCTACACTCATACCGTTACAGGGTGTCATTCACCCAAATACCTTGCAGAAGAAAAAAAAATTAAAACATTTTCAGTGATCTAATCACATTTGCAACCCGTGTGCGGCCAGGCCCGCACATACTGTATTGTGCCCACTGGCAAGTGCTAGGCCTGCACTCATACCGTTACAGGGTGTCATTCACTCAAATATTTTGCAGGGGAAACAAGTTATATTTAAAATTTGTCTGTAATCTATCATATTTGCAAGACCGTGTGAGTCAGGCCAACACATACTGTATTGTGGCCACTGGCTAGTGCTAGGCCTACACTCATACCGTTACAGGGTGTCATTCACACAAATACCTTGCTGAAAAAAAAAATTTTGAAAACATTTTCAGTGATCTAATCACATTTGCAACCCCGTGTGCGCCAGGCCCGCACATACTGTATTGTGTCCACTGGATAGTGGCTAGGCCTGCACTCATACCGTTATAGGGTGTCATTCACCTCAAATATCTTGCTGGAAAAATTTAATTATATTAAAAAAAAGATTCTGTGATATAATCACATTTGCAAGCCCATGTGTGTCAGGCCCACACATACTGTATTGTGCCCACTGGCTAGTAGCTAGGCCTGCACTCATACCATTACAGGGGTTTGATTCACTCAAATACCTTGCAGAAAAAAATATATATATGTTAACTTTTTTCTGTGATCTAATTACATTTGCAAGCCCGTGTGCGTCAGGCCCACACATACTGTATTGTGCCCATTGGCTAGTGGCTAGGCCTGCACTCATACCGTTCCAAGGTGTTATTCACCGAAATACCTTGCAGAAAAAAAAAATTATATTTAAAACTTTTCTGTGATCTAATCACATTTGCAAGCCCGTCTGCGTCAGGCCCACACGTACTGTATTGTGCCCACTGGCTAGTAGTTAGGCCTGCACTCATACCGTTACAGGGTGTCATTCACTCAAATACCTTGCAGAAAACATAAATTATATTTAAAAAAAGATCTGTGATCTAATCACATTTACAATCCCGTGTGTGTCAGGCCCACACTTACTGTATTGTGCCCACTGGCTAGTGGCTAGGCCTGCACTCATACTGTTACAGGGTGTCATTCTCCCAAATACCTTGTAGAAAAAAAATATTTTATTTAAAACTTTTCTTTGATATAATTACATTTGCAAGCCCTTATGTGTCAGGGCTACACATACTGTATTGTGCCCACTGGCTAGTGGCTAGGCCTGCACTCATACCGTTACAGGGTGTCGATCACCCAAATACCTGCAGAAAAAAATGATTCTATTTAAAACGTTTTTGTGATATAATCACATTTGCGAGCCCTTGTGTGTCAGGCCCACACATACTGTATTGTGCCCACTGGCTAGAGGCTAGGCCTGCACTCATACCGTTACAGGGTGTCATTCACTGAAATATCTTGCAGAAAAAAAAATTCTATAAAAAAATTTTCTATGATCTAATCACATTTGCAAGCCCGTAGGCGTCAGGCCTACATATACTGTATTGTGCCCACTGGCTCTTGGCTAGGCCTGCACTCATACCGTTATAGGATGTCATTCACTCAAATACCTTGCAGAAATAAAAATGATATTTAAAAATTGTTCTGTGATCTAATCACATTTGCAAGCCCATGTGCGTCAGGACTTTTTATTTTAAATCGTAACAAAATAATAATACATGACCATTCCCAATGAAGGACTTAACCCGGCCAGACTCCCACCCCTCACCCCCCTTCTACATTCATAGTACCCATTCATGCACATCCATACACTATTTACATATTTACATATCAACATATTTAGATACTAGGAAAAAACTAAAAGAATAAATAAATAAATTAAAGACAACAATATATACAGTATATACAATATATACAAGACCTATCCATAACCCTAAATCTAACTTATAACCCATCACCCGTCCCCACATAACACACCAAACCGGTCTCCCACAGAAGTTCAAGAGGATAAACCCGAGCTTCTCCAGTTCCAGTTTTTTTAGTTTTTTTTTTTATACACACAAGCATATAAATATATATACACATAACCCCCCAAATCCCCCTCCCAACCTGACTAACCCCAAAACATTAAGTCCCTATGTAATCAACTTATACATATGCAATATACTTATCATATAATACATGACACAAAATCCGACTTTTCAGATATGGTTCAGTGCCTGTAAACCAAACCATCCTGCTCCATCAAAAAAACAAAACAAAAATCTAATAGTGTCATGCCAGCCCACCACCAGGGCTGAAAGTTACTTGGTTAGTGTACCCTGAAACAAAAGCCCCTCCACAGAAGAGAGACTTTAGGGCCACCCAACCTTTCGTTCTCAAGAGAGCGCACTTTATCGAGGTCACCCATGATGTTCCTATTTACCGTCTCCACTGGGAGGACTTTAGAACTCGTCGACACTAGACACCTTGCACACCAAATGTGATACCTGACCACTGCGCTAACTAGGAATAAAGTGCAACAGTCCCCGTCCACCCAGGTCTTTGAACGCACCATAGGCCCACTCTGCATAGGATAGGGCAGCCAGCCTAGGCCCGCCGATGGAAGTCCCCACCCTTTTGTAGACCTCTATATTAAAAGGACAGTGAAGCAAGAAATGGTCCATACTTTCCAGCACAGCACCGCACTCCTCCTGGGGGACAACCCTTTCCTCAGAGTTTCTACACTTCACATTATCCCTTACATATAGCTTACCATGGAAGCAATGCCAAGCCACATCCCAAACTTTCAAGGGGATCCTCACCGAATTTAATAAAGTCAACCCACCCTCTAGATCCCGACTTGGGCAATCCCTCAAGGCCAACGGAGGCTGGAAGAAGGTAGACAGGACCTTAAAATCAAGGTCGAACCTCGACTTGGTCTCCATTTCTCCCCTCCGAGTCCCCATCGCTTTATAATTCTCAGGACCGGGGCAACATAAGCCGGGAGATATCTCTGCCTTGACGAGCGTAGGTCTTTCACACGCCCTCCTGTGTCCCATTCCTGGAAGAAGGGCTGAAACCATTCCCTACAGGAATTCACCCACCAAGGAGCCCTCTCCCTCCAGAGAATTGTAATGTTAGCTTTTAAGAAGGTATTCGTTAGGAATACCACTGGGTTGACCATATCCAACCCACCTAGTCTCCTTGGTCGGTAAGTGACATCTCTCCTGACTAGGTTCAGCCTGTTTCCCCATAACATCTGGAAAAACAGGCTGTAGACCGTTTCCCAGAGAGAGCCTGGCAGGGCACAGACGGTGCCCAAGTACAATAGTACCGGGATCAGATAAGCCTTGCACAGGTGAACCCTTTCCCTGAGGGTCAAAGACCAACCCTGAAAGGGATTTTTCATAATCTTACTTTTGATACATCACAGATAGACATATATTATACAAGCCTCATCTCTTGTGGAAATGCAGTACCTCACATAACATATCTCACACCCTCTGCCAGTCCTGGACACAATAGCAGCCTTCCTGACCAAAAGGTTATTTAACATCTCACCTCACATACATTGACAGGAACCTGTGATTTCCTATTTAACTTGTTAGCATGGAGAGAAAAACCTGTTCAATGTAAAATAACCCTTTCATGTATTGTATATAGCAGATGTTAGCATTGTTTAGCAAAGTTTCAACTGTATATTGACAAACACATGTTTCCCAGGGCCTGCTGAGTTCTAGGAGGATTGGTACAATTGGATCTGGAAGGACACTATGTTCCCACCCCCAACAAGCCCTATAAACTATGTGCTGGGAAAATAAAGATTTCAGATATTGACAACCTATGTTGAGTCAGGGCTGTCTTATCTCTCTGATCAGAAGCAAATGGGATATTCGTTGCACAGGGAAATATTCATAGGGTTTGGAGGTCTGATGCCTCATTATATAACCATCATAACCTGCCTGAGAAAAAACCGCTAACAAACCCTTCCAGCGGTCCACCCTCTGACCGACATCTTTCAGTCTGCCTTCCCAATTTTTCTGATGATAGTCCTCATCCTGTCCAAAATTGATGCCGAGAACTTTGACAGTTTTCTGAGGCTCTAGATCTTCGCATTTATCAAGGTTGATCTGAGACCCAGAAACCTCTGAATAGCGGTCCACTTCCGACATCACCCACCCCACCTCCTCACCAGAAGAGGTGAAAATGGTGACATCATCCGCATACGCTACCATCCTCAAAGATGGCCCCCTTGCCCCCGCCAGTTCCATCCCTAACCCTGATAACGGTCCACGATCTACCCTTCTAATGAAGGGATCGATCGCAAACACGTACAGCAAGGGGCTTAAGGGACATCCTTGACGGACACCGGAGGTCACCTCGAGGGGCTGTCCTGACCAACCATTAACCAACGGGAAACTCTCAGCCCCTTTGTACAAAGCCTTTAGCCAATTCACAAACCTCCCCGGCAGACCGTACTACAAAAGGACAGACCACAGGTACTCATGGTTCACCCGGTCAAAAGCTTTAGCCTGATCCAAAGTCAAAAGAAACCCCTTCCAAATGCCCGCCCTGCCCCGTTCCACGGCCTCTCGGACACTGAGAACGGCGTTAAAATTGCTCCGACCGGGAACTGGTGCAGTGCTGAGACCCTGAAAGAAGTCTCGGTGCAGACTTCACCAATCTATTGAAAATTATTTTTGCCAGGATCTTTCTGTCCGTATTGAGAAGCGATATGGGTCTCCAATTCTCAATACGGGATGGATCTTTGCCCTTTGACAGAATAATCAGGGCTGACTTACCCATTGACTTTGGTAAAGTGCCCGAGGAAAGACACTCATTAAAGACCTCAGTCAAAGGAGGAACTAACTGTTCCTTGAAAGTCCTGTACCACTCAGATGTTAAGCCATCCGGACCTGGCGATTTCTTGGGCCTAAGCCCTTCAATTACCAGTCTCACTTCCTCTTCCCTGATTAGTTCAGACAAAACGTCAAGAGAGGGGTCCAATCCTGCCTTGGGAACCGCTTTAGCCAAGAAAGCTGAAAACTTGTCCCGATCTAGTTCTTTCCTACCCAAGAGGTGAAAGTAGAAAGACCTGACCACCTCCAGGATCCCTGATTTGGACCTATTCAGGGATCCTGTACTATCAATCAGGCCTGTCACTAGTTTACGTTTTACTGACATCTTACAGTTGCCGTAAGGGTTGGGCGAGCGGTACTTCCCGAAATCCCTCTCGACAACCAAAGATGCGTACCTATCGTACTGACACCTCTTAAGCAAGGACTTCACACGAGAGATATCCTCACGGCTACCTCCCGTCGAGACCAGACTTTCAAGTTTCTTCCTCAGTTCCTGGTACAGATTATTTCTGTCTTGGCACCTGAGGTACGAAAGCTCTTGAAAAAACCTTGCCGTCCTTGTTTAGGTCTCCCACCACTCTGACCTACTGTTGCAGAGGTCCACTAAGGGTTCCTGGCCCTGAAGAACTCCTTGAAGGATTGTCTTATTGTCACATCTTCAGGAGAGATGAATTCAACTTCCACAAGTCTCTGCCCATACAGGGGAGAAAATAGATTGGTTCAGGAGCAGCAACACAAACGGCTTATGAAGAGCAGAAATGGTGAATACGCAGCAGCTGGGCAGGGGAACGCAGACCCAAAGCGGTCCAATGGCATGTAAAAAAGAATGGAGGGCCACAGCAGCGTCTCGCCAGAAAACTTCTTTATTCAGGAACACTCCTCACAACAAGGCATATAAAAAGTAGTTTGCAGCAACGTTTCGGCTAGGACAAAGGCTACTCCTAGCCGAAACGTTGCTGCAAACTACTTTTTATATGCCTTGTTGTGAGGAGTGTTCCTGAATAAAGAAGTTTTCTGGCGAGACGCTGCTGTGGCCCTCCATTCTTTTTTACATGCCCATACAGGGGGTCTCTGCAACATTCAAAGAAAAACAAATTAAACAGTGATCAGAGAAAACCACTTCCTCAGTCTCCAAAACCGAAAAAAACAGCTTCCCCCTTTAAATAAAACCTATCTATTCTAGACATATGGCTACCTTGATGAAAGGTGAAGTCCACGTGGTTTGGATTATGCTCTAAATGAGCATCCACCAGACTAGCTTCCTCAACTATCTTACTCAATACGACATAACTTTTACTGTTGTTAGTTAAAATAATACCCCTTCTTAGTATATATATTAGGCTACGTCAAATAATTAGACAAGGCCTTACTTGGACGTATCAGGATAATGTAGTCCGATGTATAGAAAAATTTGCGGCAACTTACAGTTAGATGACTGTGGACCTGGCCAAACGGTAGAAAGAGAGGTGGTAGATAAGGGGAAGGGAACAATATCCCTAATACAACCCTCAATGTACCCCTGCCTACAGGCGGAGCACCCGCCCCGAAAGGGGCGACCCCACCTCTCGGTGGCTAAACCCTCACTGTCGCCTATTGATACCCTGCCTAAACGGATCAATGATGTTCGTCCCTTCTTTGGCAATATGTCCCGACGCGTTTCCCCAGACGTAGTCAAGGCTGGTTAATCAGGGGACTCAGGATAGTTGGTAAATTCTTGCAGGTTTCAATAGATAGATGCCCAACTGATAATAGTGGGCAAAGCTCTGATAGTTGCATAGCAGACCTCCTGGTGTAGTAAGGTGCATAGGTATTGCTCGATAGGTGATTCAAATACCTGGTTTTGGCACCTAGATTTAAGCCCCCGCCTCCTGGATAACCCTATTAGTGCCTGGGATTGAAAAAAACTCCACTTCCTGTCTTTGGAACGCACGCGGCACCAGGTGGAATGCACATGTGCCTCCGAAACCGGAAGTGAGCCGGCATTCACTCACAACATCATATCCTGCCTGTGAACCGCATGCAGGGAGGTGGGAGGAGATAGGAACGGCAGCTAGATGCTGTCACTATGATTGAAAAAGGGGGGAGGGGAATAATAGTAAATATACATAGTAACATAGTACATAAGGCCGAAAAAAGACATTTGTCCATCCAGTTCGGCCTGTTATCCCGCAAGTTGATCCAGAGGAAGACCCCTCTCTAGTAGCTATAGCCTGTAATATTATTAAGCTCCAGAAATACGTCCAAGGCCCTCTTGAATTCCTTTATTGTACTCACCATCACCACCTCCTCAGGCAGAGAGTTCCATATTCTCACTGCTCTTACCGTAAAGAATCCTTTTCTATGTTTGTGTACAAACCTTCTTTCCTCCAGACGCAGAGGATGTCCCCTCGTCACAGTCACAGTCCTGGGGATAAATAGCTGATGGGATAGATCTCTGTACTGACCCCTGATATATTTATACATATTAATTAGATCTCCCCTCAGTCGTCTTTTTTCTAAAGTGAATAACCCTAATTTTGATAATCTTTCAGGGTACTGTAGTTGCCCCATTCCAGTACACAGTACTCCATGTGTGGTCTGACTAGCGATTTGTAAAGTGGTAGGACTATGTTCTTATCACGGGAATCTATGCCCCTTCTGATGCAACCCATTATCTTGTTGGCCTTGGCAGCAGCTGCCTAACACTGGTTTTTGCAGCTTAGTTTGCTGTTTATTAAAATTCCTAGATCCTTTTCCATGTCAGTGTTACCTGAGTGTTTTACCATTTAGTATGTACGGTTGACTTGCATTTTTCCTTCCCATGTGCATAACTTTACATTTATCAGTGTTAAACCCCATCTGCCACTTATCTGCCCAAGCCTCCAGTCTATCCAGATCCCTCTGTAGTAGTATACTGTCCTCAGCAGTGTAAATTACTTTACACAGTTTAGTGTCATCTGCGAAAATTGATACTTTACTATGCAAGCCTTCTACAAGATCATTAATAAATATATTGAAGAGAATAGGGCCCAATACTGACCCCTGAGGTACCCCACTAGTGACAGTGACCCAATCTGAGTGCGTACCGTTAATAACCACCCTCTGTTTTCTATCACTGAGCCAGTTACTTACCCACATACAGATGTTTTCTCCCAGTTCTGTCAAGTCTAGAACTTACCTCCTCATAGAAACTGATTAAATTAGTCTGACATGACCGATCCCTCACGAAGCCATGCTGATATGGCGTTATTTGCTTATTTCTGTTGAGATGCTCTAATATAGCATCTCTCAGAAAACCTTCAAACAGTTTACCCACAACAGATGTTAAACTTACCGGCCTATAGTTTCCAGGGTCTGTTTTTGGCCCCTTTTTGAATATTGGCACCACATATGCCATGTGCCAATCCTGTGGGACATTCCCTGTCAGTATAGAGTCTGCAAATATCAGAAATAAGGGTCTGGCTATGACATTACTTAATTCCTTTAGGATACGAAGGTGTATGTCATCCGGTCCTGGCGATTTGTCTATTTTAATCTTTTTAAGTCGCTGATGTTCTTCTTCCTGGGTCAGACAGGACACTTTTAATGGGGAATTTATTTTTGTATTCTGCATGTCATCTGACAATTTATTTTCCTCAGTGAATACATTGGAGAAAAAAAATATTTACAGCTTTGCTTTCTCCTCATCGCTCTCTGCGACTTCCCCCTCATTACTCTTTAAAGGGCCGACACCTTCAGATTTATACTTTTTAACATTTATATAATTGAAGAACATTTTAGGGTTAGTTTTACTCTCTTTGGCAATTAATCTCTCGGTCTCTAGTTTGGCCGCTTTTATTTGTTTTTTACATGTTCTATTTTTTTACTTATAGTTTTTCAGTGCTTCCGTGCTCCCCTCCTGTTTCAGTGAATGATATGCTTTCTTTTTGTCATTTATTGCTTTCGTTACAGTTCTATTTATCCACATTGGTTTCTTTTTATTCCTTAACCTTTTATTACCATACGGTATGTACCTCTCACAATGAGATTTTAGGATGTTTTTAAAGATATCCCATTTTGTGGCTGTATTTTTATTAGTTGGCTAAATTTAGCTTTTTTGAAGTTTGGTATTTTTGTTCCTCCCTGTAGAAACGCTCTTTTGAATGATAATTGGAAGGTTATTACTTTGTGGTCACTATTTCCCAGGTGTCCCCCAACCTGCACGTCTGTTGTTCTGTCCGGCCTATTGGTTAATACTAAGTCCAGTATGGCCGTCCCTCTAGTCAGGTCCTGAAGTTCTTGGGCCACATGTTGATGAACTGTGCATCTTAAAACAATCATTCCATATGTATATATAAAAAGGGAGTTTATAGAGAGGCTGGATACAAACTGTAATAACATAAAATTATGTCAAAGGAACAGGCCCCCCATAATGATATATATAGCTGGACCAATTTTGGTCCGATATAAGGCTGATTTGCATTTATAAAGGATAACCATAGCCCTGGCTACTGCATGAATAAAGTGAAGGAGACTAAATAAAACACCCAAAGGAAATCTGCTCATTTAGTCCCATTGGAAACACTGTTTTAAGGCGGTATATCCACTGGGCTTCCTTACGGAGAATCCTATTATCCCAGTCGCCACCCCTTGGTGACTGCCGTATAACTTCAATGAACTGGAATTTGAGTGTACTCACATCCCCAACCAGGTGATTAATCTGACGGAGAGACCGCTGACTGACCAAGAGGTGAAACTTCTAACAAGGGGTCTGTCATTCGTTCCTACAACCAGATTTTGTTCCTTTGACTGGGTCAAGGACCTTAGCCTCTTCGTGCGTAAATTAAAGTGGCACAAATTTTTCAAAAACCATGACAAGGAGGAATGTATCAAATTAGGTATATCCCTGGAAGATCTTAAGGGAGTTCGTACACTTAGCTCGCTCCTGATTGAAAATGAATATACCCCGAGTCTAGGTCCTTTTACACATCTCAGACCCAAAAGCACTAGAATGCCTCCACCACAAGAGACTGCAACGATCGACCTGTTCAATAGACTAGTGATAGACCAACTTGAGAAATTGAAGGAAGCCAACACAAAAGGGCCCATAAACTTATGTAAAGATCAGATGGATGCTCTAAAAAATCTAGAATCAGACAAGAACATTGTGTGTAAGCCATCTGATAAGGGGGGAAATATCGTAATCATGGACCATCCTACCTATTACGATATGTGCCTCAAAGTACTAGATGACAGAACATGTTATTCCATCCTGCTATCAAACCCTACAGCTGAGTTCTCTGACCACCTGGAGTCTATCCTTATAGAGGCCCTTGACAAGGGTCTGATTTCCAAGGATGAGATGAAATACTTGGTACCTTTACACCCCCAGATTCCCACTTTTTACTCACTTCCCAAAATTCATAAGGGATACCCTCCCCTTAAGGGCCGCCCCATTGTATCCGGGGTAGGATCGATTACCCATAGTCTCAGCACATATGTTGATAACATCCTGCGTCCCTTTGTATCAGCACTACCTTCGTATATTAGAGACACAACAGACCTTCTGCTTAAGATTGACAACATACAAGTAGATGATAGGGTTCTGTTGGCGTCCATAGATGTGGAGGCTTTGCACACCAGTATCCCGCACAACTGGGGGATTACAGCCGTCGAGTACTTCCTCAGTACAAGAGGAACTCAGTATAAGCCTCACTCTGATTTTGTTATCCAGTCACTGGAATTCATACTGACGCACAACTATTTTGTATTTGGGACGCGTTTCCTCCACCAGCTCAGGGGTACGGCAATGGGTAGCCCATGTGCGCCCAGTTATGCCAACCTATTCCTGGGCTGGTCGGAGGACACCATCGTGTTTAATGAACCATGTCGTCAATGGACCCAGAATATCGTATTCTGGGGGAGATACATTGACGACGTGTTTATCATATGGGATGGCACTAGTGATTCTTTCTCCGATTTAGTTACTCACCTCAACACCAATAATATAGGTCTCAGGTTCACCTCTGAGAGCGACAGAGAAAGCATTGCCTTATTGGATATACGCATTACTAAGCGTCAGGGTGAACTGCATACTGAAACTTATAGGAAACCGTCGGCCACCAATAGCCTTTTGCGGTGGGACAGTTATCACCCTGAGAGCCTTAGACGCGGTATCCCAAAAGGACAGTACCTCAGAGTCAGACGAAATTGTTCCACATATGAATCGTTCCATCACCAAGCAGCAGACATGTGCAAGAGATTCCAACAACGGGGATATCCCAATCTAGTTTTGAGGGATGCGTTTTTACATTTCAGTAAAACAGACCGCCAAGCCCTATTAGTGAACAAGACCCAGAATGTTAAAAAAGGAGATAACACCATCAGAATTATCGGTACTTTTGATCACCAAAATCAGAAAGTTAGGGGTATCTTAAGTAGATTTTGGGATGTTCTCCTGACCGATCTAGATATTAAGGATGTGCTCCCCCCCAGACCAGCGATCACATATAGACGTGGACGCTCCCTAAAGGACAGATTGGTACACAGTCACTACCAAAGACCAACAGGAACCACCACATGGCTTAATCCCAAACCAAGTGTGGCGGAAAACTGTGTTTGCTGCCCATTTATTTTAAAATCAAAGGTGTTCACTAGTGTTACCACCGGAATAACATATACTATACGGGACTTCGCTAACTGTCGCACCCAAGGGGTGGTCTACCTGTGTACTTGTAGTTGCCCTCTGAGTTACGTGGGAAAAACCAAACGTGAACTTAGGAGACGAGTTGGGGAACACCTAGGTGACGTCAGGAACCGTAGAGACAAACCGATCGCACGTCATGTGCTTGAGGTACATGATGGCGATGTGAGTACACTCAAATTCCAGGTCATTGAAGTTATACGGCAGTCACCAAGGGGTGGCGACTGGGATAATAGGATTCTCCGTAAGGAAGCCCAGTGGATATACCGCCTTAAAACAGTGTTTCCAATGGGACTAAATGAGCAGATTTCCTTTGGGTGTTTTATTTAGTCTCCTTCACTTTATTCATGCAGTAGCCAGCGCTATGGTTATCCTTTATAAATGTAAATCAGCCTTATATCGGACCGAAATTGGTCCAGCTATATATATCATTATGGGGGGCCTGTTCCTTTGACATAATTTTATGTTATTACAGTTTGTATCCAGCCTCTCTATAAACTCCCTTTTTATATATACTTATGGGATGATTGTTTTAAGATGCACAGTTCATCAACATGTGGCCCAAGAACTATATATTTACTATTACTCCCCTCCCCCCTTTTTCAATCATAGTGACAGCATCTAGCTGCCGATCCTATCTCCTCCCACCTCCCTGCATGCGATTCACAGGCAGGATATGATGTTGTGAGTGAATGCCGGCTCACTTCCGGTTTCGGAGGCACATGTGCGTTCCACCTAGTGCTGTGTGCGTTCCAAAGACAGGAAGTGGAGTTTTTTCAATCCCAGGCACTAATAGGGTTATCCAGGAGGCGGGGCTTAAATCTAGGCGCCAAAACCAGGTATTTGAATCACCTATCGAGCAATACCTATGCACCTTACTACACCAGGAGGTCTGCTATGCAACTATCAGAGCTTTGCCCACTATTATCAGTTGGGCATCTATCTATTGAAACCTGCAAGAATTTACCAACTATCCTGAGTCCCCTGATGAACCAGCCTTGACTGCGTCTGGGGAAACGCGTCGGGACATATTGCCAAAGAAGGGACGAACATCATTGATCCGTTTAGGCAGGGTATCAATAGGCAACAGTGAGGGTTTAGCCACCGAGAGGTGGGGTCGCCCCTTTCGGGGCGGGTGCTCCACCTGTAGGCAGGGGTGCATTGAGGGTTGTATTAGGGATATTGTTCCCTTCCCCTTATCCACCACCTCTCTTTCTACCGTTTGGCCAGGTCCACAGTCATCTAACTGTAAGTTGCCGCAAATTTTTCTATACATCGGACTACATTATCCTGATACGTCCAAGTAAGGCCTTGTCTAATTATTTGACGTAGCCTAATATATATATACTAAGAAGGGGTATTATTTTAACTAACAACAGTAAAAGTTATGTTTTATATGAAAAGTCATTTTTCTCTGTGATGTCTATATTGAAAATTTTCGTAACCCTATAAATTCCACTGTGATTTGTCTCAATACGACGCCATCAGTATCCAGCCTGACTTTGGAGCCTCCCCTATCACAGACTCTTGTCACATTGTTGAAGTCTCCACCAAAGATCACCTGACGGCTGGAAAAAAGGTAAGGTTTAATCCTCATGAGGAGACATTTACGATCCCACACAGTTTGTGGACCATAGATGTTAATGAGCACATCCAGGATCAGGCACCGTCCCATTTCTAGTTCAATTACTTTCCTGCCTTCCACCCTTCCCGCGGTTTTAAAAAGTACCGCTACCCCGATACGTGGTTCGGCCGCAAGAGACCAGAAAGATGGACCATGCCTCCACTTTCTCTTTGCTTTCTCCATCAACTTCGTGGAAGTCAACCAAGTCTCTTGCAAAAATAAAATATCAGCATCAAAATGGCTGAAAAAATCAAAGGCCACATAACGAGCCACGTCTGACTTAATGCTAGCAACGTTAATGCTTGCTAGCGTCAACAGGGTGAGTTCCGCCATCATAAGTGATTGAACTAGATAGCTTTCTTCTTAACCCCACCGCCACCCTCACCAACATAAGCATCTGACTCCTCACTTTCTTTCTGCCTTCAGGCATTTGGAGACATCCATATCACATTTCTCTTTGCCCACAGGATCTGACTTGGCCCCCCCTCCAGAAGGTTTCCCCTCTGAAGGGCAGGGCCCGGCAACCCGCAAGGAGGCCTTCTCACCCTCCGGCACTGCATCCCAGCCTCGGAGGTAGGACACCATACCGTTTGGAGACCTCCACAAGAGGGGCACCAGCCGAAACCCTCCTTGGTATCTGGTCAAGGGAGAGTGGGATGGACGGATCCCACTCAAGAGAGGCCTTCCTGCCCTCTCTCTTGCTGTTTCTCTTCTTACCCTGCTTGTTCCTCCTCCTCATCAACCATTCACTGTCCTCCTCATCCACACTATCCCCACCTGAGGAGACAGAGACAGCAGAGAGGTTGGCCTCTTCGTTATGAACTCCGTGATTCCCATCATCATCACTGTAATCTTGGCCACTATTGGCCGGATTCTCAACTAGGGTCCCTCTGTTTCCGGCGTTGTTCCTTCCGCCTGGCCCTAGCTGCCATAATTTTTTTTACCTTATCGGAATCCTTTATGCTTCCTCCAGTGCTGGGATCCCCGGCACTTGTCCCCTCACCAGCATGCCCAGTCCTGGCAGCAGACTCTTCACCAACTGCAGGCCCAGCCATGCGGCTAGTATCTGCATGGTTCTGAGCCTGTCCCTGAGCCTGGTTGGCAAAGGCAAGCGGACAGCGACTAAACGGGTGACCCAGGTCTCCACACAGGTTACACCTGATCTTCCGACAGGTTGCGGCAAGATGGTCACTCCCTCCACACCTCACACACCTCTGGGTCTTACATTGTGCACTGAAGTGTGTGGGGTTGCCGCACCTGTGGCAGACCTTTGGCTGCCCCTGGTAAAAAAACATTATCCGATCCCTCCCTATGAAGGCCAAGGAGGGGATATGGGTAACAGAATTTCCCTGGGCCCTCAACATCACGTTAAAGGTCCAGGCCCCTGACCAAATACTGTGCTCATCCAGGACCTTGGCTGGGTAGCCCACTTCACCATAGCGACTCAGCCAGGTCGCTATGTCTACACTAGAAAGAGACTCATTACAAGTTAACACAGTCCCTTACTTCACCTTGTTCTGGGGGGTGATAGCCTGGACGGCAAAATCCTGCCACTCCGGGGTGCTCCTTATCAGCTCATATCTGGACCAGAAGAGCTCAAGCCCCTCTGGTCGGACAAAGCTAACATCAAAGAACTTGGTCCCGTAGGGATGGATGAGGGCATAGATGTCTTTCGCCTCAAACCCCATCTGCAGGAAAAGCTCCACAACAGTCTTCCTGGAAGGTGTTGCTTCCTTACCTTTCCAAAACAAACGGGCCACATTCCTACGATCCCCCCCGGGTGTGGGGTGAGTCCAGACGGTCTCACCCCCCTTTTGCTCTCGGAAGGTTCTCAGCCCGTGTCTCTCCATCCAGAAGGACAGTTCAACCGATTCACCCTCTACTTGTATGGAGGTCTCAGCACCCTCTTTCAAGGCCCCCAAGAGGCGCCGTTGCAAGCTACTCTTGCCAGATCCTGTGGGCAAAGAGTCCCTTGTTCCCTGCTGAACGATATTTGAAAACGTACGTTTAGCATTTTTTTCCCTTTCCCACCCTTTCCTCCTCTTTTCTCAATTTCTGCATATCCTCAGCAGTCAAAATCCTTTCATCATATTCTTCCATATCCACATTTTCACCGCCTACAACATTCCCACTTACATCATTTCCACTCACTTCCATATTTTCACTTACTTTTGTATTCCCACTTGCATCCACACTTGGTCCTGCATTACTGACTCCATTCTCCCCTACTTTCATACTACCTTTCATATCTCTTTTTACCTCGTTCACTCCACTTTTCACCACATGCTTATCACTTTTACCCCGGGAACCACCACTCACTCCCCCTAGACTGGCCGGGTTCTCCCCACTTGGCTCTCCTGACCTTTGCAGGCACCACCACCCCCTCTACCGCAGAAGGAGCCACCTTGTCCGCCCTTTTCACGACCTTGTCCGCCTTTACCTTGTCTGCAGCCATAATCTCCCGCTCTGTACAACCTAGCTCCACATCAGGAGCTAGGCTGGGCTCAGCAGCGGATTTTGAAGTGTTTGAAGGGCCATACACCAACACCTCTCTCTCCACAACTTTGGTTCTATTTTTTTTTTTCCTTTACTTTCTCCTCTTCAGGTATCTCCTCATCTCCAAAATAGAGCCTACCTACCAGGGATTCCAGCTGCCTGATGCTCTGCAATATCAAACCACCAGACTCACCTTCATCCCCGGAGGCTGCTCCCTGACTCCAAGAGGGTTCCCCCTGCCCTGCTGGCAAAGAGTCCTGCCGCAGCCCTGACGGACCAGGAGAGCCAGACTCAGCATCTGACATGTTTTTAAACCGTTTATCATTTTGGAATTTTTCCATAAATGGACCGCCATTTTTTTCTATGGCCAGTTTCCTTTCTTCCAGTGTCATTATCTCCTCCTCTAGCTTATCCAGCTTAGAGGAGAGAAAAGTTTTTTTACGCTTAGGCAATAAGCCCTCCTGTAGCTTCATATTTTTTTGTTCCAATTTAACTTTTCTCAAGTCTTTTTTAATTTCATCATATAGCTTTAAATAAAAAAACTCTCTTGAAGCAAAAATGTCTGCAGTACCTGTGGGGCCTTGCACACCCCAGTTGCGGATCACCTTGGTCACATCCATACCAGCCCCACCTAGGTGAGACAAACCAGACTCTCCAGGGCGAGATATACTTGCTCCACTGACCCTGGAAATCACATTTCTAGACTCTTTTACTGGCATCTTTCCCATCTCTTTGTCCATTAACACTTTAGGGCCAGCCACCCTCCGCGCTGCTTGTTCAGCAGCAAAACCTTTTTTAACCTTGCCCACCACTTGTTCAGCAGTGGACATTTTTGCATTACAGGGCTTAACCACATGGACGCCGGCCTGGTCCAGGGTCGAGTCCAAGCTCCTGCCTTTTTTAATATTTCCCCGGGTCTTTCCCGAGAGTCGGGTCTCCGGGCCAATCCTTCCCACTGCGCTCCTCTCTGGGGCGCTGGATTGCAAAATGTTCACAAAGGTCCCATGTCGCTTACCTCCTCCTGGCTGCGACACTACCTCTGATCGGTGCATACCTTCTGACGCTGTGTCCAATGTCTCAGGACTGCATGGTCTCTCTGTGCCTTCAATTTCCACCTCCACTTCATACACCACAGGTGCAGGCGTATCCTGTGTCAGATCAACTGCTTCCATCGCCGTGCCACTGTTGCGGCCGCCCGATATAGAACGGTGGACGGCGGCAGCGCGGGTGTCCATACCGTGAGAGAACGCCACCCCCTGGGGAAAGGGCAGCGCTCGCCCGGCAAACACCGTTGGCCTCCAGGCCCTGCCTCCATGCCTTTCCTGCAGCTCTCACCTTCCAGGACCTGGGATGATGTCACACTGGTCAGCTAACAGGAAGTGATGCAAGCAGGAAGGCCCACACAGACTGTATTGTGCCCACTGGCTAGTGGCGAGGCCTGTACTCATACCGTTACAGGGTGTCATTCACTCAAATACCTTGCAGAAAAAAAGAACATTATATTTTAAAATTTTCTGTGATCTAATCACATTTGCAAGCCCGTGTGCGTCAGGACCACACATACTGTATTGTGCCCACTGGCTAGTGACTAGGCCTGTACTCAAACTGTTACAGCGTGTCATTCACTCAAATACCTTGCAGGAAATTTTTTTTTTTTACATTTTTCTGTGATCTAATCATATTTGCAACCCCGTGCGCGTCAGGCCCACACTACTGTATTGTGCCCACTGGATAGTGGCTAGGCCTGCACTCATACCGTTACAGGGTGTCATTCACTCAAATATCTAGCAGGAAAAAAATATATATATTTAAAATTTGTCTGTGATTTAATCACATTTGCAAGCCCGTGTGCGTCAGGCCCACACATACTGTATTGTGCCCACTGGATAGTGGCTAGGCCTGCACTCATACCGTTACAGGGTGTTACTCACTCAAATATCTTGCAGGGAAAAAATATTATATTTTAATTTTTTCTGTGATCTAATCACATTTGCAAGCCCGTGTGTGTCAGGCCAACACACACTGTATTGTGCCCACTGGCTAGTGGCTAGGCCTGCACTCATACCGTTACAGGATGTCATTCACTCAAATATATTGCAGGAAAAAAAGAATTATATTTTAAAATTTTCTGTGATCTAATCACATTTGCAAGCCCGTGTGTGTCAGGCCAACAAGCACTGTGACCACTGGCTAGTGGCTAGGCCTCCACTCATACCGTTACAGGGTGTCATTCACCCAAATACCTTGCAGGAAAAAAAACATTTGATTGAAAATTTTTCTGTGATTTAATCACATTTGCAAGCCCGTTTGTGTCAGGCCAACGCATACTGTATTGTGTTCACTGGCTAGTGGCTAGGCCTGCACTCATACCGTTACAGGGTGTCATTCACTCAAATACTTTGCAGAAAATAAAAATTATATTTAAAATTTTTCTATGATCTAATCACCTTTTGCAAGCCCGTGGGCGTCAGGCCTACACATACTGTATTGCCCCCACTGGCTAGTGGCTAGGCCTGCACTCATACCGTTACAAGGTGTCATTCACTCAAATACCTTGTAGAAAAATAAATTATATTTAACATTTTTCTGTGATCTAATCATATTTGCAACCCACGTGTGCGTCAGGCCCACACATACTGTATTGTGCCCACTGGATAGTGGCTAGGCCTCCAGTCATACCATTGCAGGGTGTTATTCACTCAAATATCTTGCAGGAAAAAAAAAATTATATTTAAAAATTTTCTGTGATCTAATCACATTTGGAAGCCCGTGTGTGTCAGGCCCACACATACTGTAATGCGCCCACTGCACTCAAACCGTTACAGGGTGTAATTCACTCAAATACCTTGCAGAAAAAAAGATTATATTTAAAAAATTTCTGTGATCTAATCACATTTGCTAGCCCGTGTGCGTCAGGCCCACACATACTGTATTGTGCCCACTGGCTAGTGGCTAGGTCTACACTCATACCGTTACAGGGTGTCAGTCGCCTAAATACCTTGCAGAATTTTATTTTATTTTTATTTTTTTCTGTGATCTAATCATATTTGCAACCCCGTGTGCGTCAGGCCCACACATACTGTATTGTGCCCACTGGATAGTGGCTAGGCATGCACTCATACTGTTACCGGGTGTCATTCACTCAAATATCTTGCAGGGAAAAAAAAGATATATTTAAAATTTATCTGTGATCTAATTCATATTTGCAACCCCATGTGCGTCAGGCCCCCACATACTGTATTGTGCCCACTGGCTAGTGGACTAGGCCTTCACTCAAACCGTTACAGGTAGGGATGAGCGAACTCAAACTGTATAGTTCGGGTTCGTACCGAATTTTGGGGTATCCGTGACACGGACCCGAACCCGGACATTTTCGTAAAAGTCTGGGTTCGGGTTCGGTGTTCGTCGCTTTTTTGGCGCTTTTGTGACGCTTTCTTGGCGCTTTTTGAAAGGCTGCAAAGCAGCCAATCAACAAGCGTCATACTACTTGCCCCAAGAGGCCATCACAGCCATGCCTACTATTGGCATGGCTGTGATTGGCCAGAGCACCATGTGACCCAGCCTCTATTTAAGCTGGAGTCACATAGCGCCGCCCGTCACTCTGCTCTGATTAGCGTAGGGAGAGGTTGCGGCTGCGACAGTAGGGCGAGATTAGGCAGATTAACTCCTCCAAAGGTCTTGATTATTGATCGATCTGCAGCTGTGGGTCATTGAGCTGCTGATACTCAATTGCTCACTGTTTTTAGGCTGCCCAGACTGTTTGTCAGTCACATTTTTCTGGGGTGATCGGCGGCCATTTTGTGTCTTGTGGTGCACCAGCACAAGCTGCGACCAAGTGCATTTAACCCTCAATGGTGTGGTTGTTTTTTGGCTAAAGCCTACATCAGGGTGAAGCTGTCACACCAAGTGCATTTAACCAGCAATAGTCTGTTTATTTTTTGGCCATATACTACATCAGGGGCAAGCTGCGCCCGTCACCAAGTGAATTTAACCCTCAGTAGTGTGGTTGGTCAAGCTATCACACCAAGTGCATTTAACCAGCAATAGTCTGTTCATTTTTTGGCCATATACTAAATCAGGGGCAAGCTGCGCCCGTCACCAAGTGCATTTAACCAGCAATAGTCTGTTCATTTTTTGGCCATATACTACATCAGGGGCAAGCTGCGCCCGTCACCAAGTGCATTTAACCCTCAGTAGTGTGGTTGGTCAAGCTGTGACACCAAGTGCATTTAACCAGCAATAGTCTGTTCATTTTTTGGCCATATACTACATCAGGGGCAAGCTGCGCCCGTCACCAAGTGCATTTAACCCTCAATAGTGTGGTTGGTCAAGCTATCAACCAACGTGCATTTAACCAGCAATAGTCTGTTCATTTTTTTTGCCATATACTACATCAGGGGCAAGCTGCGCCCGTCACCAAGTGCATTAACCCTCAGTAGTGTGGTTGGTCAAGCTGTGGACACCAAGTGCATTTAACCAGCAATAGTCTGTTAATTTTTTGGCCATATACTACATCAGGGGCAAGCTGCGCCCGTCACCAAGTGCATTTAACCCTCAGTAGTGTGGTTGGTCAAGCTATCACACCAAGTGCATTTAACCAGCAATAGTCTGTTCATTTTTTGGCCATATACTAAATCAGGGGCAAGCTGCGCCCGTCACCAAGTGCATTTAACCAGCAATAGTCTGTTCATTTTTTGGCCATATACTACATCAGGGGCAAGCTGCGCCCGTCACCAAGTGCATTTAACCCTCAGTAGTGTGGTTGGTCAAGCTGTGACACCAAGTGCATTTTAACCAGCAATAGTCTGTTCAATTTTTGGCCATATACTACATCAGGGGCAAGCTGCGCCCGTCACCAAGTGCATTTAACCCTCAGTAGTGTGGTTGGTCAAGCTATCACACCCAAGTGCATTTAACCAGCAATAGTCTGTTCATTTTTTGGCCATATACTAAATCAGGGGCAAGCTGCGCCCGTCACCAAGTGCATTTAACCAGCAATAGTCTGTTCATTTTTTGGCCATATACTACATCAGGGGCAAGCTGCGCCCGTCACCAAGTGCATTTAACCCTCAGTAGTGTGGTTGGTCAAGCTGTGACACCAAGTGCATTTAACCAGCAATAGTCTGTTCAATTTTTGGCCATATACTACATCAGGGGCAAGCTGCGCCCGTCCACCAAGTGCATTTAACCCTCAGTAGTGTGGCTGGTCAAGCTATCACACCAAGTGCATTTAACCAGCAATAGTCTGTTCATTTTTTGGCCATATACTAAATCAGGGGCAAGCTGCGCCCGTCACCAAGTGCATTTAACCAGCAATAGTCTGTTCATTTTTTTGGCCATATACTACATCAGGGGCAAGCTGCGCCCGTCACCAAGTGCATTTAACCCTCAGTAGTGTGGTTGGTCAAGCTGTGACACCAAGTGCATTTAACCAGCAATAGTCTGTTCAATTTTTGGCCATATACTACATCAGGGGCAAGCTGCGCCCGTCACCAAGTGCATTTAACCCTCAGTAGTGTGGTTGGTCAAGCTATCACACCAAGTGCATTTAACCAGCAATAGTCTGTTCATTTTTTGGCCATATACTAAATCAGGGGCAAGCTGCGCCCGTCACCAAGTGCATTTAACCAGCAATAGTCTGTTCATTTTTTGGCCATATACTACATCAGGGGCAAGCTGCGCCCGTCACCAAGTGCATTTAACCCTCAGTAGTGTGGTTGGTCAAGCTGTGACACCAAGTGCATTTAACCAGCAATAGTCTGTTCATTTTTTGGCCATATACTACATCAGGGGCAAGCTGCGCCCGTCACCAAGTGCATTTAACCAGCAATAGTGTGGTTATTTTTGGCCATATCCCAGTCTAATCTGTCACTAAATCCATACCGGTCACCCAGCGCCTAAATACTAGGCCTCAAAATTTATATCCCGCTAAATCTCTCGTTACCGCTGTACTGTTTGTGGCTGGGCAAGTTATTTAGTGTCCGTCAAAGCACATTTTTTGTTCTGGTTGAAATACAATTCCCAATTTAGCAATTTCATAATTTAGTGGTTTCCTGCTATATCAGAGCTATTTGAAATCTATCCCTAAAAGGGTATATAATATTCAAGGTGCACATAGGGTCATTCAGAATAACTTCACACACACGCTACTGTGCATTTCCAAGTCTAATTCTGTTAGTAAATCCATACCGGTCACCCAGTCGCCTAAATACTAGGCCTCAAATTTATATCCTGCTAAATCTCTCGTTACCGCTGTACTGTTGTGGCTGGGAAAGTTATTAGTGTCCGTCAAAGCACATTTTTTGTTCTGGGTTGAAATACAATTCCCAATTTAGCAATTTCATAATTTAGTGGTTTCTGCTATATCAGAGCTATTTGAAATCTATCCCTAAAAGGGTATATAATATTCAAGGTGCACATAGGGTCATTCAGAATAACTTCACACACACGCTACTGTGCATTTCCAAGTCTAATTCTGTTAGTAAATCCATACCGGTCACCCAGCGCCTAAATACTAGGCCTCAAATTTATATCCCGCTAAATCTCTCGTTACCCGCTGTACCTGTTGTGGCTGGGAAAGTTATTTAGTGTCCGTCAAAGCACATTTTTGTTCTGGGTTGAAATACAATTCCCAATTTAGCAATTTCATAATTTAAGTGGTTTCTGCTATATCAGAGCTATTTGAAATCTATCCCTAAAAGGTATATAATATTCAAGGTGCACATAGGGTCATTCAGAATAACTTCACACACACGCTACTGTGCATTTCCAAGTCTATTCTGTAGTAAATCCATACCGGTCACCCAGCGCCTAAATACTAGGCCTCAAATTTAATCCCGCTAAATCTCTCGTTACCGCTGTACTGTTGTGGCTGGGAAAGTTATTTAGTGTCCGTCAAAGCACATTTTTGTTCTGGGTTGAAATACAATTCCCAATTTAGCAATTTCATAATTTAGTGTTCCTGCTATATCAGAGCTATTTGAAATCTATCCCTAAAAGGGTATATAATATTCAAGGTGCACATAGGGTCATTCAGAATAACTTCACACACGCTACTGTGCATTTCCAAGTCTAATTCTGTCACTAAATCCATACCGGTCACCCAGCGCCTAAATACTAGGCCTCAAATTTATATCCCGCTAAATCTCTCGTTACCGCTGTACTGTTGTGGCTGGGAAAGTTATTTAGTGTCCGTCAAAGCACATTTTTGTTCTGGGTTGAAATACAATTCCCAATTTAGCAATTTCATAATTTAGTGGTTTCTGCTATATGAGCTATTTGAAATCTATCCCTAAAAGGGTATATAATATTCAAGGTGCACATAGGTCATTCAGAATAACTTCACACACACCGCTACTAGCATTTCCAAGTCCAATTCTGTTAGTAAATCCATACCGGTCACCCAGCGCCTAAATACTAGGCCTCAAATTTATATCCCGCTGAATTTGAATACATACATTGGGCCAAATAATATTTTGTTGTGTGGTGAACCATAACAATGAGGAAACATCTAGTAAGGGACGCGGACGTGGACATGGTCGTGGTGGTGTTAGTGGACCCTCTGGTGCTGGGAGAGTACGTGGCCGTTCTGCCACATCCACACGTCCTAGTGTACCAACTACCTCAGGTCCCAGTAGCCGCCAGAATTTACAGCGATATATGGTGGGGCCCAATGCCGTTCTAAGGATGGTAAGGCCTGAGCAGGTACAGGCATTAGTCAATTGGGTGGCCGACAGTGGATCCAGCACGTTCACATTATCTCCCACCCAGTCTTCTGCAGAAAGCGCACAGATGGCGCCTGAAAACCAACCCCATCAGTCTGTCACATCACCCCCATGCATACCAGGGAACTGTCTCAGCCTCAAGTTATGCAGCAGTCTCTTATGCTGTTTGAAGACTCCGCTGGCAGGGTTTCCCAGGGCATCCACCTAGCCCTTCCCCAGCGGTGAAAACATAGAATGCACTGACGCACAACCACTTATGTTTCCTGATGATGAGGACATGGAATACCACCTCAGCATGTCTCTGATGATGACGAAACACAGGTGCCAACTGCTGCGTCTTTCTGCAGTGTGCAGACTGAA